>NW_028136374.1:0-600000 GCF_964662115.1 Mustela nivalis
GCCATGCCCCTAGGCCCCAATTTTTAACCATAGTTTGGGTTGTCCCTTCACTCTTCCCCAGGGCTCTGCTTTGGAATTCCTCTTTGGTTGGGACACCTGAGGTAACAAACCTGAGAGGAGACCTCCCATCCCACAGATTGATGGAAAGAAATTGGGACCGGTCCAAATCCACAGAGAGGAAAATACGTCCATGGCCCATGAGGCCTCCCCACGTTCCACGCCCATCTTTGATACAAAATTCAGAGACAAAAGCCTGAGCAAGCGCCTCAGACTCGCTCTTTCTTCATATCCTGAATAGTTCTTCTCATGGTTTGTAGATTGGACTTGCAATACTACTTCCCCAAACCTAAGCTGAGTTTGTGTTTTCAGACTTCTGTCCTCAAATTCCTGGGCCACACTACCTCCAGGCTGGGTCCCCTGGAGCCACACATTAGGACTGTGCCTACCCAATCCATGGGAATATTGCCCAATCCATTGTCCAAAATCGTACAAATTAGGAGAACTCTCCAAAGTCCCCGAGGCCATCCCAATAGTGTAGGTCTCCGGGGACAAACAAGGGCGGTCTGACACCAGGTGAGCATCTCCCTCCACTCATTCCATAGATGGATATCACCAGAGTAGAAGATTGAACCAGGCAGGACTTTAGGCCTTAATCGGATCCATTGCTTTGGTTTACAGGCGTGTCTCCTCAAAAGCCTGGATTCCAATACCAGCATAAGGGATTTCCTAAGGCACCCATCAGAACAAATCTCGTCTCCACAATGAAACTTGTGCATGGGAGCTATGTCAAAAGCTTAGGAGAATACTTCAGGGTCCCAGTGCCACCGCCCCATTCCAAGGCTCTCATACACAAACACACATTAGGCCCCATCCTCAGGAGAGTCCATTCAACTCAGCCACCCCGGTTGCTCCCGCAGAGCCATCCGATCTCCACTGTTTTGTTGCTATGAGACAATTGGAATTCGAGGCGGCCTTCCCTGCCATCCATCCTCCAACGTTGCTCTGGAGTAATTCCATATGGGATGCCTGGAGCTGCCCAACAGGTCTCAATTGTCCCCCAGAAGGAATCCTTGAAGGAGGTATCCCACAACTCCCAACGTGGGAAAACCTCCATGGCCTTGAGATTCTGCTCCGTTTATGAAGGGGCAGTCATGCACAGAAACTCCAACCTGAGCCAACGTCTGATCCTCGCCCTGACTTCAGATGCATGAGATATTGGTTCAGATCTGCAGGGGGTACCTGCCGTGCCCTCGGCCTGAAGCCCAAGTCTAGCTTGTGTTCTCAGACTTCTGTCCTCACACTCCTGGCCCAGAAGCCCTCAAGTTTGGCAATTCCGGGCCCACAATGCAGCACTATGCCTGCTTTCTAGAAAAAATATCTTGCCTAAAGAGCTGCCCATGCACCTCAAATGAGGATAAACCTACATGGCACTCGACTGTACCAAAATCATATAGTCTAACCTGGGCTATAATGCACTGTCTGACACAACCTGAGCCAGAACCTCCTGACCAACACACAGGCTGCTGACCGCACACTGAGCATATCAGACCCGCCATGGCCTTAGGTCATCATCTCTTCCCAACTTCAGTTTTTCAGGCTTCAGAACCTAGACCTTATCTCCAACCACTGCCCAGGGTTGAAAGTGATGCAGACATCAGAACACCTTCCCCATGGCAAGAGACCCTGTGATTGGCATGTTGTCCAAAGTCAGTGTAGTTGAAACCAGTGTGGCCCATGAGGCCCCGCCTTTGCTCGCGGGCCCCAATGGTCACAACCACACATTATGCCCCTCAGCCTGAGCCCAGTCCTCAAGTAAGGCCTCTCAGTGGCTGGATTTAGAGACAGCATATTGGGCCTTCCATGCCCCTATTCCAAATTTTTAACCATAGTTTGGGTTGTCCCTTCACTCTTCCCCAGGGCTCTGCTTTAGAATTCCTCTTCGGTTGGGACACCTGAGGTAACAAACCTGTGAGGAGACCTCCCATCCCACATATTGACGGAAAGAAATTGGGACCGGTCTAAATCCACAGAGAGGAAGATTCTTCCATGTCCCATGAGGCCTCCCCACATTCCACGCCGATCTTTGATACAAAATCCAGAGACAAAACCCTCAGCAAGCGCCTCAGTCTCGCTCTTTCTTCATATCCTGAAGATTTCTTCTCATGGTTTGTTGATTGGACCTGCCGTACCTACGTCCCCAAACCTAAGCTGTTTGTGTTTTCAGACTTCTGTCCTCAAATTCCTGGGCCACACACCCGCCAGGCTGGGGCCCCTGGAGCCACACATTAGGACTGTGCCTACCCAATCCATGGGAATTCTGCCCATTCCATTTTCCAAAATCGTACATATTAGGAAAACCCTCCAAAGTTCCCGAGGCCATCCCAATAGTGTATGTCTCCCGGTACAAACAAGGGCGGTCTGACACCAGCTGAGCATCAACCTCCACTCATACCATAGATGGATGTCCCCAGAGAAGGAGATGGAACCAGACAGGACCCTAGGCCATAATCGGATCCATTGCTTTGGTTTACAGGCATGTCTCCTCAAAAGCCTGGATTCCAAGACCAGCATAGGGGTTTACTGAGGCACCCATCAGAACAAATCTCGTCTCCACAAGGAAATTTGTGTATGGGACCTATGTCAAAAGCTTAGGAGAATACTTCAGGGTCCCGGTGCTACCGCCACATTGCAAGGCTTTAATGTACAGAAACACATATTAGGCCCCATCCTCAGGAAAGTCCATTTCAACTCAGCCGCCCCGGTTGCTCCTGCAGAGCCATCAGATCTCAACTGTCTTAATGCTTGGAGACAATTGGAATACGAGGTCCGCTTCCCTGGCATCCATCCCCAAATGGTGCTCTGGAGTCTTTCCATATGGGATATCCTGGAGCTGCCCAACAGGTCTCAATTGTCCCGCAGAAGGAATTTTTGAAGGGGGCATCCCACAACTCCCAACGTGGGAAAACCTCAATGGCCTCGAGATTCCGCTCCCTTCATGAAGCGGCCGTCATGCACAGAAACTCCACCTGAGCCAACGTCTGATCCTCGCCCTGACTTCAGATGCATGAGATATTGGTTCAGTTCTGCACGGGGTACCTGCCGTGCCCTCGCCCTGAAACCCAAGTCTAGCTTGTCTTCTCAAACTTCCATCCTCACACTCCTGGCCACGAAGCCCTCAAGTTTGGCAATTCCGGACCCACAATGCAGCACTCTGCCTGCCCTCTAGAAAAAAGATTATTGCCTCATGAGCTGCCCAGGAACCTTAAATGAGGATCAACCTACACAGCACTCGACTTTACCCAAATTATATAGTCTAACCTGGGCACTAATGCACTGTCGAACACAACCTGAGCCCGGACCTCCTGACCAACACCCAGAAAGCTGACCGCACACTGAGCCCATAAAACCCGCCATGGCCTTAGGTCATCATCTCTACCCTACCTCAGTTTTCAGGCTTCAGAACCAAGACCTTATCTCCAATCACTGCCCAGGGGTGAGTGTGATGCAGAAAACAGAACTCCTTCCCCATTGCTAAAAACCTTGTGCTTGGCATGTTGTCCAACGTTCAGTGTAGTTGAAACCAGTGTGGCCCTTGAGGCCCCGCCCATACTCGCGGGCCACATTGGTCACAAACACACATTGAGACCCTCAGACTGAGCCCAGTCCTCAAGTAAGGCCACTCAGTGGCTGGATGAAGAGATTGCATATTGGGCTTGCCATGCCCCTAGGCCCCAATTTTTAACCATAGTTCGGTTGTCCCTTCGGTCTTCCCCACGGCTTTGCTATGGAATTCCTCTTTTGGTGGGACACCTGAGGTAACAAAACTGAAATGAGTCCTCCTATCCCACAGATTGACGAAAAGCAATTGGGAATCGGGCCAAATCCTCAGAGAGGAAGATTCGTCCATGGCCCATGAGGCCTACCCGACATTCCACGGCCGACTCTGATACAAAATCCAGAAAAAAAAGCCTAAGCTAGCGCCTCAGACTCGCACTTTCTTCATATCCTAAAGAGTTCTTTTCATGGTTTGTAGATCGGGCCTGCCATACCTACGTCCCCAAACCTAAGCTGAGTTTGTGTTTCCAGACTTCTGTCCTCCAAGTTTTGGGCCACACACCCACCAGACTGGGCCCCTGGAGCCACACATTAGGACTGTGCCTACCAATCCATGGGAATTCTGCCCATTCCATGGTCCAAAATCGGACAAATTAGGAGAAACCTCCAAAGTCCCTGAGGCCATCCCAATAGTGTAGGTCGCCCGGAACAAACAAGGGCTGTCTGACTCCAGCTGATAATCGACCTCCACTCATACCATAGATGGATGTCCCCAGAGAAGAAGATTGAACCAGACAGGACCCTAGGCCATAATAGGATCCATTGCTTTGGGTTACAGGCATATGTCCTCAAAAGCCTGATTCCAATACGAGCATAGGGGTCTTCCTGAGGCACCCATCAGAACTCATCTCGTCTCCACAAGGAAACCTGTGCATGGGAGCCATGTCCAAACCTTAGGAGAGTACTTCAAGGTCCCGGTGCCACCGCCCCATTCCAAGGCCCTCATGGACACAAAAACACATTAGGAACCATCCTCAGGAAAGTCCATTTCAACTCAGCCACCCCGATAGCTCTGGCAGAGCCATCAGATCTAAACTGTCTTGTTGCTAGGAGAAAATTGGAATGCGAGGCGGGCTTCCCAGGCATCGATCCGCGAACGGTGATCTGGAGTCATTCCATATGGGATGTCCTCGAGCTGTCCAACAGGTCTCAATTGTCCCGCAGAAGGAATCCTTGAAGGGGGCATCCCACAACTCCCAACGTGGGAAAACCTCAATGGGCTCGAGATGCCGCTCCCTTCATGAAGCGGCCGTCATGCACAGAAACTCCAACCTGAGCCAACGTCTGATCCTCGCCCTGACTTCAGATTCATGAGATATTGGTTCAGATCTGCAGGGGGAACCTGCCGTGCCCTCGCCCTGAAACCCAAGTCTAGCTTGTCTTCTCAGACCTCCGTCCTCACACTCCTGGCCCCGAAGCCCTCAAGATTGGCAATTCCGGACCCACAATGCAGCACTCTGCCTGCCCTCTAGAAAAAAAAAAATTATTGCCTCATGAGCTGCCCAGGCACCTTAAATGAGGATAAACCTACACAGCACTCGACTTTACAAAAATTATATAGTCTAACTTGGGCACTAATGCACTGTCGAACACAACCTGAGCCCGGACCTACTGACCAACACCCAGAAAGCTGACCGCACACTGAGCACAAAAAACCTGCCATGGCCTTAGGTCATCATCTCTTCCCTACCTCAGTTCTCAGGCTTCAGAACCGAGACCTTATCTCCAATCACTGCCCAGGGGTGAGTGTGATGCAGAAATCAGAACTCCTCCTTACCCATGGCAAGAAACCTTGTGGTTGGCACGTTGTCCAACGTTCAGTGTAGTAGAAACCAGCATTCACCCTGAGGCCCCGCCCATTCGTGAGTGCGACGAGGTCATACACACGCATTGTGACCCTCAGCATGAGTCCTGTCCTCTAGTAAGTCCTCTCAGTGGCTGGACCATTAGATGTCATAATTGGCTTGACATGTCCCTAGGCCCCAATTTTTAACAAGATTTCTGATTGTCCAGTCGCCCCTCCCCAGGGCTCTACTCTGGAATCCCTCATTTGGTGGGACAACTGAGGTTAAAAAAGAAAACAACAACAACAACAAAAAAAAAAAAAACGGACTTCTTCCAGCCCACAGAATGACCCCAAACTCTTTGGACGGGGCCCAACCACCAAAGAGTAAGACTCGTCCATTTCCGATGAAGTCATCCAGAAATTCCACGACCATGAGTGACACGATATCCAGAGACAAAAACTTGAGCAGGAGCCTCACACTCGTGCTTCTTTTAAATCCCGAAGAGATCTCCTCATGGTCTGTAGATCAGTCCTGCCATACCTATGACCCGAAATATAAGCCGAGTTTGTGTTTTCAGACAAATGTCCAAACATCCCTGGCCTAAACAACCTACAGGCTCAGGCCCCTGGAGCCAAACCTGAGGACTGTACTTGCCCTCTCCAAGGGATTTGTGTGTGCCCATTCCAATGGCCACAACCCTTCTAATAGGATAAACCTCCAAAGTCCCTGATCCATCTCAATAGTGGTGGCTTCCCAGGAAAAACAGGGTCAATCTGAGCCCAACTGAGCACCTACCTGCACTCAGACCCATAGACAGATGTCCCCAGAGGTAAAAAGGAAAGAACAGGCCCCTAGGCACTAATCAGATCCATTGCTTTGGTTTCCAGGCATCTCTCCTCAGTGGCCTGGATCAAAAGCAGCATATAGCTGTTTCTTGACTCACTCATCAGAAAACATCTCATCTACACATGGGAAACTTGCACGTTGGAGCTGTGTCAATGCGTCTGTTTAGGAGAACCCTTTAGGGCCCCAGTGCCACCGCTTCATTCCAAGGTCTCCATAGACACAAAAGCACATTAGGACCCATCCCCAGGGGTGTCCATTTCAACTCAGCGTCCTCGGTTGCTCCCCACAGATCCAGGAGATCTAACCTGTCTTGTTGCTAGGAGACAATTGGAATGCGAGGTGGGCTACCCAGCCATCCATCCTTAGAACCATGCTCAGAATCATTGGTCTGAGGCCAAACAACAGGTCTCAATTGTCCTGCAGAAGACTCTCTGCAGTTTGGAACGTCTCACAACCTCCATCATGGGAAAACCCCATGGCCTCGTTATGCCCTTCCATTCATAAAGGGGCCATCAGGGACAGAAACTCCAACCTGAGCGATCGTCTGATCCTCGCCCTGACTTCAGATGCACGAGATCTCGATTCAGGTCTGTAGATTGTGCCTGCCATGGCCTCACCCAGAAACCTAAGCCTAGCTTGTGTTCTCAGACTTTTGTCGTCAGACTACTGGCCCACAAGCCCTCCAGTTTGGCAATCTAGAACTACAATGCAGCACTCTGCCTGCCCACCAGAAAAAAACATTGTCCTCTGGGGCTACCCAGTAACCCCAAATGAGGATCAACCTCCACCGACCTTGGCTGTACCCCAAATACATAAGCTTACCAGGGCACTAATACCCTTTCTGACACAGCCTGAGCCTGGACCCCTGGCCCCTCCCAGACAGCTGGCCGTACACTGAGCACATCGAGCCGCCATGGCCTTAGGTCGTCATCTCTTCCCAACCTCGGTTTTCAGGTTTCAGAACCTAGACCTTATCTCCAATCACTGCCCAGGGTTGAAGGTGATGCAGAAATCAGAACTCCTTCCCCATGGCAAGAAACCTTGTGGTTGGCATGTTGTCCAACCTTCAGTGTAGTTGAAACCAGTGTGGCACATGAGGCCCGGCCCATGCTCGCGGGCCACATTGGTCACAAACACACATTGTGACCCTCAGGCTGAGCCCAGGCCTCAAGTAAGGCCCCTCAGTGGCTGGATGAAGAGATAGCATATTGGTCTTGCAATGCCCCTAGGCCCCAATTTTTAACCATAGTTCGGGTTGTCCCTTCAGTCTTCCCCACGGCTTTGCTATGGAATTCCTCTTTTGGTGGGACACCTGAAGTAACAAATCTGAAATGTGTCCTCCTATCCCACAGATTGACGAAAAGCAATTGGGAATCGGGCCAAATCCTCAGAGAGGTAGATTCGTCCATGGCCCATGAGGCCTCCCCGACATTCCACGGCCGTCGCTGATACAAAATCCAGAGACAAAAGCCTAAGCTAGCGCCTCAGACTCGCACTTTCTTCATATCCTAAAGAGTTCTTCTCATGGTTTATAGATCGGGCCTGCCATACCTACGTCCCCAAACCTAAGCTGAGTTTGTGTTTCCAGACTTCTGTCCTCAAAGTCTTGGGCCACACACCCTCCAGGCTGGGCCGCTGGAGCCACACATTAGGAATGTGCCTACCAATCCATGGGAATTCTGCCCATTCCATGATCCAAAATCGTACAAATTAGGAGAAACCTCCAAAGTCCCTGAGGCCATCCCAATAGTGCAGTTCGCCCGGAACAAACAAGGGCTGTCTGACTCCAGCTGATAATCGACCTCCACTCATACCATAGATGGATGTCCCCAGAGAAGAAGATTGAACCAGACAGGACCCTAGGCCATAATAGGATCAATTGCTTTGGGTTACAGGCATGTGTCCTCAAAAGCCTGATTCCAATACGAGCATAGGGGTTTTCCTGAGGCACCCATCAGAACTCAACTCGTCTCCACAGGGAAACCTGTGCATGGGAGCCATGTCCAAAGCTTAGGAGAGTACTTCAGGGTCCCGTGCCACCGCCCCATTCCAAGGCCCTCATGGACACAAAAACACATTAGGACCCATCCTCAGGAAAGTCCATTTCAACTCAGCCACCCCGGTTGCTCCGGCAGAGCCATCAGATCTAAACTATCTTGTTGCTAGGAGACAATTGGAATGCGAGGTGGGCTTCCCAGGCATCCATCCGCGAACGGTGCTCTGGAGTCATTCCATATGGGATGTCCTGGAGCTGTCCAACAGTTCTCAATTGTCCCGCAGAAGGAATCCTTGAAGGGGGCATCCCACAACTCCCAAAGTGGGAAAACCTCAATGGCCTCGAGATTCCGCTCCCTTCATGAAGCGGCCGTCATGCACAGAAACTCCAACCTGAGCCAATGTCTGATCCTCGCCCTGACTTCAGATGCATGAGATATTTGTTCAGTCTGCAGGGGGTACCTGACGTGCCCTCGCCTTGAAACCCAAGTCTAGCTTGTCTTCTGAAACTTCCATCCTCACACTCCTGGCCCCGACGCCCTCAAATTTGGCAATTCCGGACCCACAATGCAGCACTCTGCCTGCCCTCTAGAAAAAAAATTATTGCCTCATGAGCTGCCCAGGCACCTTAAATGAGGATAAACCTACACAGCACTCGACTTTACTCAAATTATATAGTCTAACCTGGGCACTATTGCACTGTCGAACACAACCTGAGCCAGGACCTCCTACCAACACCCAGAAAGCTGACCGCACACTGAGCACATAAAACCCGCCAAGGGCTTAGGTCATCATCTCTTCCCTACCTCAGTTTTCTGGCTTCAGAACCGAGACCTTATCACCAATCACTGCCCAGGGGTGAGTGTGATGCAGAAATCAGAACTCCTCCTTACCCATGGCAAGAACCCTTGCGGTTGGCACGTTGTCCAACGTTCAGTGTAGGAAAAACCAGCATTCACCCTGAGGCCCCGTCCATTCTTGAGTGTGAAGAGGGCATACACACGCATTGTGACCCTCAGCATGAGTCCTGTCCTCTAGTAAGTCTTCTCAGTGGCTGGACCATTAGATGTCATAATTGGCTTGACATGTCCCTAAGTCCCAATTTTTAACCAGATTTCTGATTATCCGGTTGCCCCTCCCCAGGGCTCTACTCTGGAATCCCTCATTTGGTGGGACACCTGAGGTTAAAAAAGAAAACAACAACAAAAACAAACAAACAAAAAAAAAAAACGGACTTCTTCCAGCCCACAGAATGACCCCAAACTCTTTGGACGGGGCCCAACCACCAGAGAGTAAGACTCGTCCATTTCCCATGAAGTCACCCAGAAATTCCACGACCATGAGTGACACGATATCCAGAGACAAAAACTTGAGCAGGAGCCTCACAGTCGCGCTTCTTTCAAATCCCGAAGAGACCTCCTCATGGTCTGTAGATCAGTCCTGCCATACCTATGACCCGAAACATAAGCCGAGTCTGTGTTTTCAGACAACTGTCCAAACAGCCCTGGCCTACACAACCTACAGGCTCAGGCCCCTGGAGCCAAACCTGAGGACTGTACTTGCCCGCTCCAAGGGAATTGTGTGTGTCCATTCCAATGGCCACAACCCTTCTAATAGGATAAACCTCCAAAGACCCTGATCCAGGGACAATCTGAGCCCAAATGAGCACCTACCTGCACTCAGACCCATAGACAGATGTCCCCAGAGGAGAAAGGAAAGAACAGGCCCCTAGGCACTAATCAGATCCGTTGCTTTGGTTTCCAGGCATCTCTCCTCAGAGGCCTGGATTTCAAAAGCAGCATATAGCTGTTTCTTGACTCACCCATCAGAAAACATCTCATCTACACATGGGAAACTTGCACGTTGGAGCTGTGTCGAAGCCTCCGTTTAGGAGAAACCTTTAGGGCCCAAGTGCCTCCGCTTCATTCCAAGGTCTCCACAGACACAAACAAATTAGGACCCATCCCCAGGGCTGTCCATTTCAACTCAGCGTCCTCGGTTTCTCCCCACAGATCCAGGAGATCTAGCCTGTCTTGTTGCTAGGAGACAATTGGAATGCGAGGTGGGCTACCCAGCCATCCATCCTTAGAACACTGCTCAGAATCATTGGCCTCGACCCAAACAACAGGTCTCAATTGTCCTGCAGAATACTCTATGCAGTTTGGAGCATCTCACAACTCCCATCGTGGGAAAACCCCCATGGCCTCGTGATGACCCCCATACATGAAGTGGCCATCAGCGACAGAAACTCCAACCTGAGTGATCGTCTGATCCTCGCCCTGACTTCAGATGCACGAGATCTAGATTCAGGTCTGTAGATTGTGCCTGCCATGGCCTAACACAGAAACCTAAGCCTAGCTTGTGTTCTCAGACTTTTGTCGTCAGACTACTGGCCCACATGCCCTCCAGTTTGGCAATCCAGAACTACAATGCAGCACTCTGCCTGCCCTCCTGAAGAAAAACATTGTCCTCTGGGGCTACACAGTAACCCTAAATGAGGATCAACCTGCACCAACCTTGGTTGTACCCCAAATACATAGGCTGACAAGGGCATTAATGCCCTTTCTGACACAGCCTGAGCCTGGACCCCCTGACCCCTCCCAGACAGCTGGCCGCACACTGAGCACATCGAACCGCCATGGCCTTAGGTCGTCATCTCTTCCCAACCTCGGTTTTCAGGTTTCAGAACCTAGACCTTATCTCCAATCACTGCCCAGGGTTGAAGGTGATGCAGAAATCAGAACTCCTTCCCCATGGCAAGAAACCTTGTGGTTGGCATGTTGTCCAACCTTCAGTGTATTTGAAACCAGTGTGGCCCATGAGGCCCCGCCCATGCTCGCGGGCCAAATTGGTCACAAACACACATTGTGACCCTCAGGCTGAGCCCAGTCCTCAAGTAAGGCCACTCAGTAGCTGGATGAAGTGATAGCATATTGGGCTTGCAATGCCCCTAGGCCCCAATTTTTAACCATAGTTCGGGTTGTCCCTTCAGTCTTCCCCACGGCTTTGATTTGGAATTCCTCTTTTGGTGGGACACCTGAGGTAAGAAAAGTAAAATGAGTCCTCCCATCCCACAGATTGACGAAAAGCAATTGGTAATCGGGCCAAATCCTCAGAGAGGAAGATTCGTCCATGGCCCAGAAGGACTCGCCGTCATTCCACGGCGGTCGCTGATACAAAATCCAGAGACAAAAGCCTGAGCAAGCACCTCAGACTCACACTTTCTTCATATCCTAAAGAGTTTTTCTCATGGTTTGTAGATTGGGCCTGCCATACCTACGTCCCAAAACCTAAGCTGAGTTTGTGTTTTCAGAGTTCTATCCTCAAAATCTTAGGCCACACACCCTCCAGGCTGGCTCCTGAAGCCACATATTAGGACTGTGCCTACCAATCCATGGGAATTCTGCCCATTCCATGGTCCAAAATCGGACAAATTAGGAGAAACCTCCAAATTCCCTGAGGCCATCCCAATAGTTTTGGTCGCCAGGAACAAACAAGGACTGTCTGACACCAGCTGATAATCGACCTCCACTCATACCATAGATGGATGTCCCCAGAGAAGAAGATTGAACCAGACAGGACCCTAGGCCATAATAGGATCCATTGCTTTGGGTTACAGGCATATGTCCTCAAAAGCCTGATTCCAATACGAGCATAGGGGTCTTCCTGAGGCACCCATCAGAACTCATCTCGTCTCCACAAGGAAACCTGTGCATGGGAGCCATGTCCAAACCTTAGGAGAGTACTTCAAGGTCCCGGTGCCACCGCCCCATTCCAAGGCCCTCATGGACCCAAAAACACATTAGGAACCATCCTCAGGAAAGTCCATTTCAACTCAGCCACCCCGATAGCTCTGGCAGAGCCATCAGATCTAAACTGTCTTGTTGCTAGGAGAAAATTGGAATGCGAGGCGGGCTTCCCAGGCATCGATCCGCGAACGGTGATCTGGAGTCATTCCATATGGGATGTCCTCGAGCTGTCCAACAGGTCTCAATTGTCCCGCAGAAGGAATCCTTGAAGGGGGCATCCCACAACTCCCAACGTGGGAAAACCTCAATGGGCTCGAGATGCCGCTCCCTTCATGAAGCGGCCGTCATGCACAGAAACTCCAACCTGAGCCAACGTCTGATCCTCGCCCTGACTTCAGATGCATGAGATATTGGTTCAGATCTGCAGGGGTAACCTGCCGTGCCCTCGCCCTGAAACCCAAGTCTAGCTTGTCTTCTCAGACCTCCGTCCTCACACTCCTGGCCCCGAAGCCCTCAAGATTGGCAATTCCGGACCCACAATGCAGCACTCTGCCTGCCCTCTAGAAAAAAAAAAATTATTGCCTCATGAGCTGCCCAGGCACCTTAAATGAGGATAAACCTACACAGCACTCTACTTTACCCAAGTTATATAGTCTAACTTGGGCAGTAATGCACTGTCGAACACAACCTGAGCCCGGACCTCCTGACCAACACCCAGAAAGCTGACCGCACACTGAGCACAAAAAACCTGCCATGGCCTTAGGTCATCATCTCTTCCCTACCACAGTTCTCAGGATTCAGAACCGAGACCTTATCTCCAATCACTGCCCAGGGGTGAGTGTGATGCAGAAATCAGAACTCCTCCTTACCCATGGCAAGAAACCTTGTGGTTGGCACGTTGTCCAACGTTCAGTGTAGTAGAAACCAGCATTCACCCTGAGGCCCCGCCCATTCGTGAGTGCGACGAGGTCATACACACGCATTGTGACCCTCAGCATGAGTCCTGTCCTCCAGTAAGTCCTCTCAGTGGCTGGACCATTAGATGTCATAATTGGCTTGACATGTCCCTAGGCCCCAATTTTTAACCAGATTTCTGATTGTCCAGTCGCCCCTCCCCAGGGCTCTACTCTGGAATCCCTCATTTGGTGGGAAAACTGAGGTTAAAAAAGAAAACAACAACAACAACAACAAAAAAACGGACTTCTTCCAGCCCACAGAATGACCCAAACTCTTTGGACGGGGACAAACCACCAGAGAGTAAGACTCGTCCATTTCCGATGAAGTCATCCAGAAATTCCACGACCATGAGTGACACGATATCCAGAGACAAAAACTTGAGCAGGAGCCTCACACTCGTGCTTCTTTTAAATCCCGAAGAGATCTCCTCATGGTCTGTAGATCAGTCCTGCCATACCTATGACCCGAAATATAAGCCGAGTTTGTGTTTTCAGACAAATGTCCAAACATCCCTGGCCTACACAACCTACAGGCTCAGGCCCCTGGAGCCAAACCTGAGGACTGTACTTGCCCTCTCCAAGGGAATTGTGTGTGCCCATTCCAATGGCCACAACCCTTCTAATAGGATAAACCTCCAAAGTCACTGATCCATCTCAATAGTGGTGGCTTCCCAGGAAAAACAGGGTCAATCTGAGCCCAACTGAGCACCTACCTGCACTCAGACCCATAGAGAGATGTCCCCAGAGGTAAAAAGGAAAGAACAGGCCCCTAGGCACTAATCAGATCCATTGCTTTGGTTTCCAGGCATCTCTCCTCAGTGGCCTGGATCAAAAGCAGCATATAGCTGTTTCTTGACTCACTCATCAGAAAACATCTCATCTACACATGGGAAACTTGCACGTTGGATCTGTGTCAAAGCCTCTGTTTAGGAGAACCCTTTAGGGCCCCAGTGCCACCGCTTCATTCCAAGGTCTCCATAGGCACAAAAGCACATTAGGACCCATCCACAGGGGTGTCCATTTCAACTCAGCGTCCTCGGTTGCTCCCCACAGATCCAGGAGATCTAACCTGTCTTGTTGCTAGGAGACAATTGGAATGCGAGGTGGGCTACCCAACCATCCATCCTTAGAACCCTGCTCAGAATCATTGGTCTGGAGCCAAACAACAGGTCTCAATTGTCCTGCAGAAGACTCTCTGCAGTTTGGGGCGTCTCACAACTCCCATCATGGGAAAACCCCCATGGCCTCGTTATGCCCTTCCATTCATAAAGGGGCCATCAGGGACAGAAACTCCAACCTGAGTGATAGTCTGATCTTCGCCCTGACTTCAGATGCACGAGATCTCGATTCAGGTCTGTAGATTGTGCCTGCCATGGCCTCACCAAAAAACCTAAGCCTAGCTTGTGTTCTCAGACTTTTGTCGTCAGACTACTGGCCCACAAGCCCTCCAGTTTGGCAATCTAGAACTACAATGCAGCACTCTGCCTGCCCACCAGAAGAAAAACATTGTCCTCTGGGGCTACCCAGTAACCCCAAATGAGGATCAACCTCCACCGACCTTGGCTGTACCCCAAATACATAAGCTTACCAGGGCACTAATACCCTTTCTGACACAGCCTGAGCCTGGACCCCTGGCCCCTCCCAGACAGCTGGCCGTACACTGAGCACATCGAGCCGCCATGGCCTTAGGTCGTCATCTCTTCCCAACCTCGGTTTTCAGGTTTCAGAACCTAGACCTTATCTCCAATCACTGCCCAGGGTTGAAGGTGATGCAGAAATCAGAACTCCTTCCCCATGGCAAGAAACCTTGTGGTTGGCATGTTGTCCAACCTTCAGTGTAGTTGAAACCAGTGTGGCCCATGAGGCCCGGCCCATGCTCGTGGGCCACATTGGTCACAAACACACATTGTGACCCTCAGGCTGAGCCCAGTCCTCAAGTAAGGCCCCTCAGTGGCTGGATGAAGAGATAGCATATTGGTCTTGCAATGCCCCTAGGCCCCAATTTTTAACCATAGTTCGGGTTGTCCCTTCCGTCTTCCCCACGGCTTTGCTATGGAATTCCTCTTTTGGTGGGACACCTGAAGTAACAAATCTGAAATGTGTCCTCCTATCCCACAGATTGACGAAAAGCAATTGGGAATCGGGCCAAATCCTCAGAGAGGTAGATTCGTCCATGGCCCATGAGGCCTCCCCGACATTCCACGGCCGTCGCTGATACAAAATCCAGAGACAAAAGCCGAAGATAGCGCCTCAGACTCGCACTTTCTTCATATCCTAAAGAGTTCTTCTCATGGTTTATAGATCGGGCCTGCCATACCTACGTCCCCAAACCTAAGCTGAGTTTGTGTTTCCAGACTTCTGTCCTCAAAGTCTTGGGCCACACACCCTCCAGGCTGGGCCGCTGGAGCCACACATTAGGAATGTGCCTACCAATCCATGGGAATTCTGCCCATTCCATGGTCCAAAATCGTACAAATTAGGAGAAACCTCTAAAGTCCCTGAGACAATCCCAATAGTGCAGTTCGCCCGGAACAAACAAGGGCTGTCTGACTCCAGCTGATAATCGACCTCCACTCATACCATAGATGGATGTCCCCAGAGAAGAAGATTAAACCAGACAGGACCCTAGGCCATAATAGGATCAATTGCTTTGGGTTACAGGCATGTGGTTTCAAAAGCCTGATTCCAATACGAGCATAGGGGTTTTCCTGAGGCACCCATCAGAACTCATCTCGTCTCCACAAGGAAACCTGTGCATGGGAGCCATGTCCAAAGCTTAGGAGAGTACTTCAGGGTCCCGGTGCCACCGCCCCATTCCAAGGCCCCATGGACCCAAAAACACATTAGGACACATCCATAGGAAAGTCCGTTTCGCAGCCACCCCGATTGCTCAGGCAGAGCCATCAGATCTAAACTGTCTTGTTGCTAGGAGACAATTGGAATGCTAGGCGGGCTTCCCAGGCATCCATCCGCGAACGGTGCTCTGGAGTCATTCCATATGGGATGTCCTGGAGCTGTCCAACTGGTCTCAATTGTCCCGCAGAAGGAATCTTTGAAGGGGGCATCCCACGACTCCCAACGTGGGAAAACCTCAATGGCCTCGAGATGCCGCTCCCTTTATGAAGCGGCCGTCATGCACAGAAACTCCGACCTGAGCCAACGTCTGATCCTCGCCCTGACTTCAGATGCATGAGATATTGGTTCAGATCTGCAGGGGTAACCTGCCGTGCCCTCGCCCTGAAACCCAAGTCTAGCTTGTCTTCTCAGACTTCCGTCCTCACACTCCTGGCCCCGAAGCCCTCAAGTTTGGCAATTCCGGACCCACAATGCAGCACTCTGCCTGCCCTCTAGAAAAAAAAATTATTGCCTCATGAGCTGCCCAGGCACCTTAAATGAGGATCAACCTACACAGCACTCGACTTTCCAAAAATTATATAGTCTAACTTGGGCACTAATGCACTGTCGAACACAACCTGAGCCCGGACCTCCTGACCAACACCCAGAAAGCTGACCGCACACTGAGCACATAAAACCTGCCATGGCCTTAGGTCATCATCTCTTCCCTACCTCAGTTCTCAGGCTTCAGAACCGAGACCTTATCTCCAATCACTGCCCAGGGGTGAGTGTGATGCAGAAATCAGAACTCCTCCTTACCCATGGCAAGAACCCTTGTGGTTGGCACGTTGTCCAACGTTCAGTGTAGGAGAAACCAGCATTCACCCTGAGGCCCCGCCCATTCTTGAGTGCGACGAGGGCATAGACACGCATTGTGACCCTCAGCATGAGTCCTGTCCTCTATTAAATCCTCTCAGTGGCTGGACCATTAGATGTCATAATGGGCTTGACATGTCCCTAGGCCCCAATTTTTAACCAGATTTCTGATTGTCCAGTCGCCCCTCCCCAGGGCTCTACTCTGGAATCCCTCATTTGGTGGGACACCTGAGGTTAAAAAAGAAAACAACAACAACAACAACAACAAAAAAAAAACGGACTTATTCCAGCCCACAGAATGACCCCAAAATCTTTCGACGGGGCCAAACCACCAGAGAGTAAGACTCGTCCATTTCCCATGAGGTCACCCAGAAATTCCACGACCATGAGTGACACGATATCCAGAGACAAAAACTTGAGCAGGAGCCTCACAGTCGCGCTTCTTTCAAATCCCGAAGAGACCTCCTCATGGTCTGTAGATCAGTCCTGCCATACCTATGACCCGAAACATAAGCCGAGTCTGTGTTTTCAGACAACTGTCCAAACAGCCCTGGCCTACACAACCTACAGGCTCAGGCCCCTGGAGCCAAACCTGAGGACTGTAATTGCCCACTCCAAAGGAATTGTGTGTGCCCATTCCAATGGCCACAAGCCTTCTAATAGGATAAACCTCCAAATTCCTGATCCATCTCAATAGTGGTGGCTTCCCAGGAAAAACAGGGGTAATCTGAGCCCAACTGAGCACCTACCTGCACTCAGACCCATAGACTGATGTCCCCAGAGGTAAAAAGAAAAGAACAGGCCCCTAGGCACTAATCAGATCCTTTGCTTTGGTTTCCAGGCATCTCTCCTCAGTGGCCTGGATCAAAAGCAGCATATAGCTGTTTCTTGACTCACCCATCAGAAAACATCTCATCTAAACATGGGAAACTTGCACGTTGGAGCTGTGTCAAATCCTCTGTTTAGGGGAACCCTTTAGGGCCCCAGTGCCACCGCTTCATTCCAAGGTCTCCATAGGTACAAAAGCACATTAGGACCCATCCCCAGGGGTGTCCATTTCAACTCAGCGTCCTCGGTTGCTCCCCACAGATCCAGGAGATCTAACCTGTCTTGTTGCTAGGAGACAATTGGAATGCGAGGTGGGCTACCCAGCCATCCATCCTTAGAACCCTGCTCAGAATCATTGGTCTGGAGCCAAACAACAGGTCTCAATTGTCCTGCAGAAGACTCTCTGCAGTTTGGGGCGTCTCACAACTCCCATCATGGGAAAACCTCCCATGGCCTCGTTATGCCCTTCCATTCATAAAGGGGCCATCAGGGACAGAAACTCCAACCTGAGCGATCGTCTGATCCTCGCCCTGACTTCAGATGCACGAGATCTCGATTCAGGTCTGTAGATTGTGCCTGCCATGGCCTCACCAAAAAACCTAAGCCTAGCTTGTGTTCTCAGACTTTTGTCGTCAGACTACTGGCCCACAAGCCCTCCAGTTTGGCAATCTAGAACTACAATGCAGCACTCTGCCTGCCCACCAGAAGAAAAACATTGTCCTCTGGGGCTACCCAGTAACCCCAAATGAGGATCAACCTCCACCGACCTTGGCTGTACCCCAAATACATAAGCTTACCAGGGCACTAATACCCTTTCTGACACAGCCTGAGCCTGGACCCCTGGGCCATCCCAGACAGCTGGCCGCACACTGAGCACATCGAGCCGCCATGGCCTTAGGTCGTTATCTCTTCCCAACCTCGGTTTTCAGCTTTCAGAACCTAGACCTTATCTCCAATCACTGCCCAGGGTTGAAGGTGATGCAGAAATCAGAACTCCTTCCCCATGGCAAGAAACCTTGTGGTTGGCATGTTGTCCAACCTTCAGTGTAGTTGAAACCAGTGTGGCCCATAAGGCCCGGCCCATGCTCGCGGGCCACATTGGTCACAAACACACATTGTGACCCTCAGGCTGAGCCCAGTCCTCAAGTAAGGCCCCTCAGTGGCTGGATGAAGAGATAGCATATTGGTCTTGCAATGCCCCTAGGCCCCAATTTTTAACCATAGTTCGGGTTGTCCCTTCAGTCTTCCCCACGGCTTTGCTATGGAATTCCTCTTTTGGTGGGACACCTGAAGTAACAAATCTGAAATGTGTCCTCCTATCCCACAGATTGACGAAAAGCAATTGGGAATCGGGCCAAATCCTCAGAGAGGTAGATTCGTCCATGGCCCATGAGGCCTCCCAGAACATTCCACGGCCGTCGCTGATACAAAATCCAGAGACAAAAGCCGAAGATAGCGCCTCAGACTCGCACTTTCTTCATATCCTAAAGAGTTCTTCTCATGGTTTATAGATCGGGCCTGCCATACCTACGTCCCCAAACCTAAGCTGAGTTTGTGTTTCCAGACTTCTGTCCTCAAAGTCTTGGGCCACACACCCTCCAGGCTGGGCCGCTGGAGCCACACATTAGGAATGTGCCTACCAATCCATGGGAATTCTGCCCATTCCATGGTCCAAAATCGTACAAATTAGGAGAAACCTCCAAAGTCCCTGAGGCCATCCCAATAGTGTAGGTCGCCCGGAACAAACAAGGGCTGTCTGACTCCAGCTGATAATCGACCTCCACTCATACCATAGATGGATGTCCCCAGAGAAGAAGATTGAACCAGACAGGACCCTAGGCCATAATAGGATCAATTGCTTTGGGTTACAGGCATGTGGTTTCAAAAGCCTGATTCCAATACGAGCATAGGGGTTTTCCTGAGGCACCCATCAGAACTCATCTCGTCTCCACAAGGAAACCTGTGCATGGGAGCCATGTCCAAAGCTTAGGAGAGTACTTCAGGGTCCCGGTGCCACCGCCCCATTCCAAGGCCCTCATGGACCCAAAAACACATTAGGACCCATCCTCAGGAAAGTCCGTTTCGCAGCCACCCCGATTGCTCCGGCAGAGCCATCAGATCTAAACTGTCTTGTTGCTAGGAGACAATTGGAATGCTAGGCGGTCTTCCCAGGCATCCATCCGCGAACGGTGCTCTGGAGTCATTCCATATGGGATGTCCTGGAGCTGTCCAACTGGTCTCAATTGTCCCGCAGAAGGAATCTTTGAAGGGGGCATCCCACGACTCCCAACGTGGGAAAACCTCAATGGCCTCGAGATGCCGCTCCCTTTATGAAGCGGCCGTCATGCACAGAAACTCCGACCTGAGCCAACGTCTGATCCTCGCCCTGACTTCAGATGCATGAGATATTGGTTCAGATCTGCAGGGGTAACCTGCCGTGCCCTCGCCTGAAACCCAAGTCTAGCTTGTCTTCTCAGACTTCCGACCTCACACTCCTGGCCCCGAAGCCCTCAAGTTTGGCAATTCCGGACCCACAATGCAGCACTCTGCCTGCCCTCTAGAAAAAAAAATTATTGCCTCATGAGCTGCCCAGGCACCTTAAATGAGGATCAACCTACACAGCACTCGACTTTACAAAAATTATATAGTCTAACTTGGGCACTAATGCACTGTCGAACACAACCTGAGCCCGGACCTCCTGACCAACACCCAGAAAGCTGACCGCACACTGAGCACATAAAACCTGCCATGGCCTTAGGTCATCATCTCTTCCCTACCTCAGTTCTCAGGCTTCAGAACCGAGACCTTATCTCCAATCACTGCCCAGGGGTGAGTGTGATGCAGAAATCAGAACTCCTCCTTACCCATGGCAAGAACCCTTGTGGTTGGCACGTTGTCCAACGTTCAGTGTAGGAGAAAAAAGCATTCACCCTGAGGCCCCGCCCATTCTTGAGTGCGACGAGGGCATAGACACGCATTGTGACCCTCAGCATAAGTCCTGTCCTCTATTAAATCCTCTCAGTGGCTGGAACATTAGATGTCATAATGGGCTTGACATGTCCCTAGGCCCCAATTTTTAACCAGATTTCTGATTGTCCAGTCGCCCCTCCCCAGGGCTCTACTCTGGAATCCCTCATTTGGTGGGACACCTGAGGTTAAAAAAGAAAACAACAACAACAACAAAAAAAAAAAAAAACGGACTTATTCCAGCCCACAGAATGACCCCAAACTCTTTCGACGGGGCCAAACCACCAGAGAGTAAGACTCGTCCATTTCCCATGAGGTCACCCAGAAATTCCACGACCATGAGTGACACGATATCCAGAGACAAAAACTTGAGCAGGAGCCTCACAGTCGCGCTTCTTTCAAATCCCGAAGAGACGTCCTCATGGTCTGTAGATCAGTCCTGCCATACCTATGACCCGAAACATAAGCCGAGTCTGTGTTTTCAGACAACTGTCCAAACAGCCCTGGCCTACACAACCTACAGGCTCAGGCCCCTGAGCCAAACCTGAGGACTGTAATTGCCCTCTCCAAAGGAATTGTGTGTGCCCATTCCAATGGCCACAAGCCTTCTAATAGGATAAACCTCCAAATCCCTGATCCATCTCAATAGTGGTGGCTTCCCAGGAAAAACAGGGGCAATCTGAGCCCAACTGAGCACCTACCTGCACTCAGAACCATAGACAGATGTCCCCAGAGGTAAAAAGGAAAGAACAGGCCCCTAGGCACTAATCAGATCCATTGCTTTGGTTGCCAGGCATCTCTCCTCCGAGGTCTGGATTTCAAAAGCAGCATATAGCTGTTTCTTGACTCACCCATCAGAAAACATCTCATCTACACATGGGAAACTTGCACGTTGGAGCTGTGTCAAAGCCTCTGTTTAGGAGAACCCTTTAGGGCCCCAGGGCCACCGCTTCATTTCAAGGTCTCCATAGGCACAAAAGCACATTAGGACCCATCCCCAGGGGTGTCCATTTCAACTCAGCATCCTCGGTTGCTCCCCACAGATCCAGGAGATCTAACCTGTCTTGTTGCTAGGAGACAATTGGAATGCGAGGTGGGCTACCCAGCCATCCATCCTTAGAACCCTGCTCAGAATCATTGGCTTGGAGTCAAACAACAGGTCTCAATTTTCCTGCACAAGACTCTCTGCAGTTTGGGGCGTCTCACAACTCCCATCATGGGAAAACCCCCATGGCCTCGTTATGCCCTTCCATTCATAAAGGGGCCATCAGGGACAGAAACTCCAACCTGAGCGATCGTCTGATCCTCGCCCTGACTTCAGATGCACGAGATCTCGATTCAGGTCTGTAGATTGTGCCTGCCATGGCCTCACCCAGAAACCTAAGCCTAGCTTGTGTTCTCAGACTTTTGTCGTCAGACTACTGGCCCACAAGCCCTCCAGTTTGGCAATCTAGAACAACAATGCAGCACTCTGCCTGCCCCCCAGAAGAAAAACATTGTCCTCTGGGGCTACCCAGTAACCCCAAATGAGGATCAACCTCCACCGACCTTGGCTGTACCCCAAATACATAAGCTTACCAGGGCACTAATACCCTTTCTGACACAGCCTGAGCCTGGACCCCCTGGCCCCTCCAGACAGCTGGCCTCACACTGAGCACATCGAGCCGCCATGGCCTTAGGTCGTCATCTCTTCCCAACCTCGGTTTTCAGGTTTCAGAAACTAGACCTTATCTCTAATCACTGCCCAGGGTTGAAGGTGATGCAGAAATCAGAACTCCTTCCCCATGGCAAGAAACCTTGTGGTTGGCATGTTGTCCAACCTTCAGTGTAGTTGAAACCAGTGTGGCCCATGAGGCCCCGCCCATGCTCGCGGGCCACATTGGTCACAAACACACATTATGACCCTCAGGCTGAGCCCAGTCCTCAAGTAAGGCCCCTCAGTGGCTGGATGAAGAGATAGCATATTGGGCTTCCCATGCCCCTAGGCCCCAATTTTTAACCATAGTTCGGGTTGTCCCTTCAGTCTTCCCCACGGCTTTGCTATGGAATTCCTCTTTTGGTGGGCCACCTGAGGTAACAAAACTGACATGAGTCCTCCCCTCTCACAGATTGACGAAAAGCAATTGGGAATCGGGCCAAATCCTCAGAGAGGTAGATTCGTCCATGGCCCATGAGGCCTCCCCGACATTCCACGGCCCTCGCTGATACAAAATCCAGAGACAAAAGCCTAAGCTAGCGCCTCAGACTCGCACTTTCTTCATATCCTAAAGAGTTCTTCTAATGGTTTGTAGATCGGGCCTGCCATACCTACGTCCCCAAACCTAAGCTGAGTTTGTGTTTCCAGACTTCTGTCCTCAAAGTCTTGGGCCACACACCCTCCAGGCTGGGCCGCTGGAGCCACACATTAGGATTGTGCCTACAAATCCATGGGAATTCTCCCCATTCCATGGTCCAAAATCGTACAAATTAGGAGAAACCTCCAAAGTCCCTGAGGCCATCCCAATAGTATAGGTACCCAGGAACTACAAGGGCTGTCTGACACCAGCTGATAATCGACCTCCACTCATACCTTAGATGGATGTCCCCAGAGAAGAAGATTGAACCAGACAGGACCCTAGGCCATAATAGGATCCATTCCTTTGGGTTACAGGCATGTGTCCTCAAAAGCCTGATTCCAATACGAGCATAGGGGTTTTCCTGAGGCACCCATCCGAACTCAACTCGTCTCCACAAGGAAACCTGTGCATGGGAGCCATGTCCAAAGCTTAGGAGAGTACTTCAGGGTCCGATGCCACCGCCCCATTCCAAGGCCCTCATGGACACAAAAACACATTAGGACCAATCCTCAGGAAAGTCGATTTCAACTCAGCCACCCCGGTTGCTCCCGCAGAGCCATGAGATCTAAACTGTCTTGTTGCTAGGAGACAATTGGAATGCGAGGCGGGCTTCCCAGGCATCCATCCGCGAACGGTGCTCTGGAGTCATTCCATATGGGATGTCCTGGAGATGTCCAACAGGTTTCAATTGTCCCGCAGAAGGAATCCTTGAAGGGGGCATCCCACAACTCCCAAAGTGGGAAAACCTCAATGGCCTCGAGATTCCGCTCCCTTCATGAAGCGGCCGTCATGCACAGAAACTCCAACCTGAGCCAACGTCTGATCCTCGCCCTGACTTCAGATGCATGAGATATTGGTTCAGATCTACAGGGGGTACCTGCCGTGCCCTCGCCCTGAAACCCAAGTCTAGCTTGTCTTCTCAAACTTCCATCCTCACACTCCTGGCCCCGAAGCCCTCAAGTTTGGCAATTCCGGACCCACAATGCAGCACTCTGCCTGCCCTCTAGAAAAAAAATTATTGCCTCATGAGCTGCCCAGGCACCTTAAATGAGGATCAACCTACACAGCACTCGACTTTACCCAAATTATATAGTCTAACCTGGGCACTAATGCACTGTCGAACACAACCTGAGCCCGGACCTCCTGACCAACACCCGGAAAGCTGACCGCACACTGAGCACATAAAACCCGCCATGGCCTTAGGTCATCATCTCTTCCCTACCTCAGTTTTCTGGCTTCAGAACCGAGACCTTGTCTCCAATCACTGCCCAGGGCTGAGTGTGAAGCAGAAATCAGAACTCCTCCTTACCCATGGCAAGAACCCTTGTGGTTGGCACGTTGTCCAACGTTCAGTGTAGGAGAAACCAGCATTCACCCTGAGGCCCCGCCCATTCTTGAGTGCGACGAGGGCATAGACACGCATTGTGACCCTCAGCATGAGTCCTGTCCCCTAGTAAGTCCTCTCAGTGGCTGGACCATTAGATGTCATAATGGGCTTGACATGTCCCTAGGCCCCAATTTTTAACCAGATTTCTGATTGTCCAGTCGCCCCTCCCCAGGGCTCTACTCTGGAATCACTCATTTGGTGGGACACCTGAGGTTAAAAAAGAAAACAACAACAACAACAACAACAAAAAAAAAAAACGGACTTATTCCAGCCCACAGAATTACCCCAAACTCTTTGGACGGCGCCAAACCACCAGAGAGTAAGACTCGTCCATTTCCCATGAGGTCACCCCGAAATTCCACGACCATGAGTGACACGATATCCAGTGACAAAAACTTGAGCAGGAGCCTCACAGTCGTGCTTCTTTCAAATCCCGAAGAGACCTCCTCATGGTCTGTAGATCAGTCCTGCCATACCTATGACCCGAAACATAAGCCGAGTCTGTGTTTTCAGACAACTGTCCAAACAGCCCTGGCCTACACAACCTACAGGCTCAGGCCCCTGGAGCCAAACCTGAGGACTGTACTTGCCCTCTCCAAGGGAATTGTGTGTGCCCATTCCAATGGCCACAAGCCTTCTAATAGGATAAACCTCCAAATCCCTGATCCATCTCAATAGTGGTGGCTTCCCAGGAAAAACAGGGGCAATCTGAGACCAACTGAGCACCTATCTGCACTCAGACCCATAAACAGATGTTCCCAGAGGTAAAAAGGAAAGAACAGGCCCCTAGGCACTAATTAGATTCATTGCTTTGGTTTCCAGGCATCTCTCCTCAGAGGCCTGGATTTCAAAAGCAGCATATAGCTGTTTCTTGACTCACCCATCAGAAAACATCTCATCTACCCATGGGAAACTTGCACGTTGGATCTGTGTCAAAGCCTCTGTTTAGGAGAATCCTTTAGGGCCCCAGTGCCACCGCTTCATTCCAAGGTCTCCATAGGCACAAAAGCACATTAGGACCCATCCCCAGGGGTGTCCATTTCAACTCAGCGTCCTCGGTTGCTCCCCACAGATCCAGGAGATCTAACCTGTCTTGTTGCTAGGAGACAATTGGAATGGGAGGTGGGCTACCCAGCCATCCATCCTTAGAACCCTGCTCAGAATCATTGGTCTGGAACCAAACAACAGGTCTCAATTGTCCTGCAGAAGACTCTCTGCAGTTTGGGGCGTCTCACAACTCCCATCATGGGAAAACCCCCATGGCCTCGTTATGCCCTTCCATTCATAAAGGGGCCATCAGGGACAGAAACTCCAACCTGAGCGATCGTCTGATCCTCGCCCTGACTTCAGATGCACGAGATCTCGATTCAGGTCTGTAGATTGTGCCTGCCATGGCCTCACCAAAAAACCTAAGCCTAGCTTGTGTTCTCAGACTTTTGTCGTCAGACTACTGGCTCACAAGCCCTCCAGTTTGGCAATCTAGAACTACAATGCAGCACTCTGCCTGCCCACCAGAAGAAAAACATTGTCCTCTGGGGCTACCCAGTAACCCCAAATGAGGATCAACCTCCACCGACCTTGGCTGTACCCCAAATACATAAGCTTAACAGGGCACTAATACCCTTTCTGACACAACCTGAGCCTGGACCCCTGGACCCTCCCAGACAGCTGGCCGCACACTGAGCACATCGAGCCGCCATGGCCTTAGGTCGTCATCTCTTCCCAACCTCGGTTTTCAGGTTTCAGAACCTAGACCTTATCTCCAATCACTGCCCAGGGTTGAAGGTGATGCAGAAATCAGAACTCCTTCCCCATGGCAAGAAACCTTGTGGTTGGCATGTTGTCCAACCTTCAGTGTAGTTGAAACCAGTGTGGCCCATGAGGCCCGGCCCATGCTCGCGAGCCACATTGATCACAAACACACATTGTGACCCTCAGGCTGAGCCCAGTCCTCAAGTAAGGCCCCTCAGTGGCTGGATGAAGAGATAGCATATTGGTCTTGCAATGCCCCTAGGCCCCAATTTTTAACCATAGTTCGAGTTGTCCCTTCAGTCTTCCCCACGGCTTTGCTATGGAATTCCTCTTTTCGTGGGCCACCTGAGGTAACAAAACTGACATGAGTCCTCCCCTCTCACAGATTGACGAAAAGCAATTGGGAATCGGGCCAAATCCTCAGAGAGGTAGATTCGTCCATGGCCCATGAGGCCTCCCCGACATTCCACGGCCGTCGCTGATACAAAATCCAGAGACAAAAGCCTAAGCTAGCGCCTCAGACTCGCACTTTCTTCATATCCTAAAGAGTTCTTCTCATGGTTTATAGATCGGGCCTGCCATACCTACGTCCCCAAACCTAAGCTGAGTTTGTGTTTCCAGACTTCTGTCCTCAAAGTCTTGGGCCACACACCCTCCAGGCTGGGCCGCTGGAGCCACACATTAGGAATGTGCCTACCAATCCATGGGAATTCTGCCCATTCCATGGTCCAAAATCGTACAAATTAGGAGAAACCTCCAAAGTCCCTGAGGCCATCCCAATAGTGCAGTTCGCCCGGAACAAACAAGGGCTGTCTGACTCCAGCTGATAATCGACCTCCACTCATACCATAGATGGATGTCCCCAGAGAAGAAGATTGAACCAGACAGGACCCTAGGCCATAATAGGATCAATTGCTTTGGGTTACAGGCATGTGGTTTCAAAAGCCTGATTCCAATACGAGCATAGGGGTTTTCCTGAGGCACCCATCAGAACTCATCTCGTCTCCACAAGGATACCTGTGCATGGGAGACATGTCCAAAGCTTAGGAGAGTACTTCAGGGTCCCGGTGCCACCGCCCCATTCCAAGGCCCTCATGGACCCAAAAACACATTAGGACCCATCCTCAGGATAGTCCGTTTCGCAGCCACCCCGATTGCTCCGGCAGAGCCATCAGA
The DNA here is from genome assembly GCF_964662115.1 of Mustela nivalis. NCBI lineage: Eukaryota > Metazoa > Chordata > Mammalia > Carnivora > Mustelidae > Mustela > Mustela nivalis. Next base: position 27,106 of record NW_028136374.1, read on the forward strand.
TCTAAACTGTCTTGTTGCTAGGAGACAATTGGAATGCTAGGCGGTCTTCCCAGGCATCCATCCGCGAACGGTGCTCTGGAGTCATTCCATATGGGATGTCCTGGAGCTGTCCAACTGGTCTCAATTGTCCCGCAGAAGGAATCTTTGAAGGGGGCATCCCACGACTCCCAACGTGGGAAAACCTCAATGGCCTCGAGATGCCGCTCCCTTTATGAAGCGGCCGTCATGCACAGAAACTCCGACCTGAGCCAACGTCTGATCCTCGCCCTGACTTCAGATGCATGAGATATTGGTTCAGATCTGCAGGGGTAACCTGCCATTCGCCTGAAACCCAAGTCTAGCTTGTCTTCTCAGACTTCCGTCCTCACACTCCTGGCCCCGAAGCCCTCAAGTTTGGCAATTCCGGACCCACAATGCAGCACTCTGCCTGCCCTCTAGAAAAAAAAATTATTGCCTCATGAGCTGCCCAGGCACCTTAAATGAGGATCAACCTACACAGCACTCGACTTTACAAAAATTATATAGTCTAACTTGGGCACTAATGCACTGTCGAACACAACCTGAGCCCGGACCTCCTGACCAACACCCAGAAAGCTGACCGCACACTGAGCACATAAAACCTGCCATGGCCTTAGGTCATCATCTCTTCCCTACCTCAGTTCTCAGGCTTCAGAACCGAGACCTTATCTCCAATCACTGCCCAGGGGTGAGTGTGATGCAGAAATCAGAACTCCTCCTTACCCATGGCAAGAACCCTTGTGGTTGGCACGTTGTCCAACGTTCAGTGTAGGAGAAAAAAGCATTCACCCTGAGGCCCCGCCCATTCTTGAGTGCGACGAGGGCATAGACACGCATTGTGACCCTCAGCATGAGTCCTGTCCTCTATTAAATCCTCTCAGTGGCTGGAACATTAGATGTCATAATGGGCTTGACATGTCCCTAGGCCCCAATTTTTAACCAGATTTCTGATTGTCCAGTCGCCCCTCCCCAGGGCTCTACTCTGGAATCCCTCATTTGGTGGGACACCTGAGGTTAAAAAAGAAAACAACAACAACAACAACAAAAAAAAAAACGGACTTATTCCAGCCCACAGAATGACCCCAAACTCTTTCGACGGGGCCAAACCACCAGAGAGTAAGACTCGTCCATTTCCCATGAGGTCACCCAGAAATTCCACGACCATGAGTGACACGATATCCAGAGACAAAAACTTGAGCAGGAGCCTCACAGTCGCGCTTCTTTCAAATCCCGAAGAGACCTCCTCATGGTCTGTAGATCAGTCCTGCCATACCTATGACCCGAAACATAAGCCGAGTCTGTGTTTTCAGACAACTGTCCAAACAGCCCTGGCCTACACAACCTACAGGCTCAGGCCCCTGAGCCAAACCTGAGGACTGTAATTGCCCTCTCCAAAGGAATTGTGTGTGCCCATTCCAATGGCCACAAGCCTTCTAATAGGATAAACCTCCAAATCCCTGATCCATCTCAATAGTGGTGGCTTCCCAGGAAAAACAGGGGCAATCTGAGCCCAACTGAGCACCTACCTGCACTCAGACCCATAGACAGATGTCCCCAGAGGTAAAAAGGAAAGAACAGGCCCCTAGGCACTAATCAGATCCATTGCTTTGGTTGCCAGGCATCTCTCCTCCGAGGTCTGGATTTCAAAAGCAGCATATAGCTGTTTCTTGACTCACCCATCAGAAAACATCTCATCTACACATGGGAAACTTGCACGTTGGAGCTGTGTCAAAGCCTCTGTTTAGGAGAACCCTTTAGGGCCCCAGGGCCACCGCTTCATACCAAGGTCTCCATAGGCACAAAAGCACATTAGGACCCATCCCCAGGGGTGTCCATTTCAACTCAGCATCCTCGGTTGCTCCCCACAGATCCAGGAGATCTAACCTGTCTTGTTGCTAGGAGACAATTGGAATGCGAGGTGGGCTACCCAGCCATCCATCCTTAGAACCCTGCTCAGAATCATTGGCTTGGAGTCAAACAACAGGTCTCAATTTTCCTGCACAAGACTCTCTGCAGTTTGGAGCGTCTCACAACTCCCATCATGGGAAAACCCCCATGGCCTCGTTATGCCCTTCCATTCATAAAGGGGCCATCAGGGACAGAAACTCCAACCTGAGCGATCGTCTGATCCTCGCCCTGACTTCAGATGCACGAGATCTCGATTCAGGTCTGTAGATTGTGCCTGCCATGGCCTCACCCAGAAACCTAAGCCTAGCTTGTGTTCTCAGACTTTTGTCGTCAGACTACTGGCCCACAAGCCCTCCAGTTTGGCAATCTAGAACAACAATGCAGCACTCTGCCTGCCCCCCAGAAGAAAAACATTGTCCTCTGGGGCTACCCAGTAACCCCAAATGAGGATCAACCTCCACCGACCTTGGCTGTACCCCAAATACATAAGCTTACCAGGGCACTAATACCCTTTCTGACACAGCCTGAGCCTGGACCCCCTGGCCCCTCCAGACAGCTGGCCTCACACTGAGCACATCGAGCCGCCATGGCCTTAGGTCGTCATCTCTTCCCAACCTCGGTTTTCAGGTTTCAGAAACTAGACCTTATCTCTAATCACTGCCCAGGGTTGAAGGTGATGCAGAAATCAGAACTCCTTCCCCATGGCAAGAAACCTTGTGGTTGGCATGTTGTCCAACCTTCAGTGTAGTTGAAACCAGTGTGGCCCATGAGGCCCCGCCCATGCTCGCGGGCCACATTGGTCACAAACACACATTATGACCCTCAGTCTGAGCCCAGTCCTCAAGTAAGGCCCCTCAGTGGCTGGATGAAGAGATAGCATATTGGGCTTGCCATGCCCCTAGGCCCCAATTTTTAACCATAGTTCGGGTTGTCCCTTCAGTCTTCCCCACGGCTTTGCTATGGAATTCCTCTTTTGGTGGGCCACCTGAGGTAACAAAACTGACATGAGTCCTCCCCTCTCACAGATTGACGAAAAGCAATTGGGAATCGGGCCAAATCCTCAGAGAGGTAGATTCGTCCATGGCCCATGAGGCCTCCCCGACATTCCACGGCCCTCGCTGATACAAAATCCAGAGACAAAAGCCTAAGCTAGCACCTCAGACTCGCACTTTCTTCATATCCTAAAGAGTTCTTCTAATGGTTTGTAGATCGGGCCTGCCATACTTACGTCCCCAAACCTAAGCTGAGTTTGTGTTTCCAGACTTCTGTCCTCAAAGTCTTGGGCCACACACCCTCCAGGCTGGGCCGCTGGAGCCACACATTAGGACTGTGCCTACCAATCCATGGGAATTCTCCCCATTCCATGGTCCAAAATCGTACAAATTAGGAGAATCCTCCAAAGTCCCTGAGGCCATCCCAATAGTATAGGTCGCCAGGAACAAACAAGGGCTGTCTGACACCAGCTGATAATCGACCTCCACTCATACCTTAGATGGATGTCCCCAGAGAAGAAGATTGAACCAGACAGGACCCTAGGCCATAATAGGATCCATTCCTTTGGGTTACAGGCATGTGTCCTCAAAAGCCTGATTCCAATACGAGCATAGGGGTTTTCCTGAGGCACCCATCCGAACTCAACTCGTCTCCACAAGGAAACCTGTGCATGGGAGCCATGTCCAAAGCTTAGGAGAGTACTTCAGGGTCCGGTGCCCCCGCCCCATTCCAAGGCCCTCATGGACACAAAAACACATTAGGACCAATCCTCAGGAAAGTCGATTTCAACTCAGCCACCCCGGTTGCTCCCGCAGAGCCATGAGATCTAAACTGTCTTGTTGCTAGGAGACAATTGGAATGCGAGGCGGGCTTCCCAGGCATCCATCCGCGAACGGTGCTCTGGAGTCATTCCATATGGGATGTCCTGGAGATGTCCAACAGGTTTCAATTGTCCCGCAGAAGGAATCCTTGAAGGGGGCATCCCACAACTCCCAAAGTGGGAAAACCTCAATGGCCTCGAGATTCCGCTCCCTTCATGAAGCGGCCGTCATGCACAGAAACTCCAACCTGAGCCAACGTCTGATCCTCGCCCTGACTTCAGATGCATGAGATATTGGTTCAGATCTACAGGGGGTACCTGCCGTGCCCTCGCCCTGAAACCCAAGTCTAGCTTGTCTTCTCAAACTTTCATCCTCACACTCCTGGCCCCGAAGCCCTCAAGTTTGGCAATTCTGGACCCACAATGCAGCACTCTGCCTGCCCTCTAGAAAAAAAATTATTGCCTCATGAGCTGCCCAGGCACCTTAAATGAGGATCAACCTACACAGCACTCGACTTTACCCAAATTATATAGTCTAACCTGGGCACTAATGCACTGTCGAACACAACCTGAGCCCGGACCTCCTGACCAACACCCGGAAAGCTGACCGCACACTGAGCACATAAAACCCGCCATGGCCTTAGGTCATCATCTCTTCCCTACCTCAGTTTTCTGGCTTCAGAACCGAGACCTTGTCTCCAATCACTGCCCAGGGCTGAGTGTGAAGCAGAAATCAGAACTCCTCCTTACCCATGGCAAGAACCCTTGTGGTTGGCACGTTGTCCAACGTTCAGTGTAGGAGAAACCAGCATTCACCCTGAGGCCCCGCCCATTCTTGAGTGCGACGAGGGCATAGACACGCATTGTGACCCTCAGCATGAGTCCTGTCCCCTAGTAAGTCCTCTCAGTGGCTGGACCATTAGATGTCATAATGGGCTTGACATGTCCCTAGGCCCCAATTTTTAACCAGATTTCTGATTGTCCAGTCGCCCCTCCCCAGGGCTCTACTCTGGAATCACTCATTTGGTGGGACACCTGAGGTTAAAAAAGAAAACAACAACAACAACAACAAAAAAAAAAAAACGGACTTATTCCAGCCCACAGAATTACCCCAAACTCTTTGGACGGCGCCAAACCACCAGAGAGTAAGACTCGTCCATTTCCCATGAGGTCACCCCGAAATTCCACGACCATGAGTGACACGATATCCAGAGACAAAAACTTGAGCAGGAGCCTCACTGTCGTGCTTCTTGCAAATCCCGAGGAGACCTCCTCATGGTCTGTAGATCAGTCCTGCCATACCTATGACCCGAAACATAAGCCGAGTCTGTGTTTTCAGACAACTGTCCAAACAGCCCTGGCCTACACAACCTACAGGCTCAGGCCCCTGGAGCCAAACCTCAGGACTGTACTTGCCCTCTCCAAGGGAATTGTGTGTGCCCATTCCAATGGCCACAAGCCTTCTAATAGGATAAACCTCCAAATCCCTGATCCATCTCAATAGTGGTGGCTTCCCAGGAAAAACAGGGGCAATCTGAGACCAACTGAGCACCTACCTGCACTCAGACCCATAAACAGATGTTCCCAGAGGTAAAAAGGAAAGAACAGGCCCCTAGGCACTAATTAGATTCATTGCTTTGGTTTCCAGGCATCTCTCCTCAGAGGCCTGGATTTCAAAAACAGCATATAGCTGTTTCTTGACTCACCCATCAGAAAACATCTCATCTACCCATGGGAAACTTGCACGTTGGAGCTGTGTCAAAGCCTCTGTTTAGGAGAATCCTTTAGGGCCCCAGTGCCACCGCTTCATTCCAAGGTCTCCATAGGCACAAAAGCACATTAGGACCCATCCCCAGGGTTGTCCACTTCAACTCAGCGTCTTCGGTTGCTCCCCACAGATCCAGGAGATCTAACCTGTCTTGTTGCTAGGAGACAATTGGAATGCGAAGTGGGCTACCCAGCCATCCATCCTTAGAACCCTGCTCAGAATCATTGGCTTGGAGTCAAACAACAGGTCTCAATTGTCCTGCACAAGACTCTCTGCAGTTTGGAGCGTCTCACAACTCCCATCATGGGAAAACCCCCATGGCCTCGTTATGCCCTTCCATTCATAAAGGGGCCATCAGGGACAGAAACTCCAACCTGAGCGATCGTCTGATCCTCGCCCTGACTTCAGATGCACGAGATCTCGATTCAGGTCTGTAGATTGTGCCTGCCATGGCCTCACCCAGAAACCTAAGCCTAGCTTGTGTTCTCAGACTTTTGTCGTCAGACTACTGGCCCACAAGCCCTCCAGTTTGGCAATCTAGAACTACAATGCAGCACTCTGCCTGCCCACCAGAAGAAAAACATTGTCCTCTGGGGCTACCCAGTAACCCCAAATGAGGATCAACCTCCACCGACCTTGGCTGTACCCCAAATACATAAGCTTACCAGGGCACTAATACCCTTTCTGACACAGCCTGAGCCTGGACCCACTGGCCCCTCTAGACAGCTGGCCGCACACTGAGCACATCGAGCCGCCATGGCCTTAGGTCGTCATCTCTTCCCAACCTCGGTTTTCAGGTTTCAGAACCTAGACCTTATCTCTAATCACTGCCCAGGGTTGAAGGTGATGCGGAAATCAGAACTCCTTCCCCATGGCAAGAAACCTTGTGGTTGGCATGTTGTCCAACCTTCAGTGTAGTTGAAACCACTGTGGCCCATGAGGCCCCGCCCATGCTCGCGGGCCACATTGGTCAGAAACACACATTGTGACCCTCAGGCTGAGCCCAGTCCTCAAGTAAGGCCCCTCAGTGGCTGGATGAAGAGATAGCATATTGGTCTTGCAATGCCCCTAGGTCCCAATTTTTAACCATAGTTCGGGTTGTCCCTTCAGTCTTCCCCACGGCTTTGCTATGGAATTCCTCTTTTGGTGGGACACCTGAGGTAACAAAACTGACATGAGTCCTCCTATCTCACAGATTGACGAAAAGCAATTGGGAATCGGGCCAAATCCTCAGAGAGTTAGATTCGTCCATGGCCCATGAGGCTTCCCCGACATTCCACGGCCCTCGCTGATACAAAATCCAGAGACAAAAGCCTAAGCTAGCGCCTCAGACTCGCACTTTCTTCATATCCTAAAGAGATCTTCTAATGGTTTGTAGATCGGGCCTGCCATACCAACCTCCCCAAACCTAAGCTGAGTTTGTGTTTCCAGACTTCTGTCCTCAAAGTCTTGGGCCACACACCCTCCAGGCTGGGCCGCTGGAGCCACACATTAGGACTGTGCCTACCAATCCATGGGAATTCTCCCCATTCCATGGTCCAAAATCGTACAAATTAGGAGAAACCTCCAAAGTCCCTGAGGCCATCCCAATAGTATAGGTCGCCAGGAACAAACAAGGGCTGTCTGACACCAGCTGATAATCGACCTCCACTCATACCTTAGATGGATGTCCCCAGAGAAGAAGATTGAACCAGACAGGACCCTAGGCCATAATAGGATCCATTCCTTTGGGTTACAGGCATGTGTCCTCAAAAGCCTGTTTCCAATACGAGCATAGGGGTTTTCCTGAGGCACCCATCCGAACTCAACTCGTCTCCACAAGGAAACCTGTGCATGGGAGCCATGTCCAAAGCTTAGGAGAGTACTTCAGGGTCCGGTGCCACCGCCCCATTCCAAGGCCATCATGGACACAAAAACACATTAGGACCCATCCTCAGGAAAGTCCATTTCAACTCAGCCACCCCGGTTGCTCCCGCAAAGCCATGAGATCTAAACTGTCTTGTTGCTAGGAGACAATTGGAATGCGAGACGGGCTTCCCAGGCATCCATCCGCGAACCGTACTCTGGAGTCATTCCATATGGGATGTCCTGGAGATGTCCAACAGGTTTCAATTGTCCCGCAAAGGAATCCTTGAAGGGGGCATCCCACAACTCCCAAAGTGGGAAAACCTCAATGGCCTCGAGATTCCGCTCCCTTCATGAAGCGGCCGTCATGCACAGAAACTCCAACCTGAGCCAACGTCTGATCCTCGCCCTGACTTCAGATGCATGAGATATTGGTTCAGATCTACAGGGGGTACCTGCCGTGCCCTCGCCCTGAAACCCAAGTCTAGCTTGTCTTCTCAAACTTCCATCCTCACACTCCTGGCCCCGAAGCCCTCAAGTTTGGCAATTCCGGACCCACAATGCAGCACTCTGCCTGCCCTCTAGAAAAAAAATTATTGCCTCATGAGCTGCCCAGGCACCTTAAATGAGGATCAACCTACACAGCACTCGACTTTACCCAAATTATATAGTCTAACCTGGGCACTAATGCACTGTCGAACACAACCTGAGCCCGGAGCTCCTGACCAACACCCGGAAAGCTGACCACACACTGAGCACATAAAACCCGCCATGGCCTTAGGTCATCATCTCTTCCCTACCTCAGTTTTCTGGCTTCAGAACCGAGAACTTATCTCCAATCACTGCCCAGGGGTGAGTGTGATGCAGAAATCAGAACTCCTCCTTACCCATGGCAAGAACCCTTGTGGTTGGCACGTTGTCCAACGTTCAGTGTAGGAGAAACCAGCATTCACCCTGAGGCCCCGCCCATTCTTGAGTGCGACGAGGGCATAGACACGCATTGTGACCCTCAGCATGAGTCCTGTCCTCTATTAAATCCTCTCAGTGTCTGGACCATTAGATGTCATAATGGGCTTGACATGTCCCTAGGCCCCAATTTTTAACCAGATTTCTGATTGTCCAATCGCCCCTCCCCAGGGCTCTACTCTGGAATCACTCATTTGGTGGGACACCTGAGGTTAAAAAAGAAAACAACAACAACAACAACAGCAAAAAAAAAAAAAAACGGACTTATTCCAGCCCACAGAATGACCCCAAACTCTTTCGACGGGGCCAAACCACCAGAGAGTAAGACTCGTCCATTTCCCATGAAGTCACCCAGAAATTCCACGACCATGAGTGACACGATATCCAGAGACAAAAACTTGAGCAGGATCCTCACACTCGCCCTTTTTTCAAATCCCGAAGAGTTCTCCTCATGGTCTGTAGGTCAGTCCTGCCATACCTATGACACGAAACATAAGCCGCGTTTGTGTTTTCAGACAACTGTCCAAACAGCCCTGGCCTACACAACCTACAGGCTCAGGCCCCTGGAGCCAAACCTGAGGACTGTACTTGCCCTCTCCAAGGGAATTGTGGCCCATTCCAATGGCCACAAGCCTTCTAATAGGATAAACCTCCAAATCCCTGATCCATCTCAATAGTGGTGGCTTCCCAGGAAAAACAGGGGCAATCTGAGCCCAACTGAGCACCTACCAGCACTCAGACCCATAGACAGATGTCCCCAGAGGTAAAAAGGAAAGAACAGGCCCCTAGGCACTAATCAGATCCATTGCTTTGGTTTCCAGGCATCTCTCCTCAGAGGCCTGGATTTCAAAAGCAGCATATAGCTGTTTCTTGACTGACCCATCAGAAAACATCTCATCTACACATGGGAAACTTGCACGTTGGAGCTGTGTCAAAGCCTCTGTTTAGGAGAACCCTTTAGGGCCCCAGTGCCACCGCTTCATTCCAAGGTCTCCATAGGCACAAAAGCACATTAGGACCCATCCCCAGGGGTGTCCATTTCAACTCAGCATCCTCGGTTGCTCCCCATAGATCCAGGAGATCTAACCTGTCTTGTTGCTAGGAGACAATTGGAATGCGACGTGGGCTACCCAGCCATCCATCCTTAGAACCCTGCTCAGAATCATTGGCCTGGAGCCAAACAACAGGTCTCAATTGTCCTGCACAAGACTCTCTGCAGTTTGGAGCGTCTCACAACTCCCATCATGGGAAAACCCCCATGGCCTCGTTATGCCCTTCCATTCATAAAGGGGCCATCAGGGACAGAAACTCCAACCTGAGCGATCGTCTGATCCTCGCCCTGACTTCAGATGCACGAGATCTCGATTCAGGTCTTTAGATTGTGACTGCCATGGCCTCACCCAGAAACCTAAGCCTAGCTTGTGTTCTCAGACTTTTGTCGTCAGACTACTGGCCCACAAGCCCTACAGTTTGGCAATCTAGAACTACAATGCAGCACTCTGCCTGCCCGCCAGAAGAAAAACATTGTCTTCTGGGGTTACCCAGTAACCCCAAATGAGGATCAACCTCCAACGACCTTGGCTGTACCCCAAATACATAAGCTTACCAGGGCACTAATACCCTTTCTGACACAGGCTGAGCCTGGACCCCCTGGCCCCTCCCAGACAGCTGGCCGCACACTGAGCACATCGAGCCGCCATGGCCTTAGGTCGTCATCTCTTCCCAACCTCGGTTTTCAGGTTTCAGAACCTAGACCTTATCTCCAATCACTGCCCAGGGTTGAAGGTGATGCAGAAATCAGAACTCCTTCCCCACGGCAAGAAACCTTGTGGTTGGCATGTTGTCCAACCTTCAGTGTAGTTGAAACCAGTGTGGCCCATGAGGCCCCGCCCATGCTCGCGGGCCACATTGGTCACAAACACACATTGTGACCCTCAGGCTGAGCCCAGTCCTCAAGTAAGGCCCCTCAGTGCCTGGATGAAGAGATAGCATATTGGGCTTGCAATGACTCTAGGCCCCAATTTTTAACCATAGTTCGGGTTGTCCCTTCAGTCTTCCCCACGGCTTTGCTATGGAATTCTTCTTTTGGTGGGACACCTGAGGTAACAAATCTGAAATGAGTCCTCCTATCTCACAGATTGACGAAAAGCAATTGGGAATCGGGCCAAATCCTCAGAGAGGTAGATTCGTCCATGGCCCATGAGGCCTCCCCGACATTCCACGGCCGTCGCTGATACAAAATCCAGAGACAAAAGCCTAAGCTAGCGCCTCAGACTCGCACTTTCTTCATATCCTAAAGAGTTCTTCTCATGGTTTGTAGATCGGGCCTGCCATACCTACGTCCCCAAACCTAAGCTGAGTTTGTGTTTCCAGACTTCTGTCCTCAAAGTCTTGGGCCACACACCCTCCAGGCTGGGCCGCTGGAGCCACACATTAGGACTGTGCCTACCAAACCATGGGAATTCTGCCCATTCCAAGGACCAAAATCGTACAAATTAGGAGAAACCTCCAAAGTCCCTGAGGCCATCCCAATAGTGTAGGTCGCCCGGAACAAACAAGGGCTGTCTGACACCAGCTGATAATCGACCTCCACTCATACCATAGATGGATGTCCCCAGAGAAGAAGATTGAACCAGACAGGACCCTAGGCCATAATAGGATCCATTCCTTTGGGTTACAGGCATGTGTCCTCAAAAGCCTGATTCCAATACGAGCATAGGGGTTTTCCTGAGGCACCCATCCGAATTCAACTCGTCTCCACAAGGAAACCTGTGCATGGGAGCCATGTCCAAAGCTTAGGAGAGTACTTCAGGGTCGGTGCCACCGCCCCATTCCAAGGCCATCATGGACACAAAAACACATTAGGACCCATCTTCAGGAAAGTCCATTTCAACTCAGCGACCCCGGTTTCTCCGGCAGAGCCATCAGATCTAAACTGTCTTGTTGCTATTAGACAATTGGAATGCGAGGCGGGCTTCCCAGGCATCCATCCGCCAACGGTGCTCTGGAGTTATTCCATATGGGATGTCCTGGAGCTGTCCAACAGGTTTCAATTGTCCCGCAGAAGGAATCCTTGAAGGGGGCATCCCACAACTCCCAAAGTGGGAAAACCTCAATGGCCTCGAGATTCCGCTCCCTTCATGAATCGGCCGTCAGGCACAGAAACTCCAACCTGAGCCAACGTCTGATCCTCGCCCTGACTTCAGATGCATGAGATATTTGTTCAGATCTGCAGGGGGTACCTGCCGTGCCCTCGCCCTAAAACCCAAGTCTACCTTGTCTTCTCAAACTTCCATCCTCACACTCCTGGCCCCGAAGCCCTCAAGTTTGGCAATTCTGGACCCACAATGCAGCACTCTGCCTGCCCTCTAGAAAGAAAAAAATTATTGCCTCATGAGCTGCCCAGGCACCTTAAATGAGGATCAACCTACACAGCACTCGACTTTACCCAAATTATATAGTCTAACCTGGGCACTAATGCACTGTCGAACACAACCTGAGCCCGGAACTCCTGACCAACACCCGGAAAGCTGACCACACACTGAGCACATAAAACCCGCCATGGCCTTAGGTCATCATCTCTTCCCTACCTCAGTTTTCTGGCTTCAGAACCGAGACCTTATCTCCAATCACTGCCCAGGGGTGAGTGTGATGCAGAAATCAGAACTCCTCCTTACCCATGGCAAGAACCCTTGTGGTTGGCACGTTGTCCAACGTTCAGTGTAGGAGAAACCAGCATTCACCCTGAGGCCCCGCCCATTCTTGAGTGCGACGAGGGCATAGACACGCATTGTGACCCTCAGCATGAGTCCTGTCCTCTATTAAATCCTCTCAGTGTCTGGACCATTAGATGTCATAATGGGCTTGACATGTCCCTAGGCCCCAATTTTTAACCAGATTTCTGATTGTCCAGTCGCCCCTCCCCAGGGCTCTACACTGGAATCACTCATTTGGTGGGACACCTGAGGTTAAAAAAGAAAACAACAACAACAACAACAGCAAAAAAAAAAAAAAAAAAAAAGGACTTATTCCAGCCCACAGAATGACCCCAAACTCTTGGACGGGGCCAAAACACCAGAGAGTAAGACTCGTCCATTTCCCATGAGGTCACCCCGAAATTCCACGACCATGAGTGACACGATATCCAGAGACAAAAACTTGAGCAGGAGCCTCACAGTCGCGCTTCTTTCAAATCCCGAGGAGACCTCCTCATGGTCTGTAGATCAGTCCTGCCATACCTATGACCCGAAACATAAGCCGAGTCTGTGTTTTCAGACAACTGTCCAAACAGCCCTGGCCTACACAACCTACAGGCTCAGGCCCCTGGAGCCAAACCTCAGGACTGTACTTGCCCTCTCCAAGGGAATTGTGTGTGCCCATTCCAATGGCCACAAGCCTTCTAATAGGATAAACCTCCAAATCCCTGATCCATTTCAATAGTGGTGGCTTCCCAGGAAAAACAGGGGCAATCTGAGCCCAACTGAGCACCTACCTGCACTCAGACCCATAGACAGATGTCCCCAGAGGTAAAAAGGAATGAACAGGCCCCTAGGCACTAATCAGATCCATTGCTTTGGTTTCCAGGCATCTCTCCTCAGAGGCCTGGATTTCAAAAGCAGCATATAGCTGTTTCTTGACTCACCCATCAGAAAACATCTCATCTACACATGGGAAACTTGCACGTTGGAGCTGTGTCAAAGCCTCTGTTTAGGAGAACCCTTTAGGGCCCCAGTGCCACCGCTTCATTTCAAGGTCTCCATAGGCACAAAAGCACATTAGGACCCATCCCCAGGGGTGTCCATTTCAACTCAGCGTCCTCGGTTGCTCCCCACAGATCGAGGAGATCTATCCTGTCTTGTTGCTAGGAGACAATTGGAATGCGAGGTGGGCTACCCAGCCATCCATCCTTAGAACCCTGCTCAGAATCATTGGCTTGGAGTCAAACAACAGGTCTCAATTGTCCTGCACAAGACTCTCTGCAGTTTGGAGCGTCTCACAACTCCCATCATGGGAAAACCCCCATGGCCTCGTTATGTCCTTCCATTCATAAAGGGGCCATCAGGGACAGAAACTCCAACCTGAGCGATCGTCTGATCCCCGCCCTGACTTCAGATGCACGAGATCTCGATTCAGGTCTGTAGATTGTGCCTGCCATGGCCTCACCCAGAAACCTAAGCCTAGCTTGTATCTCAGACTTTTGTCGTCAGACTACTGGCCCACAAGCCCTCCAGTTTGGCAATCTAGAACAACAATGCAGCACTCTGCCTGCCCCCCAGAAGAAAAACATTGTCCTCTGGGGCTACCCAGTAACCCCAAATGAGGATCAACCTACACCGACCTTGGCTGTACCCCAAATACATAAGCTTACCAGGGCACTAATACCCTTTCTGACACAGCCTGAGCCTGGACCCCCTGGCCCCTCCAGACAGCTCTCCGCACACTGAGCACATCGAGCCGCCATGGCCTTAGGTCGTCATCTCTTCCCAACCTCGGTTTTCATGTTTCAGAACCTTGACCTTATCTCTAATCACTGCCCAGGGTTGAAGGTGATGCAGAAATAAGACTCCTTCCCCATGGCAAGAAACCTTGTGGTTGGCATGTTGTCCAACCTTCAGTGTAGTTGAAACCAGTGTGGCCCATGTGGTCCCGCCCATGCTCGCGGGCCACATTGGTCACAAACACACATTGTGACCCTCAGGCTGAGCCCAGTCCTCAAGTAAGGCTCCTCAGTTGCTGGATGAAGAGATAGCATATTGGGCTTGCAATGCCCCTAGGTCCCAATTTTTAACCATAGTTCGGGTTGTCCCTTCAGTCTTCCCCACGGCTTTGCTATGGAATTCCTCTTTTGGTGGGACACCTGAGGTAACAAAACTGACATGAGTCCTCCTATCTCACAGATTGACTAAAAGCAATTGGGAATCGGGCCAAATCCTCAGAGAGTTAGATTCGTCCATGGCCCATGAGGCTTCCCCGACATTCCACGGCCCTCGCTGATACAAAATCCAGAGACAAAAGCCTAAGCTAGCGCCTCAGACTCGCACTTTCTTCATATCCTAAAGAGATCTTCTAATGGTTTGTAGATCGGGCCTGCCATACCAACCTCCCCAAACCTAAGCTGAGTTTGTGTTTCCAGACTTCTGTCCTCAAAGTCTTGGGCCACACACCCTCCAGGCTGGGCCGCTGGAGCCACACATTAGGACTGTGCCTACCAATCCATGGGAATTCTCCCCATTCCATGGTCCAAAATCGTACAAATTAGGAGAAACCTCCAAAGTCCCTGAGGCCATCCCAATAGTATAGGTCGCCAGGAACAAACAAGGGCTGTCTGACACCAGCTGATAATCGACCTCCACTCATACCTTAGATGGATGTCCCCAGAGAAGAAGATTGAACCAGACAGGACCCTAGGCCATAATAGGATCCATTCCTTTGGGTTACAGGCATGTGTCCTCAAAAGCCTGTTTCCAATACGAGCATAGGGGTTTTCCTGAGGCACCCATCCGAACTCAACTCGTCTCCACAAGGAAACCTGTGCATGGGAGCCATGTCCAAAGCTTAGGAGAGTACTTCAGGGTCCGGTGCCACCGCCCCATTCCAAGGCCATCATGGACACAAAAACACATTAGGACCCATCCTCAGGAAAGTCCATTTCAACTCAGCCAACCCGGTTGCTCCCGCAAAGCCATGAGATCTAAACTGTCTTGTTGCTAGGAGACAATTGGAATGCGAGACGGGCTTCCCAGGCATCCATCCGCGAACCGTACTCTGGAGTCATTCCATATGGGATGTCCTGGAGATGTCCAACAGGTTTCAATTGTCCCGCAGAAGGAATCCTTGAAGGGGGCATCCCACAACTCCCAAAGTGGGAAAACCTCAATGGCCTCGAGATTCCGCTCCCTTCATGAAGCGGCCGTCATGCACAGAAACTCCAACCTGAGCCAACGTCTGATCCTCGCCCTGACTTCAGATGCATGAGATATTGGTTCAGATCTACAGGGGGTACCTGCCGTGCCCTCGCCCTGAAACCCAAGTCTAGCTTGTCTTCTCAAACTTCCATCCTCACACTCCTGGCCCCGAAGCCCTCAAGTTTGGCAATTCCGGACCCACAATGCAGCACTCTGCCTGCCCTCTAGAAAAAAAATTATTGCCTCATGAGCTGCCCAGGCACCTTAAATGAGGATCAACCTACACAGCACTCGACTTTACCCAAATTATATAGTCTAACCTGGGCACTAATGCACTGTCGAACACAACCTGAGCCCGGAGCTCCTGACCAACACCCGGAAAGCTGACCACACACTGAGCACATAAAACCCGCCATGGCCTTAGGTCATCATCTCTTCCCTACCTCAGTTTTCTGGCTTCAGAACCGAGAACTTATCTCCAATCACTGCCCAGGGGTGAGTGTGATGCAGAAATCAGAACTCCTCCTTACCCATGGCAAGAACCCTTGTGGTTGGCACGTTGTCCAACGTTCAGTGTAGGAGAAACCAGCATTCACCCTGAGGCCCCGCCCATTCTTGAGTGCGACGAGGGCATAGACACGCATTGTGACCCTCAGCATGAGTCCTGTCCTCTATTAAATCCTCTCAGTGTCTGGACCATTAGATGTCATAATGGGCTTGACATGTCCCTAGGCCCCAATTTTTAACCAGATTTCTGATTGTCCAATCGCCCCTCCCCAGGGCTCTACTCTGGAATCACTCATTTGGTGGGACACCTGAGGTTAAAAAAGAAAACAACAACAACAACAACAGCAAAAAAAAAAAACGGACTTATTCCAGCCCACAGAATGACCCCAAACTCTTTGGACGGGGCCAAACCACCAGAGAGTAAGACTCGTCCATTTCCCATGAAGTCACCCAGAAATTCCACGACCATGAGTGACACGATATCCAGAGACAAAAACTTGAGCAGGATCCTCACACTCGCCCTTTTTTCAAATCCCGAAGAGTTCTCCTCATGGTCTGTAGGTCAGTCCTGCCATACCTATGACACGAAACATAAGCCGCGTTTGTGTTTTCAGACAACTGTCCAAACAGCCCTGGCCTACACAACCTACCGGCTCAGGCCCCTGGAGCCAAACCTGAGGACTGTACTTGCCCTCTCCAAGGGAATTGTGTGTGCCCATTCCAATGGCCACAAGCCTTCTAATAGGATAAACCTCCAAATCCCTGATCCATCTCAATAGTGGTGGCTTCCCAGGAAAAACAGGGGCAATCTGAGCCCAACTGAGCACCTACCAGCACTCAGACCCATAGACAGATGTCCCCAGAGGTAAAAAGGAAAGAACAGGCCCCTAGGCACTAATCAGATCCATTGCTTTGGTTTCCAGGCATCTCTCCTCAGAGGCCTGGATTTCAAAAGCAGCATATAGCTGTTTCTTGACTGACCCATCAGAAAACATCTCATCTACACATGGGAAACTTGCACGTTGGAGCTGTGTCAAAGCCTCTGTTTAGGAGAACCCTTTAGGGCCCCAGTGCCACCGCTTCATTCCAAGGTCTCCATAGGCACAAAAGCACATTAGGACCCATCCCCAGGGGTGTCCATTTCAACTCAGCATCCTCGGTTGCTCCCCACAGATCCAGGAGATCTAACCTGTCTTGTTGCTAGGAGACAATTGGAATGCGAAGTGGGCTACCCAGCCATCCATCCTTAGAACCCTGCTCAGAATCATTGGCCTGGAGCCAAACAACAGGTCTCAATTGTCCTGCACAAGACTCTCTGCAGTTTGGAGCGTCTCACAACTCCCATCATGGGAAAACCCCCATGGCCTCGTTATGCCCTTCCATTCATAAAGGGGCCATCAGGGACAGAAACTCCAACCTGAGCGATCGTCTGATCCTCGCCCTGACTTCAGATGCACGAGATCTCGATTCAGGTCTTTAGATTGTGACTGCCATGGCCTCACCCAGAAACCTAAGCCTAGCTTGTGTTCTCAGACTTTTGTCGTCAGACTACTGGCCCACAAGCCCTACAGTTTGGCAATCTAGAACTACAATGCAGCACTCTGCCTGCCCGCCAGAAGAAAAACATTGTCTTCTGGGGTTACCCAGTAACCCCAAATGAGGATCAACCTCCACCGACCTTGGCTGTACCCCAAATACATAAGCTTACCAGGGCACTAATACCCTTTCTGACACAGGCTGAGCCTGGACCCCCTGGCCCCTCCCAGACAGCTGGCCGCACACTGAGCACATCGAGCCGCCATGGCCTTAGGTCGTCATCTCTTCCCAACCTCGGTTTTCAGGTTTCAGAACCTAGACCTTATCTCTAATCACTGCCCAGGGTTGAAGGTGATGCAGAAATCAGAACTCCTTCCCCACGGCAAGAAACCTTGTGGTTGGCATGTTGTCCAAACTTCAGTGTAGTTGAAACCAGTGTGGCCCATGAGGCCCCGCCCATGCTCGCGGGCCACATTGGTCACAAACACACATTGTGACCCTCAGGCTGAGCCCAGTCCTCAAGTAAGGCCCCTCAGTGCCTGGATGAAGAGATAGCATATTGGGCTTGCAATGACCCTAGGCCCCAATTTTTAACCATAGTTCGGGTTGTCCCTTCAGTCTTCCCCACGGCTTTGCTATGGAATTCTTCTTTTGGTGGGACACCTGAGGTAACAAATCTGAAATGAGTCCTCCTATCTCACAGATTGACGAAAAGCAATTGGGAATCGGGCCAAATCCTCAGAGAGGTAGATTCGTCCATGGCCCATGAGGCCTCCCCGACATTCCACGGCCGTCGCTGATACAAAATCCAGAGACAAAAGCCTAAGCTAGCGCCTCAGACTCGCACTTTCTTCATATCCTAAAGAGTTCTTCTCATGGTTTGTAGATCGGGCCTGCCATACCTACGTCCCCAAACCTAAGCTGAGTTTGTGTTTCCAGACTTCTGTCCTCAAAGTCTTGGGCCACACACCCTCCAGGCTGGGCCGCTGGAGCCACACATTAGGACTGTGCCTACCAAACCATGGGAATTCTGCCCATTCCAAGGACCAAAATCGTACAAATTAGGAGAAACCTCCAAAGTCCCTGAGGCCATCCCAATAGTGTAGGTCGCCCGGAACAAACAAGGGCTGTCTGACACCAGCTGATAATCGACCTCCACTCATACCATAGATGGATGTCCCCAGAGAAGAAGATTGAACCAGACAGGACCCTAGGCCATAATAGGATCCATTCCTTTGGGTTACAGGCATGTGTCCTCAAAAGCCTGATTCCAATACGAGCATAGGGGTTTTCCTGAGGCACCCATCCGAATTCAACTCGTCTCCACAAGGAAACCTGTGCATGGGAGCCATGTCCAAAGCTTAGGAGAGTACTTCAGGGTCGGTGCCACCGCCCCATTCCAAGGCCATCATGGACACAAAAACACATTAGGACCCATCTTCAGGAAAGTCCATTTCAACTCAGCGACCCCGGTTTCTCCGGCAGAGCCATCAGATCTAAACTGTCTTGTTGCTATTAGACAATTGGAATGCGAGGCGGGCTTCCCAGGCATCCATCCGCCAACGGTGCTCTGGAGTTATTCCATATGGGATGTCCTGGAGCTGTCCAACAGGTTTCAATTGTCCCGCAGAAGGAATCCTTGAAGGGGGCATCCCACAACTCCCAAAGTGGGAAAACCTCAATGGCCTCGAGATTCCGCTCCCTTCATGAATCGGCCGTCAGGCACAGAAACTCCAACCTGAGCCAACGTCTGATCCTCGCCCTGACTTCAGATGCATGAGATATTTGTTCAGATCTGCAGGGGGTACCTGCCGTGCCCTCGCCCTAAAACCCAAGTCTACCTTGTCTTCTCAAACTTCCATCCTCACACTCCTGGCCCCGAAGCCCTCAAGTTTGGCAATTCTGGACCCACAATGCAGCACTCTGCCTGCCCTCTAGAAAAAAAAAAATTATTGCCTCATGAGCTGCCCAGGCACCTTAAATGAGGATCAACCTACACAGCACTCGACTTTACCCAAATTATATAGTCTAACCTGGGCACTAATGCACTGTCGAACACAACCTGAGCCCGGAACTCCTGACCAACACCCGGAAAGCTGACCACACACTGAGCACATAAAACCCGCCATGGCCTTAGGTCATCATCTCTTCCCTACCTCAGTTTTCTGGCTTCAGAACCGAGACCTTATCTCCAATCACTGCCCAGGGCTGAGTGTGAAGCAGAAATCAGAACTCCTCCTTACCCATGGCAAGAACCCTTGTGGTTGGCACGTTGTCCAACGTTCAGTGTAGGAGAAACCAGCATTCACCCTGAGGCCCCGCCCATTCTTGAGTGCGACGAGGGCATAGACACGCATTGTGACCCTCAGCATGAGTCCTGTCCTCTATTAAATCCTCTCTGTGTCTGGACCATTAGATGTCATAACGGGCTTGACATGTCCCTAGGCCCCAATTTTTAACCAGATTTCTGATTGTCCAGTCGCCCCTCCCCAGGGCTCTACTCTGGAATCACTCATTTGGTGGGACACCTGAGGTTAAAAAAGAAAACAACAACAACAACAACAGCAAAAAAAAAAAAAAAAACGGACTTATTCCAGCCCACAGAATGACCCCAAACTCTTTGGACGGGGACAAACCACCAGAGAATAAGACTCGTCCATTTCCCATGAGGTCACCCAGAAATTCCACGACCATGAGTGACACGATATCCAGAGACAAAAACTTGAGCAGGAGCCTCACAGTCGCGCTTCTTTCAAATCCCGAAGAGACCTCCTCAAGGTCTGTAGATCAGTCCTGCCATACCTATGACCCGAAACATAAGCCGAGTTTGTGTTTTCAGACAACTGTCCAAACAGCCCTGGCCTACACAACCTACAGGCTCAGGCCCCTGGAGACAAACCTGAGGACTGTACTTGCCCTCTCCAAGGGAATTGTGTGTGCCCATTCCAATGGCCACAAGCCTTCTAATAGGATAAACCTCCAAATCCCTGATCCATCTCAATAGTGGTGGCTTCCCAGGAAAAACAGGGGCAATCTGAGCCCAACTGAGCACCTACCTGCACTCAGACCCATAGACAGATGTCCCCAGAGGTAAAAAGGAAAGAACAGGCCCCTAGGCACTAATCAGATCCATTGCTTTGGTTTCCAGGCATCTCTCCTCAGAGGCCTGGATTTCAAAAGCAGCATATAGCTGTTTCTTGACTCACCCATCAGAAAACATCTCATCTACACATGGGAAACTTGCACGTTGGAGCTGTGTCAAAGCCTCTGTTTAGGAGAACCCTTTAGGGCCCCAGTGCCACCGCTTCATTCCAAGGTCTCCATAGGCACAAAAGCACATTAGGACCCATCCCCAGGGGTGTCCATTTCAACTCAGCGTCCTCGGTTGCTCCCCACAGATCCAGGAGATCTAACCTGTCTTGTTGCTAGGAGACAATTGGAATGCGAGGTGGGCTACCCAGCCATCCATCCTTAGAACACTGCTCAGAATCATTGGCCTGGAGCCAAACAACTGGTCTCAATTGTCCTGCAGAAGACTCTCTGAAGTTTGGAGCGTCTCACATCTCCCATCGTGGGAAAACCCCGATGGCCTCGTTATGCCCTTCCAATCATAAAGGGGCCATCAGGGACAGAAACTCCAACCTGAGCGATCGTCTGATCCTCGCCCTGACTTCAGATGCACGAGATCTCGATTCAGGTCTGTAGATTGTGCCTGCCATGGCCTCACCCAGAAACCTAAGCCTAGCTTGTGTTCTCAGACTTTTGTCGTCAGACTACTGGCCCACAAGCCCTCCAGCTTGGCAATCTAGAACTACAATGCAGCACTCTGCCTGCCCCCCAGAAGAAAAACATTGTCCTTTGGGGCTACCCAGTAACCCCAAATGAGGATCAACCTCCACCGACCTTGGCTGTACCCCAAATACATAATCTTACCAGGGCACTAATACCCTTTCTGACACAGGCTGAGCCTGGACCCCCTGGCCCCTCCCAGACAGCTGGCCGCACACTGAGCACATCGAGCCGCCATGGCCTTAGGTCGTCATCTCTTCCCAACCTCGGTTTTCAGGTTTCAGAACCTAGACCTTATCTCCAATCACTGCCCAGGGTTGAAGGTGATGCAGAAATCAGAACTCCTTCCCCACGGCAAGAAACCTTGTGGTTGGCATGTTGTCCAACCTTCAGTGTAGTTGAAACCAGTGTGGCCCATGAGGCCCCGCCCATGCTCGCGGGCCACATTGGTCACAAACACACATTGTGACCCTCAGGCTGAGCCCAGTCCTCAAGTAAGGCCCCTCAGTGCCTGGATGAAGAGATAGCATATTGGGCTTGCAATGCCCCTAGGCCCCAATTTTTAACCATAGTTCGGGTTGTCCCTTCAGTCTTCCCCACGGCTTTGCTATGGAATTCCTCTTTTGGTGGGACACCTGAGGTAACAAATCTGAAATGAGTCCTCCTATCCCACAGATTGACGAAAAGCAATTGGGAATCGGGCCAAATCCTCAGAGAGGTAGATTCGTCCATGGCATATGAGGCCTCCCCGACATTCCACAGCCGTCGCTGATACAAAATCCAGAGACAAAAGCCTAATTCAGCGCCTCAGACTCGCACTTTCTTCATATCCTAAAGAGTTCTTCTCATGGTTTGTAGATCTGGCCTGCCATACCTACGTCCCCAAACCTAAGCTGAGTTTGTGTTTCCAGACTTCTGTCCTCAAAGTCTTGGGCCACACACCCTCCAGGCTGGGCCGCTGGAGCCACACATTATGACTGTGCCTACCAATCCATGGGAATTCTGCCCATTCCATGGACCAAAATCGTACAAATTAGGAGAAACCTCCAAAGTCCCTGAGGCCATCCCAATAGTGTAGGTCGCCCGGAACAAACAAGGGCTGTCTGACACCAGCTGATAATCGACCTCCACTCATACCATAGATGGATGTCCCCAGAGAAGAAGATTGAACCAGACAGTACCCTAGGCCATAATAGGATCCATTCCTTTGGGTTACAGGCATGTGTCCTCAAAAGCCTGATTCCAATACGAGCATAGGAGTTTTCCTGAGGCACCCATCCGAACTCAACTCGTCTCCACAAGGAAACCTGTGCATGGGAGCCATGTCCAAAGCTTAGGAGAGTACTTCAGGGTCCGTTGCCACCGCCCCATTCCAAGGCCATCATGGACACAAAAACACATTAGGACCCATCCTCAGGAAAGTCCATTTCGAACTCAGCCACCCCGGTTGATACGGCAGAGCCATGAGATCTAAACTGTCTTGTTGCTAGGAGAGAATTGGAATGCGAGGCGGGCTTCCCAGGCATCCATCCGCGAACGGTGTCTGGAGTTATTCCATATGGGATGTCCTGGAGCTGCCAACAGGTTTCAATTGTCCCGCAGAAGGAATCCTTGAAGGGGGCATCCCACAACTCCCAAAGTGGGAAAACCTCAATGGCCTCGAGATTCCGCTCCCTTCATGAAGCGGCTGTCATGCACAGAAACTCCAACCTGAGCCAACGTCTGATCCTCGCCCTGACTTCAGATGCATGTGATATTTGTTCAGATCTGCAGGGGGTACCTGCCGTGCCCTCGCCCTGAAACCCAAGTCTACCTTGTCTTCTCAAACTTCCATCCTCACACTCCTGGCCCCGAAGCCCTCAAGTTTGGCAATTCCAGACCCAAAATGCAGCACTCTGCCTGCCCTCTAGAAAAAAAAAAAAATATTGCCTCATGAGCTGCCCTGGCAACTTAAATGAGGATCAACCTACACAGCACTCGACTTTACCCAAATTATATAGTCTAACCTGGGCACTAATGCACTGTCGAACACAACCTGAGCCCGGAGCTCCTGACCAACACCCGGAAAGCTGACCACACACTGAGCACATAAAACCCGCCATGGCCTTAGGTCATCATCTCTTCCCTACCTCAGTTTTCTGGCTTCAGAACCGAGAACTTATCTCCAATCACTGCCCAGGGGTGAGTGTGATGCAGAAATCAGAACTCCTCCTTACCCATGGCAAGAACCCTTGTGGTTGGCACGTTGTCCAACGTTCAGTGTAGGAGAAACCAGCATTCACCCTGAGGCCCCGCCCATTCTTGAGTGCGACGAGGGCATAGACACGCATTGTGACCCTCAGCATGAGTCCTGTCCTCTATTAAATCCTCTCAGTGTCTGGACCATTAGATGTCATAATGGGCTTGACATGTCCCTAGGCCCCAATTTTTAACCAGATTTCTGATTGTCCAGTCGCCCCTCCCCAGGGCTCTACTCTGGAATCACTCATTTGGTGGGACACCTGAGGTTAAAAAAGAAAACAACAACAACAACAACAGCAAACAAAAAAAAAAAACGGACTTATTCCAGCCCACAGAATGACCCCAAACTCTTTGGACGGGGCCAATCCACCAGAGAGTAAGACTCGTCCATTTCCCATGAGGTCACCCAGAAATTCCACGACCATGAGTGACACGATATCCAGAGACAAAAACTTGAGCAGGAGCCTCACAGTCGCGCTTCTTTCAAATCCCGAAGAGACCTCCTCATGGTCTGTAGATCAGTCCTGCCATACCTATGACCCGAAACATAAGCCGAGTTTGTGTTTTCAGACAACTGTCCAAACAGCCCTGGCCTAAACAACCTACAGGCTCAGGCCCCTGGAGCCAAACCTGAGGACTGTACTTGCCCTCTCCAAGGGAATTGTGTGTGCCCATTCCAATGGCCACAAGCCTTCTAATAGGATAAACCTACAAATCCCTGATCCATCTCAATAGTTGTGGCTTTCCAGGAAAAACAGGGGCAATCTGAGCCCTACTGAGCACCTACCTGCACTCAGACCCATAGACAGATGTCCCCAGAGGTAAAAAGGAAAGAACAGGCCCCTAGGCACTGATCAGATCCATTGCTTTGGTTTCCAGGCATCTCTCCTCAGAGGCCTGGATTTCAAAAGCAGCATATAGCTGTTTCTTGACTCACCCATCAGAAAACATCTCATCTACACATGGGAAACTTGCACGTTGGAGCTGTGTCAAAGCCTCTGTTTAGAAGAACCCTTTAGGGCCCCAGTGCCACCGCTTCATTCCAAGGTCTCCATAGGCACAAAAGCACATTAGGACCCATCCCCAGGGGTGTCCATTTCAACTCAGCGTCCTCGGTTGCTCCCCACAGATCCAGGAGATCTAACCTGTCTTGTTGCTAGGAGACAACTGGAATGCGAGGTGGGCTACCCAGCCACCCATCCTTAGAACACTGCTCAGAATCATTGGTCTGGAGCCAAACAACAGGTCTCAATTGTCCTGCAGAAGACTCTCTGCAGTTTGGAGCGTCTCACAACTCCAATCATGGGAAAACCCCCATGGCCTTGTTATGCCCTTCCATTCATAAAAGGGCCATCAGGGACAGAAACTCCAACCTGAGCCAACGTCTGATCCTCGCCCTGACTTCAGATGCATGAGATATTGGTTCAGATCTACAGGGGGTTCCTGCCGTGCCCTCGCCCTGAAACCCAAATCTAGCTTGTCTTCTCAAAATTCCATCCTCACACTCCTGGCCCCGAAGCCCTCAAATTTGGCAATTCCGGATCCACAATGCCGCACTCTGCCTGCCCTCTAGAAAAAAAAATTATTGCCTCATGAGCTGCCCAGGCACCTTAAATGAGGATCAACCTACACAGCACTCGACTTTACCCAAATAATATAGTCTAACCTGGGCACTAATGCACTGTTGAACACAACCTGAGCCCGGACCTCCTGACCAACACCCGGAAAGCTGATCGCACACTGAGCACCTAAAACCCGCCATGGCCTTAGGTCATCATCTCTTCCCTACCTCAGTTTTCTGGCCTCAGAACCGAGACCTTATCTCCAATCACTGCCCAGGGGTGAGAGTGATGCAGAAATCAGAACTCCTCCTTACCCATGGCAAGAACCCTTTTGGTTGGCACGTTGTCCAACGTTCAGTGTAGGAGAAACCAGCATTCACTCTGAGGCCCCGCCCATTCTTGAGTGCGACGAGGGCATAGACACGCATTGTGACCCTCAGCATGAGTCCTGTCCTCTATTAAATCCTCTCAGTGTCTGGACCATTAGATGTCATAATGGGCTTGACATGTCCCTAAGCCCCAATTTTTAACCAGATTTCTGATTGTCCAGTCGCCCCTCCCCAGGGCTCTACTCTGGAATCACTCATTTGGTGGGACACCTGAGGTTAAAAAAGAAAACAACAACAACAAAAAAAAAATACGGCCTTCTTCCAGCCCAAAGAATGACCCCAAACTCTTTGGACGGGGCCAAAACACCAGAGAGTAAGACACGTTCATTTCCCATGAAGTCACCCAGAAATTACACGACCATGAGTGACACGATATCCAGAGACAAAAACTTGAGCAGGAGCCTCACACTCGCCCTTCTTTCAAATCCCGAAGAGTTCTCCTCATGGTCTGTAGTTCAGTGTTGCCATACTTATGACCCGAAACATAAGCCGAGTTTGTGTTTTCAGACAACTGTCCAAACAGCCCTGGCCTACACAACCTACAGGCTCAGGCCCCTGGAGCCAAACCTCAGGACTGTACTTGCCCTCTCCAAGGGAATTGTGTGTGCCCATTCCAATGGCCACAAGCCTTCTAATAGGATAAACCTCCAAATCCCTGATCGATTTCAATAGTGGTGGCTTCCCAGGAAAAACAGGGGCATTCTGAGCCCAACTGAGCACCTACCTGCACTCAGACCCATAGACAGATGTCCCCAGAGGTAAAAAGGAAAGAACAGGCCCCTAGGCACTAATCAGATCCATTGCTTTGTTTTCCAGGCATCTCTCCTCAGAGGCCTGGATTTCAAAAGCAGCATATAGCTGTTTCTTGACTCACCCATCAGAAAACATCTCATCTACACATGGGAAACTTGCACGTTGGAGCTGTGTCAAAGCCTCTGTTTAGGAGAACCCTTTAGGGCCCCAGGGCCACAGCTTCATTCCAAGGTCTCCATAGACACAAAAGCACATTAGCACCCATCCCCAGGGGTGACCACTTCAACTCAGCGTCCTCGGTTGCTCCCCACAGATCCAGGAGATCTAACCTGTCTTGTTGCTAGGAGACAATTGGAATGCGAAGTGGGCTACCCAGCCATCCATCCTTAGAAGCCTGCTCAGAATCATTGGCCTGGAGCCAAACAACAGGTCTCAATTGTCCTGCAGAAGACCCTCTTCAGTTTGGAGCTTCTCAAAACACCCATCGTGGGAAAACCCCCATGGACTCGTGATGCCCCCCCATTCATGAAGGGGCCATCAGGGACAGAAACTCCAACCTGAGCGATCGTCTGATCCTCGCCCTGACTTCAGATGCATGAGATCTCGATTCAGGTCTGTAGATTGTGCCTGCCATGGCCTCACCCAGAAACCTAAGCCTAGCCTGTGTACTCAGACTTTTGTCGTCAGACTACTGGCCCACAAGCCCTCCAGTTTGGCAATCCAGAACTACAATGCAGCACTCTGCTGGCCCCCCTGAAGAAAAACATTGTCCTCTGGGGCTACCCAGTAACCCCAAATGAGGATCAACCTGCACCGACCTTGGCTGTACCCCAAATACATAGGCTGAACAGGGCACTAATGCCCTTTCTGCCACAGCCTGAGCCTAGATCTCCTGGCCCATCCCTGACAGCTGGCCGCACACTGAGCACAAAGAGCCGCCATGGCCTTAGGTCGTCATCTCTTCCCAACCTCGGTTTTCAGGTTTCAGAACCTAGACCTTATCTCCAATCACTGCCCAGGGTTGAAGGTGATGCAGAAATCAGAACTCCTTCCCCATGGCAAGAAACCTTGTGGTTGGCATGTTGTCCAACGTTCAGTGTAGTTGAAACAGTGTGGCCCATGAGCCCCCGCCCATGCAACCGGGCCACATTGGTCACAAACACACATTGTGACCCTCAGGCTGAGCCAAGTGCTCAAGTAAGGCCACTCAGTGGCTTGATGAAGAGATAGCATATTGGGCTTGCCATGCGCCTAGGCCCCAATTTTTAACCATAGTTCAAGTTGTCCCTTCAGTCTTCCGCACGGCTTGGCTTTGGAATTCCTCTTTTGGTGGGACACCTGAGGTAACAAAACTGAAATGAGTCCTCCCATCCCACAGACTGACGAAAAGCAATTGGGAATCGGGCCAAATCCTCAGAGAGGAAGATTCGTCCATGGCCCATGAGGCCTCCACGACATTCCACGGCCATCGCTGATACTAAATCCAGAGACAAAACCCTGAGCAAGCGCTTCAGACTCGCACTTTCTTCATATCCTGAAGAGTTCTTCTCATGGCTTGTAGATCGGGCCTGCCATACCTACGTCCCCAAACCTAAGCTAAGTTTGTGTTTTCAGACTTCTGTCCTCAAATTTTGGGCCACACACACTCCAGGCTGGGCCCCTGTAGACACATATTAGGACTGTGCCTACCAATCCATGGGAATTCTGCCCATTCCATGGTCCAAAATCATACAAATTAGGAGAAACCTCCAAATTCCCTGAGGCCATCCCAATAGTGTAGGTCTCCCGGAACAAACAAGGGCTGTCTGACACCAGCTGATAATCGACCTCCACTCATACCATAGATGGATGTCCCCAGAGAAGAAGGTTGAACCAGACAGGACCCTAGGCCATAATAGGATCCATTTCTTAGGGTTACAGGCATGTGTCCTCAAAAGCCTGATTCCAATACGAGCATAGGGGTCTTCCTGAGGCACCCATCAGAACTCATCTCGTCTCCACAAGGAAACCTGTGCATGGGAGCCATGTCCAAACCTTAGGAGAGTCCTTCAGGGTCCCGGTGCCACCGCCCTATTCCAAGGCCCTCATGGACACAAAAACACATTAGGACCAATCCTCAGGAAAGTCGATTTCAACTCAGCCACCCCGGTTGCTCTGGCAGAGCCATCAGATCTAAACTGTCTTGATGCTAGGAGACATTTGGAATGCTAGGCGGGCTTCCCAGGCATCCATCCGCGAATGGTGCTCTGGAGTCATTCCATATGGGATGTCCTGAAGCTGTCCAAAAGGTCTCAATTGTCCCGCAGACGGAATCCTTGAAGGGGGCAACCCACAACTCCCAAAGTGGGAAAACCTCAATGGCCTCGAGATTCCGCTCCCTTCATGAAGCGGCCGTCATGCACAGAAAATCCAACCTGAGCCAACGTCTGATCCTCGCCCTGACATCAGATGCATGAGATATTGGTTCAGATCTGCAGGGGGTACCTGCTGTGCCCTCGCCCTGAAACCCAAGTCTAGCTTGTCTTCTCAGACTTCCGTCCTCACACTCCTGGCCCCGAAGCCCTCAAGTTTGGCAATTCCGGACCCACAATGCAGCACTCTGCCTGCCCTCTAGAAAAAAAATTATTGCCTCATGAGCTGCCCAGGCAACTTAAATGAGGATAAACCTACACAGCACTCGACTTTACCCAAATTATATAGTCTAACCTGGGCAATAATGCACTGTCCAACACAACCTGAGCCCGGACCTCCTGACCAACACAAAGAAAGCTGACCGCACACTGAGCACATAAATCCCGCCATGGCCTTAGGTCATCATCTCTTCGCTACCTCAGTTTTCAGGTTTCAGAACCGAGACCTTATCTCCAATCACTGCCCAGGGTTGAGTGTGATGCAGAAATCAGAACACCTCCTTACCCATGACAAGAACCCTTGTGGTTGGCACGTTGTCCAACGTTCATGTAGGAGAAACCAGCATTCACCCTGAGGCCCGCCCATTCTTGAGTGCGACGAGGGCATACACACGCATTGTGACCCTCAGCATGAGTCCTGTGCTCTAGTAAGTCCTCTCAGTGGCTGGACCATTAGATGTCATAATGGGCTTGACATGTCCCTAGGCCCCAATTTTTAACCAGATTTCTGATTGTCCAGTCGCCCCTCCCCAGGGCTTTACTCTGGAGTTCCTCATTTGGTGGGACACCTGAGGTTAAAAAAGAAAACAACAACAACAAAAAAAAATACGGGCTTCTTCCAGCCCACAGAATGACCCCAAACTCTTTGGGCGGGGCCAAAACACCAGAGAGTTAGACTCGTTCATTTCCCATGAAGTCACCCAGAAATTACACGACCATGAGTGACACGATATCCAGAGACAAAAACTTGAGCAGGAGCCTCACACTCGCCCTTCTTTCAAACCCTGAAGAGTTCTCCTCATGGTCTGTAGTTCAGTCCTGCTATACTTATGACCCGAAACATAAGCCGCGTTTGTGTTTTCAGACAACTGTCCAAACAGCCCTGGCCTACACAACCTACAGTCTCAGGCCCCTGGAGCCAAATCTGAGGACTGTCCTTGCCCTCTCCAAGGGAATTGTGTGTGCCCATTCCAATGGCCAAAACCCTTCTAATAGGATAAATCTCCAAAGTCCCTGATCCATCTCAATAGTGGTGGCTTCCCAGGATAAACAGGGGCTATCTGAGCCCAACTGAGCACCTACCTGCACTCAGACCCATAGACAGATGTCCCCAGAGGTAAAAAAGGAAAGAACAGGCCCCTAGGCACTAATCAGATCCATTGCTTTGGTTTCCAGGCATCTCTCCTCAGAGGCCTGGATTTCAAAAGCAGGATATAGCTGTTTCTTGACTCACCCATCAGAAAACATCTCATCTACACATGGGAAACTTGCTCGTTGGAGCTGTGTCAAAGCCTCTGTTTAGGAGAACCCTTTAGGGCCCCAGGGCCACAGCTTCATTCCAAGGTCTCCATAGACACAAAAGCACATTAGGACCCATCCCCAGGGGTGTCCACTTCAACTCAGCATCCTCGGTTGCTCCCCACAGATCCAGGAGATCTAACCTGTCTTGTTGCTAGGAGACAATTGGAATGCGAAGTGGGCTACCCAGCCATCCATCCTTAGAAGCCTGCTCAGAATCATTGGCCTGGAGCCAAACAACAGGTCTCAATTGTCCTGCAGAAGACCCTCTGCAGTTTGGAGCTTCTCAAAACTCCCATCGTGGGAAAACCCCCATGGCCTCGTGATGCCCCCCCATTCATGAAGGGGCCATCAGGGACAGAAACTCCAACCTGAGCGATCGTCTGATCCTCGCCGTGACTTCAGATGCACGAGATCTCGTTTCAGGTCTGTAGATTGTGCCTGCCATGGCCTCACCCAGAAACCTAAGCCTAGCTTGTGTTCTCAGACTTTTGTCGTCAGACTACTGGCCCACAAGCCCTCCAGTTTGGCAATCCAGAACTACAATGCAGCACTCTGCCTGCCCTCCAGAAGAAACACATTGTCCTCTGGGGCTACCCAGTAACCCCAAATGAGGATCAACCTGCACCGACCTTGGCTGTACCCCAAATACATAGGCTGACCAGGGCACTAATGCCCTTTCTGCCACAGCCTGAGCCTGGATCTCCTGGCCCATCCCTGACAGCTGGCCGCACACTGAGCACAAAGAGCCGCCATGGCCTTAGGTCGTCATCTCTTCCCAACCTCGGTTTTCAGGTTTCAGAACCTAGACCTTATCTCCAATCACTGCCCAGGGTTGAAGGTGATGCAGATAAGAACTCCTTCCCCATGGCAAGAAACCTTGTGGTTGGCATGTTGTCCAACGTTCAGTGTAGTTGAAACAGTGTGGCCCATGAGCCCCCGCCCATGCAACCGGGCCACATTGGTCACAAACACACATTGTGACCCTCAGGCTGAGCCAAGTACTCAAGTAAGGCCACTCAGTGGCTTGATGAAGAGATAGCATATTGGGCTTGCCATGCCCCTAGGCCCCAATTTTTAACTTAGTTCAAGTTGTCCCTTCAGTCTTCCCCACGGCTTGGCTTTGGAATTCCTCTTTTGGTGGGACACCTGAGGTAACAAAACTGTAATGAGTCCTACCATCCCACAGACTGACGAAAAGCAATTGGGAATCGGCCAAATCCTCAGAGAGGAAGATTCTTCCATGGCCCATGTGGCCTCCCCGACATTCCACGGCCATCGCTGATACAAAATCCAGAGACAAAAGTCTGAGCTAGCACCTCAAACTCGCACTTTCTTCATATCCTGAAGAGTTCTTCTCATGGTTTGTAGATCGGGCCTGCCATACCTACGTCCCCAAACCTAAGCTGAGTTTGTGTTTTCAGACTTCTGTCCTCAATGTCTTGGGCCACGCACCCTCCAGGCTGGGCTCCTGGAGCCACACATTAGGACTGTGCCTACCAATCCATGGGAATTCTGCCCATTCCATGGTCCAAAATCGTACATATTAGGAGAAACCTCCAAAGTCCCTGAGGCCATCCCAATAGTGTAGGTCGCCCGGAACAAACAAGGGCTGTCTGACACCAGCTGATAATCGAGCTCCACTCATACCATAGATGGATGTCCCCAGAGAAGGAGATTGAACCAGACAGGACCCTAGGCCATAATAGGAACAACGGCTTTGGGTTACAGGCATGTGTTCTCAAAAGCCTGATTCCAATACGAGCATAGGGGTCTTCCTGAGGCACCCATCAGAACTGGTCTCGTCTCCACAAGGAAACCTGTCCATGGGATGCATGTCCAAACTTTAGGAGAGTACTTCAGGTTCCCGGTGCCACCACCCCATTCCAAGGCCCTCATGGACACAAAAACACATTAGGACCCATCCTCAGGAAAGTCGATTTCAACTCAGCCACCCCGGTTGCTCTGGCAGAGCCATCAGATCTAACTGTCTTGATGCTAGGAGACAATTGGAATGCGAGGCGGGCTTCCCAGGCATCCATCCGCGAACGGTGCTCTGGAGTCATTCCATATGGGATGACCTGGAGCTGTCCAAAAGTTCTCAATTGTCCCGCAGACGGAATCCTTGAAGGGGGCAACCCACAACTCCCAACGTGGGAAAACCTCAATGGCCTCGAGATTCCGCTCCCTTCATGAAGCGGCCGTCATGCACAGAAAATCCAACCTGAGCCAACGTCTGATCCTCGCCCTGACATCAGATGCATGAGATATTGGTTCAGATCTGCAGGGGGTACCTGCCGTGCCCTCGCCCTGAAACCCAAGTCTAGCTTGTCTTCTCAGACTTCCGTCCTCACACTCCTGGCCCCGAAGCCCTCAAGTTTGGCAATTCCGGACCCACAATGCAGCACTCTGCCTGCCCTCTAGAAAAAAAATTATTGCCTCATGAGCTGCCCAGGCAACTTAAATGAGGATAAACCTACACAGCACTCGACTTTACCCAAATTATATAGTCTAACCTGGGCACTAATGCACTGTCGAACACAACCTGAGCCCGGACCTCCTGACCAACACAAAGAAAGCTGACCGCACACTGAGCACATAAATCCCGCCATGGCCTTAGGTCATCATCTCTTCGCTACCTCAGTTTTCAGGTTTCAGAACCGAGACCTTATCTCCAATCACTGCCCAGGGGTGAGTGTAATGCAGAAATCAGAACTCATCCTTACCCATGGCAAGAACCCTTCTGGTTGGCACGTTGTCCAACGTTCAGTGTAGGAGAAACCAGCATTCACCCTGAGGCCCTGCCCATTCTTGAGTGCGACGAGGGCATACACACGCATTGTGACCCTCAGCATGAGTCCTGTGCTCTAGTAAGTCCTCCTAGTGGCTGGACCATTAGATGTCATAATGGGCTTGACATGTCCCAGGGCCCCAATTTTTAACCAGATTTCTGATTGTCCAGTCGCCCCTCCCCAAGGCTTTACTCTGGAGTTCCTCATTTGGTGGGACACCTGAGGATAAAAAAGAAAACAACAACAACAAAAAAAAAATACGGGCTTCTTCCAGCCCACAGAATGACCCCAAACTCTTTGGGCGGGGCCAAAACACCAGAGAGTTAGACTCGTTCATTTCCCATGAAGTCACCCAGAAATTACACGACCATGAGTGACACGATATCCAGAGACAAAAACTTGAGCAGGAGCCTCACACTCGCCCTTCTTTCAAATCCCAAAGAGTTCTCCTCATGGTCTGTAGTTCAGTCCTGCCATACTTATGACCCGAAACATAAGCCGAGTTTGTGTTTTCAGACAACTGTCCAAACAGCCCTGGCCTACACAACCTACCGGCTCAGGCCCCTGGAGCCAAACCTGAGGACTGTACTTGCCCTCTCCAAGGGAATTGTGTGTGCCCATTCCAATGGCCAAAACCCTTCTAATAGGATAAACCTCCAAAATCCCTGATCCATCTCAATAGTGGTGGCTTCCCAGGAAAAACAGGGGCTATCTGAGCCCAACAGAGCTCCTACCTGCACTCAGACCCATAGACAGATGTCCCCTGAGGTATAAAGGAAAGAACAGGCCCCTAGGCACTAATCAGATCCATTGCTTTGGTTTCCAGGCATCTCTCCTCAGAGGCCTGGATTTCAAAAGCAGCATATAGCTGTTGCTTGACTCACCCATCAGAAAACATCTCATCTACACATGGGAAACTTGCACGTTGGAGCTGTGTCAAAGCCTCTGTTTAGGAGAACCCTTTAGGGCCCCAGGGCCACAGCTTCATTCCAAGGTCTCCATAGACACAAAAGCACATTAGGAAACATCCCCAGGGGTGTCCACTTCAACTCAGCGTCCTCAGTTGCTCCCCACAGATCCAGGAGATCTAAACTGTCTTGTTGCTTGGAGACAATTGGAATGCGAGGTGGGCTACCCAGCCATCCATCCTTAGAAGCCTGCTCAGAATCATTGGCCTGGAGCCAAACAACTGGTCTCAATTGTCCTGCAGAAGACCCTCTGCAGTTTGGAGCTTCTCAAAACTCCCATCGTGGGAAAACCCCCATTGCCTCGTGATGCCTCCCCATTCATGAAGGGGCCATCAGGGACAGAAACTCAACCTGAGCGATCGTCTGATCCTCGCCCTGACTACAGATGCACGAATCTCGATTCAGGTCTGTAGATTGTGCCTGCCATGGCCTCACCCAGAAACCTAAGCCTAGCCTGTGTTCTCAGACTTTTGTCGTCAGACTACTGGCCCACAAGCCCTCCAGTTTGGCAATCCAGAACTACAATGCAGCACTCTGCCTGCCCCCCAGAAGAAAAAACATTATCCTCTGGGGCTACCCAGTAACCCCAAATGAGAATCAACCTGCACCGACCTTGGCTGTACCCCAAATACAAAGGCAGACCAGGGCACTAATGTCCTTTCTGACACACCTCAGCCTGGACCCCCTGGCCCCTCCCAGACAGCTGGACGCACACTGAGCACATCGAGCCGCCGTGGCCTTATTCGTCATCTCTTCCCAACCTCGGTTTTCAGGTTTCAGAACCTAGACCTTATCTCCAATCACTGCCCAGGGTTGAAGGTGATGCAGAAATCAGAACTCCTTCCCCATGGCAAGAAACCTTGTGGTTGGCATGTTGTCCAACGTTCAAAGTAGTTGAAACCAGTGTGGCCCATGAGGCCCCGCCCATGCTCGCGGGCCACATTGGTCACAAACAGACATTGTGACCCTCAGGCTGAGCCCAGTCCTCAAGTAAGGCCACTCAGTGGCTGGATGAAGAGATAGCATATTGGGCTTGCCATGCCCCTAGGCCCCAATTTTTAACCATAGTTCGATTTGTCCTTTCAGTCTTCCCCAAGGCTATGCTTTGGAATTTCTCTTTTGGTGGGACACCTGAGGTAACAAATCTGAAATGAGTCCTCCCATCCCACAGACTGACGAAAAGCAATTGGAATCGGGCCAATTCCTCAAAGAGGAGGATTCGTCCATGGCCCATGTGGCCTCCCCGACATTCCACGGCCATTGCTGATACAAAATCCAGAGACAAAAGCCTGAGCAAGCACCTCAAACTCGCACTTTCTTTATATCCTGAAGAGTTCTTCTCATGGTTTGTAGATCGGGCCTGCCATACCTACGTCCCCAAACCTAAGCTGAGTTTGTGTTTTCAGACTTCTGTCCTCAAAGTCTTGGGCCACGCACCCTCCAGGCTTGGCTTCTGGAGCCACACATTAGGACTGTGCCTACCAATCCATGGGAATTCTGCCCATTCCATGGTCCAAAATCGTACATATTAGGAGAAACCTCCAAAGTCCCTGAGGCCATCCCAATAGTGTAGGTCGCCCGGAACAAACAAGGGCTGTCTGACACCAGCTGATAATCGACCTCCACTCATACCATAGATGGATGTCCCCAGAGAAGAAGATTGAACCAGACAGGACCCTAGGCCATAATAGGAACCATGGCTTTGGGTTACAGGCATGTGTCCTCAAAAGCCTGATTCCAATACGAGCATAGGGGTCTTCCTGAGGCACCCATCAGAACTCGTCTCGTCTCCACAAGGAAACCTGTGCATGGGAGCCATGTCCAAACTTTAGGAGAGTACTTCAGGTTCCCGGTGCCACCGCCACATTCCAAGGCTCTCATGGACACAAAAACACATTAGGACCCATCCTCAGGAAAGTCGATTTCAACTCAGCCACCCCGGTTGCTCTGGCAGAGCCATCAGATCTAAACTGTCTTGATGCTAGGAGACAATTGGAATGCGGGGCGGGCTTCCCAGGCATCCATCCGCGTATGGTGCTCTGGAGTCATTCCATATGGGATGACCTGGAGCTGTCCAACAAGTCTCAATTGTCCCGCAGACGGAATCCTTGAAGGGGGCATCCCACAACTCCCAACGTGGGAAAACCTCAATGGCCTCGAGATTCCGCTCCCTTCATGAAGCGGCCGTCATGCACAGAAAATCCAACCTGAGGCAACGTCTGATCCTCACCCTGACATCAGATGGATGAGATATTGGTTCAGATCTGCAGGGGGTACCTGCCGTGCCCTCGCCCTGAAACCCAAGTCTAGCTTGTCTTCTCAGACTTCCTTCCTCACACTCCTGGACCCGAAGCCCTCAAGTTTGGAAATTCCGGACCCACAATGCAGCACTCTGCCTGCCCTCTAGAAAAAAAATTATTGCCTCATGAGCTGCTCAGGCAACTTAAATGAGGATAAACCTACACAGCACTCAACTTTACCCAAATTATATAGTCTAACCTGGGCACTAATGCACTGTCGAACACAACCTGAGCCCGGACCTCCTGACCATCACAAAGAAAGCTGACCGCACACCTAGCACATAAATCCCGCCATGGCCTTAGGTCATCATCTCTTCGCTACCTCAGTTTTCTGGCTTCAGAACCGAGACCTTATCTCCAATCACTGCCCAGGGGTGAGTGTGATGCAGAAATCAGAACTCCACCTTAATCATGGCAAGAACCCTTGCGGTTGGCACGTTGTCCAACGTTCAGTGTAGGAGAATCCAGCATTCACCCTGAGGACCCGCCCATTCTTGAGTGCGACGAGGGCATACACACGCATTGTGACCCTCAGCATGAGTCCTGTCCTCTAGTAAGTCCTCTCAGTGGCTGGACAATTAGATGTCATAATGGGCTTGACATGTCCCTAGCCCCAATTTTACCCAGATTTCTGATTGTCCAGTCACCCCTCCGAGGGCTCTACTCTGGAATCCCTCATTTGGTGGGACACCTGAGGTTAAAAAAGAAAAGAAGAACAACATGAAAAAAACGGACTTCTTCCAGCCCACAGAATGACCCCAAACTCTTTGGGCGGGGCCAAACCACCAGGAGTAAGACTCGTCCATTTCCCATGAAGTCACCCAGAAATTCCACGACCACGAGTGACACGATATCCAGAGACAAAAACTTGAGCAGGAGCCTCACACTCGCCCTTCTTTCAAATCCCGAAGAGTTCTCCTCATGGTCTGTAGGTCAGTCCTGCCATACCTATGACCCGAAACATAAGCCGAGTTTGTGTTTTCAGACAACTGTCCAAACAGCCCTGGCCTACACAACCTACCGGCTCAGGCCCCTGGAGCCAAACCTGAGGACTGTACTTGCCCTCTCCAAGGGAATAGTGTGTGCCCATTCCAATGGCCACAATCCTTCTAATAGGATACACCTCAAAAGTCCCTGATCCATCTCAATAGTGGTGGCTTCCCAGGAAAAACAGGGGCAATCTGAGCCCAACTGAGCACCTACCTGCACTCAGACCCATAGACAGATGTCCCAGAGGTAAAAAGGAAAGAACAGGCCCCTAGGCACTAATCAGATCCATTGCTTTGGTTTCCAGGCATCTCTCCTCAGAGGCCTGGATATCAAAACAGCATATAGCTGTTTCTTGACTCACCCATCAGAAAACATCTCATCTACACATGGGAAACTTGCACGTTGGAGCTGTGTCAAAGCCTCTGTTTAGGAGAACCCTTTAGGGCCCCAGGGCCACCGCTTCATTCCAAGGTCTCCATAGACACAAAAGCACATTAGGACCCATCCCCAGGGGTGTCCACTTCAACTCAGCGTCCTCGGTTGCTCCCCACAGATCCAGGAGATCTAAACTGTCTTGTTGCTAGGAGACAATTGGAATGCGAGGTGGGCTACCAAGCCATCCATCCTTAGAACCCTGCTTAGAATCATTGGCCTGGAGCCAAACAACAGGTCTCAATTGTCCTGCAGAACACTCTCTGTAGTTTGGAGCTTCTCACAACTCCCATCGTGGGAAAACCCCCATGGCCTCGTGATGCCCCCCCATTCATGAAGGGGCCATCAGGGACAGAAACTCAACCTGAGCGATCGTCTGATCCTCGCCCTGACTACAGATGCACGAGATCTCGATTCAGGTCTGTAGATTGTGCCTGCTATGGCCTCACCCAGAAACCTAAGCCTAGCCTGTGTTCTCAGACTTTTGTCGTCAGACTACTGGCCCACAAGCCCTCCAGTTTGGCAATCCAGAACTAAAATGCAGCACTCTGCCTGCCCTCCAGAAGAAAAACATTGTCCTCTGGGGCTACCCAGTAACCCCAAATTTGGATCAACCTCCACCGATCTTGGCTGTACCCTAAATACATAGGCTGACCAGGGCACTAATGCCCTTTCTGACACAGCCTCAGCCTGGAACCCCTGGCCCATCCCTGACAGCTAGCCGCACACTGAGCACATAGAGCCGCCATGGCCTTAGGTCGTCATCTCTTCCCAACCTCGGTTTTCAGGTTTCAGAACCTAGACCTTATCTCCAATCACTGCCCAGGGTTGAAGGTGATGCAGAAATCAGAACTCCTTCCCCATGGCAAGAAACCTTGTGGTTGGCATGTTGTCCAACCTTCAGTGTAGTTGAAACAATGTGGCCCATGAGCCCCCGCCCATGCTCCCGGGCCACATTGGTCACAAACACACATTGTGACCCTCAGGCTGAGCCCAGTCCTCAAGTTAGGCCACTCAGTGGCTGGATGAAGAGATAGCATATTGGGCTTGCCATGCCCCTAGGCCCCAATTTTTAACCATAGTTCAAGTTTTCCCTTCAGTCTTCCCCACGGCTTGGCTTTGGAATTCCTCTTTTGGTGGGACACCTGAGGTAACAAAACTGAAATGAGTCCTCCCATCCCACAGACTGACGAAAAGCAATTGGGAATCGGGCCAAATCCTCAAAGAGGAAGATTCGTCCATGGCCCATGAAGCCTCCCCGACATTCCACGGCCATCGCTGATACAAAATCCAGAGACAAAAGCCTGAGCAAGCGCCTCAGACTCGCACTTTCTTCATATCCTGAAGAGTTCTTCTCATGGCTTGTAGATCGGGCCTGCCATACCTACGTCCCCAAACCTAAGCTGAGTTTGTGTTTTCAGACTTCTGTTCTCAAAGTTTTGGGCCACACACACTCCAGGCTGGGCCCCTGGAGCCACACATTAGGACCGTGCCTACCAATCCATGGGAATTCTGCCCTTTCCATGGTCCAAAATCGCACAAATTTGGAGAAACTTCCAACGTCCCTGAGGCCATCCCAATAGTGTAGGTCGCCCGGAACAAACAAGGGCTGTCTGACACCAGCTGATAATCGACCTCCACTCATACCATAGATGGATGTCCCCAGAGAAGAAGATTGAACCAGACAGGACCCTAGGCCATAATAGGATCCATTGCTTTGGGTTACAGGCATGTGTCCTCACAAGCCTGATTCCAATATGAGCATAGGGGTCTTCCTGAGGCACCCATCAGAACTCATCTCGTCTCCACAAGGAAACCTGTGCATGGGAGCCATGTCCAAAGCTTAGGAGAGTACTTCAGGGTCCCGGTGCCACCGCCCCATTCCAAGGCCCTCATGGACACAAAAACACACTAGGGCCCATCCTCAGGAAAGTCGATTTCAACTCAGCCACCCCGGTTGCCCCGGCCAGAGCCATCAGATCTAAACTGTCTTGTTGCTAGGAGACAATTGGAATGCGAGGCGGGCTTCCCAGGCATCCATCCGCGAACGGTGCTCTGGAGTCATTCTATATGGGATGTCCAGGAGCTGTCCAACAGGTCTCAATTGTCCAGCAGACGGAATCCTTAAAGGGGGCATCCCACAACTCCCAAAGTGGGAAAACCTCAATGGCCTCGAGATTCCGCTCCCTTCATGAAGCGGCCGTCATGCACAGAAAATCCAACCTGAGCCAACGTCTGATCCTCGCCCTGACGTCAGATGCATGAGATATTGGTTCAGATCTGCAGGGGGTACCTGCCGTGCCCTCGCCCTGAAACCCAAGTCTAGCTTGTCTTCTCAGACTTCCGTCCTCACACTCCTGGCCCCGAAGCCCTCAAGTTTGGCAATTCCGGACCCACAATGCAGCACTCTGCCTGCCCTCTAGAAAAAAAATTATTGCCTCATGAGCTGCCCAGGCAACTTAAATGAGGATAAACCTACACAGCACTCGACTTTACCCAAATTATATAGTCTAACCTGGGCAATAATGCACTGTCCAACACAACCTGAGCCCGGACCTCCTGACCAACACAAAGAAAGCTGACCGCACACTGAGCACATAAATCCCGCCATGGCCTTAGGTCATCATCTCTTCGCTACCTCAGTTTTCAGGTTTCAGAACCGAGACCTTATCTCCAATCACTGCCCAGGGGTGAGTGTGATGCAGAAATCAGAACTCCTCCTTACCCATGGCAAGAACCCTTGTGGTTGGCACGTTGTCCAACGTTCAGTGTAGGAGAAACCAGCATTCACCCTGAGGCCCCGCCCATTCTTGAGTGCGACGAGGGCATACACACGCATTGTGACCCTCAGCATGAGTCCTGTGCTCTAGTAAGTCCTCTCAGTGGCTGGACCATTAGATGTCATAATGGGCTTGACATGTCCCTAGGCCCCAATTTTTAACCAGATTTCTGATTGTCCAGTCGCCCCTCCCCAGGGCTTTACTCTGGAGTTCCTCATTTGGTGGGACACCTGAGGTTAAAAAAGAAAAGAACAACAACAACAAAAAAAATACGGGCTTCTTCCAGCCCACAGAATGACCCCAAACTCTTTGGACGGGGCCAAAACACCAGAGAGTTAGACTCGTTCATTTCCCATGAAGTCACCCAGAAATTACACGACCATGAGTGACACGATATCCAGAGACAAATACTTGAGCAGGAGCATCACACTCGCCCTTCTTTCAAATCCCGAAGAGTTCTCCTCATGGTCTGTAGTTCAGTCCTGCCATACTTATGACCCGAATAATAAGCCGAGTTTGTGTTTTCAGACAACTGTCCAAACAGCCCTGGCCTACACAACCTATCGGCTCAGGCCCCTGGAGCCAAACCTGAGGACTGTACTTGCCTTCTCCAAGGGAATTGTGTGTGCCCATTCCAATGGCCAAAACCATTCTAATAGGATAAACCTCCAAAGTCCATGATCCATCTCAATAGTGGTGGCATCCCAGGAAAAACAGGGGCTATCTGAGCCCAACTGAGCACCTACCTGCACTCAGACCCATAGACAGATGTCCCCTGAGGTATAAAGGAAAGAACAGGCCCCTAGGCACTAATCAGATCCATTGCTTTGGTTTCCAGGCATCTCTCCTCAGAGGCCTGGATTTCAAAAGCAGCATATAGCTGTTGCTTGACTCACCCATCAGAAAACATCTCATCTACACATGGGAAACTTGCACGTTGGAGCTGTGTCAAAGCCTCTGTGTAGGAGAACCCTTTAGGGCCCCAGGGCCTCAGCTTCATTCCAAGGTCTCCATAGACACAAAAGCACATTAGGAAACATCCCCATGGGTGTCCATTTCAACTCAGCGTCCTCGGTTGCTCCCCACAGATCCAGGAGATCTAACCTGTCTTGTTGCTAGGAGACAATTGGAATGCGAGGTGGGCTACCCAGCCATCCATCCTTAGAAGCCTGCTCAGAATCATTGGCCTGGAGCCATACAACAGGTCTCAATTGTCCTGCAGAAGACCCTCTGCAGTTTGGAGCTTCTCACAACTCCCATCGTGGGAAAACCCCCATTGCCTCGTGATGCCCCCCCATTCATGAAGGGGCCATCAGGGACAGAAACTCAACCTGAGCGATCGTCTGATCCTCGCCCTGACTACAGATGCACGAGATCTCGATTCAGGTCTGTAGATTGTGCCTGCCATGGCCTCACCCAGAAACCTAAGCCTAGCCTGTGTTCTCAGACTTTTGTCGTCAGACTACTGGCCCACAAGCCCTCCAGTTTGGCAATCCAGAACTACAATGCAGCACTCTGCCTGCCCCCCAGAAGAAAAAACATTGTCCTCTGGGGCTACCCAGTAACCCCCAATTTGTATCAACCTCCACCGACCTTGGCTGTACCCTAAATACATAGGCTGACCAGGGCACTAATGCCCTTTCTGACACAGCCTCAGCCTGGATCCCCTGGCCCATCCCTGACAGCTGGCCGCACACTGAGCACATAGAGCCGCCATGGCCTTAAGTCGTCATCTCTTCCCAACCTCGGTTTTCAGGTTTCAGAACCTAGACCTTATCTCCAATCACTGCCCAGGGTTGAAGGTGATGCAGAAATCAGAACTCCTTCCCCATGGCAAGAAACCTTGTGGTTGGCATGTTGTCCAACCTTCAGTGTAGTTGAAACAATGTGGCCCATGAGCCCCCGCCCATGCTCCCGGGCCACATTGGTCACAAACACACATTGTGACCCTCAGGCTGAGCCCAGTCCTCAAGTTAGGCCACTCAGTGGCTGGATGAAGAGATAGCATATTGGGCTTGCCATGCCCCTAGGCCCCAATTTTTAACCATAGTTCAAGTTTTCCCTTCAGTCTTCCCCACGGCTTGGCTTTGGAATTCCTCTTTTGGTGGGACACCTGAGGTAACAAAACTGAAATGAGTCCTCCCATCCCACAGACTGACGAAAAGCAATTGGGAATCGGGCCAAATCCTCAAAGAGGAAGATTCGTCCATGGCCCATGAGGCCTCCCCGACATTCCACGGCCATCGCTGATACAAAATCCAGAGACAAAAGCCTGAGCAAGCGCCTCAGACTCGCACTTTCTTCATATCCTGAAGAGTTCTTCTCATGGCTTGTAGATCGGGCCTGCCATACCTACGTCCCCAAACCTAAGCTGAGTTTGTGTTTTCAGACTTCTGTTCTCAAAGTTTTGGGCCACACACACTCCAGGCTGGGCCCCTGGAGCCACACATTAGGACCGTGCCTACCAATCCATGGGAATTCTGCCCATTCCATGGTCCAAAATCGCACAAATTTGGAGAAACTTCCAACGTCCCTGAGGCCATCCCAATAGTGTAGGTCGCCCGGAACAAACAAGGGCTGTCTGACACCAGCTGATAATCGACCTCCACTCATACCATAGATGGATGTCCCCAGAGAAGAAGATTGAACCAGACAGGACCCTAGGCCATAATAGGATCCATTGCTTTGGGTTACAGGCATGTGTCCTCACAAGCCTGATTCCAATATGAGCATAGGGGTCTTCCTTAGGCACCCATCAGAACTCATCTCGTCTCCACAAGGAAACCTGTGCATGGGAGCCATGTCCAAAGCTTAGGAGAGTACTTCAGGGTCCCGGTGCCACCGCCCCATTCCAAGGCCCTCATGGACACAAAAACACACTAGGGCCCATCCTCAGGAAAGTCGATTTCAACTCAGCCACCCCGGTTGCTCCGGCAGAGCCATCAGATCTAAACTGTCTTGTTGCTAGGAGACAATTGGAATGCGAGGCGGGCTTCCCAGGCATCCATCCGCGAACGGTGCTCTGGAGTCATTCTATATGGGATGTCCAGGAGCTGTCCAACAGGTCTCAATTGTCCAGCAGACGGAATCCTTAAAGGGGGCATCCCACAACTCCCAAAGTGGGAAAACCTCAATGGCATCGAGATTCCGCTCCCTTCATGAAGCGGCCGTCATGCACAGAAAATCCAACCTGAGCCAACGTCTGATCCTCGCCCTGACGTCAGATGCATGAGATATTGGTTCAGATCTGCAGGGGGTACCTGCCGTGCCCTCGCCCTGAAACCCAAGTCTAGCTTGTCTTCTCAGACTTCCGTCCTCACACTCCTGGCCCCGAAGCCCTCAAGTTTGGCAATTCCGGACCCACAATGCAGCACTCTGCCTGCCCTCTAGAAAAAAAATTATTGCCTCATGAGCTGCCCAGGCAACTTAAATGAGGATAAACCTACACAGCACTCGACTTTACCCAAATTATATAGTCTAACCTGGGCAATAATGCACTGTCCAACACAACCTGAGCCCGGACCTCCTGACCAACACAAAGAAAGCTGACCGCACACTGAGCACATAAATCCCGCCATGGCCTTAGGTCATCATCTTTTCGCTACCTCAGTTTTCAGGTTTCAGAACCGAGACCTTATCTCCAATCACTGCCCAGGGGTGAGTGTGATGCAGAAATCAGAACTCCTCCTTACCCATGGCAAGAACCCTTGTGGTTGGCACGTTGTCCAACGTTCAGTGTAGGAGAAACCAGCATTCACCCTGAGGCCCCGCCCATTCTTGAGTGCGACGAGGGCATACACACGCATTGTGACCCTCAGCATGAGTCCTGTGCTCTAGTAAGTCCTCTCAGTGGCTGGACCATTAGATGTCATAATGGGCTTGACATGTCCCTAGGCCCCAATTTTTAACCAGATTTCTGATTGTCCAGTCGCCCCTCCCCAGGGCTTTACTCTGGAGTTCCTCATTTGGTGGGACACCTGAGGTTAAAAAAGAAAACAACAACAACAACAAAAAAAATACGGGCTTCTTCCAGCCCACAGAATGACCCCAAACTCTTTGGGCGGGGCCAAACCACCAGAGAGTAAGACTCGTCCATTTCCCATGAAGTCACCCAGAAATTCCACGACCACGAGTGACACGATATCCAGAGACAAATACTTGAGCAGGAGCATCACACTCGCCCTTCTTTCAAATCCCGAAGAGTTCTCCTCATGGTCTGTATGTCAGTCCTGCCATACCTATGACCCGAAACATAAGCCGAGTTTGTGTTTTCAGAAAACTGTCCAAACAGCCCTGGCCTACACAACCTACAAGCTCAGGCCCCTGGAGCCACACATGAGGACTGT
Organism: Mustela nivalis; assembly: GCF_964662115.1. Lineage (NCBI taxonomy): Eukaryota > Metazoa > Chordata > Mammalia > Carnivora > Mustelidae > Mustela > Mustela nivalis. The sequence goes on from NW_028136374.1 coordinate 71,643, forward strand.
ACTTGCCCTTTCCAAGGGAATTGTGTGTGCCCATTCCAATGGCCACAACCCTTTTAATAGGATAAATCTCCAAAGTCCCTGATCCATCTTAATAGTGGTGGCTTCCCAGGAAAAACAGGGGCAATCTGAGCCCAACTGAGCACCTACCTGCACTCAGACCCATAGACAGATGTCCCCAGAGGTAAAAAGGAAAGAACAGGCCCCTAGGCACTAATCAGATCCATTGCTTTGGTTTCCAGGCATCTCTCCTCAGAGGCCTGGATTTCAAAAGCAGCATATAGCTGTTTCTTGACTCAACCATCAGAAAACATCTCATCTACACATGGGAAACTTGCACGTTGGAGCTGTGTCAAAGCCTCTGTTTTGGAGAACCCTTTAGGGCCCCAGGGCCACCGCTTCATTCCAAGGTCTTCATAGACACAAAAGCACATTAGGACCCATCCCCAGGGGTGTCCATTTCAACACAGCGTCCTCGGTTGCTCCCCACAGATCCAGGAGATCTAACCTGTCTTGTTGCTAGGAGACAATTGGAATGCGAGGTGGGCTACCCAGCCATCCATCCTTAGAACCCTGCTCAGAATCATTGGCCTGGAGCCAAACAACAGGTCTCAATTGTCCTGCAGAAGACTCTCTGCACTTTGGAGCTTCTCACAACTCCCATCGTGGGAAAACCCCCGTGGCCTCGTGATGCCCCCCCATTCATGAAGGGGCCATCAGGGACAGAAACTCCAACCTGAGCGATCGTCTGATCCTCGCCCTGACTTCAGAAGCACGAGATCTCGATTCAGGTCTGTAGATTGTGCCTGCCATGGCCTCACCCAGAGGCCTAAGCCTGGCTTGTGTTCTCAGACTTTTGTCGTCAGACTACTGGCCCACAATCCCTCCAGTTTGGCAATCCAGAACTACAATTCAGCACTCTGCCTGCCCTCCAGAAGAAAAAACATTGTCCTCTGGGGCTACCCAGTAACCCCAAATGAGGATCAACCGGCACCGACCTTGGCTGTACCCCAAATACAAAGGCTGACCAGGGCACTAATGCCCTTTCTGACACAGCCTGAGCCTGTTCCTCCTTGCCCCTCCCAGACAGCTGGCCGCACACTGAGCATATCGAGTCGCCATGGCCTTAGGTCGTCATCCCTTCCTAACCTCGGTTTTCAGGTTTCAGAACCTAGACCTTATCTCCAATCACTGCCCAGGGTTGAAGGTGATGCAGAAATCAGAACTCCTTCCCCATGGCAAGAAACCTTGTGGTTGGCATGTTGTCCAACGTTCAGTGTAGTTGAAAGCAGTGAGGCCCATGAGGCCCCGCCATGCTCGCGGGCCACATTGGTCACAAACACATATTGTGACCCTCAGGCTGAGCCCAGTCCTCAAGTAAGGCCACTCAGTGGCTGGATGAAGAGATAGCATATTGGGCTTGCCATGCCCCTAGGCCCCAATTTTTAACCATATTTCGGGTTGTCCCTTCAATCTTCCCCACGGCTTGGCTTTGGAATTCCTCTTTTGGTGGGACACCTGAGGTAACAAAACTGAAATGAGTCCTCCCATCCCACAGATTGACGAAAAGCAATTGGGAATCGGGCCAAATCCTCAGAGAGGAAGATTCGACCTTGGTCCATGAGGCCTCCCCGACATTCCACGGCCATCGCTGATACAAAATCCAGAGACAAAAGCCTGAGCAAGCGCCTCAGACTCGCACTTTCTTCATATCCTGAATAGTTCTTCTCATGGTTTGTAGATCGGGCCTGCCATACCTACGTACCCAAACCTAAGCTGAGTTTGTGTTTTCAGACTTCTGTCCTCAAAGTCTTGGGCCACACACCCTCCAGGCTGGGCCCCTGGAGCCACACTTTAGGACAGTGCCTACCAATCCATGGGATTTCTACCCATTCTATGATCCAAAATGGTACAAATTAGGAGAAATCTCAAAAATCTCTGAGGCCATCCCAATAGTGTATGTCGCCCGGAAGAAACAAGGGCTGTCTGACACCATCTGATAATCGACCTCCACTCATACCATAGCGGATGTCCCCAGAGAAGAATATTGAACCAGACAGGACACTAGGACATAATAGGATCCATTGCTTTGGGTTACAGGCATGTGTCCTCCAAAGCCTGATTCCAATACGAGCATAGGGGTTTTCCTGAGGCACCCATCAGAACTCATCTCGTCTCCACAAGGAAACATGTGCATGGGAGCCATGTCCAAAGCTTAGGAGAGTACTTCAGGGTCCCGGTGCCACCGCCCCATTCCAAGGCCCTCATGGACACAAAAACACACTAGGGCCCATCCTCAGGAAAGTCCATTTCAACTCAGCCACCCCGGTTGCTCCGGCAGAGCCATCAGATCTAAACTGTCTTATGGCTAGGAGACAATTGGAATGCGAGGCGGGCTTCCCAGGCATCCATCCGCGAATGGTGCTCTGGAGTCATTCCATATGGGATGTCCTGGAGCTGTCAAACAGGTCTCAATTGTCCCGCAGAAGGAATCCTTGAAGGGGGCATCCCACAACTCCCAACGTGGGATAGCCTCAATGGCCCAAGATTCCTCTCCCTTCATGAAGCGACCGTCATGCACAGAAACTCCAACCTTAGCCAACCTCTGATCCTGGCCCTGACTTCAGATGCATGAGATATTGGTTCAGATCTGCAGGGGGTACCTGCCATGCCCTCAACCTGAAACCCAAGTCTAGCTTGTCTTCTCAGACTTCCGTCCTCACACTCCTGGCCCCGAAGCCCTCAAGTTTGGCAATACCGGACACACAATGCAGAATTCTGCCTGCGCTCTAGAAAAAAAATTATTGCCTCATGAGCTGCCCAGGCACCTTAAATGAGGGTAAACCTATCAGCACTCGACTTTACCCAAATTATATAGTCTCAACTGGGCACTAATGCACTGTCGAACACAACCTGAGCCCGGATCTCCTGACCAACACCCAGAAAGCTGACCGCACACTGAGCACATAAAACCAGCCATGGCCTTAGGTCATCATCTCTTCACTACCTCAGTTTTCAGGCTTCAGAACCGAGACCTTATCTCCAATCACTGCCCAGGGGTGAGTGTGATGCAGAAATCAGAACTCCTCCTTACCCATGGCAAGAACCCTTGTGGTTGGCACGTTGTCCAACGTTCAGTGTAGGAGAAACCAGCATTTACCCTGAGGCCCCGCCCATTCTTGAGTCGACGAGGCCATACACACGGATGGTGACCCTCAGCATGAGTCCTGTCCTCTAGTAAGTCCTCTCAGTGGCTGGACCATTAGATGTCATAATGGGCTTGACATGTCCGTAGGCCCCAATTTTGAACCAGATTTCTGATTGTCCAGTCTTCCCTCCCCAGGGCTCTACTCTGGAATCCCTCATATGGTGGGACACCTGAGGTTAATAAAGGAAACAACAACAACAACAACAACAATAAACGGACTTCTTCCAGCCCACAGAATGACCCCAAACTCTTTGGACGGGGACAAACCACCTGAGAGTAAGACTTGTCCATTTCCCATGAAGTCACCCAGAAATTCCACGACCATGAGTGACACGATATCCAGAGACAAAAACTTGAACAGGAGCCTCACACACGCCCTTTTTTCAAATCCCGAAGCGTTCTCCACATGGTCTGTAGATCGGTCCTGCCATACCTATGACCCGAAACATAAGCCGAGTTTGTGTTTTCAGACAACTGTCCAAACAGCCCTGGTCTACACAACCTACAGGCTCAGGCCCCTGGAGCCAAACCTGAGGACTGTAATTGCCCTCTCCAAGGGAATTGTGTGTGCCCATTCCAATGGCCAAAACACTTCTAATAGGATAAATCTCCAAAGTCAATGATCCATCTCAATAGTGGTGGCTTCCCAGGATAAACAGGGGCTATCTGAGCCCAACTGAGAACCTACCTGCACTCAGACCCATAGACAGATGTCCCCAGAGGTAAAAAGGAAAGAACAGGCTCCTAGGCACTAATCAGATCCATTGCTTTGGTTTCCAGGCATCTCTCCTCAGAGGCCTGGATTTCAAAAGCAGCATATAGCTGTTTCTTGTCTCACCCATCAGAAAACATCTAATCTACACATGGGAAACTTGCACGTTGGAGCTGTGTCAAAGCCTCTGTTTAGGAGAACCCTTTAGGGCCCCAGGGTCACCGCTTCATTCCAAGGTCTCCATAGACACAAAAGCACATTAGGACCCATCCCCAGGGGTGTCCATTTCAACTCAGCGTCCTCGGTTGCTCCCCACAGATCCAGGAGATCTAACCTGTCTTGTTGCTAGGAGACAATTGGAATGCGAGGTGGGCTACCCAGACATCCATCCTTAGAACCCTGCTCAGTATCATTGGCCTGGAGCCAAACAACAGGTCTCAATTGTCCTGCAGAAGACTCTCTGCAGTTTGGAGCTTCTCACAACTCCCATCGTGGGAAAACCCCCATGGCCTCGTGATGCCCCCCCATTCATGAAGGGGCCATCAGGGACAGAAACTCCAACCTGAGCATCGTCTGATTCCCGCCCTGACTTCAGATGCACGAGATCTCGATTTAGGTCTGTAGATTGTGCCTGCCATGGCCTCACCCAGAAACCTAAGCCTAGCTTGTGTTCTCAGACTTTGGTCGTCAGACTACTGGCCCACAAGCCCTCCAGTTTGGCAATCCAGAACTACAATGCAGCACTCTGCCGGCCCTCCAGAAGAAAAACATTGTCCTCTGGGGCTACCCAGTAACCCAAAATGAAAATCAACCTGCACTGACCTTGCCTGTACCCCAAATACATAGGCAGACCAGGGTACTAATGCCCTTTCTGAAACAGCCTGAGCCTGGACCCCTTGCCCCTCCCAGACAGCTGGCCGCACACTGAGCACATCGAGTCGCCATGGCCTTAGGGCGTCATCTCTTCCCAACCTCGGTTTTCAGGTTTCAGAACCTAGATATTATCTCCAATCACTGCCCAGGGTTGAAGGTGATGCAGAAACCAGAACTCCTTCCCCATGGCAAGAAACCTTGTGGTTGGCATGTTGTCCAACGTTCAGTGTAGTTGAAACAGTGAGGCCCATGAGGCCCCGCCCATGCTCGCGGGCCACATTGGTCACAAACACACATTGTGACCCTCAGGCTGAGCCCAGTCCTCAAGTAAGGCCACTCAGTGGCTGGATGAAGAGATAGCATATTGGGCTTGCGATGCCCCTAGGCCCCAATTTTTAACCATAGTTCGCGTTGTCCCTTCAATCTTCCCCACGGCTTGGCTTTGTAATTCCTCTTTTGGTGGGACACCTGAGGTAACAAAACTGAAATGAGTCCTCCCATCCCACAGATTGACGAAAAGCAATTGGGAATCGGGCCAAATCCTCAGAGAGAAATATTCGTCCTTGGCCCATGAGGCCTCCCCGACATTCCACGTCCATCGCTGATACAAAATCCAGAGACAAAAGCCTGAGCAAGCGCCTCAGACTCGCACTTTCTTCATATCCTGAAGAGTTCTTCTCATGGTTTGTAGATCGGGCCTGCCATACCTACGTCCCCAAACCTAAGCTGAGTTTGTGTTTTCAGACTTCTGTCCTCAAAGTCTTGGGCCACACACCCTCCAGGCTGGGCCCCTGGAGCCACACTTTAGGACTGTGCCTACCAATCCATGGGATTTCTGCCCATTCCATGGTCCAAAATTGTACAAATTAGGAGAAACCTCCAAAATCTCTGAGGCCATCCCAATAGTGTAGGTCGCCCGGAACAAACAAGGGCTGTCTGACACGAGCTGATAATCGACCTCCACTCATACCATTGATGGATGTCCCCAGAGAAGAAATTGAACCAGACAGGACCCTAGGCCATAATAGGATCTATTGCTTTGGGTTACAGGCATGTGTCCTCAAAAGCCTGATTCCAATACGAGCATAGGTGTTTTCCTGAGGCACCCATCAGAACTCATCTCGTCTCCACAAGGAAACCTGTGCATGGGAGCCATGTCCAAAGCTTAGGAGAGTACTTCAGGGTCCCGGTGCCACTGCCCCATTCCAAGGCCCTCATGGACACAAAAACATATTAGGACCCATCCTCAGGATAGTCCATTTCAAATCAGGCACCCCGGTTGCTCCGGCAGAGCCATCAGATCTAAACTGTCTTGTTGCTAGGAGACAATTGGAATGCGAGGCGGGCTTCCCAGGCATCCATCCGCGAACGGTGCTCTGGAGTCATTCCATATGAAATGTCCTGGAGTTGTCCAACAGGTCTCAATTGTCCCACAGAAGGAATCCTTGAAGGGGGCATCCGACAACTCCCAACGTGGGAAAACCTCAATGGCCCCGAGATTCCGCTCCCTTCATGAAGCGGCCGTCATGCACAGAAACTCCAACCTGAGCCAACGTCTGATCCTCGCCCTGACTTCAGATGCATGAGATATTGGTTCAGATCTGCAGGGGGTACCTGCCATGCCCTCGCCCTGAAACCCATGTCTAGCTTGTCTTCTCAGGATTCCGTCCTCACACTCCTGGCCCCGAAGCCCTCAAGGTTGGCAATTCCGGACCCACAATGCAGCACTCTGCCTGTCCTCTAGAAAATAAATTATTGCCTCATGAGCTGCCCAGGCACCTTAAATGAGGATAAACATACACAGCATTCGACGTTACCCAAATTATATAGTCTAACCTGGGCACTAATGCACTGTCGAACACAACCTGAGCCCGGACCTCCTGACCATCACCCAGAAAGATGACCGCACACTGAGCACATAAAACCCGCCATGGCCTTAGGTCATCATCTCTTCCCTACCTCCGTTTTCAGGCTTCAGAACCGAGACCTTATCTCCAATCACTGCCCAGGGGTGAGTGTGATGCAGAAATCAGAACTCCTCCTTACCCATGGCAAGAACCCTTGTGGTTGGCACGTTGTCCAACGTTCAGTGTAGGAGAAACCAGCATTCACCCTGAGGCCCCACCCATTCTTGCTGCGACGAGGGAATACATACGCATTGTGACCCTCAGCATGAGTCCTGTCCTCTAGTAAGTCCTCTCAGTGGCTGGACCATTAGATATCATAATGGGCTTGACATGTCCCTACGCCCCAATTTTTAACCAGATTTCTGACTGTCCAGTCGCCCCTCCCCAGGGCTCTACTCTGGAATTCCTCATTTTGTGGGACACCTGAAGCTAAAAAAGAAAACAACAACAACAACAACAAAACGGACTTCTTCCAGCCCACAGATTGACCCCAAACTCTTTGGACGGGGCCAAACCACCAGAGAGTAAGACTCGTCCATTTCCCATGAAGTCACCCAGAAATTAGACGACCATGAGTGACACGATATCCAGAGACAAAAACTTGAGCAGGAGCCTCACACGCGCCCTTTTTCAAATCCCGAAGAGTTCTCCTCATGGTCTGTAGGTCAGTCCTGCCATACCTATGACACGAAACATAAGCCGAGTTTGTGTTTTCAGACAACTGTCCAAACAGCCCTGGCCTACACAACCTACAGGCTCAGGCCCCTGGAGCCAAACCTGAGGACTGTACTTGCCCTCTCCAAGGGAATTTTGTGTGCCATTCCAATGGCCACAACCCTTCTAATAGGATAAACCTCCAAAGTCCCTGATCCATCTCAATAGTGGTGGCTTCCCAGGAAAAACAGGGGCAATCTGAGCCCAACTGAGCACCTACCTGCACTCAAACCCATAGACAGATGTCTCCAGAGGAAAAAAGGAAAGAACAGGCCCCTAGGCACTAATCAGATCCATTGCTTTGGTTTCCAGGCATCTCTCCTCAGAGGCCTGGATATCAAAACAGCATATGGCTGTTTCTTGACTCACCCATCAGAAAACATCTCATCTACACATGGGAAACTTACACGTTGGAGCTGTGTCAAAGCTTCTGTTTAGGAGAACCCTTTAGGGACCCAGTGCCACCGCTTCATTCCAAGGTCTCCAAAGACACAAAAGCACATTAGGACCCATCCCCAGGGGTGTCCATTTCAACTCAGCGTCCTCGGTTGCTCCCCACAGATCCAGGAGATCTAACCTGTCTTGTTGCTAGGAGACAATTGGAATGCGAGGTGGGCTACCCAGCCATCCATCCTTAGAACCCTGCTCAGAATCATTGGCCTGGACCCAAGCAACAGGTCTCAATTGTCCTGCAGAAGACTCTCTGCTGTTTGGAGCTTCTCACAACTCCCATCGTGGGAAAACCCCCATGGCCTCGTGATGCCCCCCCATTCATGAAGGGGCCATCAGGGACAGAAACTCCAACCTGAGCGATCGTCTGATCCTCGCCCTGACTTCAGATGCACGAGATGTCGATTCAGGTCTGTAGATTGTGCCTGCCATGGCCTCACCCAGAAACCTAAGCCTAGCTTGTGTTCTCAGACTTTGGTCGTCAGACTACTGGCCGACAAGCCCTCCAGTTTGGCAATCCAGATCTACAATGCAGCACCCTGTCCGCCCTACAGAAGAAAAACATTGTCCTCTGGGGCTACGCAGTAACCCCAAATGAGGATCAACCTGCACCGAACTTGGCTGTACCCCAAAAACATAGGCTGACCAGGGCACTAATGCCCTTTCTGACACAGCCTGAGCCTGGACCCCCTGGCCCCTCCCAGACAGCTGGCCGCACACTGAGCACATCGAGCCGCCGTGGCCTTAGGTCGTCATCTTTTCCCAACCTCGGTTTTCAAGTTTCAGAACCTAGACCTTATCTCCAATCACTGCCCAGGGTTGAAGGTGATGCAGAAATCAGAACTCCTTCCCTATGGCAAGAAACCTTATTGTTGGCATGTTGTCCAACGTTCAGTGTAGTTGAAACCAGAGTGGCCCATGAGGCCCCGCCGATGCTCACCGGCCACATTGGTCACAACGCACATTGTGGCCCTCAGGCTGAGCACAGTCCTCAAGTAAGGCCACTCAGTGGCTGGATGAAGAGATAGCATATTGGGCTTGCCATGCCCCTAAGCCCCAATTTTTAACCATAGATCGGGTTGTCCCTTCAGTCTTCCCCACGGCTTTGCTTTGGAATTCCTCTTTTGGTGGGACACCTGAGGTAACAAAACTGAAATGAGTCCTCCCATCCCACAGATTGACGAAAAGCAATTGGGATTCGGGCCAAATCCTCAGAGAGGAAGATTCGTCCATGGCCCATGAGGCCTCCCCGACATTCCACGGCCATCGCTGATACAAAATCCAGAGACAAAAGCCTGAGTAAGCGCCTCAGACTCGCACTTTCTTCATATCCTGAAGAGTTCTTCTCATGGTTTGTAGATCGGGCCTGCCATACCTACGTCCCCAAACATAAGCTGACTTTGTGTTTTCAGACTTCTGTCCTCAAAGTCTTGGGCCACACACCCTCCAGGCTGGGCCCCTGGAGACACACATAAGGACTGTGCCTACCAATCCATGGGAATTCTGCCCATTCCATGGTCCAAAATCATACAAATTAGGAGAAACCTCCAAAGTCCCTGAGGCCATCCCAATAGTGTAGGTCGCCCGGAACAAACAAGGGCTGTCTGACACCAGCTGATAATCGACCTCCACTCATACCATAGATGGATGTCCCCTGAGAAGAAGATTGAACCAGACAGGACCCTAGGCCATAATAGGATCCATTGCTTTGGGTTACAGGCATGTGTCCCAAAAGCCTGATTCCAATACGAGCATAGGGGTTTTCCTGAGGCACCCATCAGAACTCATCTCGTCTCCACAAGGAAACCTGTGCATGGGAGCCATGTCCAAAGCTTAGGAGAGTACTTCAGGTTCCGGGTGCCACTGCCCCATTCCAAGGCCCTCATGGACACAAAAACACTTTAGGACCCATCCTCAGGAAAGTCCATTTCAACTCAGCCACCCCGGTTGCTCCGGCAGAGCCATCAGATCTAAACTGTCTTGTGGCTAGGAGACAATGGGAATGCGAGGCGGGCTTCCCAGGCATCCATCCGCGATCAGTGCTCTGGAGTCATTCTATATGGGATGTCCTGGAGCTGTCCAACAGGTCTCAATTGTCCCGCAGAAGGAATCCTTGAAGGGGGCAACCCACAACTCCCAACGTGGGAAAACCTCAATGGCCCCGAGATTCCGATCCCTTCATGAAGCGGCCGTCATACACAGAAACTCCAACCTGAGCCAACGTCTGATCCTCGCCCTGACTTCAGATGCATGAGATATTGGTTCAGATCTGCAGGGGGTACCTGCCGTGCCCTCACCCTGAAACCCAAGTCTAGCTTGTCTTCTCAGACTTCCGTCCTCACACTCCTGGCCCCGAAGCCCTCAAGGTTGGCAATTCCGGACCCACAATGCAACACTCTGCCAGCCCTCTAGAAAAAAAATTATTGCCTCATGAGCTGCCCAGGCATTTAAATGAGGATAAACCTACACAGCACTCGACGTTACCCAAATTATGTAGTCTAACCTGGGCACTAATGCACTGTGAACAAAACCTGAGCCCGGATCTCCTGACCAACACCCAGAAAGCTGACCGCACACTGAGCACATAAAACCCGCCATGGCCTTAGGTCATCATCTCTTCCCTACCTCCGTTTTCAGGCTTCAGAACCGAGACCTTATCTCCAATCACTGCCCAGGGGTGAGTGTGATGCAGAAATCAGAACTCCTCCTTACCCATGGCAAGAACCCTTGTGGTTGGCACGTTGTCCAACGTTCAGTGTAGGAGAAACCAGCATTCACCCTGAGGCCCCGCCCATTCTTGCGTGCGATGAGGGCATACATACGCATTGTGACCCTCAGCATGAGTCCTGTCCAATAGTAAGTCCTCTCAGTGGCTGGACCATTAGATGTCATAATGGGCTTGCCATGTCCCTAGGCCCCAATTTTTAACCAGATTTCTGATTGTCCAGTCGCCCCTCCCCAGGGCTCTACTCTGGAATCCCTCATTTGGTGGGACACCTGAGGTTAAAAAAGAAAACAACAAAAAAAAAAAAAAAAAAAAAACACGGACTTCTTCCAGCCCACAGATTGACCCCAAACTCTTTGGACGGGGCCAAACCACCAGAGAGTAAGACACGTCCATTTCCCATGAAGTCACCCAGAAATTCCACGACCATGAGTGACACGATATCCAGAGACAAAAACTTGAGCAGGAGCCTCACACTCGCCCTTTTTTCAAATCCGAAGAGTTCTCCTCATGGTCTGTAGGTCAGTCCTGCCATACCTATGACACCAAACATAAGCCGAGTTTGTGTTTTCAGACAACTGTCCAAACAGCCCTGGCCTACACAACCTACAGGCTCAGGTCCCTGGAGCCAAACCTGAGGACTGTACTTGCCCTCTCCAAGGGAATTGTGTGTGCCCATTCCAATGGCCACAACCCTTCCAATAGGATAAACCTCCAAAGTCCCTGATCCATCTCAATAGTGGTGGCTTCCCAGGAAAAACAGGGGCAATCTGAGCCCAACTGAGCACCTACCTGCACTCAGACAAATAGACAGATATCTCCAGAGGTAAAAAAGGAAAGAACAGGCCCCTAGGCACTAATCAGATCCATTGCTTTGGTTTCCAGGCATCTCTCCTCAGAGGCCTGGATATCAAAACAGCATATAGCTGTTTCTTGACTCACCCATCAGAAAACATCTCATCTACACATGGGAAACTTGCACGTTGTAGCTGTGTCAAAGCCTCTGTTTAGGAGAACCCTTTAGGGCCCCAGTGCCACGCTTCATTCCAAGGTCTCCATAGACACAAAAGCACATTAGGAAACATCCCCAGGGGTGTCCATTTCAACTCAGCATCCTCGGTTGCTACCCACAGATCCAGGAGATCTAACCTCTCTTGTTGCTAGGAGACAATTGGAATGTGAGGTGGGCTACCCAGCCATCAATCCTTAGAACCCTGCTCAGAATCATTGGCCTGGACCCAAGCAACAGGTCTCAATTGTCCTGCAGAAGACTCTCTGCAGTTTGGAGCTTCTCACAACTCCCATTGTGGGAAAACCCCCATGGCCTCGTGATGCCCCCCCATTCATGAAGGGGCCATCAGGGACAGAAACTCCAACCTGAGCGATCGTTGACCTCGCCCTGACTTCAGATGCACAAGATCTCGATTCAGGTCTGTAGATTGTTCCTGCCATGGCCTCACCCAGAAACCTAAGCCTAGCTTGTGTTCTCAGATTTTGGTCGTCAGACTACTGGCCCACAAGCCCTCTTGTTTGGCAATCCAGATCTAAAATGCAGCACCCTGCCCGCCCTCCAGAAGAAAACATTGTCCTCTGGGGCTACGCAGTAACCCCAAATGAGGATCAACCTGCACCGAACTTGGCTGTACCCCAAATACATAGGCTGACCAGGGCACTAATGCCCTTCCTAACACAGTTTGAGCCTGGACCCCCTGGCCCCTCTCAGACAGCTGGCCGCACACTGAGCACATCGAGCCCCCGTGGCCTTAGGTCGTCATCTTTTCACAACCTCGGTTTTCAGGATTCAGAACCTAGACCTTATCTCCAATCACTGCCCAGGGTTGAAGGTGATGCAGAAATCAGATCTCCTTACCCATGGCAAGAAACCTTGTAGTTGGCATGTTGTCCAACGTTCAGTGTAGTTGAAACCAATGAGGCTCATGAGGCCCCGCCCATGCTCGCCGGCCACATTGGTCACAAACGCACATTGTGACCCTCAGGCTGAGCCCAGTCCTAAAGTAAGGCCACTCAGTGGCTGGATGAAGAGATAGCATATTGGGCTTGCCATGCCCCTAGGCCCCAATTTTTAACCATAGTTCGAGTTGTCCCTTCAGTCTTCCCCACGGCTTTGCTTTGGAATTCCTCTTTTGGTGGGACACCTGAGGTAACAAAACTGAAATGAGTCCTCCCATCCCACAGATTGACGAAAAGCAATGGGGAATCGGGCCAAATCCTCAGAGAGTAAGATTCGTCCATGGCCCATGAGGCCTCCCCGACATTCCACGGCCATCGCTGATACAAAATCCAGAGACAAATGCCTGAGCAAGCGCCTCAGACTCGCACTTTCTTCATATCCTGAAGAGTTCTTCTCATGGTTTGTAGATCGGGCCTGCCATACCTACGTCCCCAAACCAAATTGAGTTTGTGTTTTCAGACTTCTGTCCTCAAAGTCTTGGGCCACACACCCTCCAGGCTGGGCCCCTGGAGACACACATTAGGACTGTGCCTACCAATCCATGGGAATTCTGCCCATTCCATGGTCCAAAATCATACAAATTAGGAGAAACCTCCAAAGTCCCTGACGCCATCCCAATAGTGTAGGTCGCCCGGAACAAACAAGGGCTGTCTGACACCAGCTGATAATCGACCTCCACTCATACCATAGATGGATGTCCCCAGAGAAGAAGATTGAACCAGACAGGACCCTAGGCCATAAAAAGATCCATTGCTTTGGGTTACACGCATGTGTCCTCAAAAGCCTGATTCCAATACGAGCATAGGGGTTTTCCTGAGGCACCCATCAGAACTCATCTCGTCTCCACAAGGAAACCTGTGCATGGGAGCCTTGTCCAAAGCTTAGGAGAGTACTTCAGGGTTCCGGTGCCACTGCCCCATTCCAAGGCCCTCATGGACACAAAAACACATTAGGACTCATCCTCAGGAAAGTCCATTTCAACTCAGCCACCCCGGTTGCTCAGGCAGAGCCATCAGATCTAAACTGTCTTTTTGCTAGGAGACAATTGGAATGCGAGGCAGGCTTCCCAGGCATCCATCCGCGAACGGTGCTCTGGAGTCATTCCATATGGGATGTCCTGGAGCTGTCCAACAGGTCTCAATTGTCCCGCAGAAGGAATCCTTGAAGGGGGCATCCCACAACTCCCAACGTGGGAAAACCTCAATGGCCCCGAGATTCCGCTCCCTTCATGAAGCGGCCGTCATGCACAGAAACTCCAACCTGAGCCAACGTCTGATCCTCGCCCTGACTTCAGATGCATGAGATATTGGTTCAGATCTGCAGGGGGTACCTGCCGTGCCCTCACCCTGAAACCCAAGTCTAGCTTGTCTTCTCAGACTTCCACCCTCACATTCCTGGCCCCGAAGCCCTCAAGGTTGGCAATTCCGTACCTACAATGCAGCACTTTGCCTGCCCTCTAGAAAAAAAATTATTGCCTCATGAGCTGCCCAGGCACCTTAAATGAGGATAAACGTACACAGCACTCGACGTTACCCAAATTATATAGTCTAACCTGGGCACTAATGCACTGTCGAACACAACCTGAGCCCGGACCTCCTGAGTTACACCGAGAAAGCTGACCGCACACTGAGCACATGAAACCCGCCATGGCCTTAGGTCGTCATCTCTTCCCTAACTCCGTTTTCAGGCTTAAGAACCGAGACCTTATCTCCAATCACTGTCCAGGGGTGAGTGTGATGCAGAAATCAGAACTCCTCCTTACCCATGGCAAGAACCCTTGTGGTTGGCGTGTTGTCCAACGTTCAGTGTAGGAGAAACCAGCATTCACCCTGAGGCCCCGCCCATTCTTGCGTGCGACGAGGGCATATATATGCATTGTGACCCTCAGCATGAGTCCTGTGCTCTAGTAAGTCCTCTCAGTGGCTGGACCATTAGATGTCATAATGGGCTTGACATGTCCCTAGGCCCCAATTTTTAACCAGATTTCTGATTGTCCAGTCGCCCCTCCCCAGGGCTCTACTATGGAATACCTCATTTTGTGGGACACCTGAGGTTAAAAAAGAAAACAACAACAACAACAACAAAAAAAAACACGGACTTCTTCCAGCCCACAGATTGACCCCAAACTCTTTGGACGGAGCCAAACCACCAGAGAGTAAGATTCGTCCATTTCCCATGAAGTCACCCAGAAATTCCACGACCATGAGTGACACGATATTCAGAGACAAAAACTTGAGCAGGAGCCTCACACACGCCCTTTTTTCAAATCCCGAAGAGTTCTCCTCATGGTCTGTACGTCAGTCTGCCATACCTATGACCCGAAACATAAGCCGAGTTTGTGTTTTCAGACAACTGTCCAAAGAGCCCTGGCGTACACAACCTACAGGCTCAGGCCCCTGGAGCCAAACCTGAGGACTGTACTTGCCCTCTCCAAGGGTATTGTGTGTGCCCATTCCAATGGCCACAACCCTTCTAATAGGATAAACCTCCAAAGTCCCTGATCCATCTCAATAGTGGTGGCTTCCCAGGAAAAACAGGGGCAATCTGAGCCCAACTGAGCACCTACCTGCACTCAGACCCATAGACAGATGTCTCCAGAGGTAAAAAAGGAAAGAACAGGCCCCTAGGCACTAATCAGATCCACTGCTTTGTTTTCCAGGCATCTCTCCTCAGAGGCCTGGATATCAAAACAGCATATAGCTGTTTCTTGACTCACCCATCAGAAAACATCTCATCTACACATGGGAAACTTGCACGTTGGAGCTGTGTCAAAGCCTCTGTTTAGGAGAACCCTTTAGGTCCCCAGTGCCACCGCTTCATTCCAAGGTCTCCATAGACACAAAAGCACATTAGGACCCATCCCCAGGGGTGTCCATTTCAACTCAGCGTCCTCGGTTGCTCCCCACAGATCCAGGAGATCTAACCTGTCTTATTGCTAGGAGACAATTGGAATGCGAGGTGGGCTACCCAGCCATCCATCCTTAGAACCCTACTCAGAATCATTGGCCTGGACCCAAGCAACAGGTCTCAATTGTCCTGCAAAAGACTCTCTGCAGTTTGGAGCTTCTCACAACTCCCATCGTGGGAAAACCCCCATGGCCTCGTGATGCCCACCCCATTCATGAAGGGGCCATCAGGGACAGAAACTCCAACCTGAGCGATCGTCTGATCCTCGCCCTGACTTCAGATGCACGAGATGTCGATTCAGGTCTGTAGATTATGCCTGCCATGGCCTCACCCAGAAACCTAAGCCTAGCTTGTGTTCTCAGACTTTGGTCGTCAGACTACTGGCCCAAAATCCCTCCAGTTTGGCAATCCAGAATTACAATGCAGCACCCTGCTCGCCCTCCAGAAGAAAAACATTGTCCTCTGGGGCTAACCAGTAACCCCAAATGAGGATCAACCTGCACCGAACTTGGCTGTACCCCAAATACATAGGCTGACCAGGGCACTAATGCCCTTTCTGACACAGCCTGAGCCTGGACCCCCTGGCCCCTCCCAGACAGCTGGCCGCACACTGAGCACATCGAGCCGCCGTGGCCTTAGGTCGTCATCTTTTCCCAACCTCGGTTTTCAGATTTCAGAACCTAGACCTTATCTACAATCACTGCCCAGGGTTGAAGGTGATGCAGAAATCAGAACTCCTTCCCCATGGCAAGAAACCTTGTGGTTGGCATGTTGTCCAAAGTTCAGTGTAGTTGAAACCAGGGTGGCCCATGAGGCCCCGCCCATGCTCGCCGGCTACATTGGTCACAAACGCACATTGTGACCCTCAGGCTGAGCCCAGTCCTCAAGTAAGGCCACTCAGTGGCTGGATGAAGAGATAGCATATTGGGCTTGCCATGCCCCTAGGCCCCAATTTTTAACCATAGTTCGGGTTGTCCCTTCAGTCTTCCCCACGGCTTTGCTTTGGAATTCCTCTTTTGGTGGGACACCTGAGGTAACAAATCTAAAATGAGTCCTCCCATCCCACAGATTGACGAAAAGCAATTGGGAATCGAGCCAAATCCTCAGGGAGGAAGATTCGTCCATGGCCAATGAGGCCTCCACGACATTCCACGGCCATCGCTGATACAAAATCCAGAGACAAAAGCCTGAGCAAGCGCCTCAGACTCGCACTTTCTTCATATCCTGAAGAGTTCTTCTCATGGTTTGTAGATCGGGCCTGCCATACCTACGTCCCCAAACCTAAGCTGAGTTTGTGTTTTCAGACTTCTGTCCTCAAAGTCTTGGGCCACACACCCTCCAGGCTGGGGCCCTGGAGACACACATTAGGACTGTGCCTACCAATCCATGGGAATTCTGCCCATTCCATGGTCCAAAATCATACAAATTAGGAGAAACCTCCAAAGTCCCTGAGGCCATCCCAATAGTGTAGGTCGCCCGGAACAAACAAGGGCTGTCTGACACGAGTTGATAATCGACCTCGACTCATACCATAGATGGATGTCCCCAGAGAAGAATATTGAACCAGACAGGACCCTAGGCCATAATAGGATCAATTGCTTTGGGTTACAGGCATGTGTCCTCAAAAGCCTGATTTCAATACGATCATAGGGGTTTTCCTGAGGCACCCATCAGAACTCATCTCGTCTCCACAAGGAAACCTTTGCATGGGAGCCATGTCCAAAGCTTAGGAGAGTACTTCAGGGTCCCGGTGCCACCGCCCCATTCCAAGGCCCTCATGGACACAAAAATACATTAGGACCCATCCTCAGGAAAGTCCATTTCAACTCAGCCACCCCGGTTGCTCCCGCAGAGCCATCAGATCTAAACTCTCTTGATGCTAGGAGACAATTGGAATGCGAGGCGGGCTTCCCAGGCATCCATCCGCGAACGGTGCTCTGGAGTTATTCCATATGGGATGTCTTGGAGCTGTCCAACAGGTCTCAATTGTCCCGCAGAGGGAATCCTTGAAGAGGGCATCCCACACCTCCCAACGTGGGAAAACCTCAATGGCCCCGAGATTCCGCTCCCTTCATGAAGCTGCCGTCATGCACAGAAACTCCAACCTGAGCCAACGTCTGATCCTCGCCCTGACTTCTGATGCATGAGATATTGGTTCAGATCTGCAGGGGGTACCTGCCGTGCCCTCAACCTGAAACCCAAGTCTAGCTTGTCTTCTCAGACTTCCGTCCTGACACTCCTGGCCCCGAAGCCCTCAAGGTTGGCAATTCCGGACCCACAATGCAGCACACTGCCTGCCCTCTAGAAAAAAAAAATTATTGCCTCATGAGCTGCCCAGGCACCTTAAATGAGGTAAACGTACACAGCACTCGACGTTACCCAAATTATATAGTCTAACCTGGGCACTAATGCACTGTCGAACACAAACTGAGCCCGTATCTCCTGACCAACACCCAGAAAGCTGACCGCACACTGAGCACATAAAACCCGCCATGGCCTTAGGTCATCATCTCTTCCCTACCTCCGTTTTCAGGCTTCAGAACTGAAACCTTATCTCCAATCACTGCCCAGGGGTGAGTGTGATGCAGAAATCAGAACTCCTCCTTACCCATGGCAAGAACCCTTGTGGTTGGCACGTTGTCCAACGTTCAGTGTAGGAGAAACCAGCATTCACTCTGAGGCCCCGCCCATTCTTGCGTGCGAAGAGGGCATACATACGCATTGTGACCCTCAGCATGAGTCTTGTCCTCTAGTAAGTCCTCTCAGTGGCTGGACATTTAGATGTCATAATGGGCTTGACATGTCCCTATGCCCCAATTTTTAACCAGATTTCTGATTGTCCAGTCGCCCCACCCAAGGGCTCTACTCTGGAATCCCTCATTTGGTGGGACACCTGATGTAAAAAAAGAAAACAACAACAACAACAACAACAACAAAAAAAAAAACGGACTTCTTCCAGCCCACAGATTGACCCCAAACTCTTTGGACGGGGCCAAACCACCAGAGAGTAAGACCCGTCCATTTCCCATGAAGTCACCCAGAAATTCCACGACCATGAGTGACACGATATTCAGAGACAAAAACTTGAGCAGGAGCCTCACACACGCCCTTTTTTCAAATCCCGAAGAGTTCTCCTCATGGTCTGTAGGTCAGTCCTGCCATACCTATGACCCGAAACATAAGCCGAGTTTGTGTTTTCAGACAACTGTCCAAACAGCCCTGGCCTACACAACCTACAGGCTCAGGCCCCTGGAGCCAAACCTGAGGACTGTACTTGCCCTCTCCAAGGGTATTGTGTGTGCCCATTCCAATGGCCACAACCCTTCTAATAGGATAAACCTCCAAAGTCCCTGTTCCATCTCAATAGTGGTGGCTTCCCAGGAAAAACAGGGGCAATCTGAGCCCAACTGAGCACCTACCTGCACTCAGACCCATAAACAGATGTCTCCAGAGGTAAAAAGGAAAGAACAGGCCTCTAGGCACTAATCAGATCCACTGCTTTGTTTTCCGGGCATCTCTCCTCAGAGGCCTGGATATCAAAACAGCATATGGCTGTTTCTTGACTCACCCATCAGAAAACATCTCATCTACACATGGGAAACTTGCACGTTGGAGCTGTGTCAAAGCCTCTGTTTAGGAGAACCCTTTAGGGTCCCAGTGCCACCGCTTCATTCCAAGGTCTCCATAGACACAAAAGCACATTAGGACCCATCCCCAGGGGTGACCATTTCAACTCAGCGTCCTCGGTTGTTCCCCACAGATCCAGGAGATCTAACCTGTCTTATTGCTAGGAGACAATTGGAATGCTAGGTGGGCTACCCAGCCATCCATCCTTAGAACCCTGCTCAGAATCATTGGCCTGGACCCAAGCAACAGGTCTCAATTGTCCTGCAGAACACTCTCTGCAGTTTGGAGCTTCTCACAACTCCCATCGTGGGAAAACCCCCATGGCCTCGTGATGCCCCCCCATTCATGAAGGGGCCATCAGGGACAGAAACTCCAACCTGAGCGATCGTCTGATCCTCGCCCTGACTTCAGATGCACGAGATCTCGATTCAGGTCTGTAGATTATGCCTGCCATGGCCTCACCCAGAAACCTAAGCCTAGCTTGTGTTCTCAGACTTTGGTCGTCAGACTACTGGCCCACAATCCCTCCAGTTTGGCAATCCAGAATTACAATGCAGCACCCTGCCCGCTCTCCAGAAGAAAAACATTGTCCTCTGGGGCTAACCAGTAACCCCAAATGAGGATCAACCTGCAACGAACTTGGCTGTACCCCAAATACATAGGCTGACCAGGGCACTAATGCCCTTTCTGACACAGCCTAAGCCTGGACCCCCTGGCTCCTCCCAGACAGCTGGCCGCACACTGAGCACATCGAGCCGCTGTGCCCTTAGGTCGTCATCTTTTTTCAACCTCGGTTTTCAGGTTTCAGAACCTAGACCTTATCTACAATCACTGCCCAGGGTTGAAGGTGATGCAGAAATCAGAACTCCTTCCCCATGGCAAGAAACCTTGTGGTTGGCATGTTGTCCAACGTTCAGTGTAGTTGAAACCAGTGTGTCCCATGAGGCCCCGCCCAAGCTCGCGGGCCACATTGGTCACAAACACACATTGTGACCCTCAGGCTGAGCCCAGTCCTCAAGTAAGGCCTCTAGTGGCTGGATGTAGAGACAGCTTATTGTGCCTGGCATGCCCCTAGGCCCCAATTTTTATCCATAGTTTGGGTTGTCCCTTCACTCTTCCCCAGGGCTCTGCTTTGGAATTCCTCTTTTGTTCAGACACCTGAGGTAATAAACCTGAAAGGAGACTTCCCATCCCGCAGATTGACGAAAAACAATTGGGATCGGGTCAAATCCACAGATAGGAAGATTTGTCCATGACCCATGAGTCCACCCCACATTCCACGGCCATCGTTGATATAAAATCCAAATGCAAAAGCATGAGCAAGTGCCTCAGAATCGCTCTTTCTTCATATCCTGAAGATTTCTTCTCATGATTTGTAGATTGGGCCTGCCATACCTACATCCCCAAACCTAAGCTGAATTTGTGTTTTCAGACTTCTGTCCTCAAAGTCCTAAGCCACACACCCTCAGGTAGGGGCCCCTGAAGCCACACATTAGGACTGTGCCTACCCAATCCATGGGAATTCTGCCCATTCCATTGTCCAAAATCGTAAAATTAGGAGAACTCTCCAAAGTCCCCGAGGTCATCCCAATAGTGTAGGTATCCGGGGACAATCGAGGGAGGTAAGACACCAGGTGACCATCTACCTCCACTCATTCCATAGATGAATATCCCCAGACAAGAAGAATGAACAAGACAGGACCCTAGGCCATAATCGAATACATTGCTTTGGTTTACAGGCATGTCTCTTCAAAAGTCTGGATTCCAATACCAGCATAAAGGGTTTCCTGAGGCACCCATCAGAACAAATCTCCTCTCCACAAGGAAACTTGTGCATGGGAGCTATGTCAAAAGCTTAGGAGAATACTTCAGGGTCCCAGTGCCACCGCCCCATTTCAAGGCCCTCATGGACACAAACACACATTAGGGCCCATCTTCAGGAAAGTCCATTTCAACTCAGCCACCCAGGTTGCTCCCGCAAAGGGATCCGATGTCAACTGTATTGTGGCTAGTAGACAATTGGATTGCGAGGCGGGCTTCCCTGACATCCATCCTCCAAGGGTGCTGTGGAGTCATTCCATATGGGATGTCCTGGAGCTGCCCAACTGGTCTCAATTGTCACACAGAAGGAATCATTGAAAGGGGCATCCCACCACTCCCACGTCGGAAAACCTCCATGGCCTTGAGATTCCGCTCCGTTCATGAAGGGGTAGTCATGCACAGAAACTCCAACCTGAGCCAACGTCTGATCCTCGCCGTAACTTCAGATGCTTGTGATTTTGGTTGCGACTTCAGGGGGTACCAGCCGTGCCCTCGGGCTGAAACTCAAGTCTAGCTTGTGTTCTCAGACTTCTGTCCTCAAACTCCTGGCCCAGAAGCCAAAAAGTTTAGCAATTCCGGACCCACAATGCAGCACTCTGCCTGCCCTCTAGAAAAAATATCTTGCCTAATGAGGTGCCCAGGCACCTCAAATTAGGATAAACCTACACGGCACTCGACTGTACCCAAATTATATAGTCTAACCTGGGCACTAGTGCACTGTCTGAAACAACCTGAGCCAGAACCTCCTGACCAACACCCAGGTAGCTGACCGCACACTGAGCATATCAGACGCGCCATCGCCTTAGGTCGTCATCTCTTCCCAACAGCGATGTTTCAGGCTTCAGAACCTATACCTTATGTCCAATCACTGCTCACGATTGAAAATGATGCAGAAATCAGAACACCTTCCCCATGGCAAGAGACCTTGTGATTGGCATGTTGTGCAAGGTCCAGTGTAGTTGAAACCAGTTTGGCCCATGAGGCCCCGCCCATGCTCGCGGGCCACATTTGTCACAAACACACATTTGACCCTCAGCCTGAGCCCAGTCCTCAAGTAAGGCCGCTCAGTGGCTGGATGAAGAGACAGCTTATTTGGCCTACCATGCCCCTAGGCCCCAATTTTTAACCATAGTTTGGGTTGTCCCTTCACTCTTCCCCAGGGCTCTGCTTTGGAATTCTTCTTTTGTTCGGACACCTGAGGTAATAAACCTGAAAGGAGACCTCCCATCCCACAGATTGACGAAAAATAATTGGGACCGGGACAAATCCACAGAGAGGAAGATTCGTCCATGGCCCATGAGGTCTCCCCACATTCCACGGCCATCATTGATATAAAATCCAGAGACAAAAGCCTGAGCAAGTGCCTCAGACTCGCTCTTTCTTCATATCCTGAAGAGTTCTTCTCATGGTTTGTAGATTGGGCCTGCCATACCTACGTCCCCAAACATAAGGTGAGTTTGTGTTTTCAGACTTCTGTCCTCAAAGTCCTGGGCCACACAGCCTCCAGGCTGGGGCCCCTGGAGCCACATATTCGGACTGTGCCTACCCAATCTATGGGAATTCTGCCCATTCCATTGTCCAAAATCTTACAAATTGGGAGAACTCTCCAAAGTCCCTGAGGCAATCCCAATAGTGTAGGTCTCCAGGGACAAACAAGGGTGGTCTGACACCAGGTGAGCATCTACCTCCACTCATTCCATAGAAGGATATCCCCAGAGAAGAAGATTGAACCAGACAGGATCCTAGGCAATAATCAGATCCATTGCTTTGGTTTACAGGCATGTCTCCTCAAGGGCCTGGATTCCAAGACCAGCATAAGGGTTTTCCTGAGGCACCCATCAGAACAAATCTCCTCTCCACAAGGAAACTTGTGCATGGGAGCTATGTCAAAAGCTTAGGAGAATACTTCAGGGTCCCGGTGCCACCGCCCCATTCCAAGGCCCTCATGGACACAAACACACTTTAGGCCCCATCCTCAGGAAAGTCCATTTCAACTCAGCCACCCCGGTTGCTCCCGCAGAGCCATCCGATCTCAACTGTATTGTTGCTAGGAGAAAATTGGAATGAGAGGCGGTGTTCCGGGCATCCATCCTCGAACAGTGCTCTGGAGTCATTCCATATGGGATGTCCTGGAGCTGCCCAACAGGTCTCAATTGTCCCGCAGAAGGAATCCTTGAAGGGGGCATCACACAACTCCCAACGTGGGAAAAGCTCCATGGCCTTGAGTTTCCACTCCTTTCATGAAGGAGCAGTCATGCACAGAAACTCCAACCTGAGCCAACATCTGATCCTCGCCGTGACTTCAGATGCTTGAGATATTGTTTCCGATCTGCAGGGAGTACCTACCGTGCCCTGGGCCTGAAGCCCAAGTCTATCTTGTGTTCTCAGACTTCTGTCCTCAAACTCCTGGCCCAGAAATCCTCCATTTTGGCAATTCTGGACCCACAATGCAGCACTCTGCCTGCCCTCTAAAAAAAATATCTTGCCTAATCAGGTGCCCAGGCACCTCATATGAGAATAAACCTACAGGGCACTCGACTGTACCCAAATTATATAGTCTAACTTGGGCACTAGTGCACTGTCTGACACAACCTGAGCCAGAACCTCCTGACCAACACACAGGCAGTTGACCGCACACTGAGCATATCAGACGCGCCATCGCCTTAGATCGTCATCTCTTCCCAACTCTGATTTTTCAGGCTTCAGAACCTAGACCTTATCTCCACCACGGCCCAGGGTTGAAAATGATGCAGAAATCAGAACACCTTCCCCATGGCAAGAGACCTTGTGATTGGCATGTTGTCCAAGTTCCAGTGTAGTTGAAACCAGATTGGCCCATGAGGCACCGCCCATGCTCGAGTGCCACATTGGTCACAAACACACACTGTGACCCGCAGCCTGAGCCCAGCCCTCAAGTAAGGCCTCTCAGTGGCTGGATGAAGAGATAGCTTATTGTGCCTGCCTTGCCCCTAGGCCCCAATTTTTAACCATAGTTTGGGTTTTCCCTTCACTCTTACCCAGGGCTCTGCTTTGGAATTCCTCTTTTGTTCAGACACCTGAGATAATAAACCTGAAAGGATACCTCCCATCCCACAGATTGACGAATAACAATTGGGATCGGGCCAAATCCACAGAGAGGAAGATTCGTGCATGGCCCATGAAACCTCCCCACATTCCACGGCCATCGTTGATATAAGCCCAAAAGTTTGGCAATTCCGGACCCACAATGCAGCACTCTGCCTTCCCTCTAGAAAAAAATGATTGCCTCAAGAGCTGCCCAGGCACATTCAATGAGGATAAACCTCCACAGCACTCGACTTTACCCAAATTATATAGTCTAACCTGGGCACTAATGCACTGTCGGACACAACCTGAGCACGGACCTCCTGACCAGACCGCACACTGAGCACATAAGACCCGCCATGTCCTTAGGTCATCATCTCTTCCTTACCTCAGTTTTCAGGCCTCAGAACCGAGACATTATTTCCCCTCACTGCCCAGAGGTGAGTGTGATGCAGAAATCAGAACACCTCCTTACCCATTGTAAGAAACCTTGTGGTTGGCACGTTGTCCAACGTTCAGTGTAGGAGAAACCAGCATTCACCCTGAGGCCCCGCCCATTCTTGAGTGCGACAAGGGCATAAACACGCATTGTGACCCTCAGCATGAGTCCTGTCCTCTAGTAAGTCCTCTCAGTGACTGGACCATTAGATGTCATAATGGGCTTGATATGTCCCTAAGCCCCAATTTTTAACCAGATTTCTGATTGTCCAGTCACCCCCCCCCCCAGGGCTCTACTCTGGAATCCCTCATTTGGTGGGACACCTGAGGTTAAAAAGAAAAAAAAAACGGACTTCATCCATCCCATCCCACAGAGTGACCCCATATGATTTGGACTGGGCCAAACCACCAGGGAGTAAGACTCGTCCATTTCCAATGAAGTCACCCAGAAATTTCACGACCATGAGTGACACGATATCCAGAGACAAAAACTTGAGCAAGAGCCTCACACTCGCCCTTTTCTCAAATCCCGATAAGTTCTCCTCATGGTCTGTAGATAAGTCCTGCCATACCTATGACCTGAAACATAAGCCAAGTTTGTGCTTTCAGACAACTGTCCAAACAGCCCTGGCCTACACAACCTACAGGCTCAGGCCCCTGGAGCCAAACCTGAGGACTGTACTTGCCCTCTCCAAGGGAACTGTGTGTGCCCATTCCAATGGCCACATCCCTTCTAATAGGATAAACCTCCAAAGTCCCTGATTTATCTCATTAGTGGTGGCTTCCCAGGTCAAACAGGGGCAATGTGAGCCCATCTGAGCACCTACCTGTACTCAGACCCATAGAAAGATGTCCCCAGAGGTAAAAAGAAAAGAACAGGCCCCTAGGCACTAATCATATCCATTGCTTTGGTTTCCAGGCATCTCTCCTCAGAGGCCTGGATTTCGAAACCAGCATATGGCTGTTTCTTGACTCACCGATCAGAAAACATCTCATCTACATAAGGGAAACCTGCACTTTGGAGCTGTGTCAAAGCCTCTGTTTAGGAGAACCCTTCAGGACCCCAGTGCCACGGCTTCATTCCAAGGTCTCCATAGACACAAAAGCACATTAGGACCCATCCATAGGAGAGTCCATTTAAACTAGGCTCCTCAGTTGCTCCCCCAGATCCAGCAGATCTAACTTGTCTTGTGTCTAGGAGACAATTGGAATGCGAGGTGGGCTACCCAGCCATGCATCCTTAGAACCCTGCTCAGAATCATTGGCGGAGCCAAACAGCAGGTCGCAATTGTCCTGCAGAAGACACTTTGCAGTTCGAAGATTCTCACAAATCCCATCGTGGGAAAACCCCCATAGCCTCGTGATGCCCCCCTTCGTGAATGGGCCATCAGGGACAGAAACACCAACTTGAGCAATCGTCTGATCCTCGCCCTGACTTCAGATGCACGAGATCTCGATTCAGGTCTGTAGATTGTGCCATCGCTGATACAAAATCCAGAGACAAAAACCTGAGCAAGAGCCTCAGACTCGCACTTTCTTCATATCCTGAAGAGTTCTTCTCATGGTTTGTAGATCGGGCCTGCCATACCTACCTCCCCTTCCTAAGCTGAGTTTGTGTTTTCAGACTTCTGTCCTCAAAGTCTTGGGCCACACACCCTCATTCTGGAGCCTCTGAAGCCACACATTAGGACTGTGCCTACAAATCCATGGGAATTCTGCCCATTCCATGTCCAAAATCGTACAAATTAGGAGAAACCTCCAAAATCCCTGAGGCTATCCCAATTTTGTAGGTCGCCCGGAACAAACAAGGGCTGTCTGACACCAGCTGATAATCTACCTCAACTCATACCATACATGGATGTCCCCAGAGGAGAAGATTGAACCAGACAGGACCCTAGGCCATAATAGGATCCATTGCCTTGGTTTACAGGCATGTCTCCTCAAAAGCTTGATTCCAATACGAGCATAGGGGTTTTGCTGAGGCACCCAGCAGAACTCATCTCATCTCCACAAGGAAACCTGTGCATGGGAGCCATGTCCAAAGCATAGGAGAGTACTTCAGTGTCCCGGTACCACCGCCCCATTCCAGGGCCCTCATGGAAACAAAAACACATTAGGACCCATCCTCAGGAAAGTCCATTTCAACACAGCCACCCCGGTTGCTCCCGCAGAGCCATCAGATCTAAACTGTCTTATTGCTAGTAGACAATTGGTGTGCAAGGCGGGCTTCCCAGGCATCCATCCTCGAACGGTGCTCTGGAGTCATTATATAAGGGATGTCCTGGAGCTGTCCAACAGGTCTCAATTGTCCCGCAAAAGGAATCCTTGAAGGGGGCATCCCACAACTCCCAACGTGGGAAATCCTCAATGGACTCGAGATTCCACTCCGTTCATGAAGCGGCCGTCATGCAAGGAAACTCCAACCTGAGCCAACGTCTAATCCTCGCCCTGACTTCAGATTCATGAGTATTGGTTCAGATCTGCAGGGGGTACCTGCCGTGCCCTCACCCTGAAACCCAAGTCTAGCTTGTCTTCTCAGAATTCCGTCCTCACACTCCTGGCCCCGAAGCCCTCAAGTTTGGCAATTCCGGACCCACAATGCAGCACTCTGCCTGCCCCCTAGAAAAAAATTATTGCATCATGAGCTGTACAGGCACCTTCAATGATGATAAACCTCCACAGCACACGACTTCACACAAATTATATAGTCTACCCTGGGCACTAATGCACTGTCGGACACAACCTGAGCATGGACCTCCTGACCAACACCCGGAAAGCAAAGAGCACACTGAGCACATAAGCCCTGCCATGGCCTTAGGTCATCCTCTCTTCCCTACCTCAGTTTTCAGGCCTCAGAACCGAGACATTATCTCCAATCACTGCCCAGGGGTGAGTGTGATGCAGAAATCAGAACACCTCCTTACCCATGGTAAGAAACCTTGTGGTTGGCACGTCGTCCAACGTTCAGTGTAGGAGAAACCAGCATTCACCCTGAGGCCCCGCCTAATCTTGAGTGCGACAAGGGCATAAACACGCATTGTGACCCTCAGCATGAGTACTGTCCTCTAGTAAGTCCTCTCAGTGACTGGACCATTAGATGTCATAATGGGCTTGATATGTCCCTAGGCGCCAATTTTTAACCAGATTTCTGAATGTCCAGTCACCCCCCCCAAGGGCGCTACTCAGGAATCCCTCATTAGGTGAGACACCTGAGGTTAAAAAGAAAACAACATCAAAAAAAAAAATAAACGGACCTCTTCCATCCCACAGAGTGACCCCAAACGCTTTAGACTGGTCCAAACCACCAGGGAGTAAGACACGTCCATTTCCCATGAAGTCACCCAGAAATTTCACGACCATCAGTGACACGATATCCAGAGACAAAAACTTGAGCAAGAACCTCACACTGGCCCTTTTCTCAAATCCCGAAAAGTTCTCCTCATGGTCTGTAGATAAGTCCTGCCATACCTATGACCTGAAACATAAGCCAAGTTTGTGTTTTCAGACAACTGTCCAAACAGCCCTGCCCTACACAACCTATAGGCTCAGGCCCCTGGAGCCAAACCTGAGGACTGTACTTGCCCTCTCCAAGGGAATTGTGTGTGCCCATTCCAATGGCCACATCCCTTCTAATACGATAAACCTCCAAAGTCCCTGATCCATCTCATTAGTGGTAACTTCCCAGATAAAACAGGGGCAATCTGAGCCCATCTGAGCACCTACCTGTACTCAGACCCATAGACAGATGTCCCCAGAGGTCAAAAGGAAAGAACAGGCCCCTAGGCACTAATCATATCCATTGCTTTGTTTTCCAGGCATCTCTCGTCAGAGGCCTGGATTTCAAAACCAGCATATGGCTGTTTCTTGACTCAACCATCAGAAAACATCTCATCTACACATGGGAAACTTGCACGTTGGAGCTGTGTCAAGCATCTGTTTAGGAGAACATTTCAGGGCCCCAGTGCCACCGCTTCATTCCAAGGTCTCCATCGACACAAAAGCACATTAGGACCCATCCATAGGAGAGTCCATTTCAACTCAGCCTCCTCGGTTGCTCCCCCAGATCCTGCAGATCTAACCTGTCTTGTGTCTAGGAGACAATTGGATTGCGAGGTGGGCTACCCAGCCATGCATCCTTAGAACCCTGCTCAGAATCATTGGCCTGGAGCCAAACAGCAGGTCTCAATTGTCCTGCAGAAGACACTTTGCAGTTTGGAGCTTCTCACAAATCCCATCGTGGGAAAACCCCCATGGCCTCGTGATGCCCCCCCTTCGTGAAGGGGCCATCAGGGACAGAAACACCAACTTGAGCGATCGTCTGATCCTCGCCCTGACTTCAGATGCACGAGATCTCGATTCAGTTCTGTAGATTGTGCCATCGCTGATACAAAATCCAGAGACAAAAACCTGAGCAAGCGCCTCAGACTCGCACTTTCTTCATTTCCTGAAGAGTTCTTCTCATGGTTTGTAGATCGGTCCTGCCATACCTACCTCCCCTTCCTAAGCTGAGTTTGTGTTTTCAGACTTCTGTCCTCAAGTCCTGGGCCACACACCCTCCAGGCTGGGGCCCCTGGAGCCACACATTAGGACTGTGCCTACCAATCCATGAGAATTCTGCCCATTCCATTGTCCAAAATCGTACAAATTAGGAAAAACCTCCAAAGTCCCTGAGGCCATCCCAATAGTGTAGGTCGCCCGGAACAAACAAGGGCTGTCTGACACCAGCAGATAATCTACCTCCACTCATACCATAAATGGATGTCTCCAGAGGAGAAGATTGAACCAGACAGGACCCTAGGCCATAATAGCATCCATTGCCTTGGTTTACACGCATGTCTCCTCAAAAGCCTGATTCCAATATGAGCATAGGGGTGTTGCTGAGGCACCCAGCAGAAGTCATCTCGTCTCCACAAGGAAACCTGTGCATGGGAGCCATGTCCAAAGCAGAGGAGAGAACTTCAGGGTCCCGGTGCCACCGATCCATTCCAAGGCCCTCATGGACACAAAAACACATTAGGACCCATCCTCAGGAAAGTCCATTTCAACTCAGCCACCCCGGTTGCTCCCGCAGAGCCATCAGATCTAAACTGTCTTGTTGTTTGGAGACAATTGGAATGCGAAGCTGGCTTCCAGGCATCCATCCTCGAACGGTTCTCTGGAGTCATTCCATATGGGATGTCCTGGAGCTGTCCAACAGGTCTCAATTGTCCCGCAGAAGGAATCCTTGAAGGGGGCATCCCACAACTCCCAACGTGGGAAAACCTCAATGGCCCCGCGATTCCACTCCTTTCATGAAACGGCCATCATGAATGGAAACCAACCTGAGCCAACGTCTGATCCTCCCCTGATTCAGATGCATGAGTATTGTTTCAGATCTGCAGGGGATAGCTGCCGTGCCGTCTCCCTGAAACCCAAGTCTAGCTTGACTTTTCAGACTTCCGTCCTCACACTCCTGGCCCCGAACCCTCATGTTTGGCAATTCCGGACCCACAATGCAGCACTCTGCCTGCCTCTAGAAAAAAATTATTGCCTCATGAGCTGCCCAGGCACCTTAAATGAGGATAAACCTCCACAGCACTCGACTTTACCCAAATTAAATATTCTAACCTGGGCACTAATGCAATGTCGTACAGCACCTGAGCCCGGACCTCCTGACCAACACCCGGAAAGCAGACCGCACACTGAGCACATAAGACCCACCATGGCCTTAGGTCATCATCTCTTCCCTACCTCAGTTTTCAGGCCTCAGAACCGAGACATTATCTCCAATCACTGCCCAGGGGTGAGTGTGATGCAGAAATCAGAACACCTCCTTACCCACGGTAAGAAAGCTTGTGGTTGGCACGTCGTCCAATGTTCAGTTAGGAGAAACCAGCATTCACCCTGAGGCCCCGCCCATTTTTGAGTGCGACAAGGGCATAAACACGCATTGTGACCCTCAGCATGAGTCCTGTCCTCTAGTAAGTCCTCTCAGTGACTGGACCATTAGATGTCATAATGGGCTTGATATTACCCTAGGTCCAATTATTAACCAGATTTCTGATTGTCCAGTCACCCCCCCCAGGGATCTACTCTGGAATCTCTCATTTGGTGGGACACCTGAGGTTAAAAAGAAAACAACATCAAAAAAAAAAAAAAAACGGACTTCTTCCTTCCCACAGAGTGACCCCAAACTCTTTGGACTGGTCCAAACCACCAGAGAGTAAGACTCGTCCATTTCCCATGAAGTCACCCAGAAATTTCACGACCATGTGTGACACGATATCCAGAGACAAAAACTTGAGCAAGAGCCTCACACTCGCCCTTTTCTCATATCCCGAAAAGTTCTCCTCATGGTCTGTAGATAAGTCCTGCCATACCTGACCTGAAACATAAGCCAAGTTTGTGTTTTCAGACAACTGTCCAAACAGCCCTGGCCTACACAACCTAAAGGCTCAGGCCCCTGGAGCGAAACCTGAGGACTGTACTTGCCCTCTCCAAGGGAATTGTGTGTGCCCATTCCAATGGCCACATCCCTTCTAATAGGATAAACCTCTAAAGTCCCTGATCCATCTCATTAGTGGTGGCTTCCCAGGTAAAACAGGGGCAATCTGAGCCCATCTGAGCACCTACCTGTACTCAGACCCATAGACAGATGTCCCCAGAGGTAAAAAGGAAAGAACAGGCACCTAGGTACTAATCATATACATTGCTTTGGTTTCCAGGCATCTCTCCTCAGAGGCCTGGATTTCAAAACCAGCATATGGCTGTTTCTTGACTCACCCATCAGAAAACATCTCATCTACCCATGGGAAACTTGCACGTTGGAGCTGTGTCAAAGCCTCTGTTTAGGAGAACCCTCAGGACCCCAGTGCCACCACTTCATTCCAAGGTCTCCATCGACACAAAAGCACATTAGGACCCATCCATAGGAGAGTCCATTTCAACTCAGCCTCCTCGGTTGCTCCCCCAGATCCAGCAGATCTAATTTGTCTTGTGTCTAGGAGACAATTGGAATGCGAAGTGGGCTACCCAGCCATGCATCCTTAGAACCCTGCTCAGAATCATTGGCCTGGAGCCAAACAACAGGTCTCAATTGTCCTGCAGAAGACACTTTGCAGTTTGGAGCTTCTCACAAATCTCATCGTGGGAAAACCCCCATAGCCTCGTGATGCCCCCACTTCGTTAATGGGCCATCAGGGACAGGAACACCAAGTTGAGCGATCGTCTGATCCTCGCCCTGACTTCAGATGCACGAGATCTCGATTCAGGTCTGTAGATTGTGCCATCGCTGATACAAAATCCAGAGACAAAAACCTGAGCAAGCACCTCAGACTCGCACTTTCTTCATATCCTGAAGAGTTCTTCTCATGGTTTGTAGATCGGGCCTGCCATACCTACGTCCCCAAACCTAAGCTGAGTTTGTGTTTTCAGACTTCTGTCCTCAAAGTCCTGGGCCACACACCCTCCAGGCTGGGGCCCCTGGAGCCACATATTAGGACTGTGCCTACCAATCCATGAGAATTCTGCCCATTCCATTGTCCAAAATCGTACAAATTAGGAGAAACCTCCAAAGTCCCTGAGGCCATCCCAATAGTGTAGGTCGCCCGGAACAAACAAGGGCTGTCTGACACCAGCTGATAATCTACCTCCACTCATACCATAAATGGATGTCCCCATAGGAGAAGATTGAACCAGACAGGACCCTAGGCCATAATAGGATCCATTGCCCTGGTTTACAGGCATGTCTCCTCAAAAGCCTGATTCAAATACGAGCATAGGGGTTTTGCTGAGGCACCCAGCAGAACTCATCTCGTCTCCACATGGAAACCTGTGCATGGGAGCCATGTCCAAAAAATAGGAGAGTACTTCAGTGTCCCGGTGCCACCGCCCCATTCCAAGGAACTCATGGACACAAAAACACATTAGGACCCATCCTCAGGAAAGTCCATTTCAAATCATCCACCACGGTTGCTCCCGCAGAGCCGTCAGATCTAACCTGTCTTGTGTCTAGGAGACAATTGGATTGTGAGGTGGGCTACCCAGCCATAGATCCTTAGAACCCTGCGCAGAATCATTGGCCTGGAGCCAAACAACAGGTCTCAATTGTCCTGCAGAAGACACTTTGCAGTTTGGAGCTTCTCACAATCCCATCGTGGGAAAACCCCCATGGCCTCGTGATGCCCCCCCTTCGTGAAGGGGCCATCAGGGACAGAAACACCAACTTGAGCGATCGTCTGATCCTCGCCCTGACTTCAGATGCACGAGATCTCGATTCAGGTCTGTAGATTGTGCCATCGCTGATACAAAATCCAGAGACAAAAACCTGAGCAAGCACCTCAGACTCGCACTTTCTTCATATCCTGAAGAGTTCTTCTCATGGTTTGTAGATCGGGCCTGCCATACCTACGTCCCCAAACCTAAGCTGAGTTTGTGTTTTCAGACTTCTGTCCTCAAAGTCCAGGGACACACACCCTCCAGGCTGGGGCCCCTGGAGCCACACATTAGGACTGTGCCTACCAATCCATGGGAATTCTGCCCATTCCATTGTCCAAAATCGTACAAATTAGGAGAAACCTCCAAAGTACCTGAGGCCTTTCCAATCGTGTAGGTTGCCCGGAACAAACAAGGGCTGTCTGACACCAGCTGATAATCTACCACCACTCATACCATAATTGGAAGTCCCCAGAGGAGAAGATTGAACCAGACAGGACCCTAGGCCATAATAGGATCCATTGCCTTGGTTTACAGGCATGTCTCCTCAAAAGCCTGATTCAAATACGAGCATAGGGGTTTTGCTGAGGCACCCAGCAGAAGTCATCTCGTCTCCACAAGGAAACCTGTGCATGGGAGCCATGTCCAAAGCATAGGAGAGTACTTCAGGGTCCCGGTGCCACCGCCCCATTCCAAGGCCCTCATGGACACAAAAACACATTAGGACCCATCCTCAGGAAATCCATTTCAACTCAGCCACCCCGGTTGCTCCCGCTGAGCCATCAGATCTAAACTGCCTTGTTGCTAGGAGACAATTGGAATGCAAGGCGGGCTTCCAAGGCATCCATCCTCGAACAGTGCTCTGGAGTCATTCCATATGGGATGTCCTGGAGCTGTCCAACAGGTCTCTATTGTCCCGCAGAAGGAATCCTTGAAGGGGGCATCCCACAACTCCCAACGTGGGAAAACCTCAATGGCCTCGAGATTCCACTCCCTTCATGAAGCGGCCGTCATGCACGGAAACTCCAACCTGAGCCAACGTGTGATCCTCGCCCTGACTTCAGATGCATTAGTATTGTTTCAGATCTGCAGGGGGTACGTTCCGTGCCCTCGCCCTGAAACCCAAGTCTTGCTTGTCTTCTCAGACTTCCGTCCTCACACTCCTGGCCCCGAAGCCCTCAAGTTTGGCAATTCCGGACCCACAATGCAGCACTCTGCCTTCCCTCTAGAAAAAAATTATTGCCTCATGAGCTGCCCAGGCACCTTCAATGAGGATAAACCTCCACAGCACTCGACTTCACCCAAATGATATAGTCTAACCTGGGCACTAATGCACTGTCGGACACAACCTGAGCCCGGACCTCCTGACCAACACCCGGAAAGCAGTCCGCACACTGAGCATATAAGACCACCTTGTCCTTAGGTCATCCTCTCTTCCCTACCTCAGTTTTCAGGCCTCAGAACCGAGACAT
Source organism: Mustela nivalis (assembly GCF_964662115.1). NCBI lineage: Eukaryota > Metazoa > Chordata > Mammalia > Carnivora > Mustelidae > Mustela > Mustela nivalis. Next base: position 105,722 of record NW_028136374.1, read on the forward strand.
TATCTCCAATCACTGCCCAGGGGTGAGTTGATGCAGAAATCAGAACACCTCCTTACCCATGGTAAGAAACCTTGTGTTTGGCACGCCGTCCAACATTCAGTGTAGGAGAAACCAGCATTCACCCTGAGGCCCCGCCCATTCTTGAGTGCGACAAAAGCATAACAACGCATTGTGACCCTCAGCATGATTCCTGTCCTCTAGTAAGTCCTCTCAGTGACTGGACCATTAGTTGTCATAATGGGCTTTATATGTCCCTACGCCCCAATTTTTAACCAGATTTCTGAATATCCAGTCACCACCCCCCCAGGGCTCTACTCTGGAATCCCTAATTTGGTGGGACACCTGAGGTTAAATAGAAAACAACATCAAAAAAAAAAAAAACGGACTTCTTCCATCCCACAGAGTGACCCCAAATGCTTTGGACTGTTCCAAACCACCAGGGAGTAAGACTCGTCTATTTCCCATGAAGTCACCCAGAAATTTCACGACCATGAGTGACACGATATCCAGAGACAAAAACTTGAGCAAGAGCCTCACACTCGCCCTTTTCTCAAATCCCGAAAAGTTCTCCTCATGGTCTGTAGTTTAAGTCCTGCCATACCTATGACCTGAAACATAAGCCAAGTTTGTTGTTTCAGACAACTGTCCAAACAGCCCTGGCCTACACAACCTACAGGCTCAGGCCACAGGAGCCAAACCTGAGGACTGTACTTGCCCTCTCCAAGGGAATTGTGTGTGCCCATTCCAATGGCCACATCCCTTCTAATAGGATAAATCTCCAAAGTCCCTGATCCATCTCAATAGTGGTGGCTTCCCAGGTAAAACAGGGGCAATCTGAGCCCATCTGAGCACCTACCTGTACTCAGACCCATAGACAGATGTCCCCAGAGGTAAAAAGGAAAGAACAGGCCCCTAGGCACTAATCAGATCCATTGCTTTGGTTTCCAGGCATCTCTCCTCAGAGGCCTGGATTTCAAAACCAGCATATAGCTCTTTCTTGAGTCACCCATCAGAAAACATCTCATCTACCCTTGGGAAACTTGCACGTTGGAGCTGTGTCAAAGCCTCTGTTTAGAAGAACCCTTCAGGGCCCCAGTGTCCCCGCTTCATTCCAAGGTCTCCATAGACACAAAAGCACATTAGGACCCATCCAAAGGAGAGTCCATTTCAACTCAGCCTCCTCGGTTGCTCCCCCAGATCCAGCAGATAACCTGTCTTGTATCTAGGAGACAATAGGAATGCGAGGTGGGCTACCCAGCCATGCATCCTTAGAACCCTGCTCAGAATCATTGGCCCGGAGGGAAAAAAAAAGGACTCAAATGTCCTCGGAAGACACTTTGCAGTTTGGAGCTTCTCACAACTCCCATCGTGGGAAAACCCCCATGGCCTCGTGATGCCGCCCCTTCGTGAAGGGGCCATCAGGGACAGAAACACCAAATTCAGCGATCGTCTGATCCTCGCCCTGACTTCAGATGCAGGAGATCTCGATTCAGGTCTGTAGATTGTGCCGTCGCTGATACAAAATCCAGAGACAAAAACCTGAGCAAGCGCCTCAGACTCGCACTTTCTTCATATCCTGAGGAGTTCTTTTCAAGGTTTTTAGCTCAGGCCTGCCATACCTACGTCCCCAAACCTAAGCTGAGTTTGTGTTTTCAGACTTCTGTCCTCAAATCCTGGGCCACACACCCTCCAGGCTGGGGCCCCTGGAGCCACACATTAGGACTGTGCCTAACAATCCATGGGAATTCTGCCCATTCCATTGTCCAAAATCGTACAAATTAGGAGAAACCTCCAAAGTCCCTGAGGCCATCCCAATAGTGTAGGTCGCCCGGAACAAACAAGGGCTGTCTGACACCAGCTGATAATCGACCTCCACTCATACCATAAATGGATGTCCCCAAGGAAAAGATTGAACCAGACAGGACCCTAGGCCATAATAGGATCCATTGCCTTGTTTTACAGACATGTCTCCTCAAAAGCCTGATTCCAATACGAGCATAGGGGTTTTGCTGAGGCACCCAGCAGAACTCATCTCGTCTCCACAAGGAAACCTATGCATGGGAGCCATGTCCAAAGCATAGGAGAGTACTTCATGGTCCCGGTGCCACCGCCCCATTCCAAGGCCCTTATGGACACAAAAACACATTACGACCCATCCTCAGGAAAGTCCATTTCAACTCAGCCACCCCGGTTGCTCCCGCAGAGCCGTCATATCTAAACTGTCTTGTTACTAGGAGACAATTGGAATGCGAGGTGGGCTTCCCAGGCATCCATCCTCGAACGGTGCTCTGGAGTCATTCCATATGGGATGTCCTGGAGCTGTCCAAAAGGTCTCAATTGTCCCGCTAAAGGAATCCTTGAAGGGGGCATCCCAGAACTCCCAACGTGGGAAAAACTCAATGGCCTCGAGATTCCGCTTACTTCATGAAGCGGCCTTCATGCACGGAAACTCCAACCTGAGCCAACGTCTGTCTGATCCTCGCCCTGACTTCAGATGCATGCGTATTGTTTCAGATCTGCAGGGGGTACCTGCCGTGCCCTCGCCCTGAAACTCAAGTCTAGCTTGTCTTCTCAGACTTCCGTCCTCACACTCCTGGCACGGAAGCCCTCATGTTGGCAATTCTGGACTGACAATGCAGCACTCTGCCTGCCCTCTTGAAAAAAATTATTGCCTCATGAGCTGCCCAGGCACCTTCAGTGAGGATAAACCTCCACAGCACTCGACTTCACCCAAATGATATAGTCTAACCTGGGCACTAATGCACTGTCGAACACTACCTAAACCCGGACCTCCTGACCAACACCCAGAAAACAGACCGCACACTGAGCACATAAGACCCACCATGGCCTTAGGTCATCATCTCTTCCCTACCTCAGTTTTCAGGCCTCAGAACCGAGACATTATCTCCAATCACTGCCCAGGGGTGAGTGTGATGCAGAAATCAGAACACCTCCTTACCCACGGTAAGAAAGCTTGTGGTTGGCACGTCGTCCAACGTTCAGTGTAGGAGAAACCAGCATTCACCCTGAGGCCCCGCCAATTCTTGAGTGCGACAAGGGCATAAACACGCATTGTGACCCTCAGCATGAGTCCTGTCCTCTAGTAAGTCCTCTCAGTGACTGGACCATTAGATGTCATAATGGGCTTGATATGACCCTAGGCCCAATTATTAACCAGATTTCTGATTGTCCAGTCACCCCTCCCAGGGCTCTACTCTGGAATCTCTCATTTGGTGGGACACCTGAGGTTAAAAAGAAAACAACATCAAAAAAAAAAAAAACGGACTTCTTCCTTCCCACAGAGTGACCCCAAACTCTTTGGACTGGTCCAAACCACCAGAGAGTAAGACTAGTCCATTTCCCATGAAGTCACCCAGAAATTTCACGACCATGAGTGACACGATATCCAGAGACAAAAACTTGAGCAAGAGCCTCACACTCGCCCTTTTCTCATATCCCGAAAAGTTCTCCTCATGGTCTGTAGATAAGTCCTGCCATACATGACCTGAAACATAAGCCAAGTTTGTGTTTTCAGACAACTGTCCAAACAGCCCTGGCCTACACAACCTAAAGGCTCAGGCCCCTGGAGCGAAACCTGAGGACTGTACTTGCCCTCTCCAAGGGAATTGTGTGTGCCCATTCCAATGGCCACATCCCTTCTAATAGGATAAACCTCTAAAGTCCCTGATCCATCTCATTAGTGGTGGCTTCCCAGGTAAAACAGGGGCAATCTGAGCCCATCTGAGCACCTACCTGTACTCACACCCATAGACAGATGTCCCCAGAGGTAAAAAGGAAAGAACAGGCACCTAGGCACTAATCATATACATTGCTTTGGTTTCCAGGCATCTCTCCTCAGAGGCCTGGATTTCAAAACCAGCATATGGCTGTTTCTTGACTCACCCATCAGAAAACATCTCATCTACCCATGGGAAACTTGCACGTTGGAGCTGTGTCAAAGCCTCTGTTTAGGAGAACCCTCAGGACCCCAGTGCCACCACTTCATTCCAAGGTCTCCATCGACACAAAAGCACATTAGGACCCATCCATAGGAGAGTCCATTTCAACTCAGCCTCCTCGGTTGCTCCCCCAGATCCAGCAGATCTAATTTGTCTTGTGTCTAGGAGACAATTGGAATGCGAAGTGGGCTACCCAGCCATGCATCCTTAGAACCCTGCTCAGAATCATTGGCCTGGAGCCAAACAACAGGTCTCAATTGTCCTGCAGAAGACACTTTGCAGTTTGGAGCTTCTCACAAATCTCATCGTGGGAAAACCCCCATAGCCTCGTGATGCCCCCACTTCGTTAATGGGCCATCAGGGACAGGAACACCAACTTGAGCGATCGTCTGATCCTCACCCTGACTTCAGATGCACGAGATCTCGATTCAGGTCTGTAGATTGTGCCATCGCTGATACAAAATCCAGAGACAAAAACCTGAGCAAGCACCTCAGACTCGCACTTTCTTCATATCCTGAAGAGTTCTTCTCATGGTTTGTAGATCGGGCCTGCCATACCTACGTCCCCAAACCTAAGCTGAGTTTGTGTTTTCAGACTTCTGTCCTCAAAGTCCTGGGCCACACACCCTCCAGGCTGGGGCCCCTGGAGCCACATATTAGGACTGTGCCTACCAATCCATGAGAATTCTGCCCATTCCATTGTCCAAAATCGTACAAATTAGGAGAAACCTCCAAAGTCCCTGAGGCCATCCCAATAGTGTAGGTCGCCCGGAACAAACAAGGGCTGTCTGACACCAGCTGATAATCTACCTCCACTCATACCATAAATGGATGTCCCCATAGGAGAAGATTGAACCAGACAGGACCCTAGGCCATAATAGGATCCATTGCCCTGGTTTACAGGCATGTCTCCTCAAAAGCCTGATTCAAATACGAGCATAGGGGTTTTGCTGAGGCACCCAGCAGAACTCATCTCGTCTCCACATGGAAACCTGTGCATGGGAGCCATGTCCAAAAAATAGGAGAGTACTTCAGTGTCCCGGTGCCACCGCCCCATTCCAAGGAACTCATGGACACAAAAACACATTAGGACCCATCCTCAGGAAAGTCCATTTCAAATCAGCCACCACGGTTGCTCCCGCAGAGCCGTCAGATCTAACCTGTCTTGTGTCTAGGAGACAATTGGATTGCGAGGTGGGCTACCCAGCCATAGATCCTTTGAACCCTGCGCAGAATCATTGGCCTGGAGCCAAACAACAGGTCTCAATTGTCCTGCAGAAGACACTTTGCAGTTTGGAGCTTCTCACAATCCCATCGTGGGAAAACCCCCATGGCCTCGTGATGCCCCCCCTTCGTGAAGGGGCCATCAGGGACAGAAACACCAACTTGAGCGATCGTCTGATCCTCGCCCTGACTTCAGATGCACGAGATCTCGATTCAGGTCTGTAGATTGTGCCATCGCTGATACAAAATCCAGAGACAAAAACCTGAGCAAGCACCTCAGACTCGCACTTTCTTCATATCCTGAAGAGTTCTTCTCATGGTTTGTAGATCGGGCCTGCCATACCTACGTCCCCAAACCTAAGCTGAGTTTGTGTTTTCAGACTTCTGTCCTCAAAGTCCAGGGACACACACCCTCCAGGCTGGGGCCCCTGGAGCCACACATTAGGACTGTGCCTACCAATCCATGGGAATTCTGCCCATTCCATTGTCCAAAATCGTACAAATTAGGAGAAACCTCCAAAGTACCTGAGGCCTTTCCAATCGTGTAGGTTGCCCGGAACAAACAAGGGCTGTCTGACACCAGCTGATAATCTACCACCACTCATACCATAAATGGAAGTCCCCAGAGGAGAAGATTGAACCAGACAGGACCCTAGGCCATAATAGGATCCATTGCCTTGGTTTACAGGCATGTCTCCTCAAAAGCCTGATTCAAATACGAGCATAGGGGTTTTGCTGAGGCACCCAGCAGAAGTCATCTCGTCTCCACAAGGAAACCTGTGCATGGGAGCCATGTCCAAAGCATAGGAGAGTACTTCAGGGTCCCGGTGCCACCGCCCCATTCCAAGGCCCTCATGGACACAAAAACACATTAGGACCCATCCTCAGAAAAGTCCATTTCAACTCAGCCACCCCGGTTGCTCCCGCTGAGCCATCAGATCTAAACTGCCTTGTTGCTAGGAGACAATTGGAATGCAAGGCGGGCTTCCAAGGCATCCATCCTCGAACAGTGCTCTGGAGTCATTCCATATGGGATGTCCTGGAGCTGTCCAACAGGTCTCTATTGTCCCGCAGAAGGAATCCTTGAAGGGGGCATCCCACAACTCCCAACGTGGGAAAACCTCAATGGCCTCGAGATTCCACTCCCTTCATGAAGCGGCCGTCATGCACGGAAACTCCAACCTGAGCCAACGTGTGATCCTCGCCCTGACTTCAGATGCATTAGTATTGTTTCAGATCTGCAGGGGGTACGTTCCGTGCCCTCGCCCTGAAACCCAAGTCTTGCTTGTCTTCTCAGACTTCCGTCCTCACACTCCTGGCCCCGAAGCCCTCAAGTTTGGCAATTCCGGACCCACAATGCAGCACTCTGCCTTCCCTCTAGAAAAAAATTATTGCCTCATGAGCTGCCCAGGCACCTTCAATGAGGATAAACCTCCACAGCACTCGACTTCACCCAAATGATATAGTCTAACCTGGGCACTAATGCACTGTCGGACACAACCTGAGCCCGGACCTCCTGACCAACACCCGGAAAGCAGTCCGCACACTGAGCATATAAGACCACCTTGTCCTTAGGTCATCCTCTCTTCCCTACCTCAGTTTTCAGGCCTCAGAACCGAGACATTATCTCCAATCACTGCCCAGGGGTGAGTTGATGCAGAAATCAGAACACCTCCTTACCCATGGTAAGAAACCTTGTGTTTGGCACGCCGTCCAACATTCAGTGTAGGAGAAACCAGCATTCACCCTGAGGCCCCGCCCATTCTTGAGTGCGACAAAAGCATAACAACGCATTGTGACCCTCAGCATGAGTCCTGTCCTCTAGTAAGTCCTCTCAGTGACTGGACCACTAGTTGTCATAATGAGCTTGATATGTCCCTACGCCCCAATTTTTAACCAGATTTCTGAATATCCAGTCACCACCCCCCCAGGGCTCTACTCTGGAATCCCTAATTTGGTGGGACACCTGAGGTTAAATAGAAAACAACATCAAAAAAAAAAAAAAAACGGACTTCTTCCATCCCACAGAGTGACCCCAAACGCTTTGGACTGGTCCAAACCACCAGGGAGTAAGACTCGTCCATTTCCCATGAAGTCACCCAGAAATTTCACGACCATGAGTGACACGATATCCAGAGACAAAAACTTGAGCAAGAGCCTCACACTCGCCCTTTTCTCAAATCCCGAAAAGTTCTCCTCATGGTCTGTAGTTTAAGTCCTGCCATACCTATGACCTGAAACATAAGCCAAGTTTGTTGTTTCAGACAACTGTCCAAACAGCCCTGGCCTACACAACCTACAGGCTCAGGCCACAGGAGCCAAACCTGAGGACTGTACTTGCCCTCTCCAAGGGAATTGTGTGTGCCCATTCCAATGGCCACATCCCTTCTAATAGGATAAATCTCCAAAGTCCCTGATCCATCCTAATAGTGGTGGCTTCCCAGGTAAAACAGGGGCAATCTGAGCCCATCTGAGCACCTACCTGTACTCAGACCCATAGACAGATGTCCCCAGAGGTAAAAAGGAAAGAACAGGCACCTAGGCACTAATCATATACATTGCTTTGGTTTCCAGGCATCTCTCCTCAGAGGCCTGGATTTCAAAACCAGCATATGGCTGTTTCTTGACTCACCCATCAGAAAACATCTCATCTACCCATGGGAAACTTGCACGTTGGAGCTGTGTCAAAGCCTCTGTTTAGGAGAACCCTCAGGACCCCAGTGCCACCACTTCATTCCAAGGTCTCCATCGACACAAAAGCACATTAGGACCCATCCATAGGAGAGTCCATTTCAACTCAGCCTCCTCGGTTGCTCCCCCAGATCCAGCAGATCTAATTTGTCTTGTGTCTAGGAGACAATTGGAATGCGAAGTGGGCTACCCAGCCATGCATCCTTAGAACCCTGCTCAGAATCATTGGCCTGGAGCCAAACAACAGGTCTCAATTGTCCTGCAGAAGACACTTTGCAGTTTGGAGCTTCTCACAAATCTCATCGTGGGAAAACCCCCATAGCCTCGTGATGCCCACACTTCATTAATGGGCCATCAGGGACAGGAACACCAACTTGAGCGATCGTCTGATCCTCGCCTTGACTTCAGATGCACGAGATCTCGATTCAGGTCTGTAGATTGTGCCATCGCTGATACAAAATCCAGAGATAAAAACCTGAGCAAGCACCTCAGACTCGCACTTTCTTCATATCCTGAAGAGTTCTTCTCATGGTTTGTAGATCGGGCCTGCCATACCTACGTCCCCAAACCTAAGCTGAGTTTGTGTTTTCAGACTTCTGTCCTCAAAGTCCTGGGCCACACAACCTCCAGGCTGGGGCCCCTGGAGCCACATATTAGGAATGTGCCTACCAATCCATGAGAATTCTGCCCATTCCATTGTCCAAAATCGTACAAATTAGGAGAAACCTCCAAAGTCCCTGAGGCCATCCCAATAGTGTAGGTCGCCCGGAACAAACAAGGGCTGTCTGACACCAGCTGATAATCGACCTCCACTCATACCATAAATGGATGTCCCCATAGGAGAAGATTGAACCAGACAGGACCCTAGGCCATAATAGGATCCATTGCCCTGGTTTACAGGCATGTCTCCTCAAAAGCCTGATTCAAATACGAGCATAGGGGTTTTGCTGAGGCACCCAGCAGAACTCATCTCGTCTCCACAAGGAAACCTGTGCATGGGAGCCATGTCCAAAAAATAGGAGAGTACTTCAGTGTCCCGGTGCCACCGCCCCATTCCAAGGAACTCATGGACACAAAAACACATTAGGACCCATCCTCAGGAAAGTCCATTTCAAATCATCCACCACGGTTGCTCCCGCAGAGCCGTCAGATCTAACCTGTCTTGTGTCTAGGAGACAATTGGATTGTGAGGTGGGCTACCCAGCCATAGATCCTTAGAACCCTGCGCAGAATCATTGGCCTGGAGCCAAACAACAGGTCTCAATTGTCCTGCAGAAGACACTTTGCAGTTTGGAGCTTCTCACAATCCCATCGTGGGAAAACCCCCATGGCCTCGTGATGCCCCCCCTTCGTGAAGGGGCCATCAGGGACAGAAACACCAACTTGAGCGATCGTCTGATCCTCGCCCTGACTTCAGATGCACGAGATCTCGATTCAGGTCTGTAGATTGTGCCATCGCTGATACAAAATCCAGAGACAAAAACCTGAGCAAGCACCTCAGACTCGCACTTTCTTCATATCCTGAAGAGTTCTTCTCATGGTTTGTAGATCGGGCCTGCCATACCTACGTCCCCAAACCTAAGCTGAGTTTGTGTTTTCAGACTTCTGTCCTCAAAGTCCAGGGACACACACCCTCCAGGCTGGGGCCCCTGGAGCCACACATTAGGACTGTGCCTACCAATCCATGGGAATTCTGCCCATTCCATTGTCCAAAATCGTACAAATTAGGAGAAACCTCCAAAGTACCTGAGGCCTTTCCAATCGTGTAGGTTGCCCGGAACAAACAAGGGCTGTCTGACACCAGCTGATAATCTACCACCACTCATACCATAAATGGAAGTCCCCAGAGGAGAAGATTGAACCAGACAGGACCCTAGGCCATAATAGGATCCATTGCCTTGGTTTACAGGCATGTCTCCTCAAAAGCCTGATTCAAATACGAGCATAGGGGTTTTGCTGAGGCACCCAGCAGAAGTCATCTCGTCTCCACAAGGAAACCTGTGCATGGGAGCCATGTCCAAAGCATAGGAGAGTACTTCAGGGTCCCGGTGCCACCGCCCCATTCCAAGGCCCTCATGGACACAAAAACACATTAGGACCCATCCTCAGAAAAGTCCATTTCAACTCAGCCACCCCGGTTGCTCCCGCTGAGCCATCAGATCTAAACTGCCTTGTTGCTAGGAGACAATTGGAATGCAAGGCGGGCTTCCAAGGCATCCATCCTCGAACAGTGCTCTGGAGTCATTCCATATGGGATGTCCTGGAGCTGTCCAACAGGTCTCTATTGTCCCGCAGAAGGAATCCTTGAAGGGGGCATCCCACAACTCCCAACGTGGGAAAACCTCAATGGCCTCGAGATTCCACTCCCTTCATGAAGCGGCCGTCATGCACGGAAACTCCAACCTGAGCCAACGTGTGATCCTCGCCCTGACTTCAGATGCATTAGTATTGTTTCAGATCTGCAGGGGGTACGTTCCGTGCCCTCGCCCTGAAACCCAAGTCTTGCTTGTCTTCTCAGACTTCCGTCCTCACACTCCTGGCCCCGAAGCCCTCAAGTTTGGCAATTCCGGACCCACAATGCAGCACTCTGCCTTCCCTCTAGAAAAAAATTATTGCCTCATGAGCTGCCCAGGCACCTTCAATGAGGATAAACCTCCACAGCACTCGACTTCACCCAAATGATATAGTCTAACCTGGGCACTAATGCACTGTCGGACACAACCTGAGCCCGGACCTCCTGACCAACACCCGGAAAGCAGTCCGCACACTGAGCATATAAGACCACCTTGTCCTTAGGTCATCCTCTCTTCCCTACCTCAGTTTTCAGGCCTCAGAACCGAGACATTATCTCCAATCACTGCCCAGGGGTGAGTTGATGCAGAAATCAGAACACCTCCTTACCCATGGTAAGAAACCTTGTGTTTGGCACGCCGTCCAACATTCAGTGTAGGAGAAACCAGCATTCACCCTGAGGCCCCGCCCATTATTGAGTGCGACAAAAGCATAACAACGCATTGTGACCCTCAGCATGAGTCCTGTCCTCTAGTAAGTCCTCTCAGTGACTGGACCATTAGTTGTCATAATGGGCTTGATATGTCCCTACGCCCCAATTTTTAACCAGATTTCTGAATATCCAGTCACCACCCCCCCAGGGCTCTACTCTGGAATCCCTAATTTGGTGGGACACCTGAGGTTAAATAGAAAACAACATCAAAAAAAAAAAAAAAACGGACTTCTTCCATCCCAAAGAGTGACCCCAAACGCTTTGGACTGGTCCAAACCACCAGGGAGTAAGACTCGTCCATTTCCCATGACGTCACCCAGAAATTTCACGACCATGAGTGACACGATATCCAGAGACAAAAACTTGAGCAAGAGCCTCACACTCGCCCTTTTCTCAAATCCCGAAAAGTTCTCCTCATGGTCTGTAGTTTAAGTCCTGCCATACCTATGACCTGAAACATAAGCCAAATTTGTTGTCTCAGCCAACTGTCCAAACAGCCCTGGCCTACACAACCTACAGGCTCAGGCCACAGGAGCCAAACCTGAGGACTGTACTTGCCCTCTCCAAGGGAATTGTGTGTGCCCATTCCAATGGCCACATCCCTTCTAATAGGATAAATCTCCAAAGTCCCTGATCCATCTCATTAGTGGTGGCTTCCCAGGTAAAACAGGGGCAATCTGAGCCCATCTGAGCACCTACCTGTACTCAGACCCATAGACAGATGTCCCCAGAGGTAAAAAGGAAAGAACAGGCCCCTAGGCACTAATCATATCCATTGCTTTGGTTTCCAGGCATCTCTCCTCAGAGGCCTGGATTTCAAAACCAGCATATAGATCTTTCTTGAGTCACCCATCAGAAAACATCTCATCTACCCTTGGGAAACTTGCACGTTGGAGCTGTGTCAAAGCCTCTGTTTAGAAGAACCCTTCAGGGCCCCAGTGCCCCCGCTTCATTCCAAGGTCTCCATAGACACAAAAGCACATTAGGACCCATCCAAAGCAGAGTCCATTTCAACTCAGCCTCCTCGGTTGCTCCCCCAGATCCAGCAGATAACCTGTCTTGTTTCTAGGAGACAATAGGAATGCGAGGTGGGCTACCCAGCCATGCATCCTTAGAACCCTGCTCAGAATCATTGGCCCGGAGGGAAAAAAAAAGGACTCAAATGTCCTCGGAAGACACTTTGCAGTTTGGAGCTTCTCACAATCCCATCGTGGGAAAACCCCCATGGCCTCGTGATGCCGCCCCTTCGTGAAGGGGCCGTCAGGGACAGAAACACCAAATTCAGCGATCGTCTGATCCTCGCCCTGACTTCAGATGCAGGAGATCTCGATTCAGGTCTGTAGATTGTGCCGTCGCTGATACAAAATCCAGAGACAAAAACCTGAGCAAGCGCCTCAGACTCGCACTTTCTTCATATCCTGAGGAGTTCTTTTCAAGGTTTGTAGCTCAGGCCTGCCATACCTACGTCCCCAAACCTAAGCTCAGTTTGTGTTTTCAGACTTCTGTCCTCAAATCCTGGGCCACACACCCTCCAGGCTGGGGCCCCTGGAGCCACACATTAGGACTGTGCCTAACAATCCATGGGAATTCTGCCCATTCCATTGTCCAAAATCGTACAAATTAGGAGAAACCTCCAAAGTCCCTGAGGCCATCCCAATAGTGTAGGTCGCCCGGAACAAACAAGGGCTGTCTGACACCAGCTGATAATCGACCTCCACTCATACCATAAATGGATGTCCCCAAGGAAAAGATTGAACCAGACAGGACCCTAGGCCATAATAGGATCCATTGCCTTGTTTTACAGACATGTCTCCTCAAAAGCCTGATTCCAATACGAGCATAGGGGTTTTGCTGAGGCACCCAGCAGAACTCATCTCGTCTCCACAAGGAAACCTATGCATGGGAGCCATGTCCAAAGCATAGGAGAGTACTTCATGGTCCCGGTGCCACCGCCCCATTCCAAGGCCCTCATGGACACAAAAACACATTACGACCCATCCTCAGGAAAGTCCATTTCAACTCAGCCACCCCGGTTGCTCCCGCAGAGCCGTCATATCTAAACTGTCTTGTTACTAGGAGACAATTGGAATGCGAGGTGGGCTTCCCAGGCATCCATCCTCGAACGGTGCTCTGGAGTCATTCCATATGGGATGTCCTGGAGCTGTCCAAAAGGTCTCAAATGTCCCGCTAAAGGAATCCTTGAAGGGGGCATCCCAGAACTCCCAACGTGGGAAAAACTCAATGGCCTCGAGATTCCGCTTCCTTCATGAAGCGGCCTTCATGCACGGAAACTCCAACCTGAGCCAACGTCTGTCTGATCCTCGCCCTGACTTCAGATGCATGCGTATTGTTTCAGATCTGCAGGGGGTACCTGCCGTGCCCTCGCCCTGAAACTCAAGTCTAGCTTGTCTTCTCAGACTTCCGTCCTCACACTCCTGGCACGGAAGCCCTCATGTTGGCAATTCCGGACTGACAATGCAGCACTCTGCCTGCCCTCTTGAAAAAAATTATTGCCTCATGAGCTGCCCAGGCACCTTCAATGAGGATAAACCTCCACAGCACTCGACTTCACCCAAATGATGTAGTCTAACCTGGGCACTAATGCACTGTCGGACACTACCTGAACCCGGACCTCCTGACCAACACCCAGAAAACAGACCGCACACTGAGCACATAAGACCCGCCATGGCCTTAGGTCATCATCTCTTCCCTACCTCAGTTTTCAGGCCTCAGAACCGAGGCCTGCCCAGGGGTGAGTGTGATGCAGAAATCAGAACACCTCCTTACCATTGTAAGAAACCTTGTGGCACGTCGTCCAACGTTCAGTGTGTAGGAGAGACCAGCATTCACCCTGAGGCCCCGCTCATTCTTGAGTGCGACTAGGGCATAAACACGCATTGTGACCCTCAGCATGAGTCCTGTCCTCTAGTAAGTACTCTCAGTGACTGGACCATTAGATGTCATAATGGGCTTGATATGTCCCAGGGCCCAATTTTTAACCATATTTCTGATTGTCCAGTCACCCCCCCCCCCAGGGCTCTACTCTGGAATCCCTCATTTGGTGAGACACCTGAGGTTAAAGAGAAAACAACATCAAAAAAAAAAAAAACGGACTTATTACATCCCACAGAGTGACCCCAAACGCTTTGGACTGGGCCAAACCACGAGGGAGTAAGACTCGTCCATTTCCCATGAAGTCACCCAGAAATTTCACGACCATGAGTGACACGATATCCAGAGACAAAAACTTGAGCAAGAGCCTCACACTCGCGATTCTCTCAAATCTCGAAAAGTTCTCCTCATGGTCTGTAGATAAGTCCTGCCTTACATATGACCTGAAACATAAGCCAGTTTGTGTTTTCAGACAACTGTCCAAACAGCCCTGGCCTACACAACCTACAGGCTCAGGCCCCTGGAGCCAAACCTGAGGACTGTACTTGCCCTCTCCAAGGGAATTGTGTGTGCCCATTCGAATGGCCACATCCCTTCTAATAGGATAAACCTCCAAAGTCCCTGATCCATCTCATTAGTGGTGGCTTCCCAGGTAAAACAGGGGGCAATCTGAGCCCATCTGAGTACCTACCTGTACTCAGACCCATGGACAGATGTCCCCAGAGGTAAAAAGGAAAGAACAGGCCCCTAGGCACTAATCATATCCATTGCTTTGTTTTCCAGGCATCTCTCCTCAGAGGCCTGGATTTCAAAACCAGCATATGGCTGTTTCTTGACTCACCCATCAGAAAACAACTCATCTACATTGGGAAACTTGCACGTTGGAGCTGTGTCAAAGCCTCTGTTTAGGAGAACCCTTCAGGGCCCCAGTGCAACCGCTTCATTCCAAGGTCTCCATCGACACAAAAGCACATTAGGACCCATCCATAGGAGAGTCCATTTCAACCCAGCCTCCTCGTTTGCTCCCCCAGATCCAGCAGATCTAACGTGTCTTGTTTCTAGGAGACAATTGGAATGCGAGGTGGGCATCCCAGCCATGCATCCTTAGAACCCTGCTCAAATCATTGGCCTGGAGCCAAACAACAGGTCTCAATTGTCCTTCAGAAGACACTTTGCAGTTTGGAGCTTCTCACAAATTTCATCGTGGGAAAACCCCCATAGCCTCGTGATGCCCCCACTTCGTTAATGGGCCATCAGGGACAGGAACACCAACTTGAGCGATCGTCTGATCCTCGCCATGACTTCAGATGCACGAGATCTCGATTCAGGTCTGTAGATTGTGCCATCGCTGATACAAAATACAGAGACAAAACCTGAGCACGTGCCTCAGACTCGCACTTTCTTCATATCCTGAAGTGTTCTTCTCATGGTTTGTAGATCGAGCCTGCCATACCTACGTCCCCTAACCTAAGCTGAGTTTGTGTTTTCCGACTTCTGTCCTCAAAGTCCAGGGCCACAAACCCTCCAGACTGGGGCCCCTGGAGCCACACATTAGGACTGTGCCTAACAATCCATGGGAATTCTGCCCATTCCATTGTCCAAAATCGTACAAATTAGGAGAAACCTCCAAAATCCCTGAGGCCATCCCAATAGTGTAGGTCGCCTTGAACAAACAAGGGTTGTCTGACACCAACATATCTACCTCCACTCATATCATAAATGTATGTCCCCAAGGAGAAGATTGAACCAGACAGGACCCTAGGCCATAATAAAATCCATTGCCTTGGTTTACAGGCATGTCTCCTCAAAAGCCTGATTCCAATACGAGCATCGGGGTTTTGCTGAGGCACCCAGCAGAACTCATCTCGTCTCCTCAAGGAAACCTGTGCATGGGAGCCATGTCAAAAGCATAGGAGAGTACTTCAGGGTCCCGGTGCCACCGCCCCATTCCAAGGCCCTCATGGACACAAAAACACACTAGGGCCCATCCTCAGGAAAGTCCATTTCAACTCAGCCACCCCGGTTGCTCCGGCAGAGCCATCAGATCTAAACTGTCTTGTTGCTAGGAGACAATTGGAATGCGATGCGGGCTTCCCAGGCATCCAACTCGAACGGTGCTCTGGAGTCATTCCATATCGGATGTCCCGGAGCTGTCCAACACGTCTCAATTGTCCCGCAGAAGGAATCCTTGAAGGGGGCATCCCACAACTCCCAACGTGGGAAAACCTCAATGGCCTCGAGATTCCGCTCCCTTCATGAAGCGGCCGTCATGCACGAAAACTCCAACGTGAGCCAATGTCTGATCCTCGCCCTGAATTCAGATGCATGAGTATTGGTTCAGATCTGCAGGGGGTACCTGCCGTGTCCTCGCCCTGAAACCCAAGTCTAGCTTGTCTTCTCAGACTTCCGTCCTCACACTCCTGGCCCCGAAGCCCTCATGTTTGGCAATTCCGGACCCACAGTGCAGCACTCTGCCTGCCCTCTAGAAAAAAATTATTGCCTCATGAGCTGCCCAGGCACCTTCAATGAGGATAAACCTCCACAGCACTCTACTTCACCCAAATTATATAGTCTAACCTGAGCACTAATGCACTGTTGGACAAAACCTGAGCCCGGACCTCCTGATCAACACCCGGAAATCAGACCGCACACTGAGCACATAAGACCCACCATGGCCTTAGGTCATCATCTCTTCCCTACCTCAGTTTTCAGGCCTCAGAACCGAGACATTATCTCCAATCACTGCCCAGGGGTGAGTGTGATGCAGAAATCAGAACACCTCCTTACACATGGTAAGAAACCTTGTGGTTGGCACGTCGTCCAACGTTCAGTGTAGGAGAAACCAGCATTCACTCTGAGGCCCCGCTCATTCTTGAGTGTGACAAGGGTATAAACACGCATTGTAACCCTCAGCATGGGTCCTTTCTTCTAGTAAGTCCTCTCAGTGACTGGACCATTAGTTGTCATAATGGGTTTGGTATGACACTAGGCCCCAATTTTTAACCAGATTTCTGATTGTCCAGTCACCCCCGCCTAGGGCTTTACTCTGGAATCCCTCATTTGGTGGGACACCTGAGGTTAAAAACAAAACAACATCAAAAAAAAAAAACGGACTTCTTCCATTAAACAGAGTGACCCCAAACGCTTTGGACTGGGCCAAACCACCAGGGAGTAAGACTCGTCCATTTCCCATGAAGTCACCCAGAAATTTCACGACCATGAGTGACATGATATCCAGAGACAAAAACTTGAGCAAGAGCCTCACACTCTCCCTTTTCTCAAATCCCAAAAAGTTCTCCTCATGGTCTGTAGATAAGTCCTGCCATACCTATGACCTGAAACATAAGCCAAGTTTGTGTTTTCAGACAACTGTCCAAACAGCCCTGGCCTACTCAACCTACAGGCTCAGGCCCCTGTAGGCAAACCTGAGGACTGTACTTGCCCTCTCCAAGGGAATTGTGTGTGCCCATTCCAATGGCCACATCCCTTCTGATAGGATAAACATCCAAATTCCCTGATCCATCTCATTATTGGTGGCTTCCCAGGTAAAACAGGGGCAATCTGAT
This sequence comes from Mustela nivalis, assembly GCF_964662115.1. Classification (NCBI taxonomy): domain Eukaryota; kingdom Metazoa; phylum Chordata; class Mammalia; order Carnivora; family Mustelidae; genus Mustela; species Mustela nivalis. The sequence continues at coordinate 123,058 of NW_028136374.1, forward strand.
CCCTTCTGAGCACCTACCTGTACTCAGACCCATAGACAGATGTCCCCAGAGGTAAAAAGGAAAGAACAGGCCCCTAGGCACTAATCATATCCATTGCTTTGGTTTCCAGGCATCTCTCCTCAGAGGCCTGGATTTCAAAACCAGCATATGGCTGTTTCTTGACTCACCCATCAGAAAATATCTCATCTAAACATGGGAAACTTGCACGTTGGAGCTGTGTCAAAGCCTCTGTTCAGGAGAACCCTTCAGGGCCCCAGAGCCATGGCTTCATTCCAAGGTCTCCATAGAAACAAAAGCACATTAGGACCCATCCATAGGGGAGTCCATTTCAACTCAGCCTCCTCGGTTGCTCCCCCAGATCCAGCAGATCTAACCTATCTTGTTTCTAGGAGACAACTGGAATGTGAGGTGGGATACCCAGCCATTCATCCTTAGAACCCTGCTCAGAATCATTGGCCTGGAGCCAAACAACAGGTCTCAATTGTCCTGCAGAAGACACTTTGCAGTTTGGAGCTTCTCACAAATCCCATCGTGGGAAAATCCCCATGGTCTCGTGATGCCGCCCCTTCGTGAAGGGCCCATCAGGGACAGAAACACCAACTTGAGCGTTCGTCTGATCCTCGCCCTGACTTCAGATGCACGAGATCTCGATTCAGGTCTGTAGATTGTGCCATCGCTGATACAAAATCCAGAGATAAAAACCTGAGCAAGCACCTCAGACTCGCACTTTCTTCATATCCTGAAGAGTTCTTCTCATGGTTTGTAGATCGGGCCTGCCATACCTATGTCCCCAAAACTAGGCTGAGTTTGTGTTTTCAGACTTCTGTCCTCAAAGTCCTGGGCCACACATCCTCTAGGCTGGGGCCCCTGGAGCCACACATTAGGACTGTGCCTACCAATCCATGGGAATTCTGCCCATTCCATTGTCCAAAATCATACAAATTAGGAGAAACCTCCAAAGTCCCTGAGGCCATCCCAATAGCGTGGGTCGCCCGGAACTAACAAGGGCTGTCTGACACCAGCTGATAATCTACCTCCACTCATACCATAAATGGATGTCCCCAGAGGAGAAGATTGAATCAGACAGGACCCTAGGCCATAATAGGATCCATTGCCTTGTTTTACAGGCATGTCTCCTCAAAAGCCTGATTCCAATACGAGCATAGGGGTTTTGCTGAGGCACCCAGCAGAACTCATCTCGTCTCCACAAGGAAACCTATGCATGGGAGCCATGTCCAAAGCATAGGAGAGTACTTCAGGGTCCCGGTGCCACCGCCCCATTCCAGGGCCATCATGGACACAAAAACACATTAGGACCCATCCTCAGGAAAGTCCATTTCAACTCAGCCACCCCGGTTGCTCGGCAGAGCCATCAGATCTAAACTGTCTTGTTGCTAGGAGACAATTGGAATGCGAGGCGGGCTTCCAAGGCATCCAACTCGAACGGTGCTCTGGAGTCATTCCATATCGGATGTCCTGGAGCTGTCCAACAGGCCTCAATTGTCCCACAGAAGGAATCCTTGAAGGTGGCATCCCACAACTCCCAACGTGGGAAAACCTCAATGGCCTCGAGATTCCGCTCCCTTCATGAAGCGGCCATCATGCGCGGAAACTCCAACCTGAGCCAACGTCTGATCCTCGCCCTGACTTCAGATGCATGAGTATTGGTTCAGATCTGCAGGGGGTACCTGCCGTGCCCTAGCCCTGAAACCAAGTCTAGCTAGTCTTCTCAGACTGCCGTCCTCACACTCCTGGCCCCGATGCCTTCAAGTTTGGCAATTCCGGACCCACAATGCAGCACTCTGCCTGCCCTCTAGAAAAAATATATTGCCTCATGAGCTGCCCAGGCACCTTCAATGAGGATAAACCTCCACAGCACTCGACTTCACCCAAATTATATAGTCTAACCTGGGAACTAATGCACTGTCGGACACAACCTGAGCCCGGACCTCCCGACCAACTCCCAGAAAGCAGACCGCATACTGAGCACATAAGACCCGCCAAGGCCGTAGGTCATCATCTCTTCCCTACCTCAGTTTTCAGGCCTCAGAAACGAGACATTATCTCCAATCACTGCCCAGGGGTGAGTGTGATGCAGAAATCAGAACACCTCCTTACCCATGGTAAGAAACCTATGTTTGGCACGTCGTCGAACGTTCAGTGTAGAAGAAACCAGCATTCACCCTGAGGCCCCGCCCATTCTTGAGTGCGACAAGGGCATAAACACGCATTGTGACCCTCAGCATGAGTCCTGTCCTCTAGTAAGTCCTCTCAGTGACTGGACCATTAGATGTCATAATGGGCTTGATATGTCCCTAGGTCCCAATTTTTAACCAGATTTCTGATTGTCCAGTCAACCCCCCCCCCCAGGGCTCTACTCTGGAATCCCTCATTTGGTGGGACACCTGAGGTTAAAAACAAAACAACATCAAAAAAAAAAAAAATAAACGGACTTCTTCTATCCCACAGAGTGACCCCAAACGCTTTGGACTGGGCCAAACCACCAGGGAGTAAGACTCGTCCATTTCGCATGAAGTCACCCAAAAATTTCACGACCATGAGTGACAAGATATCCAGAGACAAAAACTTGAGCAAGAGCCTCACACTCGCCCTTTGCTCAAATCCCGAAATGTTCTCCTCATGGTCTGTATATAAGTCCTGCCATACCTATGACCTGAAACATAAGCCAAGTTTGTGTTTTCAGACAACTGTCCAAACAGTCCTGGCCTACACAACCTACAGTCTCAGGCCCCTGGAGCCAAACCTGAGGACTGTACTTGCCTTCTCCAAGGGAATTGTGTGTGCCCATTCCAATGGCCACATTCCTTCTAATAGGATAAACCTCCAAAGTCCCTGATCCATCTCATTAGTGGTGGCTTCCCAGGTAAAACAGGGGCAATCTGAGCCCATCTGAGCACCTACCTGTACTCAGACCCATAGACAGATGTCCCCAGAGGTAAAAAGTAAAGAACCGGCCTCTAGTGACTAATCATATCCATTGCTTTGGTTTCCAGGCATCTCTCCTCAGAGGCCTGGATTTCAAAACCAGCAATGGCTGTTTCTTGACTCACCCATCAGAAAACATCTCATCTACACATGGGAGACTTGCACGTTGGAGCTGTTTTCAAAGGCTCTGTTTAGGAGAACCCTTCAGGGCCCCAGTGCCACCGCTCTTTCCAAGGTGTCCATAGACACAAAAGCACATTAGGACCCATCCACAGGAGAGTCCATTTCAACTCAGCCTCCTCGGTTTCTCCCCTAGATCCAGCAGAACTAACCTGTCTTGTTGCTAGGAGACAATTGGAATGCGAGGTGGGCTACCCAGCCATGCATCCTTAGAACCCTGCTCAGAATTATTGGCTTGGAGCCAACAACAGGTCTCAATTGTCCTGCAGAAGACACTTTGCAGTTTGGACCTCTCACAATTCCCATTGTGGGAAAACCCCCATTGCCTCGTGATGCCCCCCTTTATGAAGGGGCTATCAGGGTCAGAAACTCCAACCTGAGCGATCGTCTGAACCTCGCCCTGACTTCAGATGCACGAGATCTCTATTCAGTTCTGTAGATTGTGCCTGCCATGTCCTCACCCAGAAACCGCAACCTAGCTAGTGTTCTCAGACTTCTGTCCTCAGACTACTGACCCAGAAGCCCTCCATTTTGGCAATCCAGAACTACAAAGCAGCACTCTGCCTGCCCTCCAGAAGAAAAACATTGCCCTCTGGGGCTACCAAGTAACCCCAAGTGAGGATCAGCCTGCGCCTACCTTGGCTGTACCCCAAATACATAGGCTGACCAGGGCACTAATGCCCTTTCTGACACAGCCTGAGCCTAGACCTCCTGGCCGCACCAAGACAGCTGGCCGCACACTGAGCACATCGAGCCGCCAAGGCCTTAGGACGTCATCTCTTTCCACCTCGGTTTTCAGGCTTCAGAACCTAGACCTTATCTCTATTCACTGCCCAGGCCTGAACCTAATGCAGAAATCAGAATTCCTTCCCCAGGGCAAGAAACCTTGTGGTTGGCATGTTGTCCAATGTTAAGTTTAGTTGAAACCAGTGTGGCCCATGAGGCCCCGCTCATGCTTGCTTTCCAAGCCCCCATACACACAATCCTCACCAGTGTTTGAGTTTACAGTCGCCCAGCCCGTACCTGGGGCTCTGCTCTGGAATCCCTTTCTTGGAGAGACACATGAGTCAGAAAACACGACTCCACCCTTACCAGAAAATGACCCCAAACTCTTGGGAGCTGGGACAAATCCCCAGAGAGGGATAGTCGTCCATAGTCCCTGAGGCCACCTTTCCAATCCACGGCTATCCCGGACACAACATCCAGAGACAAAAGCCTGAAGGAACGCTTCCCATTCGCCCTTGTTTCAGAGGCCCAGGAGCTCCCTCTCGGGCTGTACATCCGCCTGCCATACGCTAGGTGCCACTCATGAGCTGAGTTTGTGTTTTCAGACTTTTGTGCCCACAGCCTGGACCCACAAAACCTCCAGGCTAGGGCCTCTGGAGACACAGCGAAAGATTGTGCCTGCCCTCTCCAAGGAAATTGTGCCCAATCCATTGACCACAACCCTACAGGTTAGGGAAAAGCTCCAAGGCCCCTGAGGCCATCAATAGTGTAGGCCACCCTGGACTAAGAAGGGCTCTCTGACACCAGCGGAGCATCTATCTCCACTTAGACTCTCAAACAGTGTCCCCAGAGACAGAAGGTTGAAATGGACAGGCCCCCAGGCCCTAATCTGCACTTTAGCTTTGGTTTCCATGTGTCCGTCCTCAGAGGACTGTTTTCGTAGACCAGCACACGGAGCTTTTCTGAGGCACCAAACCAAACCTCTCTCGTCTTCTCATGGGAAGCTTACTTACTAGGGATGTATCAAACCCTTCAGGTAGGAGAGTTCCGCAGGGCCACAGAACAACCAGCACATTCCAAGGTCTCCATGGACTCAAACGCACATTATGACGCATCCTCAGGAGAGGCCATTTCAACTCAGCCCCCTGGGTAGCGTGACCCAGAGGCAGCAGATCAAACATATCTTGTGGCTAATGGCCAATGGGAATGCGAGGCATGCTGTACAGGGATCCATCCTTCGAACCCTGCTCTACAGTCCTTCCGTATCCTATGTCCTGGAGCCATGCAACAGGACTCGAATGTCCCGCGGAAGGAAACCTTGTGGTTGGGGTAACCTCCAAACTCAGCGTGGGAAAACTTTCTTTGCCTCATGAGGCCCCCGCTTCATGAAGGTGCCATCATGGCCAAAAACTCCAGCCTCAGCCAACGTCTGATCCTCAGCCTGACTTCAGATGCAGGAGATTTTGATTCAGCCTCTGCAGAGTGGGCCTGCTCTGCCCTTGGCTCCATTCCTCACCCTAGCTTGTGTTTTCAGACTTCTGTCCTCACATTCTGGGCCCACAAACCCACCCTCCTGGAAATTTTGGGACCACAATGAAGCACTCTGCCTGCCTTCCAGGAGAAAAACATTGTCTATGGTGCTGCCCAGAACCCCAAATGAGGACCAAACAGCTTGGCCATCGGCAACACCCCAATTGCATAGGCTACCTTAAACACTGATGCTCTGTCGCAAATTGCCTGAGCCCAGACCTTCCAACAGACACCAACACAGCTGGCTGCACACCCAGCACATTGGACCAGCCACTGCCTTAGGCCACCATCCATTCCCAACCTGGGTTTTCAGTCATCGGAACCTGGACCTTATCTCCAATTCCTGCACACAGGGGAACCTGATGCACAAGTCAGAACCCCTCCTTCCCCATGGCAAGAAACCTTGCTGCTGGCAGTGAGTCAAACATTCCGTGTAGGAGAAAACGGCATGACCCATGAGGCCACGCCCATGCGTGAGGGCCGCCTTGGGCACAAACACACATTGTGACCCTCAGCATGAGTACCTTATTCAAGTAACACCTCTCAGTGATTGGACCAAGAGCCCGCATATGTGGCTTGCCATGCCATAGGCACCCAGGACTAACTAGATGGTGTGTATTCCAGTTGAGGGAAGCCACTGCTGTGCTCTAGAGTCCCTCTCCTGGGGGGTCCCCTGAGGCAGAATACAGTACTCTTTCCTTCCCACAGAATGAACCAAAACACTTGGGAGCTTGGACAATCCCCCGAGAGGAAGGCTCTTCCTCGGCCCCTGAAGCAACCCCTACCCTGAACGGCCACTGTGAACGCAACACCCAGAGACAAATCCTGAGCGACTGCATCCCACTTGCCCTCCTTTGATATCCAGAGGATCTCCCCTCACGGACTGGAGATCAGGCCTGCCATTACCTTGGCCCCTAGCTGAGCCAAGTTTGCTTTTTCAGACATCTGTCCCCACAGCACTGGCAAACACAGCCTCTAGGCTGGGTCCTCTGGAGCCATACCATATGACCGTGCCTGCTCTCTCCTGGAAAACTGTGTCCATTCCTTTGGCCACACAACTCCAGAATATGAGAAACCTCAAGGACATCCCACTACTGGGAGCCTCCCTGGACACACAGGGGCATTCAGACACAAGCTGAGCAGCTACCTCCACGAAGGCATGCACACAGATGTCAACAGAGATAGAAGGTTGAGCCGGCCAGGCCCTTATGCCCTAATCTCAACTCTTGCTTTGGTTTCCAGGTGTCACTCCTCAGAGGCTTTGGTTCGAAGAACATGATATGGGGCTTTCCTGAGGCACTGAACAGAACTCCTCTTGACTCCACATGGGAAGCTTCCTTGTTGGAGCCGTGTCAAACACCTCAGGTTGGAGAATCCTGCAGAGTCCCTGAGCCACCTCCACATTCCAAGGTCTCCCAGGCCACCAAGCCACAGTAGGACTCATCTTCAGGAGAGTCCATTTCAACTCTCCCCTCTGGGTAGCTCACCCAGGAGCCCGCAGATTGAGCCTGCCTTGTCCTGACTAAAGAGTGGGAATATGAGGTGGCGTTCCCAGGCATCCATGCTTAGACACCTGCTCTCGAGTCTTTCCGTATGGGGCCTCCTGGAACCATCCAATAGCACTCGACTTTCGTGCAGAAGGAAACCTTGAGGTTTGGAGTAGTTCACAAATCCCATCGTAGGTAAACCTTCCTGGCCTCATGAGGCCCCCACACCCTTCAGGAAGAGGCCATGCTGGATAAAAACTCTAGCCTTAGGCTCGTCTCATAGTTGACATGACCTCAGAGCAGGAGATCTCGATTCAGCCTCTGCAGAGTGGGTCTGCCATGCCTTCGATCCCAAACCTCACGCTAGCTTGTTTTTTCAGACTTCCTTCCTCACACTCCTGGCAAACAAGCCCTCCGGACTAGGAACTCCAGAACCACAACCAGGCCCAGTGTCTACCCAACGAAAGAAAAACGTTTCCTTGTGGGGCTATCCAGAAAACCCAGATGAGGATCAACCTGCTCGGGCCTCAACGGTACCCGAACTGGATAGGCTGCACTGGGCACTCATGCTCTGTCTGACACAGCCTGAAGCCAGACGTCCAGACAGACAAGGAGACAGCTGGCCGCACACCCCGCACTCGGACACGCCATGGTCATATGCCGTCAACTCTTCCTAACCTTGGTTTTCAGATATCTGAACCTAGATATTATATCAATTCTCCATACAGCTGGGTATCGCATGCGAAAAACAGAACTCTTCCTTCCCCATGGCTATAAAGCTTGCTCTTGGCATGGAGTCACACCTTAAGGGTGGGAGAAACCTTCATGGCCCCTGATGCCACGCCCAAACGTGAGTGCTGCTTGGGCACAAATTCAAACAGTGACCCTCAGCATGAGCCCCATGTCAAAGAAAGGCCTGTCAGGGCCTGGACCAAGAGCCCGCATATTGACTTGCCAAGCACCTATGCACCCAATCCTCACCAGTGATTGATTTTACCAGTCGCCCAGCCCATACCTGGGTCTCTGGTCTGGAATCCCTTTCCTGGAGAGACACATGAGCCAGAAAACACGACTCAACCCTTTCAACAAAATGACCCCAAACTCTTGGGACCTGGGACAAATCCCCAGAGAGAGATACTCATCCACAGTCCCTGAGGCCACCCCTCCTATCCACGGCTATCCCGGACACAACATCCAGAGACAAAAGCCTGAAGGAACGCCTCCCACTCGCCCTTGTTTCAGAGGCCCAGGAGCTCCCTCTCGGGCTGTACATCCGGCCTGCCATACCCTAGGCGCCACTCATAAGCTGAGTTTGTATTTTCAGACTTCTGTGTCCACAGCCTGGACCCACACAACCTACAGGCTAGGACTTCTGGTGCCACAGCGAAAGATTGTGCCTGCCCTCTCCAAGGAAAGTGTGCCCAATCCATTGACCACAACCCCACAGGTTAGGGAAAAGCCCCAAGGCCCCTGAGGCCATCAGTAGTGTAGGCCACCCTGGACTAAGAGGGGCTCTCTGACACGAGCGGTGCAACTATCTCCACTTAGACTCTCAGATATTGTCCCCAGAGACAGAAGTTTGAAATGGACAGGCCCCCAGGCCCTAATATAAACCTTAGCTTTGGTTTCCATGTGTTCATCCTCAGAGGACTGTTTTCGTAGACCAGCACTAGGGGCTTTTCTGAGGCACCAAACAAAACCTCTCTTGTCTCCACATGGGGAGCTTTCTTACTGGGGATGTATCAAACCCTTCAGGTAGGAGAGTTCCGCAGGGCCACTGAACAACCAGCACATTACAAGGTCTTCATGGACCCAAACGCACATTATGACCCATCCTCGGGAGAGGCCATTTCAACTCAGCCCACTGGGTAGCGTGCCCCAGAGGCAGGAGATCAAACATATCTTGTCGCTCATGGTCAATGGGAAACCGAGGCATGCTGTACAGGGATCCATCCTTCGAACCCTGCTCTACAGTCCTTCCGTAGGGTATGTCCTGGAGCCATGCAACAGGACACGAATATCCCGCAGAAGAAACCTTGTGGTTTGGGGCAACCTCCAAACTCAGCGTGGGAAAACTTCCTTGACCTCATGAGGCCCCCGCTTCATGAAGGTGCCATCATGGACACATACTCCAGCCTCAGCCAACGTCTGATCCTCAGCCTGACTTCAGATGCATGAGATATTGGTTCAGATCTGCAGGGGGTACCTGCCGTGCCCTCACCCTGAATCCGAAGTCTAGCTTTTGTTCTCAGACTTCCGTCCTCACTCTCCTGGACCCCAAGCCCTCAAGTTTGGCAATTCCGGACCAACAATGAAGCACTCTGCCTGCCCGCTAGAACAAATATATTGCCTAATGAGCTGCCCAGGCAGCTTAAATGAGGATCAACATATACGGCACTCGAATGTACCCAAATTATATAGTCTAACCTGGGCACGAATGCACTGTCTGACACAACCTGAGCCCGGACATCCTGACCAACACCCAGACAGCTGACCGCACACTGAGCACATCAGTCCGGCCATGGCCTTAGGTCATCATCTCTTCCCTACCTCAGTTTTCAGGCTTCGGGGCCGAGTCCTTATCTCCAATCCATGTGAAGGGGTGAGTGTGATGCAGAAATCAGAACTCCTCCTTACCCATGGCAAGAAACCTTGCGGTTGGCATGTTGTCCAACGTTCAGTGTAGGAGAAACCAGCATTCACCCTGAGGCCCCGCCCATTCTTGAGTGCGACGAGAGCATAAACACGCATTGTGACCTCAGCTGAGTCCTGTCCTCTAGTAAGTACTCTCAGTGGCTGGATCATTAGATATCATAATGGGCTTGACATTTCCCTAGGCCCCAATTTTTAACCAGATTTCTGGTTTTCCAGTCGCCACTCCCCAGGGCTCTACTCTGGAATCCCTCATTTGGTGGGACATCTGAGTTTGATAAACAAAAAAAACAAAACAACAACAACAACAAAACGGACTTCTTTCATCCCCAGAATGACCCCAAACTCTTTCGACGGGGCCGAAATACCAGAGAGTAAGACTCGTCCCTTTCCCATTGAGTCACCCGGAAATTTCACGACAAAGAGTGACACGATATCCAGAGACAAAAACTTGAGCAAGATCCTCACACTCGCCCTCTTTTCATATCGCGAAGGCTTCTCCTCATGGTCTGTAGATCAGTCCTGCCATACCTATGACCCGAAACATAAGCCGAGTTTGTGTTTTCAGACAACTGACCAAACAGCTCTGGCCTACACACCCTACAGGCTCAGGCCCCTGGAGCCAAACCTGAGGACTGTACTTGCCCTCTACAAGAGAATTGTATGTGCCCATTCCAATGGCCAAAGCCCTACTAAAAGTATAAACCTCCAAAGTCCCTGAGGCCATCTCAATAGTTGTGGCTTCCCAGGACAAACAGGGGCAATCTGAGCCCATCTGAGCACCTACCTGCACTCAGACCCGTAGACTGATGTCCCCAGAGGTAAAAAGGAACGAACAGGCCCCTAGACACTAATCGGATCCATTGCTTTGGTTTCCAGGCATCTCTCCTCAGAGGCCTGGATTTCAATACCAGCATATGGCTGTTTCTTGACTCACCCATCGGAACAAATCTCATCTACACATGGGAAACATGCACGTTGGAGCTGTGTCAAAGCCTCTGTTTAGGAGAACCCTTCAGGGCCCCAGGGCCACCGCTTCATTCCAAGGTCTCCATAGACACAAAAACATATTAGGACACATCCACAGGAGAGTCCATTTCAACTCAGCCTCCTCGGTTGCCCCCCACATCCAGCAGATCTAACCTGTCTTGTTGCTTGGAGACAATTGGAATGCGAGGTGGGCTACCCAGCCATCCATCCTTAGAACCCTGCTCGGAATCGTTGGCCTGGAGCCAACCAACAGGTCTCAATTGTCCTGCAGAAGAATCTTTGCAGTTTGGAGCTTCTCACAACTCCCATCGTGGGAAAACCCCCATGTCCTCGTGATCCAACCCCCTTCAAGAAAGGGCCATCAGGGCAGAAAGTCCAACCTGAGCGATCGTCTGATCCTTGCCCTGACTTCAGATGCACGAGATCTCGATTGAGGTCTGTAGATTGTGCCTGCCATATCCTCACCCAGAAACCTAGGCCTAGCTTGGGTTCTCAGACTCCGTCCTCAGACTACTGGCCCACAAGCCCTCCAGTTGGGCAATCCAGAACTACAATGCCGCTCTCTGCCTGCCCTACAGAAGTAAAACATTGCCCTCATTGCTACCCCGAAACCCCAAATGAGGATCAACCTGCACGCCATTCGGCTGTACCCCAAACATATAGGCTGACTTGGGCACTATTTCCCCTTCTGACCCAGCCTGAGCCTGGACCTCCTGGTCCCACCCAGACAGCTGGCCGCACACTGAGCACATCGGACCCGCCATGGCCTTAGGTCGTCATCTCTTCCCAACTGCGGTTTTTTAGGCTCCAGAACCTAGACCTTATCTCCAACCACTGTTCAGGGTTGAAAATGATGCAGAAATCAGAACTCTTTCCCCATGGCAAGAAACCTTGTGGTTGGCATGTTGTCCAACGTTCAGTGTAGTTGAAACAAGCGTGGCCCATGAGGCCCAGCCCATGCTTGCGGGCCACATTGGTCACAAACACACATTGTAACCCTCAGCCTGAGCCCAGTCCTCAGGTAAGGCCTCTCAGGGCCTATATGAAGAGACAGCATATTGGGCTTGCCATGCCCCTAGGCCCCAATTTTTAAACATAGTTCGGGTTGTCCCTTCACTCTTCCCCAGGGCTCTGCTTTGGAATTCCTCTTTTGGTGGGACACCTGAGGTAACAAACCTGAAAGGAGTCCTCCCATCCCACAGATTGACGAAAAACAATTGGGATCGGGCCAAATCCACAGAGAGGAAGATTCATCCATGGCCCATGAGACCTCCCCAACATTCCACGGCCAAAGCTGAAACAAAATCCAGAGACAAAAGCCTGAGCAAGCGCCTCAGACTCGCTCATTCTTCATATCCTGAAGAGTTCTTCTCAGGGTTTGCAGATCGGGCGTGCCGTACCTACGTCCCCAAACTTAAGCTGAGTTTGTGTTTTCAGTCTTCTGTCCTCAAAGTCCTGGGCCACACTCCCTCCAGGCTGGGGCCCCTGGAGCCACACATTAGGACTGCCCCCACCCAATCCATGGGAATTCTGCCCATTCCATTGTCAAAAATCGTACAAATTAGGAGAACCCTCCAAAGTCCCTGAGGCCATCCCAATAGTGTAGGTCGCCCGGGAAAAAAAGGGCGGTTGATACCGGGTGAGCATCTACCTCCACTCATCTACCTCCACTCATACCAAGAAGATTGAACCAGACAGGACCCGAGACCATTATCGGATCCATTGCTTTGGTTTACAGGCATGTCTCCTCAAAAGCTTGGATTCCAATACCAGCAGAGGATATTTCCTGAGGCACCCATCCGAACAAATCTCGTCTCCACAAGGAAACTTGTGCATGGGAGCTAAGCCAAAGCTTAGGAGAATACTTCAGGGTCCCGGTGCCACCTCTTCATACCAAGGCCCGCATGAACACAAACACACGTTAGGACCCATCCTCTGGAAAGTGCATTTCAACTCAGCCACCCCGGTTGCTCCCGCAGATCCTTTAGATCTAAACTCTCTTGTTGCTAGGAGACAATTGGAGGGGAGGCGGACTTCCCAGGCATCCATCTTGGAACGGTGCTCTGGAGTCATTCCATATGGGATGTCCTGGAGCTGTCCAACAGGTCTCAATTGTCCCGCAGAAGGAATCCTTGAAGGGGGCATCCCACATCTCCCAACGTGGAAAACCTCCATGGCCTCGAGATTCCGCTCCCTTCATGAAGGGGCCGTCATGCACAGAAACTCCAACCTGAGTCAACGTCGGATCCTCGCCCTGACTTCAGATGCATGAGATATTGGTTCAGATCTGCAGGGGGTACCTGCCGTGCCCTCACCCTGAATCCGAAGTCTAGCTTGTGTTCTCAGACTTCCGTCCTCACTCTCCTGGCCCCGAAGCCCTCAAGTTTGGCAATTCCGGACCGACAATGAAGCACTCTGCCTGCCCTCTAGAAAAAATATATTGCCTAATGAGCAGCCCAGGCAGCTTAAATGAGGATAAACCTACACGGCACTCGAATGTACCCAAATTATATAGTCTAACCTGGGCACTAATGCACTGTCTGACACAACCTGAGCCCGGACCTGCTGACCAACACCCAGACAGCTGACCGCACGCTGAGCACATCATTCCCGCCATGGCCTTAGGTCATCATCTCTTCCCTACCTCAGTTTTCAGGCTTCAGAACCTAGACCTTATCTACAATCACTGCCCACGGGTGACTGTGATGCAGAAATCAGAACTCTTCCTGACCCATGGCAAGAAACCTTGTGGTTGGCATGTTGTCCAACGTTCAGTGTAGGAGAAACCAGCATTCACCCTGAGGCCCCTCCCATTCTTGAGTGCGACGAGAGCATAAACACGCATTGTGACCTCAGCGTGAGTCCTGTCCTCTAGTAAGTCCTCTCAGTGGCTGGACCATTAGATGTCATAATGGGCTTGACCTGTCCCTAGTCCCCAATTTTTAACCAGATTTCTGGTTGTCCAGTCGCCCCACCCCAGGGCTCTACTCTGGAATCCCTCATTTGGTGGGAGATCTGAGCTTGAAAAACAAAATGAAACAAATCGACAACAACAACAAAAAAACGGACTTCTTCGATCCCCAGAATGACCCCAAACTCTTTGGACGGGACCGAACCCCCAGAGAGTAAGACTGGTCCATTTCCCATAAAGTCACCCGGCAATTTCACGACCATGAGTGACACGATATCCAGAGACAAAAACTTGAGCAAGAGCCTCACACTTGCCCTTTTTTCATATCCCGAAGTGTTCTCCTCATGGTCTGTAGATCAGTCGTGCCATACCTATGACCCAAAACATAATCCGAGTTTGTGTTTTCGGACAACTGTCCAAACAGCTCTGGCCTACACACCCTACAGGCTCAGAGCCCTGGAGCCAAACCTGAGGACTGTACTTACCCTCTCCAAGGGAATTGTATGTGCCCATTCCAATGGCCAAAACCCTAATAGTAGGATAACCTCCAAAGTCCCTGAGGCCATCCCAATAATTGTGGCTTCCCAGGACAAACAGGGGCAATCTGATCCCATCTGAGCACCTACCTGCACTCAGACCCGTAGACTGATGTCCCCAGACGTAAAAAGGAACGAACAGGCCCCTAGGCACTAATCGGATCCATTGCTTTGGTTTCCAGGCATCTCTCCTCAGAGGCCTGGATTTCAATACCAGCATATGGCTGTTTCTTGACTCACCCATCGGAACAAATCTCATCTACACATGGGAAACATGCACGTTGGAGCTGTGTCAAAGCCTCTGTTTAGGAGAACCCTTCAGGGCCCCAGGGCCACCGCTTCATTCCAAGGTCTCCATAGACACAAAAACATATTAGGACACATCCACAGGAGAGTCCATTTCAACTCAGCCTCCTCGGTTGCCCCCCACATTCCAGCAGATCTAACCTGTCTTGTTGCTTGGAGACGATTGGAATTCGAGGTGGGCTACCCAGCCATCCATCCTTAGAACCCTGCTCGGAATCGTTGGCCTGGAGCCATCCAACAGGTCTCAATTGTCCTGCAGAAGAATCTTTGCAGTTTGGAGCTTCTCACAACTCCCATCGTGGGAAAACCCCCATGTCCTCGTGATCCAACCCCCTTCAAGAAAGGGCCATCAGGGCAGAAAGTCCAACCTGAGCGATCGTCTGATCCTTGCCCTGACTTCAGATGCACGAGATCTCGATTGAGGTCTGTAGATTGTGCTGCCATATCCTCACCCAGAAACCTAGGCCTAGCTTGGGTTCTCAGACTCCGTCCTCAGACTACTGGCCCACAAGCCCTCCAGTTGGGCAATCCAGAACTACAATGCCGCTCTCTGCCTGCCCTACAGAAGTAAAACATTGCCCTCAGGGCTACCCCGAAACCCCAAATGAGGATCAACCTGCACGCCATTCGGCTGTACCCCAAACATATAGGCTGACCTGGGCACTATTTCCCCTTCTGACCCAGCCTGAGCCTGGACCTCCTGGTCCCACCCAGACAGCTGGCCGCACACTGAGCACATCGGACCCGCCATGGCCTTAGGTCGTCATCTCTTCCCAACTGCGGTTTTTTAGGCTCCAGAACCTAGACCTTATCTCCAACCACTGCCCAGGGTTGAAAATGATGCAGAAATGAGAACTCTTTCCCCATGGCAAGAAACCTTGTGGTTGGCATGTTGTCCAACGTTCAGTGTAGTTGAAACAAGCGTGGCCCATGAGGCCCAGCCCATGCTTGCGGGCCACATTGGTCACAAACACACATTGTAACCCTCAGCCTGAGCCCAGTCCTCAGGTAAGGCCTCTCAGGGCCTATATGAAGAGACAGCATATTGGGCTTGCCATGCCCCTAGGCCCCAATTTTTAAACATAGTTCGGGTTGTCCCTTCACTCTTCCCCAGGGCTCTGCTTTGGAATTCCTCTTTTGGTGGGACACCTGAGGTAACAAACCTGAAAGGAGTCCTCCCATCCCACAGATTGACGAAAAACAATTGGGATCGGGCCAAATCCACAGAGAGGAAGATTCATCCATGGCCCATGAGACCTCCCCAACATTCCACGGCCAAAGCTGAAACAAAATCCAGAGACAAAAGCCTGAGCAAGCGCCTCAGACTCGCTCATTCTTCATATCCTGAAGAGTTCTTCTCAGGGTTTGTAGATCGGGCGTGCCGTACCTACGTCCCCAAACTTAAGCTGAGTTTGTGTTTTCAGTCTTCTGTCCTCAAAGTCCTGGGCCACACTCCCTCCAGGCTGGGGCCCCTGGAGCCACACATTAGGACTGCCCCCACCCAATCCATGGGAATTCTGCCCATTCCATTGTCAAAAATCGTACAAATTAGGAGAACCCTCCAAAGTCCCTGAGGCCATCCCAATAGTGTCGGTCGCCCGGGAAAAAAAGGGCGGTTGATACCGGGTGAGCATCTACCTCCACTCATCTACCTCCACTCATACCAAGAAGATTGAACCAGACAGGACCCGAGACCATTATCGGATCCATTGCTTTGGTTTACAGGCATGTCTCCTCAAAAGCTTGGATTCCAATACCAGCAGAGGATATTTCCTGAGGCACCCATCCGAACAAATCTCGTCTCCACAAGGAAACTTGTGAATGGGAGCTAAGCCAAAGCTTAGGAGAATACTTCAGGGTCCCGGTGCCACCTCTTCATACCAAGGCCCGCATGAACACAAACACACGTTAGGACCCATCCTCTGGAAAGTGCATTTCAACTCAGCCACCCCGGTTGCTCCCGCAGATCCTTTAGATCTAAACTCTCTTGTTGCTAGGAGACAATTGGAGGGTAGGCGGACTTCCCAGGCATCCATCCTCGAACGGTGCTCTGGAGTCATTCCATATGGGATGTCCTGGAGCTGTCCAACAGGTCTCAATTGTCCCGCAGAAGGAATCCTTGAAGGGGGCATCCCACACCTCCCAACGTGGAAAACCTCCATGGCCTCGAGATTCTGCTCCCTTCATGAAGGGGCCGTCATGCACAGAAACTCCAACCTGAGCCAACGTCGGATCCTCGCCCTGACTCAGATGCATGAGATATTGGTTCAGATCTGCAGGGGGTACCTGCCGTGCCCTCACCCTGAATCCGAAGTCTAGCTTGTGTTCTCAGACTTCCGTCCTCACTCTCCTGGCCCCGAAGCCCTCAAGTTTGGCAATTCCGGACCGACAATGAAGCACTCTGCCTGCCCTCTAGAAAAAATATATTGCCTAATGAGAAGCCCAGGCAGTTTAAATGAGGACAAACCTACACGGCACTCGAATGTACCCAAATTATATAGTCTAACCTGGGCACTAATGCACTGTCTGACACAACCTGAGCCCGGACCTGCTGACCAACACCCAGACAGCTGACCGCACGCTGAGCACATCAGACCCGCCATGGCCTTAGGTCATCATCTCTTCCCTACCTCAGTTTTCAGGCTTCAGAACCTAGACCTTATCTCCAATCACTGCCCACGGGTGACTGTGATGCAGAAATCAGAACTCTTCCTGACCCATGGCAAGAAACCTTGTGGTTGGCATGTTGTCCAACGTTCAGTGTAGGAGAAACCAGCATTCACCCTGAGGCCCCTCCCATTCTTGAGTGCGATGAGAGCATAAACACGCATTGTTACCTCAGCGTAAGTCCTGTCCTCTAGTAAGTCCTCTCAGTGGCTGGGCCATTAGATGTCATAATGGGCTTGACATGTCCCTAGTCCCCAATTTTTAACCAGATTTCTGGTTGTCCAGTCGCCCCACCCCAGGGCTCTACTCTGGAATCCCTCATTTGGTGGGACATCTGAGGTTGAAAAACAAAATGAAACAAATCGACAACAACAAAACAACGGACTTCTTCCATCCCCAGAATGACCCCAAACTCTTTGGACGTGACCGAACCCCCAGAGAGTAAGACTCGTCCATTTCCCATGAAGTCACCCGGCAATTTCACGACCATGAGTGACACGATATCCAGAGACAAAAACTTGAGCAAGAGCCTCACAATCGCCCTTTTTTCATATCCCGAAGTGTTCTCCTCATGGTCTGTAGATCAGTCCTGCCATACCTATGACCCAAAACATAAGCCGAGTTTGTGTTTTCAGACAACTGTCCAAACAGCTCTGGCCTACACACCCTACAGGCTCAGGGCCCTGGAGCCAAACCTGAGGACTGTACTTGCCCTCTCCAAGGGAATTGTATGTGCCCATTCCAATGGCCACAACCCTACTAATAGGATAACCTCCAAAGTCCCTGAGGCCATCCCAATAGTTGTGGCTTCCCAGGACAAACAGGGGCAATCTGAGCCCATCTGAGCACCTACCTGCACTCAGACCCGTAGACTGACGTCCCCAGAGGTAAAAAGGAACGAACAGGCCCCTAGGCACTAATCGGATCCATTGCTTTGGTTTCCAGGCATCTCTCCTCAGAGGCCTGGATTTCAATACCAGCATATGGCTGTTTCTTGACTCACCCATCAGAACAAATCTCATCTACACATGGGAAATATGCACGTTGGAGCTGTGTCAAAGCCTCTGTTTAGGGGAACCTTTCAGGGCGGCAGGGCCACCGCGTCATTCCAAGGTCTCCATAGACACAAAAACATATTAGGACACATCCACAGGAGAGTCCATTTCAACTCAGCCTCCTCGGTTGCCCCCCACATCCAGCAGATCTAACCTGTCTTGTTGCTTGGAGACAATTGGAATGCGAGGTGGGCTACCCAGCCATCCATCCTTAGAACCCTGCTCAGAATCGTTGGCCTAGAGCCAACCAACAGGTCTCAATTTTCCTGCAGAAGATCTTTGCAGTTTGGAGCTTCTCACAACTCCCATCGTGGGAAAACCCCCATGTCCTCGTGATCCAACCCCCTTCAAGAAAGGGCCATCAGGGCAGAAAGTCCAACCTGAGCGATCGTCTGATCCTTGCCCTGACTTCAGATGCACGAGATCTCTATTGAGGTCTGTAGATTGTGCCTGCCATATCCTCACCCAGAAACCTAGGCCTAGCTTGGGTTCTCAGACTCCGTCCTCAGACTACTGGCCCACAAGCCCTCCAGATTGGCAATCCAGAAATACAATGCCGCACTGTGCCTGCCCTACAGAAGTAAATCATTGCCCTCAGGGCTACCCCGAAACCCCAAATGAGGATCAACCTGCACGCCACTCGGCTGTACCCCAAACATATAGGCTGACCTGGGCACTATTTCCCCTACTGACCCAGCCTGAGCCTGGACCTCCTGGTCCCACCCAGACAGCTGGCCGCACACTGAGCACATCGGACCCGCCATGGCCTTAGGTCGTCATCTCTTCCCAACTGCGGTTTTCAGGCTCCAGAACCTAGACCTTATCTCCAACCACTGCCCAGGGTTGAAAATGATGCAGAAATCAGAACTCTTTCCCCATGGCAAGAAACCTTGTGCTTGGCATGTTGTCCAACGTTCAGTGTAGTTGAAACAAGCGTGGCCCATGAGGCCCAGCTCATGCTTGCGGGCCACATTGGTCACAAACACACATTGTAACCCTCAGCCTGAGCCCAGTCCTCAGGTAAGGCCTCTCAGGGCCTATATGAAGAGACAGCATATTGGGCTTGCCATGCCCCTAGGCCCCAATTTTTAACCAAAGTCCGGGTTGTCCCTTCACTCTTCCCCAGGGCTCTGCTTTGGAATTCCTCTTTTGGTGGGACACCTGAGGTAACAAACCTGAAAGGAGTCCTCCCATCCCACAGATTGACGAAAAACAATTGGGATCGGGCCAAATCCACAGAGAGAAAGATTCGTCCATGGCCCATGAGACCTCCCCAACATTCCACGGCCATCGCTGAAACAAAATCCAGAGACAAAAGCCTGAGCAAGCGCCTCAGACTCGCTCATTCTTCATATCCTGAAGATTTCTTCTCATGGTTTGTAGATCGGGCGTGCCATACCTACGTCCCCAAACTTAAGCTGAGTTTGTGTTTTCAGTCTTCTGTCCTCAAAGTCCTGGGCCACACTCCCTCCAGGCTGGGGCCCCTGGAGCCACACATTAGGACTGCCCCCACCCAATCCATGGGAATTCTGCCCATTCCGTTGTCAAAAATCGTACAAATTAGGAGAACCCTCCAAAGTCCCTGAGGCCATCCCAATAGTGTAGGTCGCCCGGGAAAAAAAGGGCGGTTGATACCGGCTGAGCATCTACCTCCACTCATCTACCTCCACTCATACCAAGAAGATTGAACCAGACAGGACCCGAGGCCATTATCGGATCCATTGCTTTGGTTTACAGGCATGTCTCCTCAAAATCCTGGATTCCAATACCAGCAGAGGGGCTTTCCTGAGGCACCCATCAGAACAAATCTCGTTTCCACAAGGAAACTTGTGCATGGGAGCTATGCCAAAGCTTAGGAGAATACTTCAGGGTCCCGGTGCCACCTCCCCATTCCAAGGCCTCATGGACACAAACACAGGTTAGGACCCATCCTCTGGAAAGTGCATTTCAACTCAGCCACCCCGGTTGCTCCCGCAGATCCATTAGATCTAAACTGTCTTGTTGCTAGGAGACAATTGGAAGGCGAGGCGGACTTCCCAGGCATCCATCCTCGAACGGTGCTCTGGAGTCATTCCATATGGGATGTCCTGGAGCTGTCCAACAGGTCTCAATTGTCCCGCAGAAGGAATCCTTGAAGGGGGCATCCCACATCTCCCAACGTGGAAAACCTCCATGGCCTCGAGATTCCGCTCCCTTCATGAAGGGGCCGTCATGCACAGAAACTCCAACCTGAGCCAACGTCGGATCCTCGCTTTGACTTCAGATGCATGAGATATTGGTTCAGATCTGCAGGGGGTACCTGCCGTGCCCTCACCCTGAATCTGAAGTCTAGCTTGTGTTCTCAGATTTCCGTCCTCACTCTCCTGGCCCCGAAGCCCTCAAGTTTGGCAATTCCGGACCGACAATGAAGCACTCTGCCTGCCCTCTAGAAAAAATATATTGCCTAATGACCTGCCCAGGCAGCTTAAATGAAGATAAACCTACACGGCACTCGAATGTACCCAAATTATATAGTCTAACCTGGGCACTAATGCACTGTCTGACACAACCTGAGCCCGGACCTGCTGACCAACACACAGACAGCTGACCGCACCCTGAGCACATCAGACCCGCCATGGCCTTAGGTCATCATCTCTTCCCTACCTCAGTTTTCAGGCTTCAGAACCTAGACCTTATCTCCAATCACTGCCCACGGGTGACTGTGATGCAGAAATCAGAACTCTTCCTGACCCATGGCAAGAAACCTTGTGGTTGGCATGTTGTCCAACGTTCAGTGTAGGAGAAACCAGCATTCACCCTGTGGCCCCTCCCATTCTTGAGTGCGACGAGAGCATAAACACGCATTGTGACCTCAGCGTGAGTCCTGTCCTCTAGTAAGTCCTCTCAGTGGCTGGACCATTAGATGTCATAATGGGCTTGACATGTCCCTAGTCCCCAATTTTTAACCAGATTTCTGGTTGTCCAGTCGCCCCACCCCAGGGCTCTACTCTGGAATCCCTCATTTGGTGGGAGATCTGAGCTTGAAAAACAAAATGAAACAAATCGACAACAACAACAAAAAAACGGACTTCTTCGATCCCCAGAATGACCCCAAACTCTTTGGAAGGGACCGAACCCCCAGAGAGTAAGACTGGTCCATTTCCCATAAAGTCACCTGGCAATTTCACGACCATGAGTGACACGATATCCAGAGACAAAAACTTGAGCAAGAGCCTCACACTTGCCCTTTTTTCATATCCCGAAGTGTTCTCCTCATGGTCTGTAGATCAGTCGTGCCATACCTATGACCCAAAACATAATCCGAGTTTGTGTTTTCGGACAACTGTCCAAACAGCTCTGGCCTACACACCCTACAGGCTCAGAGCCCTGGAGCCAAACCTGAGGACTGTACTTGCCCTCTCCAAGGGAATTGTATGTGCCCATTCCAATGGCCAAAACCCTAATAGTAGGATAACCTCCAAAGTCCCTGAGGCCATCCCAATAGTTGTGGCTTCCCAGGACAAACAGGGGCAATCTGAGCCCATCTGAGCACCTACCTGCACTCAGACCCGTAGACTGATGTCCCCAGACGTAAAAAGGAACGAACAGGCCCCTAGGCACTAATCGGATCCATTGCTTTGGTTTCCAGGCATCTCTCCTCAGAGGCCTGGATTTCAATACCAGCATATGGCTGTTTCTTGACTCACCCATCGGAACAAATCTCATCTACACATGGGAAACATGCACGTTGTAGCTGTGTCAAAGCCTCTGTTTAGGAGAACCCTTCAGGGCCCCAGGGCCACCGCTTCATTCCAAGGTCTCCATAGACACAAAAACATATTAGGACACATCCACAGGAGAGTCCATTTCAACTCAGCCTCCTCGGTTGCCCCCCACATTCCAGCAGATTTAACCAGTCTTGTTGTTTGGAGACCATTGGAATGCGAGGTGGGCTACCGAGCCATCCATCCTTAGAACCCTGCTCGGAATCGTTGGCCTGGAGCCAACCAACAGGTCTCAATTGTCCTGCAGAAGAATCTTTGCAGTTTGGAGCTTCTCACAACTCCCATCGTGGGAAAACCCCCATGTCCTCGTGATCCAACCCCCTTCAAGAAAGGGCCATCAGGGCAGAAAGTCCAACCTGAGCGATCGTCTGATCCTTGCCCTGACTTCAGATGCACGAGATCTCGATTGAGGTCTGTAGATTGTGCCTGCCATATCCTCACCCAGAAACCTAGGCCTAGCTTGGGTTCTCAGACTCCGTCCTCAGACTACTGGCCCACAAGCCCTCCAGTTGGGCAATCCAGAACTACAATGCCGCTCTCTGCCTGCCCTACAGAAGTAAAACATTGCCCTCAGGGCTACCCCGAAACCCCAAATGAGGATCAAACTGCACGCCATTCGGCTGTACCCCAAACATATAGGCTGACCTGGGCACTATTTCCTCTTCTGACCCAGCCTGAGCCTGGACCTCCTGGTCCCACCCAGACAGCTGGCCGCACACTGAGCACATCGGACCCGCCATGGCCTTAGGTCGTCATCTCTTCCCAACTGCGTGTTTTTAGGCTCCAGAACCTAGACCTTATCTCCAACCACTGCCCAGGGTTGAAAATGATGCAGAAATCAGAACTCTTTCCCCATGGCAAGAAACCTTGTGGTTGGCATGTTGTCCAACGTTCAGTGTAGTTGAAACAAGCGTGGCCCATGAGGCCCAGCCCATGCTTGCGGGCCACATTGGTCACAAACACACATTGTAACCCTCAGCCTGAGCCCAGTCCTCAGGTAAGGCCTCTCAGGGCCTATATGAAGAGACAGCATATTGGGCTTGCCATGCCCCTAGGCCCCAATTTTTAAACATAGTTCGGGTTGTCCCTTCACTCTTCCCCAGGGCTCTGCTTTGGAATTCCTCTTTTGGTGGGACACCTGAGGTAACAAACCTGAAAGGAGTCCTCCCATCCCACAGATTGACGAAAAACAATTGGGATCGGGCCAAATCCACAGAGAGGAAGATTCATCCATGGCCCATGAGACCTCCCCAACATTCCACGGCCAAAGCTGAAACAAAATCCAGAGACAAAAGCCTGAGCAAGCGCCTCAGACTCGCTCATTCTTCATATCCTGAAGAGTTCTTCTCAGGGTTTGTAGATCGGGCGTGCCGTACCTACGTCCCCAAACTTAAGCTGAGTTTGTGTTTTCAGTCTTCTGTCCTCAAAGTCCTGGGCCACACTCCCTCCAGGCTGGGGCCCCTGGAGCCACACATTAGGACTGCCCCCACCCAATCCATGGGAATTCTGCCCATTCCATTGTCAAAAATCGTACAAATTAGGAGAACCCTCCAAAGTCCCTGAGGCCATCCCAATAGTGTAGGTCGCCCGGGAAAAAAAGGGCGGTTGATACCGGGTGAGCATCTACCTCCACTCATCTACCTCCACTCATACCAAGAAGATTGAACCAGACAGGACCCGAGACCATTATCGGATCCATTTCTTTGGTTTACAGGCATGTCTCCTCAAAAGCTTGGATTCCAATACCAGCAGAGGATATTTCCTGAGGCACCCATCCGAACAAATCTCGTCTCCACAAGGAAACTTGTGCATGGGAGCTAAGCCAAAGCTTAGGAGAATACTTCAGGGTCCCGGTGCCACCTCTTCATACCAAGGCCCGCATGAACACAAACACACGTTAGGACCCATCCTCTGGAAAGTGCATTTCAACTCAGCCACCCCGGTTGCTCCCGCAGATCCTTTAGATCTAAACTCTCTTGTTGCTAGGAGACAATTGGAGGGGAGGCGGACTTCCCAGGCATCCATCCTGGAACGGTGCTCTGGAGTCATTCCATATGGGATGTCCTGGAGCTGTCCAACAGGTCTCAATTGTCCCGCAGAAGGAATCCTTGAAGGGGGCATCCCACATCTCACAACGTGGAAAACCTCCATGGCCTCGAGATTCCGCTCCCTTCATGAAGGGGCCGTCATGCACAGAAACTCCAACCTGAGCCAACGTCGGATCCTCGCCCTGACTCAGATGCATGAGATATTGGTTCAGATCTGCAGGGGGTACCTGCCGTGCCCTCACCCTGAATCCGAAGTCTAGCTTGTGTTCTCAGACTTCCGTCCTCACTCTCCTGGCCCCGAAGCCCTCTAGTTTGGCAATTCCGGACCGACAATGAAGCACTCTGCCTGCCCTCTAGAAAAAATATATTGCCTAATGAGCAGCCCAGGCAGTTTAAATGAGGACAAACCTACACGGCACTCGAATGTACCCAAATTATATAGTCTAACCTGGGCACTAATGCACTGTCTGACACAACCTGAGCCCGGACCTGCTGACCAACACCCAGACAGCTGACCGCACGCTGAGCACATCAGACCCGCCATGGCCTTAGGTCATCATCTCTTCCCTACCTCAGTTTTCAGGCTTCAGAACCTAGACCTTATCTCCAATCACTGCCCACGAGTGACTGTGATGCAGAAATCAGAACTCTTCCTGACCCATGGCAAGAAACCTTGTGGTTGGCATGTTGTCCAACGTTCAGTGTAGGAGAAACCAGCATTCACCCTGAGGCCCCTCCCATTCTTGAGTGCGACGAGAGCATAAACACGCATTGTTACCTCAGCGTAAGTCCTGTCCTCTAGTAAGTCCTCTCAGTGGCTGGACCATTAGATGTCATAATGGGCTTGACATGTCCCTAGTCCCCAATTTTTAACCAGATTTCTGGTTGTCCAGTCGCCCCACCCCAGGGCTCTACTCTGGAATCCCTCATTTGGTGGGACATCTGAGGTTGAAAAACAAAATGAAACAAATCGACAACAACAAAACAACGGACTTCTTCCATCCCCAGAGAGACCCCAAACTCTTTGGACGTGACCGAACCCCCAGAGAGTAAGACTCGTCCATTTCCCATGAAGTCACCCGGCAATTTCACGACCATGAGTGACACGATATCCAGAGACAAAAACTTGAGCAAGAGCCTCACAATCGCCCTTTTTTCATATCCCGAAGTGTTCTCCTCATGGTCTGTAGATCAGTCCTGCCATACCTATGACCCAAAACATAAGCCGAGTTTGTGTTTTCAGACAACTGTCCAAACAGCTCTGGGTACACACCCTACAGG
This sequence comes from Mustela nivalis, assembly GCF_964662115.1. NCBI lineage: Eukaryota > Metazoa > Chordata > Mammalia > Carnivora > Mustelidae > Mustela > Mustela nivalis. Next base: position 148,137 of record NW_028136374.1, read on the forward strand.
CTCAGGGCCCTGGAGCCAAACCTGAGGACTGTACTTGCCCTCTCCAAGGGAATTGTATGTGCCCATTCCAATGGCCACAACCCTACTAATAGGATAACCTCCAAAGTCCCTGAGGCCATCCCAATAGTTGTGGCTTCCCAGGACAAACAGGGGCAATCAGCCCATCTGAGCACCTACCTGCACTCAGACCCGTAGACTGATGTCCCCAGACGTAAAAAGGAACGAACAGGCCCCTAGGCACTAATCGGATCCATTGCTTTGGTTTCCAGGCATCTCTCCTCAGAGGCCTGGATTTCAATACCAGCATATGGCTGTTTCTTGACTCACCCATCGGAACAAATCTCATCTACACATGGGAAACATGCACGTTGTAGCTGTGTCAAAGCCTCTGTTTAGGAGAACCCTTCAGGGCCCCAGGGCCACCGCTTCATTCCAAGGTCTCCATAGACACAAAAACATATTAGGACACATCCACAGGAGAGTCCATTTCAACTCAGCCTCCTCGGTTGCCCCCCACATTCCAGCAGATTTAACCAGTCTTGTTGTTTGGAGACCATTGGAATGCGAGGTGGGCTACCGAGCCATCCATCCTTAGAACCCTGCTCGGAATCGTTGGCCTGGAGCCAACCAACAGGTCTCAATTGTCCTGCAGAAGAATCTTTGCAGTTTGGAGCTTCTCACAACTCCCATCGTGGGAAAACCCCCATGTCCTCGTGATCCAACCCCCTTCAAGAAAGGGCCATCAGGGCAGAAAGTCCAACCTGAGCGATCGTCTGATCCTTGCCCTGACTTCAGATGCACGAGATCTCAATTGAGGTCTGTAGATTGTGCCTGCCATATCCTCACCCAGAAACCTAGGCCTAGCTTGGGTTCTCAGACTCCGTCCTCAGACTACTGGCCCACAAGCCCTCCAGTTGGGCAATCCAGAACTACAATGCCGCTCTCTGACTGCCCTACAGAAGTAAAACATTGCCCTCAGGGCTACCCCGAAACCCCAAATAAGGATCAACCTGCACGCCATTCGGCTGTACCCCAAACATATAGGCTGACCTGGGCACTATTTCCCCTTCTGACCCAGCCTGAGCCTGGACCTCCTGGTCCCACCCAGACAGCTGGCCGCACACTGAGCACATCAGACCCGCCATGGCCTTAGGTCGTCATCTCTTCCCAACTGCGGTTTTTTAGGCTCCAGAACCTAGACCTTATCTCCAACCACTGCCCAGGGTTGAAAATGATGCAGAAATGAGAACTCTTTCCCCATGGCAAGAAACCTTGTGGTTGGCATGTTGTCCAACGTTCAGTGTAGTTGAAACAAGCGTGGCCCATGAGGCCCAGCCCATGCTTGCGGGCCACATTGGTCACAAAACACATTGTAACCCTCAGCCTGAGCCCAGTCCTCAGGTAAGGCCTCTCAGGGCCTATATGAAGAGACAGCATATTGGGCTTGCCATGCCCCTAAGCCCCAATTATTAACCAAAGTTCGGGTTGTCCCTTCACTCTTCCCCAGGGCTCTGCTTTGGAATTCCTCTTTTCGTGGGACACCTGAGGTAACAAACCTGAAAGGAGTCCTCCCATCCCAGAGATTGACGAAAAACAATTGGGATAGGGCCAAATCCACAGAGAGGAAGATTCATCCATGGCCCATGAGACCTCCCCAACATTCCACGGCCAAAGCTGAAACAAAATCCAGAGACAAAAGCCTGAGCAAGCGCCTCAGACTCGCTCATTCTTCATATCCTGAAGAGTTCTTCTCAGGGTTTGTAGATCGGGCGTGCCGTACCTACGTCCCCAAACTTAAGCTGAGTTTGTGTTTTCAGTCTTCTGTCCTCAAAGTCCTGGGCCACACTCCCTCCAGGCTGGGGCCCCTGGAGCCACACATTAGGACTGCCCCCACCCAATCCATGGGAATTCTGCCCATTCCATTGTCAAAAATCGTACAAATTAGGAGAACCCTCCAAAGTCCCTGAGGCCATCCCAATAGTGTAGGTCGCCCGGGAAAAAAAGGGCGGTTGATACCGGGTGAGCATCTACCTCCACTCATCTACCTCCACTCATACCAAGATGATTGAACCAGACAGGACCCGAGACCATTATCGGATCCATTGCTTTGGTTTACAGGCATGTCTCCTCAAAAGCTTGGATTCCAATACCAGCAGAGGATATTTCCTGAGGCACCCATCCGAACAAATCTCGTCTCCACAAGGAAACTTGTGCATGGGAGCTATGCCAAAGCTTAGGAGAATACTTCAGGGTCCCGGTGCCACCTCTTCATACCAAGGCCCGCATGAACACAAACACACGTTAGGACCCATCCTCTGGAAAGTGCATTTCAACTCAGCCACCCCGGTTGCTCCCGCAGATCCTTTAGATCTAAACTCTCTTGTTGCTAGGAGACAATTGGAGGGGAGGAGGACTTCCCAGGCATCCATCCTGGAACGGTGCTCTGGAGTCATTCCATATGGGATGTCCTGGAGCTGTCCAACAGGTCTCAATTGTCCCGCAGAAGGAATCCTTGAAGGGGGCATCCCACATCTCCCAACGTGGAAAACCTCCATGGCCTCGAGATACCGCTCCCTTCATGAAGGGGCCGTCATGCACAGAAACTCCAACCTGAGCCAACGTCGGATCCTCGCCCTGACTCAGATGCATGAGATATTGGTTCAGATCTGCAGGGGGTACCTGCCGTGCCCTCACCCTGAATCCGAAGTCTAGCTTGTGTTCTCAGACTTCCGTCCTCACTCTCCTGGCCCCGAAGCCCTCTAGTTTGGCAATTCCGGACCGACAATGAAGCACTCTGCCTGCCCTCTAGAAAAAATATATTGCCTAATGAGCAGCCCAGGCAGTTTAAATGAGGACAAACCTACACGGCACTCGAATGTACCCAAATTATATAGTCTAACCTGGGCACTAATGCACTGTCTGACACAACCTGAGCCCGGACCTGCTGACCAACACACAGACAGCTGACCGCACGCTGAGCACATCAGACCCGCCATGGCCTTAGGTCATCATCTCTTCCCTACCTCAGTTTTCAGGCTTCAGAACCTAGACCTTATCTCCAATCACTGCCCACGGGTGACTGTGATGCAGAAATCAGAACTCTTCCTGACCCATGGCAAGAAACCTTGTGGTTGGCATGTTGTCCAACGTTCAGTGTAGGAGAAACCAGCATTCACCCTGAGGCCCCTCCCATTCTTGAGTGCGACGAGAGCATAAACACGCATTGTTACCTCAGCGTAAGTCCTGTCCTCTAGTAAGTCCTCTCAGAGGCTGGACCATTAGATGTCATAATGGGCTTGACATGTCCCTAGTCCCCAATTTTTAACCAGATTTCTGGTTGTCCAGTCGCCCCACCCCAGGGCTCTACTCTGGAATCCCTCATTTGGTGGGACATCTGAGGTTGAAAAACAAAATGAAACAAATCGACAACAACAAAACAACGGACTTCTTCCATCCCCAGAATGACCCCAAACTCTTTGGACGTGACCGAACCCCCAGAGAGTAAGACTCGTCCATTTCCCATGAAGTCACCCGGCAATTTCACGACCATGAGTGACACGATATCCAGAGACGAAAACTTGAGCAAGAGCCTCACAATCGCCCTTTTTTCATATCCCGAAGTGTTCTCCTCATGGTCTGTAGATCAGACGTGCCATACCTACGACCCAAAACATAAGCCGAGTTTGTGTTTTCAGACAACTGTCCAAACAGCTCTGGCCTACACACCCTACAGGCTCAGGGCCCTGGAGCCAAACCTGAGGACTGTACTTGCCCTCTCCAAGGGAATTGTATGTGCCCATTCCAATGGCCACAACCCTACTAATAGGATAACCTCCAAAGTCCCTGAGGCCATCCCAATAGTTGTGGCTTCCCAGGACAAACAGGGGCAATCTGAGCCCATCTGAGCACCTACCTGCACTCAGACCCGTAGACTGACGTCCCCAGAGGTAAAAAGGAACGAACAGGCCCCTAGGCACTAATCGGATCCATTGCTTTGGTTTCCAGGCATCACTCCTCAGAGGCCTGGATTTCAATACCAGCATATGGCTGTTTCTTGACTCACCCATCAGAACAAATCTCATCTACACATGGGAAACATGCACGTTGGAGCTGTGTCAAAGCCTCTGTTTAGGGGAACCTTTCAGGGCGGCAGGGCCACCGCGTCATTCCAAGGTCTCCATAGACACAAAAACATATTAGGACACATCCACAGGAGAGTCCATTTCAACTCAGCCTCCTCGGTTGCCCCCCACATCCAGCAGATCTAACCTGTCTTGTTGCTTGGAGACCATTGGAATGCGAGGTGGGCTACCCAGCCATCCATCCTTAGAACCCTGCTCAGAATCGTTGGCCTAGAGCCAACCAACAGGTCTCAATTTTCCTGCAGAAGAATCTTTGCAGTTTGGAGCTTCTCACAACTCCCATCGTGGGAAAACTCCCATGTCATCGTGATCCAACCCCCTTCAAGAAAGGGCCATCAGGGCAGAAAGTCCAACCTGAGCGATCGTCTGATCCTTGCCCTGACTTCAGATGCACGAGATCTCTATTGAGGTCTGTAGATTGTGCCTGCCATATCCTCACCCAGAAACCTAGGCCTAGCTTGGGTTCTCAGACTCCGTCCTCAGACTACTGGCCCACAAGCCCTCCAGATTGGCAATCCAGAACTACAATGCCGCACTGTGCCTGCCCTACAGAAGTAAATCATTGCCCTCAGGGCTACCCCGAAACCCCAAATGAGGATCAACCTGCACGCCATTCGGCTGTACCCCAAACATATAGGCTGACCTGGGCACGATTTCCCCTACTGACCCAGCCTGAGCCTGGACCTCCTGGTCCCACCCAGACAGCTGGCCGCACACTGAGCACATCGGACCCGCCACGGCCTTAGGTCGTCATCTCTTCCCAACTGCGGTTTTCAGGCTCCAGAACCTAGACCTTATCTCCAACCACTGCCCAGGGTTGAAAATGATGCAGAAATCATAACTCTTTCCCCATGGCAAGAAACCTTGTGCTTGGCATGTTGTCCAACGTTCAGTGTAGTTGAAACAAGCGTGGCCCATGAGGCCCAGCTCATGCTTGCGGGCCACATTGGTCACAAACACACATTGTAACCCTCAGCCTGAGCCCAGTCCTCAGGTAAGGCCTCTCAGGGCCTATATGAAGAGACAGCATATTGGGCTTGCCATGCCCCTAGGCCCCAATTTTTAACCAAAGTTCGGGTTTCCCTTCACTCTTCCCCAGGGCTCTGCTTTGGAATTCCTCTTTTGGTGGGACACCTGAGGTAACAAACCTGAAAGGAGTCCTCCCATCCCACAGATTGACGAAAAACAATTGGGATCGGGCCAAATCCACAGAGAGAAAGATTCGTCCATGGCCCATGAGACCTCCCCAACATTCCACGGCCATCGCTGAAACAAAATCCAGAGATAAAAGCCTGAGCAAGCGCCTCAGACTCGCTCATTCTTCATATCCTGAAGAGTTCTTCTCATGGTTTGTAGATCGGGCGTGCCATACCTACGTCCCCAAACTTAAGCTGAGTTTGTGTTTTCAGTCTTCTGTCCTCAAAGTCCTGGGCCACACTCCCTCCAGGCTGGGGCCCCTGGAGCCACACATTAGGACTGCCCCCACCCAATCCATGGGAATTCTGCCCATTCCATTGTCAAAAATCGTACAAATTAGGAGAACCCTCCAAAGTCCCTGAGGCCATCCCAATAGTGTAGGTCGCCCCGGACAAAAAAGGGCGGTTGATACCGGCTGAGCATCTACCTCCACTCATCTACCTCCACTCATACCAAGAAGATTGAACCAGACAGAACCCGAGGCCATTATCGGATCCATTGCTTTGGTTTACAGGCATGTCTCCTCAAAATCCTGGATTCCAATACCAGCAGAGGGGCTTTCCTGAGGCACCCATCAGAACAAATCTCGTTTCCACAAGGAAACTTGTGCATGGGAGCTATGCCAAAGCTTAGGAGAATACTTCAGGGTCCCGGTGCCACCTCCCCATTCCAAGGCCTCATGGACACAAACACAGGTTAGGACCCATCCTCTGGAAAGTGCATTTCAACTCAGCCACCCCGGTTGCTCCCGCAGATCCATTAGATCTAAACTGTCTTGTTGCTAGGAGACAATTGGAAGGCGAGGCGGACTTCCCAGGCATCCATCCTCGAACGGTGCTCTGGAGTCATTCCATATGGGATGTCCTGGAGCTGTCCAACAGGTCTCAATTGTCCCGCAGAAGGAATCCTTGAAGGGGGCATCCCACATCTCCCAACGTGGAAAACCTCCATGGCCTCGAGATTCCGCTCCCTTCATGAAGGGGCCGTCATGCACAGAAACTCCAACCTGAGCCAATGTCGGATCCTCGCTTTGACTTCAGATGCATGAGATATTGGTTCAGATCTGCAGGGGGTACCTGCCGTGCCCTCACCCTGAATCCGAAGTCTAGCTTGTGTTCTCAGATTTCCGTCCTCACTCTCCTGGCCCCGAAGCCCTCAAGTTTGGCAATTCCGGACCGACAATGAAGCACTCTGCCTGCCCTCTAGAAAAAATATATTGCCTAATGACCTGCCCAGGCAGCTTAAATGAAGAAAAACCTACACGGCACTCGAATGTACCCAAATTATATAGTCTAACCTGGGCACTAATGCACTGTCTGACACAACCTGAGCCCGGACCTGCTGACCAACACACAGACAGCTGACCGCACCCTGAGCACATCAGACCCGCCATGGCCTTAGGTCATCATCTCTTCCCTACCTCAGTTTTCAGGCTTCAGAACCTAGACCTTATCTCCAATCACTGCCCACGGGTGACTGTGATGCCGAAATCAGAACTCTTCCTGACCCATGGCAAGAAACCTTATGGTTGGCATGTTGTCAACGTTCAGTGTAGAAGAAACCAGCATTCACCCTGAGGCCCCGCCCATTCTTGAGTGCGACGAGAGCATAAACACGCATTGTGACCTCAGCGTGAGTCCTGTCCTCTAGTAAGTCCTCTCAGTGGCTGGACCATTAGATGTCATAATGGGCTTGACATGTCCCTAGTCCCCAATTTTTAAACAGATTTCTGGTTGTCCAGTCGCCCCACCCCAGGGCTCTACTCTGGATTCCCTCATTTTGTGGGACATCTGAAGTTGAAAAACAAAATGAAACAAATCGACAACAACAACAAAAAAATGGAATTCTTCCATCCCCAGAATGACCCCAAACTCTTTGGACGGGACCGAATCCCCAGAGAGTAAGACTCGTCCATTTCCCATGAAGTCACCCGGCAATTTCACGACCATGAGTGACACGATATCCAGAGACAAAAACTTGAGCAAGAGCCTCACACTCGCCCTTTTTTCATATCCCGAAGTGTTCTCCTCATGGTCTGTAGATCAGTCCTGCCATACCTATGACCCAAAACATAAGCCGAGTTTGTGTTTTCAGAAAACTGTCCAAACAGCTCTGGCCTACACACCCTACAGGCTCAGGGCCCTGGAGCCAAACCTGAGGACTGTACTTGCCCTCTCCAAGGGAATTGTATGTGCCCATTCCAATGGCCACAACCCTACTGGTAGGATAACCTCCAAAGTCCCTGAGGCCATCCCAATAGTTGTGGCTTCCCAGGACAAACAGGGGCAATCTGAGCCCATCTGAGCACGTACCTGCACTCAGACCCGTAGACTGATGTCCCCAGAGGTAAAAACGAACGAACAGGCCCCTAGGCACTATTTGGATCCATTGCTTTGGTATCCAGGCATCTCTCCTCAGAGGCCTGTATTTCAATACCAGCATATGGCTGTTTCTTGACTCACCCATCAGAACAAATCTCATCTACACATGGGAAACATGCACGTTGGAGCTGTGTCAAAGCCTCTGTTTAGGAGAACCCTTCAGGGCCCCAGGGCCACCGCTTCATTCCAAGGTCTCCATAGACACAAAAACATATTAGGACACATCCGCAGGAGAGTCCATTTCAACTCAGCCTCCTCGGTTGCCCCCCACATCCAGCAGATCTAACCTGTCTTGTTGCTTGGAGACCATTGGAATGCGAGGTGGGCTACCCAGCCATCCATCCTTAGAACCCTGCTCGTAATCGTTGGCCTAGAGCCAACCAACAGGTCTCAATTTTCCCGCAGAAGAATCTATGCAGTTTGGAGCTTCTCACAACTCCCATCGTGGGAAAACCCCCATGTCCTCGTGATCCAACCCCCTTCAAGAAAGGGCCATCAGAGCAGAAAGTCCAACCTGAGCGATCGTCTGATCCTTGCCCTGACTTCAGATGCACGAGATCTCGATTGAGGTCTGTAGGTTGTGACTGCCATATCCTCACCCAGAAACCTAGGCCTAGCTTGGGTTCTCAGACTCCGTCCTCAGACTACTGGCGCACAAGCCCTCCAGTTGGGCAATCCAGAACTACAATGCCGCACTCTGCCTGCACTACAGAAGTAAAACATTGCCCTCAGGGCTACCCCTAAACCCCAAATGAGGATCAACCTGCACGCCATTCGGCTGTACTCCAAACATATAGGCTGACATGGGCACTATTTCCCCTTCGGACCCAGCCTGAGCCTGGACCTCCTGGTCCCACCCAGACAGCTGGCCGCACACTGAGCACATCGGACCCGCCATGGCCTTAGGTCGTCATCTCTTGCCAACTGCGGTTTGCAGGCTCCAGAAGCTAGACCTTATCTACAACCACTGCCCAGGGTTGAAAATGATGCAGAAATCATAACTCTTTCCCCATGGCAAGAAACCTTGTGGTTGGCATGTTGTCCAACGTTCAGTGTAGTTGAAACAAGCGTGGCCCATGAGGCCCAGCCCATGCGTGCGGGCCACATTGGTCACAAACACACATTGTGACTCTCAGCCTGAGCCCAGTCCTCAGGTAAGGCCTCTCAGGGCCTATATGAAGAGACAGCATATTGGGCTTGCCATGCCCCTAGGCCCCAATTTTCTACCATAGTTCGGGTTGTCCCTTCACTCTTCCCCAGGGCTCTGCTGTGGAATTCCTCTTTTGGTGGGACACCTAGGTAACAAACCTGAAAGGAGACCTCCCATCCCACAGATTGACGAAAAACAATTGGGATCGGGCCAAATCCACAAAGAGGAAGATTCGTCCATGGCCCATGAGACCTCCCCAACATTCCACGGCCATCGCTGAAGCAAAATCCAGAGACAAAATCCTGAGCAAGCGCCTCAGACTCGCTCATTCTTCATATCCTGAAGAGTTCTTCTCATGGTTTGTAGATCGGGCGTGCCATACCTACTTCCCCAAACTTAAGCTGAGTTTGTGTTTTCAGTCTTCTGTCCTCAAATTCCTGGGCCACACTCCCTCCAGGCTGGGGCCCCTGGAGCCACACATTAGGACTGCCCCCACCCAATCCATGGGAATTCTGCCCATTCCATTGTCAAAAATCGTACAAATTAGGAGAACCCTCCAAAGTCCCTGAGGCCATCCCAATAGTGTAGGTCGCCCCGGACAAAAAAGGGCGGTTGATACCGGCTGAGCATCTACCTCCACTCATCTACCTCCACTCATACCAAGAAGATTGAACCAGACAGAACCCGAGGCCATTATCGGATCCATTGCTTTGGTTTACAGGCATGTCTCCTCAAAATCCTGGATTCCAATACCAGCAGAGGGGCTTTCCTGAGGCACCCATCAGAACAAATCTCGTTTCCACAAGGAAACTTGTGCATGGGAGCTATGCCAAAGCTTAGGAGAATACTTCAGGGTCCCGGTGCCACCTCCCCATTCCAAGGCCTCATGGACACAAACACAGGTTAGGACCCATCCTCTGGAAAGTGCATTTCAACTCAGCCACCCCGGTTGCTCCCGCAGATCCATTAGATCTAAACTGTCTTGTTGCTAGGAGACAATTGGAAGGCGAGGCGGACTTCCCAGGCATCTATCCTCGAACGGTGCTCTGGAGTCATTCCATATGGGATGTCCTGGAGCTGTCCAACAGGTCTCAATTGTCCCGCAGAAGGAATCCTTGAAGGGGGCATCCCACATCTCCCAACGTGGAAAACCTCCATGGCCTCGAGATTCCGCTCCCTTCATGAAGGGGCCGTCATGCACAGAAACTCCAACCTGAGCCAATGTCGGATCCTCGCTTTGACTTCAGATGCATGAGATATTGGTTCAGATCTGCAGGGGGTACCTGCCGTGCCCTCACCCTGAATCCGAAGTCTAGCTTGTGTTCTCAGATTTCCGTCCTCACTCTCCTGGCCCCGAAGCCCTCAAGTTTGGCAATTCCGGACCGACAATGAAGCACTCTGCCTGCCCTCTAGAAAAAATATATTGCCTAATGACCTGCCCAGGCAGCTTAAATGAAGAAAAACCTACACGGCACTCGAATGTACCCAAATTATATAGTCTAACCTGGGCACTAATGCACTGTCTGACACAACCTGAGCCCGGACCTGCTGACCAACACACAGACAGCTGACCGCACCCTGAGCACATCAGACCCGCCATGGCCTTAGGTCATCATCTCTTCCCTACCTCAGTTTTCAGGCTTCAGAACCTAGACCTTATCTCCAATCACTGCCCACGGGTGACTGTGATGCCGAAATCAGAACTCTTCCTGACCCATGGCAAGAAACCTTATGGTTGGCATGTTGTCAACGTTCAGTGTAGAAGAAACCAGCATTCACCCTGAGGCCCCGCCCATTCTTGAGTGCGACGAGAGCATAAACACGCATTGTGACCTCAGCGTGAGTCCTGTCCTCTAGTAAGTCCTCTCAGTGGCTGGACCATTAGATGTCATAATGGGCTTGACATGTCCCTAGTCCCCAATTTTTAAACAGATTTCTGGTTGTCCAGTCGCCCCACCCCAGGGCTCTACTCTGGATTCCCTCATTTTGTGGGACATCTGAAGTTGAAAAACAAAATGAAACAAATCGACAACAACAACAAAAAAATGGAATTCTTCCATCCCCAGAATGAACCCAAACTCTTTGGACGGGACCGAATCCCCAGAGAGTAAGACTCGTCCATTTCCCATGAAGTCACCCGGCAATTTCACGACCATGAGTGACACGATATCCAGAGACAAAAACTTGAGCAAGAGCCTCACACTCGCCCTTTTTTCATATCCCGAAGTGTTCTCCTCATGGTCTGTAGATCAGTCCTGCCATACCTATGACCCAAAACATAAGCCGAGTTTGTGTTTTCAGACAACTGTCCAAACAGCTCTGGCCTACACACCCTACAGGCTCAGGGCCCTGGAGCCAAACCTGAGGACTGTACTTGCCCTCTCCAAGGGAATTGTATGTGCCCATTCCAATGGCCACAACCCTACTGGTAGGATAACCTCCAAAGTCCCTGAGGCCATCCCAATAGTTGTGGCTTCCCAGGACAAACAGGGGCAATCTGAGCCCATCTGAGCACGTACCTGCACTCAGACCCGTAGACTGATGTCCCCAGAGGTAAAAACGAACGAACAGGCCCCTAGGCACTATTTGGATCCATTGCTTTGGTATCCAGGCATCTCTCCTCAGAGGCCTGTATTTCAATACCAGCATATGGCTGTTTCTTGACTCACCCATCAGAACAAATCTCATCTACACATGGGAAACATGCACGTTGGAGCTGTGTCAAAGCCTCTGTTTAGGAGAACCCTTCAGGGCCCCAGGGCCACCGCTTCATTCCAAGGTCTCCATAGACACAAAAACATATTAGGACACATCCGCAGGAGAGTCCATTTCAACTCAGCCTCCTCGGTTGCCCCCCACATCCAGCAGATCTAACCTGTCTTGTTGCTTGGAGACCATTGGAATGCGAGGTGGGCTACCCAGCCATCCATCCTTAGAACCCTGCTCGTAATCGTTGGCCTAGAGCCAACCAACAGGTCTCAATTTTCCCGCAGAAGAATCTATGCAGTTTGGAGCTTCTCACAACTCCCATCGTGGGAAAACCCCCATGTCCTCGTGATCCAACCCCCTTCAAGAAAGGGCCATCAGAGCAGAAAGTCCAACCTGAGCGATCGTCTGATCCTTGCCCTGACTTCAGATGCACGAGATCTCGATTGAGGTCTGTAGGTTGTGACTGCCATATCCTCACCCAGAAACCTAGGCCTAGCTTGGGTTCTCAGACTCCGTCCTCAGACTACTGGCGCACAAGCCCTCCAGTTGGGCAATCCAGAACTACAATGCCGCACTCTGCCTGCACTACAGAAGTAAAACATTGCCCTCAGGGCTACCCCTAAACCCCAAATGAGGATCAACCTGCACGCCATTCGGCTGTACTCCAAACATATAGGCTGACATGGGCACTATTTCCCCTTCGGACCCAGCCTGAGCCTGGACCTCCTGGTCCCACCCAGACAGCTGGCCGCACACTGAGCACATCGGACCCGCCATGGCCTTAGGTCGTCATCTCTTGCCAACTGCGGTTTGCAGGCTCCAGAAGCTAGACCTTATCTACAACCACTGCCCAGGGTTGAAAATGATGCAGAAATCATAACTCTTTCCCCATGGCAAGAAACCTTGTGGTTGGCATGTTGTCCAACGTTCAGTGTAGTTGAAACAAGCGTGGCCCATGAGGCCCAGCCCATGCGTGCGGGCCACATTGGTCACAAACACACATTGTGACTCTCAGCCTGAGCCCAGTCCTCAGGTAAGGCCTCTCAGGGCCTATATGAAGAGACAGCATATTGGGCTTGCCATGCCCCTAGGCCCCAATTTTCTACCATAGTTCGGGTTGTCCCTTCACTCTTCCCCAGGGCTCTGCTGTGGAATTCCTCTTTTGGTGGGACACCTAGGTAACAAACCTGAAAGGAGACCTCCCATCCCACAGATTGACGAAAAACAATTGGGATCGGGCCAAATCCACAAAGAGGAAGATTCGTCCATGGCCCATGAGACCTCCCCAACATTCCACGGCCATCGCTGAAGCAAAATCCAGAGACAAAATCCTGAGCAAGCGCCTCAGACTCGCTCATTCTTCATATCCTGAAGAGTTCTTCTCATGGTTTGTAGATCGGGCGTGCCATACCTACTTCCCCAAACTTAAGCTGAGTTTGTGTTTTCAGTCTTCTGTCCTCAAATTCCTGGGCCACACTCCCTCCAGGCTGGGGCCCCTGGAGCCACACATTAGGACTGCCCCCACCCAATCCATGGGAATTCTGCCCATTCCATTGTCAAAAATCGTACAAATTAGGAGAACCCTCCAAAGTCCCTGAGGCCATCCCAATAGTGTAGGTCGCCCCGGACAAAAAAGGGCGGTTGATACCGGCTGAGCATCTACCTCCACTCATCTACCTCCACTCATACCAAGAAGATTGAACCAGACAGAACCCGAGGCCATTATCGGATCCATTGCTTTGGTTTACAGGCATGTCTCCTCAAAATCCTGGATTCCAATACCAGCAGAGGGGCTTTCCTGAGGCACCCATCAGAACAAATCTCGTTTCCACAAGGAAACTTGTGCATGGGAGCTATGCCAAAGCTTAGGAGAATACTTCAGGGTCCCGGTGCCACCTCCCCATTCCAAGGCCTCATGGACACAAACACAGGTTAGGACCCATCCTCTGGAAAGTGCATTTCAACTCAGCCACCCCGGTTGCTCCCGCAGATCCATTAGATCTAAACTGTCTTGTTGCTAGGAGACAATTGGAAGGCGAGGCGGACTTCCCAGGCATCCATCCTCGAACGGTGCTCTGGAGTCATTCCATATGGGATGTCCTGGAGCTGTCCAACAGGTCTCAATTGTCCCGCAGAAGGAATCCTTGAAGGGGGCATCCCACATCTCCCAACGTGGAAAACCTCCATGGCCTCGAGATTCCGCTCCCTTCATGAAGGGGCCGTCATGCACAGAAACTCCAACCTGAGCCAATGTCGGATCCTCGCTTTGACTTCAGATGCATGAGATATTGGTTCAGATCTGCAGGGGGTACCTGCCGTGCCCTCACCCTGAATCCGAAGTCTAGCTTGTGTTCTCAGATTTCCGTCCTCACTCTCCTGGCCCCGAAGCCCTCAAGTTTGGCAATTCCGGACCGACAATGAAGCACTCTGCCTGCCCTCTAGAAAAAATATATTGCCTAATGACCTGCCCAGGCAGCTTAAATGAAGAAAAACCTACACGGCACTCGAATGTACCCAAATTATATAGTCTAACCTGGGCACTAATGCACTGTCTGACACAACCTGAGCCCGGACCTGCTGACCAACACACAGACAGCTGACCGCACCCTGAGCACATCAGACCCGCCATGGCCTTAGGTCATCATCTCTTCCCTACCTCAGTTTTCAGGCTTCAGAACCTAGACCTTATCTCCAATCACTGCCCACGGGTGACTGTGATGCCGAAATCAGAACTCTTCCTGACCCATGGCAAGAAACCTTATGGTTGGCATGTTGTCAACGTTCAGTGTAGAAGAAACCAGCATTCACCCTGAGGCCCCGCCCATTCTTGAGTGCGACGAGAGCATAAACACGCATTGTGACCTCAGCGTGAGTCCTGTCCTCTAGTAAGTCCTCTCAGTGGCTGGACCATTAGATGTCATAATGGGCTTGACATGTCCCTAGTCCCCAATTTTTAAACAGATTTCTGGTTGTCCAGTCGCCCCACCCCAGGGCTCTACTCTGGATTCCCTCATTTTGTGGGACATCTGAAGTTGAAAAACAAAATGAAACAAATCGACAACAACAACAAAAAAATGGAATTCTTCCATCCCCAGAATGAACCCAAACTCTTTGGACGGGACCGAATCCCCAGAGAGTAAGACTCGTCCATTTCCCATGAAGTCACCCGGCAATTTCACGACCATGAGTGACACGATATCCAGAGACAAAAACTTGAGCAAGAGCCTCACACTCGCCCTTTTTTCATATCCCGAAGTGTTCTCCTCATGGTCTGTAGATCAGTCCTGCCATACCTATGACCCAAAACATAAGCCGAGTTTGTGTTTTCAGACAACTGTCCAAACAGCTCTGGCCTACACACCCTACAGGCTCAGGGCCCTGGAGCCAAACCTGAGGACTGTACTTGCCCTCTCCAAGGGAATTGTATGTGCCCATTCCAATGGCCACAACCCTACTGGTAGGATAACCTCCAAAGTCCCTGAGGCCATCCCAATAGTTGTGGCTTCCCAGGACAAACAGGGGCAATCTGAGCCCATCTGAGCACGTACCTGCACTCAGACCCGTAGACTGATGTCCCCAGAGGTAAAAAGGAACGAACAGGCCCCTAGGCACTATTTGGATCCATTGCTTTGGTATCCAGGCATCTCTCCTCAGAGGCCTGTATTTCAATACCAGCATATGGCTGTTTCTTGACTCACCCATCAGAACAAATCTCATCTACACATGGGAAACATGCACGTTGGAGCTGTGTCAAAGCCTCTGTTTAGGAGAACCCTTCAGGGCCCCAGGGCCACCGCTTCATTCCAAGGTCTCCATAGACACAAAAACATATTAGGACACATCCGCAGGAGAGTCCATTTCAACTCAGCCTCCTCGGTTGCCCCCCACATCCAGCAGATCTAACCTGTCTTGTTGCTTGGAGACCATTGGAATGCGAGGTGGGCTACCCAGCCATCCATCCTTAGAACCCTGCTCGTAATCGTTGGCCTAGAGCCAACCAACAGGTCTCAATTTTCCCGCAGAAGAATCTATGCAGTTTGGAGCTTCTCACAACTCCCATCGTGGGAAAACCCCCATGTCCTCGTGATCCAACCCCCTTCAAGAAAGGGCCATCAGAGCAGAAAGTCCAACCTGAGCGATCGTCTGATCCTTGCCCTGACTTCAGATGCACGAGATCTCGATTGAGGTCTGTAGGTTGTGACTGCCATATCCTCACCCAGAAACCTAGGCCTAGCTTGGGTTCTCAGACTCCGTCCTCAGACTACTGGCCCACAAGCCCTCCAGTTGGGCAATCCAGAACTACAATGCCGCACTCTGCCTGCACTACAGAAGTAAAACATTGCCCTCAGGGCTACCCCTAAACCCCAAATGAGGATCAACCTGCACGCCATTCGGCTGTACTCCAAACATATAGGCTGACATGGGCACTATTTCCCCTTCGGACCCAGCCTGAGCCTGGACCTCCTGGTCCCACCCAGACAGCTGGCCGCACACTGAGCACATCGGACCCGCCATGGCCTTAGGTCGTCATCTCTTGCCAACTGCGGTTTGCAGGCTCCAGAAGCTAGACCTTATCTACAACCACTGCCCAGGGTTGAAAATGATGCAGAAATCATAACTCTTTCCCCATGGCAAGAAACCTTGTGGTTGGCATGTTGTCCAACGTTCAGTGTAGTTGAAACAAGCGTGGCCCATGAGGCCCAGCCCATGCATGCGGGCCACATTGGTCACAAACACACATTGTGACTCTCAGCCTGAGCCCAGTCCTCAGGTAAGGCCTCTCAGGGCCTATATGAAGAGACAGCATATTGGGCTTTCCATGCCCCTAGGCCCCAATTTTCAACCATAGTTCGGGTTGTCCCTTCACTCTTCCCCAGGGCTCTGCTGTGGAATTCCTCTTTTGGTGGGACACCTAGGTAACAAACCTGAAAGGAGACCTCCCATCCCACAGATTGACGAAAAACAATTGGGATCGGGCCAAATCCACAAAGAGGAAGATTCGTCCATGGCCCATGAGACCTCCCCAACATTCCACGGCCATCGCTGAAGCAAAATCCAGAGACAAAATCCTGAGCAAGCGCCTCAGACTCGCTCATTCTTCATATCCTGAAGAGTTCTTCTCATGGTTTGTAGATCGGGCGTGCCATACCTACTTCCCCAAACTTAAGCTGAGTTTGTGTTTTCAGTCTTCTGTCCTCAAATTCCTGGGCCACACTCCCTCCAGGCTGGGGCCCCTGGAGCCACACATTAGGACTGCCCCCACCCAATCCATGGGAATTCTGCCCATTCCATTGTCAAAAATCGTACAAATTTGGAGAACCTTCCAAAGTCCCTGAGGCCATCCCAATAGTGTAGGCCGCCCGGGACAAAAAAGGGCGGTTGATACCGGCTGAGCATCTACCTCCACTCATCTACCTCCACTCATACCAAGAAGATTGAACCAGACAGGACCCGAGGCCATTATCGGATCCATTGCTTTGGTTTACAGGCATGTCTCCTCAAAAGCCTGGATTCCAATACCAGCAGAGGGGATTTCCTGAGGCACTCATCAGAACAAATCTCGTCTCCACAAGGAAACTTGTGCATGGGAGCTTTGCCAAAGCTTAGGAGAATACTTCAGGGTCCCGGTGCCACCTCCCCATTCCAAGGCCCTCATGGACACAAACACACGTTAGGACCCATCCTCTGGAAAGTGCATTTCAACTCAGCCACCACGGTTGCTCCCGCAGATCCATTTGATCTAAACTGTCTTGTTGCTAGGGGACAATTGGAAGGCGTGGCGGACTTCCCAGGCATCCATCCTCGAACGGTGCTCTGGAGTCATTCCATATGGGATGTTCTGGAGCTGTCCAACAGGTCTCAATTGTCCCGCAGAAGGAATCCTTGAAGGGGGTATCCCACATCTCCCAACGTGGAAAACCTCCATGGCCTCGAGATTCCACTCCCTTCATGAAGGGGCCGTCATGCACAGAAACTTCAACCTGAGCCAACGTCGGATCCTCGCCCTGACTCAGATGCATGAGATATTGGTTCAGATCTGCAGGGGGTACCTGCCGTGCCCTCACCCTGAATCCGAAGTCTAGCTTGTGTTCTCAGACTTCCGTCCTCACTCTCCTGGCCCCGAAGCCCTCAAGTTTGGCAATTCCGGACCGACAATGAGGCACTCTGCCTGCCCTCTAGAAAAAATATATTGCCTAATGAGCTGCACAGGCACCTTAAATGACGATAAACCTACACGGCACTCGAATGTACCCAAATTATATAGTCTAACCTGGGCACTAATGCACTGTCTGACACAACCTGAGCCCGGACCTGCTGACCAACACCCAGACAGCTGACCGCACGCTGAGCACATCAGACCCGCCATGGCCTTAGGTCATCATCTCTTCCCTACCTCAGTTTTCAGGCTTCAGAACCTAGACCTTATCTCCAATCACTGCTCACGGGTGACTGTGATGCAGAAATCAGAACTCTTCCTGACCCATGGCAAGAAACCTTGTGGTTGGCATGTTGTCCAACGTTCAGTGTAGGAGAAACCAGCCTTCACCCTGAGGCCCCACCCATTCTTGAGTGCGACGAGAGCATAAACACGGATTGTGACGTCAGCGTGAGTCCTGTCCTCTAGTAAGTCCTCTCAGTGGCTGGACCATTAGATGTCATAATGGGCTGACATGTCCCTAGTCGCCAATTTTTAACCAGATTTCTGGTTGTCCAGTCGCCCCACCCCAGGGCTCTACTCTGGATTCCCTCATATGGTGGCACATCTGAGGTTGAAAAACAAAATGAAACAAATTGACAACAACAAAAAAATGGAATTCTTCCATCCCCAGAATGACCCCAAACTCTTTGGATGGGACCGAACCCCCAGAGAGTAAGACTCGTCCATTTCCCATGAAGTCACCCGGCAATTTCACGACCATGAGTGACACGATATCCAGAGACAAAAACTTGAGCAAGAGCCTCACACTCGACCTTTTTTCATATACCGAAGTGTTCTCCTCATGGTCTGTAGATCAGTCCTGCCATACCTATGACCCAAAACATAAGCCGAGTTTATGTTTTCAGACAACTGTCCAAACAGCACTGGCCTACACACCCTACAGGCTCAGGGCCCTGGAGCCAAACCTGAGGACTGTACTTGCCCTCTCCAAGGGAATTGTATGTGCCCATACCAATGGCCACAACCCTACATATAGGATAACCTCCAAAGTCCCTGAGGCCATCCTAAAAGTTGTGGCTTCCCAGGACAAACAGGGGCAATCTGAGCCCTTCTGAGCACCTACCTGCACTCAGACCCGTAGACTGATGTCCCCAGAGGTAAAAAGGAACGAACAGGCCCCTAGGCACTAATCGGATACATTGCTTTGGTTTCCAGGCATCTCTCCTCAGAGGCCAGGATTTCAATACCAGCATATGGCTGTTTCTTGACTCACCCATCAGAACAAATCTCATCTACACATGGGAAACATGCACGATGGAGCTGTGTCAAAGCCTCTGTTTAGGAGAACCCTTCAGGGCCCCAGGGCCACCGCTTCATTCCAAGGTCTCCATAGACACAAAAACATATTAGGACACATCCACAGGAGAGTCCATTTCAACTCAGCCTCCTCGGTTGCCCCCCACATCCAGCACATCTCACCTGTCTTGTTGCTTGGAGACAATCGGAATGCGAGGTGGGCTACCCAGCCATCCATCCTTAGAACCCTGCTCGGAATCGTTGGCCTGGAGCCAACCAACAGGTCTCAATTGTCCTGCAGAAGAATCTTTGCAGTTTGGAGCTTCTCACAACTCCCATCGTGCGAAAACCCCCATGTCCTCGTGATCCAACCCCCTTCAAGAAAGGGCCATCAGGGCAGAAAGTCCAACCTGAGTGAACGTCTGATCCTTGCCCTGACTTCAGATGCACGAGATCTCGATTGAGGTCTGTAGATTGTGCCTGCCATATCCTCACCCTGAAACCTAGGCCTAGCTTGGGTTCTCAGACTCCGTCCTCAGACTACTGGCCCACAAGCCCTCCAGTTGGCAATCCAGAACTACAAAGCCGCACTCTGCCTGCCCTACAGAAGTAAAACATTGCCCTAAGGGCTACCCCGAAACCGCAAATGAGGATCAACCTGCACGCCATTCGGCTGTACCCCAAACATATAGGCTGACCTGGGCACTATTTCCCCTTCTGACCCAGCCTGAGCCTGGACCTCCTGGTCCCACCCAGACAGCTGGCCGCACACTGAGCACATAGGACCCGCCATGGCCTTAGGTCATCATCTCTTCCCAACTGCGGTTTTCAGGCTCCAGAACCTAGACCTTATCTCCAACCACTGCCCAGGGTTGAAAATGATGCAGAAATCATAACTCTTTCCCCATGGCAAGAAACCTTGTGCTTGGCATGTTGTCCAACGTTCAGTGTAGTTGAAACAAGCGTGGCCCATGAGGCCCAGCCCATGCTTGCGGGCCACATTGGTCACAAACACACATTGTGACCCTCAGCCTGAGCCCAGTCCTCAGGTAAGGCCTCTCAGGGCCTATATGAAGAGACAGCATATTGGGCTTGCCATGCCCCTAGGCCCCAATTTTTAACCATAGTTCGGGTTGTCCCTTCACTCTTCCCCAGGGCTCTGCTTTGGAATTCCTCTTTTGGTGGGACACCTGAGGTAACAAACCTGAAAGGAGTCCTCCCATCCCACAGATTGACGAAAAACAATTGGGATCGGGCCAAATCCACAGAGAGGAAGATTCGTCTATGGCCCATGAGACCTCCCCAACATTCCACGGCCATCGCTGAAACAAAATCCAGAGACAAAAGCCTAAGCAAGCGCCTCAGACTCGCTCATTCTTCATATCCTGAAGAGTTCTTCTCATGGTTTGTAGATCGGGCGTGCCTTACCTACGTCCCCAAACTTAAGCTGAGTTTGTGTTTTCAGTCTTCTGTCCTCAAAGTCCTGGGCCACACTCGCTCCAGGCTGGGGCCCCTGGAGCCACACATTAGGACTGCCCCCACCCAATCAATGGGAATTCTGCCCATTCCATTGTCAAAAATCGTACAAATTAGGAGAACCCTCCAAAGTCCCTGAGGCCATCCCAATAGTGTAGGTCGCCCGGGACAAAAAGGGCGGTTGATACCGGCTGAGCATCTACCTCCACACATCTACCTCCACTCATACCAAGAAGATTGAACCAGACAGGACCCGAGGCCATTATCGGATCCATTGCTTTGGTTTACAGGCATGTCTCCTTAAAAGCCTGGATTCCAATACCATCAGAGTGGATTTCCTGAGGCACCCATCAGAACAAATCTCGTCTCCACAAGGAAACTTGTGCATGGGAGCTAAGCCAAAGCTTAGGAGAATACTTCAGGGTCCTGGTGCCACCTCCCCATTCCAAGGCCCTCATGGACACAAACACACGTTAGGTCCCATCCTCTAGAAAGTGCATTTCAACTCAGCCACCCCGGTTGCTCCCGCAGAACCATTAGATCTAAACTGTCTTGTTGCTAGGAGACAATTGGAAGGTGAGGCGGACTTCCCAGGCATCCATCCTCGAACGGTGCTCTGGAGTCATTCCATATGGGATGTCCTGGAGCTGTCCAACAGGTCTCAATTGTCCCGCAGAAGGAATCCTTGAAGGGGGCATCCCACATCTCCCAACGTGGAAAACCTCCATGGCCTCGAGATTCCGCTCCCTTCATGAAGGGGCCGTCATGCACAGAAACTCCAACCTGAGCCAACGTCGGATCCTCGCCCTGACTTCAGATGCATTAGATATTGGTTCAGATCTGCAGGGGGTACCTGCCGTGCCCTCACCCTGAATCCGAAGTCTAGCTTGTGTCTCAGACTTCCGTCCTCACTCTCCTGGCCCCGAAGCCCACAAGTTTGGCAATTCCGGACCGACAATGAAGCACTCTGCCTGCCCTCTAGAAAAAATATATTGCCTAATGAGCAGCCCAGGCAGCTTAAATGAGGATAAACTTACACGGCCCTCGAATGTACCCAAATTATATAGTCTAACCTGGGCACTAATGCACTGTCTGTCACAACCTGAGCCCGGACCTGCTGACCAACACCCAGACAGCTGACCGCACGCTGAGCACATCAGACCCGCCATGGCCTTAGGTCATCATCTCTTCCCTACCTCAGTTTTCAGGCTTCAGGACCTAGACCTTATCTCCAATCACTGCCCACGGGACACTGTGATGCAAAAATCAGAACTCTTCCTGACCCATGGCAAGAAACCTTGTGGTTGGCATGTTGTCCTACGTTCAGGTTAGGAGAAACCAGCATTCACCCTGAGGCCCCTCCCATTCTTGAGTGCGACGAGAGCATAAACACGCATTGTTACCTCAGCGTGAGTCCTGTCCTCTAGTAAGTCCTCTCATTGGCTGGACCATTAGATGTCATAATGGGCTTGACATGTCCCTAGTCCCCAATTTTTAACCAGATTTCTGGTTGTCCAGTCGCCCCACCCCAGGGATCTACTCTGGAATCCCTCATTTGGTGGGACATCTGAGGTTGAAAAACAAAATGAAACAAATCGACAACAACAACAAAAAAACGGACTTCTTCCATCCCCAGAATGACCCCAAACTCTTTGGACGGGACCGAACCCCCAGAGAGTAAGACTCGTCCATTTCCCATGAAGTCACCCGGCAATTTCACGACCATGAGTGACACGATATCCAGAGACAAAAACTTGAGCAAGAGCCTCACACTCGCCCTTTTTTCATATCCCGAAGTGTTCTCCTCATGGTCTGTAGATCAGTCCTGCCATACCTATGACCCAAAACATAAGCCGAGTTTGTGTTTTCAGACAACTGTCCAAACAGCTCTGGCCTACACACGCTACAGGCTCAGGGCCCTGGAGCCAAACCTGAGGACTATACTTGCCCTCTCCACGGGAATTGTATGTGCCCATTCCAATGGCCACAACCCTACTAATAGGATAACCTCCAAAGTCCCTGAGGCCATCCCAATATTTGTGGCTTCCCAGGACAAACAGGGGCAATCTGAGGCCATCTGAGCACCTACCTGCACTCAGACCCGTAGACTGATGTCCCCAGAGGTAAAAAGGAACGAACTGGCCCCTTGGCACTAATCGGATCCATTGCTTTGGTTTCCAGGCATCTCTCCTCAGAGGCCTGGATTTCAATACCAGCATATGGCTGTTTCTTGACTCACCCATCAGAACAAATCTCATCTACACATGGGAAACATGCACGTTGGAGCTGTGTCAAAGCCTCTGTTTAGGAGAACCCTTCAGGGCCCCAGGGCCACCGCTTCATTCCAAGGTCTCCATAGATACAAAAACATATTAGGACACATCCACAGGAGAGTCCATTTCAAATCAGCCTCCTCGGTTGACCCCCACATCCAGCAGATCTAACCTGTCTTGTTGCTTGGAGACCATTGGAATGCGAGGTGGGCTACCCAGCCATCCATCCTTAGAACCCTGCTCGGAATCGTTGGCCTGGAGCCAACCAACAGGTCTCAATTGTCCGGCAGAAGAATCTTTGCAGTTTGGAGCTTCTCACAACTCCCATCGTGGGAAAACCCCCATGTCCTCGTGTCCAACCCCCTTTAAGAAAGCTCCATCAGGGCAGAAAGTCCAACCTAAGCCATCGTCTGATCCTTGCCCTGACTTCAGATGCACGAGATCTCGATTGAGGTCTGTAGATTGTGCCTGCCATATCCTCACCCAGAAACCTAGGCCTAGCTTGGGTTCTTAGACTCCGTCCTCAGACTACTGGCTCACAAGCCCTCCAGTTGGGAAATCCAGAACTACAATGCCGCACTCTGCCTGCACTACAGAAGTAAAACATTGCCCTCAGGGCTACCCCTAAACCCCAAATGAGGATCAACCTGCACGCCATTCGGCTGTACCCCAAACATATAGGCTGACCTGGGCACTATTTCCCCTTCTGACCCAGCCTGCGCCTGGACCTCCTGGTCCCACCCAGACAGCTGGCCGCACACTGAGCACATCGGACCCGCCATGGCCTTATGTCGTCATCTCTTCCCAACTGCGGTTTGCAGGCTCCAGAAGCTAGACCTTATCTCCAACCACTGACCAGGGTTGAAAATGATGCAGAAATCATAACTCTTTCCCCATGGCAAGAAAACTTGTGGTTGGCATGTTGTCCAAAGTTCAGTGTAGTTGAAACAAGCGTGGCCCATGAGGCCCAGCCCATGCTTGCGGGCCACATTGGTCACAAACACACATTGTGACCCTCAGCCTGAGCCCAGTCCTCAGGTAAGGCCTCTCAGGGCCTATATGAAGAGACAGCATATTGGGCTTCCCATGCCCCTAGGCCCCAATTTTTAACCATAGTTCGGGTTGTCCCTTCACTCTTCCCCAGGGCTCTGCTTTGGAATTCCTCTTTTGGTGGGACACCTAGGTAACAAACCTGAAAGGAGACCTCCCATCCCACAGATTGACGAAAAACAATTGGGATCGGGCCAAATCCACAAAGAGGAAGATTCGTCCATGGCCCATGAGACCTCCCCAACATTCCACGGCCATTGCTGAATCAAAATCCAGGGACAAAATCTTGAGCAAGCGCCTCAGACTCGCTCATTCTTCATATCCTGAAGACTTCTTCTCATGGTTTGTAGATCGGGCGTGCCATACCTACTTCCCCAAACTTAAGCTGAGTTTGTGTTTTCAGTTTTCTGTCCTCAAAGTCCTGGGCCACACTCCCTCCAGGCTGGGGCCCCTGGAGCCACACATTAGGACTGCCCCCACCCAATCCATGGGAATTCTGCCCATTCCATTGTCAAAAATCGTACAAATTAGGAGAACCTTCCAAAGTCCCTGAGGCCATCCCAATAGTGTAGGTCGCCCGGGACAAAAAGGGCGGTTGATACCGGCTGAGCATCTACCTCCACTCATCTACCTCCACTCATACCAAGAAGATTGAACCAGACAGGACCCGAGGCCATTATCGGATCCATTGCTTTGGTTTACAGGCATGTCTCCTCAAAAGCCTGGATTCCAATACCAGCAGAGTGGATTTCCTGAGGCACTCATCAGAACAAATCTCGTCTCCACAAGGAAACTTGTGCATGGGTGCTATGCCAAAGCTTAGGAGAATACTTCAGGGTCCCGGTGCCACCTCCCCATTCCAAGGCCCTCATGGACACAAACACACGTTAGGACCCATCCTCTGGAAAGTGCATTTCAACTCAGCCACCCCGGTTGCCTCCGCAGATCCATTAGATCTAAACTGTCTTGTTGCTAGGGGACAATTGGAAGGTGAGGCGGACTTCCCAGGCATCCATCCTCGAACGGTGCTCTGGAGTCATTCCATATGGGATGTCCTGGAGCTGTCCAAGAGGTCTCAATTGTCCCGCAGAAGGAATCCTTGAAGGGGGCATCCCACATCTCCCAACGTGGAAAACCTCCATGGCCTCGAGATTCCGCTCCCTTCATGAAGGGGCCGTCATGCACAGAAACACCAACCTGAGCCAACGTCGGATCCTCGCCCTGACTCAGATGCATGAGATATTGGTTCAGATCTGCAGGGGGTACCTGCCGTGCCCTCACCCTGAATCCGAAGTCTAGCTTGTGTTCTCAGACTTCCGTCCTCACTCTCCTGGCCCCGAAGCCCTCAAGTTTGGCAATTCCGGACAGACAATGAGGCACTCTGCCTGCCCTCTAGAAAAAATATATTGCCTAATGAGCTGCCCAGGCAGCTTAAATGAAGATAAACCTACACGGCACTCGAATGTACCCAAATTATATAGTCTAACCTGGGCACTAATGCACTGTCTGACACAACATGAGCCCGGACCTGCTGACCAACACCCAGACAGCTGACCGCACGCTGAGCACATCAGACCCGCCATGGCCTTAGGTCATCATCTCTTCCCTACCTCAGTTTTCAGGCTTCAGAACCTAGACCTTATCTCCAATCACTGCTCACGGGTGACTGTGATGCAGAAATCAGAACTCTTCCTGACACATGGCAAGAAACCTTGTGGTTGGCATGTTGTCCAACGTTCAGTGTAGGAGAAACCAGCATTCACCCTGAGGCCCCACCCATTCTTGAGTGCGACGAGAGCATAAACACGCATTGTGACCTCAGCGTGAGTCCTGTCCTCTAGTAAGTCCTCTCAGTGGCTGGGCCATTAGATGTCATAATGGGCTTGACATGTCCCTAGTCCCCAATTTTTAACCAGATTTCTGGTTGTCCAGTCGCCCCACCCCAGGGCTCTACTCTGGAATCCCTCATTTGGTGGGACATCTGAGGTTGAAAAACAAAATGAAACAAATCGACAACAACAAAACAACGGACTTCTTCCATCCCCAGAATGACCCCAAACTCTTTGGACGGGACCGAACCCCCAGAGAGTAAGACTCGTCCATTTCCCATGAAGTCACCCGGCAATTTCACGACCATGAGTGACACGATATCCAGAGACAAAAACTTGAGCAAGAGCCTCACACTCGCCCTTTTTTCATATCCCGAAGTGTTCTCCTCATGGTCTGTAGATCAGTCCTGCCATACCTATGACCCAAAACATAAGCCGAGTTTGTGTTTTCAGACAACTGTCCAAACAGCTCTGGCCTACACACCCTACAGGCTCAGGGCCCTGGAGCCAAACCTGAGGACTGTACTTGCCCTCTCCAAGGGAATTGTATGTGCCCATTCCAATGGCCACAACCCTACTAGTAGGATAACCTCCAAAGTCCCTGAGGCCATCCCAATAGTTGTGGGTTCCCAGGACAAACAGGGGCAATCTGAGCCCATCTGAGCACCTACCTGCACTCAGACCCGTAGACTGACGTCCCCAGAGGTAAAAAGGAACGAACAGGCCCCTAGGCACTAATCGGATCCATTCCTTTGGTTTCCAGGCATCTCTCCTCAGAGGCCTGGATTTCAATACCAGCATATGGCTGTTTCTTGACTCACCCATCAGAACAAATCTCATCTACACATGGGAAACATGCACGTTGGAGCTGTGTCAAAGCCTCTGTTTAGGAGAACCCTTCAGGGCCCCAGGGCCACCGCTTCATTCCAAGGTCTCCATAGACACAAAAACATATTAGGACACATCCACAGGAGAGTCCATTTCAACTCAGCCTCCTCGGTTGCCCCCCACATCCAGCAGATCTCACCTGTCTTGTTGCTTGGAGACCATTGGAATGCGAGGTGGGCTACCCAGCCATCCATCCTTAGGACCCTGCTCGGAATCGTTGGCCTGGAGCCAACCAACAGGTCTTAATTGTCCTGCAGAAGAATCTTTGCAGTTTGGAGCTTCTCACAACTCCCATCGTGGGAAAACCCCCATGTCCTCGTGATCCAACCCCCTTCAAGAAAGGGCCATCAGGGCAGAAAGTCCAACCTGAGCGATCGTCTGATCCTTGCCCTGACTTCAGATGCACGAGATCTCGATTGAGGTCTGTAGATTGTGCCTGCCATATCCTCACCCAGAAACCTAGGCGTAGCTTGGGTTCTCAGACTCCGTCCTCAGACTACTGGCCCACAAGCCCTCCAGTTGGGCAATCCAGAACTACAATGCCGCACTCTGCCTGCCCTACAGAAGTAAAACATTGCCCTCAGGGCTACCCCGAAACCGCAAATGAGGATCAACCTGAACGCCATTCGGCTGTACCCCAAACATATAGGCTGACCTGGGCACTATTTCCCCTTCTGACCCAGCCTGAGCCTGGACCTCCTGGTCCCACCCAGACAACTGGCCGCACACTGAGCACATCGGACCCGCCATGGCCTTAGGTCGTCATCTCTTCCCAACTGCGGTTTTCAGGCACCAGAACCTAGACCTTATCTCCAACCACTGCCCAGGTTTGAAAATGATGCAGAAATCAGAACTCTTTCCCCATGGCAAGAAACCTTGTGTTTGGCATGTTGTCCAACGTTCAGTGTAGTTGAAACAAGCATGGCCCATGAGGCCCAGCCCATGCTTGCGGGCCACATTGGTCACAAACACACATTGTGACCCTCAGCCTGAGCCCAGTCCTCAGGTAAGGCCTCTCAGGGCCTATATGAAGAGACAGCATATTGGGCTTGCCATGCCCCTAGGCCCCAATTTTTAACCATAGTTCGGGTTGTCCCTTCACTCTTCCCCAGGGCTCTGCTTTGGAATTCCTCTTTTGGTGGGACACCTGAGGTAACAAACCGGAAAGGAGTCCTCCCATCCCACAGATTGACGAAAAACAATTGGGATCGGGCCAAATCCACAGAGAGGAAGATTCGTCCATGGCCCATGAGACTTCCCCAACATTCCACGGCCATCGCTGAAACAAAATCCAGAGACAAAAGCCTGAGCAAGCGCCTCAGACTCGCTCATTCTTCATATCCTGAAGAGTTCTTCTCATGGTTTGTAGATCGGGCGTGCCATACCTACGTCCCAAACTTAAGCTGAGTTTGTGTTTTCAGTCTTCTGTCCTCAAAGTCCTGAGCCACACTCCCTCCAGGCTGGGGCCCCTGGAGCCACACATTAGGACTGCCCCCACCCAATCCATGGGAATTCTGCCCATTCCATTGTCAAAAATCGTACAAATTTGGAGAACCCTCCAAAGTCCCTGAGGCCATCCCAATAGTGTAGGTCGCCCGGGACAAAAAAGTGCGGTTGATACCGGCTGAACATCTACCTCCACTCATCTACCTCCACTCATACCAAGAAGATTGAACCAGACAGGACCCGAGGCCATTATCGGATCCATTGCTTTGGTTTACAGGCATGTCTCCTCAAAAGCCTGGATTCCAATACCAGCAGAGGGGATTTCCTGAGGCACCCATCAGATCAAATCTCGTCTCCACAAGGAATCTTGTGCATGGGAGCTAAGCCAAAGCTTAGGAGAATACTTCAGGGTCCCGGTGCCACCTCCCCATTCCAAGGCCCTCATGGACACAAACACAGGTTAGGACCCATCCTCTGGAAAGTGCATTTCAACTCAGCCACCACGGTTGCTCCCGCAGATCCATTAGATCTAAACTGTCTTGTTGCTAGGGGACAATTGGAAGGTGAGGCGGACTTCCCAGGCATCCATCCTCGAACGGTGCTCTGGAGTCATTCCATATGGGATGTCCTGGAGCTGTCCAAGAGGTCTCAATTGTCCCGCAGAAGGAATCCTTGAAGGGGGCATCCCACATCTCCCAACGTGGAAAACCTCCATGGCCTCGAGATTCCGCTCCCTTCATGAAGGGGCCGTCATGCACAGAAACACCAACCTGAGCCAACGTCGGATCCTCGCCCTGACTCAGATGCATGAGATATTGGTTCAGATCTGCAGGGGGTACCTGCCGTGCCCTCACCCTGAATCCGAAGTCTAGCTTGTGTTCTCAGACTTCCGTCCTCACTCTCCTGGCCCCGAAGCCCTCAAGTTTGGCAATTCCGGACAGACAATGAGGCACTCTGCCTGCCCTCTAGAAAAAATATATTGCCTAATGAGCTGCCCAGGCAGCTTAAATGAAGATAAACCTACACGGCACTCGAATGTACCCAAATTATATAGTCTAACCTGGGCACTAATGCACTGTCTGACACAACATGAGCCCGGACCTGCTGACCAACACCCAGACAGCTGACCGCACGCTGAGCACATCAGACCCGCCATGGCCTTAGGTCATCATCTCTTCCCTACCTCAGTTTTCAGGCTTCAGAACCTAGACCTTATCTCCAATCACTGCTCACGGGTGACTGTGATGCAGAAATCAGAACTCTTCCTGACACATGGCAAGAAACCTTGTGGTTGGCATGTTGTCCAACGTTCAGTGTAGGAGAAACCAGCATTCACCCTGAGGCCCCACCCATTCTTGAGTGCGACGAGAGCATAAACACGCATTGTGACCTCAGCGTGAGTCCTGTCCTCTAGTAAGTCCTCTCAGTGGCTGGGCCATTAGATGTCATAATGGGCTTGACATGTCCCTAGTCCCCAATTTTTAACCAGATTTCTGGTTGTCCAGTCGCCCCACCCCAGGGCTCTACTCTGGAATCCCTCATTTGGTGGGACATCTGAGGTTGAAAAACAAAATGAAACAAATCGACAACAACAAAACAACGGACTTCTTCCATCCCCAGAATGACCCCAAACTCTTTGGACGGGACCGAACCCCCAGAGAGTAAGACTCGTCCATTTCCCATGAAGTCACCCGGCAATTTCACGACCATGAGTGACACGATATCCAGAGACAAAAACTTGAGCAAGAGCCTCACACTCGCCCTTTTTTCATATCCCGAAGTGTTCTCCTCATGGTCTGTAGATCAGTCCTGCCATACCTATGACCCAAAACATAAGCCGAGTTTGTGTTTTCAGACAACTGTCCAAACAGCTCTGGCCTACACACCCTACAGGCTCAGGGCCCTGGAGCCAAACCTGAGGACTGTACTTGCCCTCTCCAAGGGAATTGTATGTGCCCATTCCAATGGCCACAACCCTACTAGTAGGATAACCTCCAAAGTCCCTGAGGCCATCCCAATAGTTGTGGGTTCCCAGGACAAACAGGGGCAATCTGAGCCCATCTGAGCACCTACCTGCACTCAGACCCGTAGACTGACGTCCCCAGAGGTAAAAAGGAACGAACAGGCCCCTAGGCACTAATCGGATCCATTCCTTTGGTTTCCAGGCATCTCTCCTCAGAGGCCTGGATTTCAATACCAGCATATGGCTGTTTCTTGACTCACCCATCAGAACAAATCTCATCTACACATGGGAAACATGCACGTTGGAGCTGTGTCAAAGCCTCTGTTTAGGAGAACCCTTCAGGGCCCCAGGGCCACCGCTTCATTCCAAGGTCTCCATAGACACAAAAACATATTAGGACACATCCACAGGAGAGTCCATTTCAACTCAGCCTCCTCGGTTGCCCCCCACATCCAGCAGATCTCACCTGTCTTGTTGCTTGGAGACCATTGGAATGCGAGGTGGGCTACCCAGCCATCCATCCTTAGGACCCTGCTCGGAATCGTTGGCCTGGAGCCAACCAACAGGTCTTAATTGTCCTGCAGAAGAATCTTTGCAGTTTGGAGCTTCTCACAACTCCCATCGTGGGAAAACCCCCATGTCCTCGTGATCCAATCCCCTTCAAGAAAGGGCCATCAGGGCAGAAAGTCCAACCTGAGCGATCGTCTGATCCTTGCCCTGACTTCAGATGCACGAGATCTCGATTGAGGTCTGTAGATTGTGCCTGCCATATCCTCACCCAGAAACCTAGGCGTAGCTTGGGTTCTCAGACTCCGTCCTCAGACTACTGGCCCACAAGCCCTCCAGTTGGGCAATCCAGAACTACAATGCCGCACTCTGCCTGCCCTACAGAAGTAAAACATTGCCCTCAGGGCTACCCCGAAACCGCAAATGAGGATCAACCTGAACGCCATTCGGCTGTACCCCAAACATATAGGCTGACCTGGGCACTATTTCCCCTTCTGACCCAGCCTGAGCCTGGACCTCCTGGTCCCACCCAGACAACTGGCCGCACACTGAGCACATCGGACCCGCCATGGCCTTAGGTCGTCATCTCTTCCCAACTGCGGTTTTCAGGCACCAGAACCTAGACCTTATCTCCAACCACTGCCCAGGTTTGAAAATGATGCAGAAATCAGAACTCTTTCCCCATGGCAAGAAACCTTGTGTTTGGCATGTTGTCCAACGTTCAGTGTAGTTGAAACAAGCATGGCCCATGAGGCCCAGCCCATGCTTGCGGGCCACATTGGTCACAAACACACATTGTGACCCTCAGCCTGAGCCCAGTCCTCAGGTAAGGCCTCTCAGGGCCTATATGAAGAGACAGCATATTGGGCTTGCCATGCCCCTAGGCCCCAATTTTTAACCATAGTTCGGGTTGTCCCTTCACTCTTCCCCAGGGCTCTGCTTTGGAATTCCTCTTTTGGTGGGACACCTGAGGTAACAAACCGGAAAGGAGTCCTCCCATCCCACAGATTGACGAAAAACAATTGGGATCGGGCCAAATCCACAGAGAGGAAGATTCGTCCATGGCCCATGAGACTTCCCCAACATTCCACGGCCATCGCTGAAACAAAATCCAGAGACAAAAGCCTGAGCAAGCGCCTCAGACTCGCTCATTCTTCATATCCTGAAGAGTTCTTCTCATGGTTTGTAGATCGGGCGTGCCATACCTACGTCCCCAAACTTAAGCTGAGTTTGTGTTTTCAGTCTTCTGTCCTCAAAGTCCTGAGCCACACTCCCTCCAGGCTGGGGCCCCTGGAGCCACACATTAGGACTGCCCCCACCCAATCCATGGGAATTCTGCCCATTCCATTGTCAAAAATCGTACAAATTTGGAGAACCCTCCAAAGTCCCTGAGGCCATCCCAATAGTGTAGGTCGCCCGGGACAAAAAAGTGCGGTTGATACCGGCTGAACATCTACCTCCACTCATCTACCTCCACTCATACCAAGAAGATTGAACCAGACAGGACCCGAGGCCATTATCGGATCCATTGCTTTGGTTTACAGGCATGTCTCCTCAAAAGCCTGGATTCCAATACCAGCAGAGGGGATTTCCTGAGGCACCCATCAGATCAAATCTCGTCTCCACAAGGAATCTTGTGCATGGGAGCTAAGCCAAAGCTTAGGAGAATACTTCAGGGTCCCGGTGCCACCTCCCCATTCCAAGGCCCTCATGGACACAAACACAGGTTAGGACCCATCCTCTGGAAAGTGCATTTCAACTCAGCCACCACGGTTGCTCCCGCAGATCCATTAGATCTAAACTGTCTTGTTGCTAGGGGACAATTGGAAGGCGAGGCGGACTTCCCGGCATCCACCCTGGAACGGTGCTGTGGAGTCATTCCATATGGGATGTCCTGGAGCTGTCCAACAGGTCTCAATTGTCCCGCAGAAGGAATCCTTGAAGGGGGCATCCCACATTGCCCAACGTGGAAAACCTCCTTGGCCTCGAGATTCCGCTCCCTTCATGAAGGGGCCGTCATGCACAGAAACTCCAACCTGAGCCAACGTCGGATCCTCGCCCTGACTTCAGATGCATGAGATATTGGTTCAGATCTGCAGGGGGTACCTGCCGTGCCCTCACACTGAATCCGAAATCTAGCTTGTGTTCTCAGACTTCCGTCCTCACTCTCCTGGCCCCGAAGCCCTCAAGTTTGGCAATTCCGGACCGACAATGAAGCACTCTGCCTGCCCTCTAGAAAAAATATATTGCCTAATGAGCAGCCCAGGCAGCTTAAATGAGGATAAACCTACACGGCACTCGAATGTACCCAAATTATATAGTCTAACCTGGGCACTAATGCACTGTCTGACACAACCTGAGCCCGGACCTGCTGACCAACACCCAGACAGCTGACCGCACGCTGAGCACATCAGACCCGCCATGGCCTTAGGTCATCATCTCTTCCCTACTCAGTTTTCAGGCTTCAGAACCTAGACCTTATCTCCAATCACTGCCCACGAGTGACTGTGATGCAGAAATCAGAACTCTTCCTGACCTATGGCAAGAAACCTTGTGGTTGGCATGTTGTCCAACGTTCAGTGTAGGAGAAACCAGCATTCACCCTGAGGCCCCGCCCATTCTTGCGTGCGATGAGAGCATAAACACGCATTGTGACCTCAGCGTGAGTCCTGTCCTCTAGTAAGTCCTCTCAGTGGCTGGGCCATTAGATGTCATAATGGGCTTGACATGTCCCTAGTCCCCAATTTTTAACCAGATTTCTGGTTGTCCAGTCGCCCCACCCCAGGGCTCTACTCTGGAATCCCTCATTTGGTGGGACATCTGAGGTTGAAAAACAAAATGAAACAAATCGACAACAACAACAAAAAAACGGACTTCTTCCATCCCCAGAATGACCCCAAACTCTTTGGACGGGACCGAAACCCCAGAGAGTAAGACTCGTCCATTTCCCATGAAGTCACCGGGCAATTTCACGACCATGTGTGACATGATATCCAGAGACAAAAACTTGAGCAAGAGCCTCACACTCGCCCTTTTTTCATATCCCGAAGTGTTCTCCTCATGGTCTGTAGATCAGTCCTGCCATACCTATGACCCAAAACATAAGCCGAGTTTGTGTTTTCAGACAACTGTCCAAACAGCTCTGGCCTACACACCCTACAGGCTCAGGGCCCTGGAGCAAAACCTGAGGACTGTACTTGCCCTCTCCAAGGGAATTGTATGTGCCCATTCCAATGGCCACAACCCTACTAGTAGGATAACCTCCAAAGTCCCTGAGGCCATCCCAATAGTTGTGGCTTCCCAGGACAAACAGGGGCAATCTGAGCCCATCTGAGCACCTACCTGCACTCAGACCCGTAGACTGATGTCCCCAGAGGTAAAAAGGAACGAACAGGCCCCTAGGCACTAATCGGATCCATTGCTTTGGTTTCCAGGCATCTCTCCTCAGAGGCCTGGATTTCAATACCAGCATATGGCTGTTTCTTGACTCACCCATCAGAACAAATCTCATCTACACATGGGAAACATGCACGTTGGAGCTGTGTCAAAGCCTCTGTTTAGGAGAACCCTTCAGGGCCCCAGGCCCACCGCTTCATTCCAAGGTCTCCATAGACACAAAAACATATTAGGACACATCCACAGGAGAGTCCATTTCAACTCAGCCTCCTCGGTTGCCCCCCACATCCAGCAGATCTCACCTGTCTTGTTGCTTGGAGACCATTGGAATGCGAGGTGGGCTACCCAGCCATCCATCCTTAGAACCCCGCTCGGAATCGTTGGCCTCGAGCCAACCAACAGGTCTTAATTGTCCTGCAGAAGAATCTTTGCAGTTTGGAGCTTCTCACAACTCCCATCGTGGGAAAACCCCCATGTCCTCGTGATCCAACCCCCTTCAAGAAAGGGCCATCAGGGCAGAAAGTCCAACCTGAGCGATCATCTGATCCTTGCCCTGACTTCAGATGCACGAGATCTCGATTGAGGTCTGTAGATTGTGCCTGCCATATCCTCACCCAGAAACCTAGGCCTAGCTTGGGTTCTCAGACTCCGTCCTCAGACTACTGGCCCACAAGCCCTCCAGTTGGGCAATCCAGAACTACAATGCCGCACTCTGCCTGCCCTACAGAAGTAAAACATTGCCCTCAGGGCTACCCCGAAACCGCAAATGAGGATCAACCTGCACGCCATTCGGCTGTACCCCAAACATATAGGCTGACCTGGGCACTATTTCCCCTTCTGACCCAGCCTGAGCCTGGACCTCCTGGTCCCACCCAGACAGCTGGCCGCACACTGAGCACATCGGACCCGCCATGGCCTTAGGTCGTCATCTCTTCCCAACTGCGGTTTTCAGGCACCAGAACCTAGACCTTATCTCCAACCACTGCCCAGGTTTGAAAATGATGCAGAAATCAGAACTCTTTCCCCATGGCAAGAAACCTTGTGTTTGGCATGTTGTCCAACGTTCAGTGTAGTTGAAACAAGCATGGCACATGAGGCCCAGCCCATGCTTGCGGGCCACATTGGTCACAAACACACATTGTGACCCTCAGCCTGAGCCCAGTCCTCAGGTAAGGCCTCTCAGGGCCTATATGAAGAGACAGCATATTGGGCTTGCCATGCCCCTAGGCCCCAATTTTTAACCATAGTTCGGGTTGTCCCTTCACTCTTCCCCAGGGCTCTGCTTTGGAAT
Source organism: Mustela nivalis (assembly GCF_964662115.1). Lineage (NCBI taxonomy): Eukaryota > Metazoa > Chordata > Mammalia > Carnivora > Mustelidae > Mustela > Mustela nivalis. Next base: position 183,291 of record NW_028136374.1, read on the forward strand.
TCCTCTTTTGGTGGGACACCTGAGGTAACAAACCGGAAAGGAGTCCTCCCATCCCACAGATTGACGAAAAACAATTGGGATCGGGCCAAATCCACAGAGAGGAAGATTCCTCCATGGCCCATGAGACCTCCCCAACATTCCACGGCCATCGCTGAAACAAAATCCAGAGACAAAAGCCTGAGCAAGCGCCTCAGACTCGCTCATTCTTCATATCCTGAAGAGTTCTTCTCATGGTTTGTAGATCGGGCGTGCCATACCTACGTCCCCAAACTTAAGCTGAGTTTGTGTTTTCAGTCTTCTGTCCTCAAAGTCCTGAGCCACACTCCCTCCAGGCTGGGGCCCCTGGAGCCACACATTAGGACTGCCCCCACCCAATCCATGGGAATTCTGCCCATTCCATTGTCAAAAATCGTACAAATTAGGAGAACCCTCCAAAGTCCCTGAGGCCATCCCAATAGTGTAGGTCGCCCGGGACAAAAAAGGGTGGTTGATACCGGCTGAACATCTACCTCCACTCATCTACCTCCACTCATACCAAGAAGATTGAACCAGACAGGACCCGAGGCCATTATCGGATCCATTGCTTTGGTTTACAGGCATGTCTCCTCAAAAGCCTGGATTCCAATACCAGCAGAGGGGATTTCCTGAGGCACCCATCAGATCAAATCTCGTCTCCACAAGGAAACTTGTGCATGGGAGCTAAGCCAAAGCTTAGGAGAATACTTCAGGGTCCCGGTGCCACCTCCCCATTCCAAGGCCCTCATGGACACAAACACACGTTAGGACCCATCCTCTGGAAAGTGCATTTCAACTCAGCCACCACGGTTGCTCCCGCAGATCCATTAGATCTAAACTGTCTTGTTGCTAGGCAACAATTGGAAGGCGAGGCGGACTTCCCGGCATCCATCCTGGAACGGTGCTCTGGAGTCATTCCATATGGGATGTCCTGGAGCTGTCCAAGAGGTCTCAATTGTCCCGCAAAAGGAATCCTTGAAGGGGGCATCCCACATCTCCCAACGTGGAAAACCTCCATGGCCTCGAGATTCCGCTCCCTTCATGAAGGGGCCGTCATGCACAGAAACTCTAACCTGAGCCAACGTCGGATCCTCGCCCTGACTTCAGATGAATGAGATATTGGTTCAGATCTGCAGGGGGTACCTGCCGTGCCCTCACACTGAATCCGAAAACTAGCTTGTGTTCTCAGAATTCCGTCCTCACTCTCCTGGCCCCGAAGCCCTCAAGTTTGGCAATTCCGGACCGACAATGAAGCACTCTGCCTGCCCTCTAGAAAAAATATATTGCCTAATGAGCAGCCCAGGCAGCTTAAATGAGGATAAACCTACACGGCACTCGAATGTACCCAAATTATATAGTCTAACCTGGGCACTAATGCACTGTCTGACACAACCTGAGCCCGGACCTGCTGACCAACACCCAGACAGCTGACCGCACGCTGAGCACATCAGACCCGCCATGGCCTTAGGTCATCATCTCTTCCCTACCTCAGTTTTCAGGCTTCAGAACCTAGACCTTATCTCCAATCACTGCCCACGGGTGACTGTGATGCAGAAATCAGAACTCTTCCTGACCCATGGCAAGAAACCTTGTGGTTGGCATGTTGTCCAACGTTCAGTGTAGGAGAAACCAGCATTCACCCTGAGGCCCCGCCCATTCTTGCGTGCGACGAGAGCATAAACACGCATTGTGACCTCAGCGTGAGTCCTGTCCTCTAGTAAGTCCTCTCAGTGGCTGGACCATTAGATGTCATAATGGGCTTGACATGTCCCTAGTCCCCAATTTTTAACCAGATTTCTGGTTGTCCAGTCGCCCCACCCCAGGGCTCTACTCTGGAATCCCTCATTCGGTGGGACATCTGAGGTTGAAAAACAAAATGAAACAAATCGACAACAACAAAAAAAATGGACTTCTTCCATCCCCAGAATGACCCCAAACTCTTTGGACAGGACCGAACCCCCAGAGAGTAAGACTCGTCCATTTCCCATGAAGTCACCCGGCAATTTCACGACCATGAGTGACACGATATCCAGAGACGAAAACTTGAGCAAGAGCCTCACACTCGCCCTTTTTTCATATCCCGAAGTGTTCTCTTCATGGTCTGCAGATCAGTCCTGCCATACCTATGACACAAAACATAAGCCGAGTTTGTGTTTTCAGACAACTGTCCAAACAGCTCAGGCCTACACACCCTACAGGCTCAGGGCCCTGGAGCCAAACCTGAGGACTGTACTTGCCCTCTCCAAGGGAATTGTATGTGCCCATTCCAATGGCCACAACCCTACTAGTAGGATAACCTCCAAAGTCCCTGAGGCCATCCCAATAGTTGTGGCTTCCCAGGAAAAACAGGGGCAATCTGAGCCCATCTGAGCACCTACCTGCACTCAGACCCGTAGAATGTTGTCCCCAGAGGTAAAAAGGAACGAACAGGCCCCTAGGCACTAATCGGATCCATTGCTTTGGTTTCCAGGCATCTCTCCTCAGAGGCCTGGATTTCAATACCAGCATATGGCTGTTTCTTGACTCACCCATCAGAACAAATCTCATCTACACATGGGAAACATGCACGTTGGAGCTGTGTCAAAGCCTCTGTTTAGGAGAACCCTTCAGGGCCCCAGGGCCACCGCTTCATTCCAAGGTCTCCATAGACACAAAAACATATTAGGACACATCCACAGGAGAGTCCATTTCAACTCAGCCTCCTCGGTTGCCCCCCACATCCAGCAGATCTAACCTGTCTTGTTGCTTGGAGACCATTGGAATGCGAGGTGGTCTACCCAGCCATCCATCCTTAGAACCCTGCTCGGAATCGTTGGCCTGGAGCCAACCAACAGGTCTCAATTGTCCTGCAGAAATCTTTGCAGTTTGGAGCTTCTCACAACTCCCATCGTGGGAAAACCCCCATGTCCTCGTGATCCAACCCCCTTCAAGAAAGGGCCATCAGGGCAGAAAGTCCAACCTGAGCGATCGTCTGATCCTTGCCCTGACTTCAGATGCACGAGATCTCGATTGAGGTCTGTAGATTGTGCCTGCCATATCCTCACCCAGAAACCTAGGCGTAGCTTTGGTTCTCAGACTCCGTCCTCAGTCTACTGGCCCACAAGCGCTCCAGTTGGGCAATCCAGAACTACAATGCCGCACTCTGCCTGCCCTACAGAAGTAAAACATTGCCCTCAGGGCTACCCCGAAACCGCAAATGAGGATCAACCTGCACGCCATTCGGCTGTACCCCAAACATATAGGCTGACCTGGGCACTATTTCCCCTTCTGACCCAGCCTGAGCCTGGACCTCCTGGTCCCACCCAGACAGCTGGCCGCACACTGAGCACATCGGACCCGCCATGGCCTTAGGTCGTCATCTCTTCCCAACTGCGGTTTTCAGGCTCCAGAACCTAGACCTTATCTCCAACCACTACCCAGGGTTGAAAATGATGCAGAAATCAGAACTCTTTCCCCATGGCAAGCAACCTTGTGGTTGGCATGTTGTCCAACGTTCAGTGTAGTTGAAACAAGCGTGGCCCATGAGGCCCAGCCCATGCTTGCGGGCCACATTGGTCACAAACACACATTGTGACCCTCAGCCTGAGCCCAGTCCTCAGGTAAGGCCTCTCAGGGCCTATATGAAGAGACAGCATATTGGGCTTGCCATGCCCCTAGGCCCCAATTTTTAACCATAGTTCGGGTTGTCCCTTCACTCTTCCCCAGGGCTCTGCTTTGGAATTCTTCTTTTGGTGGGACACCTGAGGTAACAAACCTGAAAGGAGTCCTCCCATCCCACAGATTGACGAAAAACAATTGGGATCGGGCCAAATCCACAGAGAGGAAGATTCGTCCATGGCCCATGAGACCTCCACAACATTCCACGGCCATCGCTGAAACAAAATCCAGAGACAAAAGCCTGAGCAAGCGCCTCAGACTCGCTCATTCTTCATATCCTGAAGAGTTCTTCTCATGGTTTGTAGATCGGGCGTGCCATACCTACGTCCCCAAACTTAAGCTGAGTTTGTGTTTTCAGTCTTCTGTCCTCAAAGTCCTGGGCCACACTCCCTCCAGGCTGGGGCATCTGGAGCCACACATTAGGACTGCCCCCACCCAATCCATGGGAATTCTGCCCATTCCATTGTCAAAAATCGTACAAATTAGGAGAACCCTCCAAAGTCCCTGGGGCCATCCCAATAGTGTAGGTCGCCCGGGACAAAAAAGGGCGGTTGATACCGGCTGAGCATCTACCTCCACTCATCTACCTCCACTCATACCAAGAAGATTGAACCAGACAGGACCCGAGGCCATTATCGGATCCATTGCTTTGGTTTACAGGCATGTCTCCTCAAAAGCCTGGATTCCAATACCAGCAGGGGGGATTTCCTGAGGCACCCATCAGAACAAATCTCGTCTCCACAAGGAAACTTGTGCATGGGAGCTATGCCAAAGCTTAGGAGAATACTTCAGGGTCCCGGTGCCACCTCCCCATTTCAAGGCCCTCATGGACACAAACACACGTTAGGACCCATCCTCTAGAAAGTGCATTTCAACTCAGCCACCCCGGTTGCTCCCGCTGATCCATTAGATCTAAACTGTCTTGTTGCTAGGCGACAATTGGAAGGCGAGGCGGACTTCCCAGGCATCCATCCTGGAACGGTGCTCTGGAGTCATTCCATATGGATTGTCCTGGAGCTGTCCAACAGGTCTCAATTGTCCCGCAGAAGGAATCCTTGAAGGGGCCATCCCACATCTCCCAACGTGGAAAACCTCCTTGGCCTCGAGATTCCTCTCCCTTCATGAAGGGGCCGTCATGCACAGAAACTCCAACCTGAGCCAACGTCGGATCCTCGCCCTTAATTCAGATGCATGAGATATTGGTTCAGATCTGCAGGGGGTACCTGCTGTGCCCTCACCCTGAATCCGAAGTCTAGCTTGTGTTCTCAGACTTCCGTCCTCACTCTCCTGGCCCCGAAGCCCTCAAGTTTGGCAATTCCGGACCGACAATGAAGCACTCTGCCTGCCCTCTAGAAAAAATATATTGCCTAATGAGCAGCCCAGGCAGCTTAAATGAGGTTAAACCTACACGGCACTCGAATGTACCCAAATTATATAGCCTAACCTGGGCACTAATGCACTGTCTGACACAACCTGAGCCCGGACCTGCTGACCAACACCCAGACAGCTGACCGCACGCTGAGCACATCAGACCCGCCATGGCCTTAGGTCATCATCTCTTCCCTACCTCAGTTTTCAGGGTTCTGAAGCCTCCAATCACTGCCCACGGGTGACTGTGATGCAGGAATCAGAACTCTTCCTGACCCATGGCAAGAAACCTTGTGGTTGGCATGTTGTCCAACGTTCAGTGTAGGAGAAACCAGCATTCACCCTGAGGCCCCGCCCATTCTTGCGTGCGACGAGAGCATAAACACACATTGTGACCTCAGCGTGAGTCCTGTCCTCTAGTAAGTCCTCTCAGTGGCTGGACCATTAGATGTCATAATGGGCTTGACATGTCCCTAGTCCCCAATTTTTAACCAGATTTCTTGTTGTCCAGTCGCCTCACCACAGGGCTCTACTCTAGAATCCCTCATTTGGTGGGACATCTGAGGTTGAAAAACAAAATGAAACAAATCGACAACAACAACAAAAAAACGGACTTCTTCCATCCCCTGAATGACCCCAAACTCTTTGGACGGGACCGAACCCCCAGAGAGTAAGACTCGTCCATTTCCCATGAAGTCACCCGGCAATTTCACGACCATGAGTGACACGATATCCAGAGACAAAAACTTGAGCAAGAGCCTCACACTCGACCTTTTTTCATATCCCGAAGTGTTCTCCTCATGGTCTGTAGATCAATCCTGCCATACCTATGACCCAAAACATAAGCCGAGTTTGTGTTTTCAGACAACTGTCCAAACAGCTCAGGCCTACACACCCTACAGGCTCAGGGCCCTGGAGCCAAACCTGAGGACTGTACTTGCCCTCTCCAAGGGAATTGTATGTGCCCATTCCAATGGCCACAACCCTACTAGTAGGATAACTTCCAAAGTCCCTGAGGCCATCCCAATAGTTGTGGCTTCCCAGGAAAAACAGGGGCAATCTGAGCCCATCTGAGCACCTACCTGCACTCAGACCCGTAGACTGATGTCCCCAGAGGTAAAAAGGAACAAACAGGCCCCTAGGCTCTAATCGGATCCATTGCTTTGTTTTCCAGGCATCTCTCCTCAGTGGCCTGGATTTCAATACGAGCATATGGCTGTTTCTTGACTCACCCATAGATAAATCTCATCTACACTTGGGAAACATGCACGTTGGAGCTGTGTCAAAGCCTCTGTTTAGGAGAACCCTTCAGGGCCCCAGGGCCACCGCTTCATTCCAAGGTCTCCATAGACACAAAAACATATTAGGACACATCCACAGGAGAGTCCATTTCAACTCAGCCTCCTCGGTTGCCCCCCACATCCAGCAGATCTAACCTGTCTTGTTGCTTGGAGACCATTGGAATGCGAGGTGGGCTACCCAGCCATCCATCCTTAGAACCCTGCTCGGAATCGTTGGCCTGGAGCCAACCAAGAGGTCTCAATTGTCCTGCAGAAGAATCTTTGCAGTTTGGAGCTTCTCACAACTCCCATCGTGGGAAAACCCCCATGTCCTCGTGATCCAACCCCCTTCAAGAAAGGGCCATCAGGGCAGAAAGTCCAACCTGAGCGATCGTCTGATTTTTGCCCTGACTTCAGATGCACGAGATCTCGATTGAGGTCTGTAGATTGTGCCTGCCATATCCTCACCCAGAAACCTAGGCGTAGCTTGGGTTCTCAGACTCCGTCCTCAGACTACTGGCCCACAAGCCCTCCAGTTGGGCAATCCAGAACTACAATGCCGCACTCTGCCTGCCCTACAGAAGTAAAACATTGCCCTCATTGCTACCCCGAAACCCCAACTGAAAATCAACCTGCACGCCATTCGGCTGTACCCCAAACATATAGGCTGACCTGGGCACTATTTCCCCTTCTGACCCAGCCTGAGCCTGGACCTCCTGGTCCCACCCAGACAGCTGGCCGCACACTGAGCACATCGGACCCGCCATGGCCTTAGGTCGTCATCTCTTCCCAACTGCGGTTTTCAGGCTCCAGAACCTAGACCTTATCTCCAACCACTACCCAGGGTTGAAAATGATGCAGAAATCAGAACTCTTTCCCCATGGCAAGAAACCTTGTGGATGGCATGTTGTCCAATTCAGTGTAGTTGAAACAAGCGTGGCCCATGAGGCCCAGCCCATGCTTGCGGGCCACATTGGTCACAAACACACATTGTGACCCTCAGCCTGAGCCCAGTCCTCAGGTAAGGCCTCTCAGGGCCTATATGAAGAGACAGCATATTGGGCTTGCCATGCCCCTAGGCCCCAATTTTTAACCAAAGTTCGGGGTGTCCCTTCACTCTTCCCCAGGGCTCTGCTTTGGAATTCCTCTTTTGGTGGGACACCTGAGGTAACAAACCTGAAAGGAGTCCTCCCATCCCACAGATTGACGAAAAACAATTGGGATCGGGCCAAATCCACAGAGAGGAAGATTCGTCCATGGCCCATGAGACCTCCACAACATTCCACGGCCATCGCTGAAACAAAATCCAGAGACAAAAGCCTGAGCAAGCGCCTCAGACTCGCTCATTCTTCATATCCTGAAGAGTTCTTCTCATGGTTTGTAGATCGGGCGTGCCATACCTACGTCCCCAAACTTAAGCTGAGTTTGTGTTTTCAGTCTTCTGTCCTCAAAGTCCTGGGCCACACTCCCTCCAGGCTGGGGCCTTGGAGCCACTCATTAGGACTGCCCCCACCCAATCCATGGGAATTCTGCCCATTCCATTGTCAAAAATCGTACAAATTAGGAGAACCCTCCAAAGTCCCTGGGGCCATCCCAATAGTGTAGGTCGCCCGGGACAAAAAAGGGCGGTTGATACCGGCTGAGCATCTACCTCCACTCATCTACCTCCACTCATACCAAGAAGATTGAACCAGACAGGACCCGAGGCCATTATCGGATCCATTGCTTTGGTTTACAGGCATGTCTCCTCAAAAGCCTGGATTCCAATACCAGCAGGGGGATTTCCTGAGGCACCCATCAGAACAAATCTCGTCTCCACAAGGAAACTTGTGCATGGGAGCTATGCCAAAGCTTAGGAGAATACTTCAGGGTCCCGGTGCCACCTCCCCATTTCAAGGCCCTCATGGACACAAACACACGTTAGGACCCATCCTCTGGAAAGTGCATTTCAACTCAGCCACCCCGGTTGCTCCCGCAGATCCATTAGATCTAAACTATCTTGTTGCTGGGCGACAATTGGAAGGCGAGGCAGACTTCCCAGGCATCCATCCTGTAACGGTGCTCTGGAGTCATTCCATATGGGATGTCCTGGAGTTGTCCAACAGGTCTCAATTATCCCGCAGAAGGAATCCTTGAAAGGGGCATCCCACATCTCCCAACGTGGAAAACCTCCATGGCCTCAAGATTCCGCTCCCTTCATGAAGGGGCCGTCATGCACAGAAACTCCAACCTGAGCCAACGTCGGATCCTCGCCCTAACTTCAGATGCATGAGATATTGGTTCAGATCTGCAGGGGGTACCTGCCGTGCCCTCACCCTGAATCCGAAATCTAGCTTGTGTTCTCAGACTTCTGTCCTCACTCTCCTGGCCCCGAAGCCCTCAAGTTTGGCAATTCCGGACCAACAATGAAGCACTCTGCCTGCCCTCTAAAAAAATATATTGCCTAATGAGCAGCCCAGGCAGCTTAAATGAGGATAAACCTACACGGCACTCGAATGTACCCAAATTATATAGTCTAACCTGGGCACTAATGCACTGTCTGACACAACCTGAGCCCGGACCTGCTGACCAACACCCAGACAGCTGACCGCACCCTGAGCACATCAGACCCGCCATGGCCTTAGGTCATCATCTCTTCCCTACCTCAGTTTTCAGGCTTCAGAACCTAGACCTTATCTCCAATCACTGCCCACGGGTGACTGTGATGCAGAAATCAGAACTCTTCCTGACCCATGGCAAGAAACCTTGTGGTTGGCATGTTGTCCAACGTTCAGTGTAGGAGAAACCAGCATTCACCCTGAGGCCCCGCCCATTCTTGCGTGCGATGAGAGCATAAACACGCATTGTGACCTCAGCGTGAGTCCTGTCCTCTAGTAAGTCCTCTCAGTGGCTGGACCATTAGATGTCATAATGGGCTTGACATGTCCCTAGTCCCCAATTTTTAACCAGATTTCTGGTTGTCCAGTCGCCCCACCCCAGGGCTCTACTCTGGAATCCCTCATTCGGTGGGACATCTGAGGTTGAAAAACAAAATGAAACAAATCGACAACAACAAAAAAAATGGACTTCTTCCATCCCCAAAATGACCCCAAACTCTTTGGACGGGACCGAACCCCCAGAGAGTAAGACTCGTCCATTTCCCATGAAGTCACCCGGCAATTTCATGACCATGAGTGACACGATATCCAGAGACGAAAACTTGAGCAAGAGCCTCACACTCGCCCTTTTTTCATATCCCGAAGTGTTCTCTTCATGGTCTGCAGATCAGTCCTGCCATACCTATGACCCAAAACATAAGCCGAGTTTGTGTTTTCAGACAACTGTCCAAACAGCTCTGGCCTACACACCCTACAGGCTCAGGGCCCTGGAGCCAAACCTGAGGACTGTACTTGCCCTCTCCAAGGGAATTGTATGTGCCCATTCCAATGGCCACAACCCTACTAGTAGGATAACCTCCAAAGTCCCTGAGGCCATCCCAATAGTTGTGGCTTCCCAGGACAAACAGGGGCAATATGAGCCCATCTGAGCACCTACCTGCACTCAGACCCGTAGACTGATGTCCCCAGAGGTAAAAAGGAACGAACAGGCCCCTAGGCACTAATCGGATCCATTGCTTTGGTTTCCAGGCATCTCTCCTCAGAGGCCTGGATTTCAATACGAGCATATGGCTGTTTCTTGACTCACCCATAGATAAATCTCATCTACACTTGGGAAACATGCACGTTGGAGCTGTGTCAAAGCCTCTGTTTAGGAGAACCCTTCAGGGCCCCAGGGCCACCGCTTCATTCCAAGGTCTCCATAGACAGAAAAACATATTAGGACACATCCACAGGAGAGTCCATTTCAACTCAGCCTCCTCGGTTGCCCCCCACATCCAGCAGATCTCACCTGTCTTGTTGCTTGGAGACCATTGGAATGCGAGGTGGGCTACCCAGCCATCCATCCTTAGAACCCTGCTCGGAATCGTTGGCCTGGAGCCAACCAAGAGGTCTCAATTGTCCTGCAGAAGAATCTTTGCAGTTTGGAGCTTCTCACAACTCCCATCGTGGGAAAACCCCCATGTCCTCGTGATCCAACCCCCTTCAAGAAAGGGCCATCAGGGCAGAAAGTCCAACCTGAGCGATCGTCTGATCCTTGCCCTGACTTCAGATGCACGAGATCTCGATTGAGGTCTGTAGATTGTGCCTGCCATATCCTCACCCAGAAACCTAGGCGTAGCTTGGGTTCTCAGACTCCGTCCTCAGACTACTGGCCCACAAGCCCTCCAGTTGGGCAATCCAGAACTACAATGCCGCACTCTGCCTGCCCTACAGAAGTAAAACATTGCCCTCATTGCTACCCCGAAACCCCAACTGAAAATCAACCTGCACGCCATTCGGCTGTACCCCAAACATATAGGCTGACCTGGGCACTATTTCCCCTTCTGACCCAGCCTGAGCCTGGACCTCCTGGTCCCACCTAGACAGCTGGCCGCACACTGAGCACATCGGACCCGCCATGGCCTTAGGTCGTCATCTCTTCCCAACTGCGGTTTTCAGGCTCCAGAACCTAGACCTTATCTCCAACCACTGCCCAGGGTTGAAAATGATGCAGAAATCAGAACTCTTTACCCATGGCAAGAAACCTTGTGGATGGCATGTTGTCCAACGTTCAGTGTAGTTGAAACAAGCGTGGCCCATGTGGCCCAGCCCATGCTTGCGGGCCACATTGGTCACAAACACACATTGTGACCCTCAGCCTGAGCCCAGTCCTCAGGTAAGGCCTCTCAGGGCCTATATGAAGAGACAGCATATTGGGCTTGCCATGCCCCTAGGCCCCAATTTTTAACCATAGTTCGGGTTGTCCCTTCACTCTTCCCCAGGGCTCTGCTTTGGAATTCCTCTTTTGGTGGGACACCTGAGGTAACAAACCTGAAAGGAGTCCTCCCATCCCACAGATTGACGAAAAACAATTGGGATCGGGCCAAATCCACAGAGAGGAAGATTCGTCCATGGCCCATGAGACCTCCACAACATTCCACGGCCATCGCTGAAACAAAATCCAGAGACAAAAGCCTGAGAAAGCTCCTCAGACTCGCTCATTCTTCATGTCCTGAAGAGTTCTTCTCATGGTTTGTAGATTGGGCGTGCCATAACTACGTCCCCAAACTTAAGCTGAGTTTGTGTTTTCAGTCTTCTGTCCTCAAAGTCCTGGGCCACACTCCCTCCAGGCTGGTGTCCCTGGAGCCACACATTAGGACTGCCCCTACCCAATCCATGGGAATTCTGCCCATTCCATTGTCAAAAATCGTACAAATTAGGAGAACCCTCCAAAGTCCCTGGGGCCATCCCAATAGTGTAGGTCGCCCGAGACAAAAAAGGGCGGTTGATACCGGCTGAGCATCTACCTCCACTCATCTACCTCCACTCATACCAAGAAGATTGAACCAGACAGGACCCGAGGCCATTATCGGATCCATTGCTTTGGTTTACAGGCATGTCTCCTCAAAAGCCTGGATTCCAATACCAGCAGAGGGGATTTCCTGAGGCACCCATCAGAACAAATCTCGTCTCCACAAGGAAACTTGTGCATGGGAGCTATGCCAAAGCTTAGGAGAATACTTCAGGGTCCCGGTGCCACCTCCCCATTCCAAGACCCTCATGGACACAAACACACGTTAGGACCCATCCTCTGGAAAGTGCATTTCAACTCAGCCACCCCGGTTGCTCCCGCAGATCCATTAGATCTAAACTATCTTGTTGCTGGGCGACAATTGGAAGGCGAGGCGGACTTCCCAGGCATCCATCCTGGAACGGTGCTCTGGAGTCATTCCATATGGGATGTCCTGGAGCTGTCCAACAGGTCTCAATTGTCCCGCAGAAGGAATCCTTGAAAGGGGCATCCCACATCTCCCAACGTGGAAAACCTCCATGGCCTCGAGATTCCGCTCCCTTCATGAAGGGGCCGTCATGCACAGAAACTCCAACCTGAGCCAACGTCGGATCCTCGCCCTAACTTCAGATGCATGAGATATTGGTTCAGATCTGCAGGGGGTACCTGCCGTGCCCTCACCCTGAATCCGAAATCTAGCTTGTGTTCTCAGACTTCCGTCCTCACTCTCCTGGCCCCGAAGCCCTCAAGTTTGGCAATTCCGGACCGACAATGAAGCACTCTGCCTGCCCTCTAGAAAAAATATATTGCCTAATGAGCAGCCCAGGCAGCTTAAATGAGGATAAACCTACACGGCACTCGAATGTACCCAAATTATATAGTCTAACCTGGGCACTAATGCACTGTCTGACACAACCTGAGCCCGGACCTGCTGACCAACACCCAGACAGCTGACCGCACGCTGAGCACATCAGACCCGCCATGGCCTTAGGTCATCATCTCTTCCCTACCTCAGTTTTCAGGCTTCAGAACCTAGACCTTATCTCCAATCACTGCCCACGGGTGACTGTGATGCAGAAATCAGAACTCTTCCTGACCCATGGCAAGAAACCTTGTGGTTGGCATGTTGTCCAACGTTCAGTATAGGAGAAACCAGCATTCACCCTGAGGCCCCGCCCATTCTTGCGTGCGATGAGAGCATAAACACGCATTGTGACCTCAGCGTGAGTCCTGTCCTCTAGTAAGTCCTCTCAGTGGCTGGACCATTAGATGTCATAATGGGCTTGACATGTCCCTAGTCCCCAATTTTTAACCAGATTTCTGGTTGTCCAGTCGCCCCACCCCAGGGCTCTACTCTGGAATCCCTCATTTGGTGGGACATCTGAGGTTGAAAAACAAAATGAAACAAATCGACAACAACAAAAAAAATGGACTTCTTCCATCCCCAGAATGACCCCAAAATCTTTGGACGGGACCGAACCCCCAGAGAGTAAGACTCGTCCATTTCCCATGAAGTCACCCGGCAATTTCACGACCATGAGTGACACGATATCCAGAGACGAAAACTTGAGCAAGAGCCTCACACTCGCCCTTTTTTCATATCCCGAAGTGTTCTCTTCATGGTCTGCAGATCAGTCCTGCCATACCTATGACCCAAAACATAAGCCGAGTTTGTGTTTTCAGACAACTGTCCAAACAGCTCTGGCCTACACACCCTACAGGCTCAGGGCCCTGGAGCCAAACCTGAGGACTGTACTTGCCCTCTCCAAGGGAATTGTATGTGCCCATTCCAATGGCCACAACCCTACTAGTAGGATAACCTCCAAAGTCCCTGAGGCCATCCCAATAGTTGTGGCTTCCCCGGACAAACAGGGGCAATCTGAGCCCATCTGAGCACCTACCTGCACTCAGACCCGTAGACTGATGTCCCCAGAGGTAAAAAGGAACGAACAGGCCCCTAGGCACTAATCGGATCCATTGCTTTGTTTTCCAGGCATCTCTCCTCAGAGGCCTGGATTTCAATACGAGCATATGGCTGTTTCTTGACTCACCCATAGATAAATCTCATCTACACTTGGGAAACATGCACGTTGGAGCTGTGTCAAAGCCTCTGTTTAGGAGAACCCTTCAGGGCCCCAGGGCCACCGCTTCATTCCAAGGTCTCCATAGACAGAAAAACATATTAGGACACATCCACAGGAGAGTCCATTTCAACTCAGCCTCCTCGGTTGCCCCCCACATCCAGCAGATCTCACCTGTCTTGTTGCTTGGAGACCATTGGAATGCGAGGTGGGCTACCCAGCCATCCATCCTTAGAACCCTGCTCGGAATCGTTGGCCTGGAGCCAACCAAGAGGTCTCAATTGTCCTGCAGAAGAATCTTTGCAGTTTGGAGCTTCTCACAACTCCCATCGTGGGAAAACCCCCATGTCCTCGTGATCCAACCCCCTTCAAGAAAGGGCCTTCAGGGCAGAAAGTCCAACCTGAGTGATCGTCTGATCCTTGCCCTGACTTCAGATGCACGAGATCTCGATTGAGGTCTGTAGATTGTGCCTGCCATATCCTCACCCAGAAACCTAGGCGTAGCTTGGGTTCTCAGACTCCGTCCTCAGACTACTGGCCCACAAGCCCTCCAGTTGGGCAATCCAGAACTACAATGCCGCACTCTGCCTGCCCTACAGAAGTAAAACATTGCCCTCATTGCTACCCCGAAACCCCAACTGAAAATCAACCTGCACGCCATTCGGCTGTACCCCAAACATATAGGCTGACCTGGGCACTATTTCCCCTTCTGACCCAGCCTGAGCCTGGACCTCCTGGTCCCACCCAGACAGCTGGCCGCACACTGAGCACATTGGACCCGCCATGGCCTTAGGTCGTCATCTCTTCCCAACTGCGGTTTTCAGGCTCCAGAACCTAGACCTTATCTCCAACCACTGCCCAGGGTTGAAAATGATGCAGAAATCAGAACTCTTTACCCATGGCAAGAAACCTTGTGGATGGCATGTTGTCCAACGTTCAGTGTAGTTGAAACAAGCGTGGCCCATGAGGCCCAGCCCATGCTTGCGGGCCACATTGGTCACAAACACACATTGTGACCCTCAGCCTGAGCCCAGTCCTCAGGTAAGGCCTCTCAGGGCCTATATGAAGAGACAGCATATTGGGCTTGCCATGCCCCTAGGCCCCAATTTTTAACCATAGTTCGGGTTGTCCCTTCACTCTTCCCCAGGGCTCTGCTTTGGAATTCCTCTTTTGGTGGGACACCTGAGGTAACAAACCTGAAAGGAGTCCTCCCATCCCACAGATTGACGAAAAACAATTGGGATCGGGCCAAATCCACAGAGAGGAAGATTCGTCCATGGCCCATGAGACCTCCACAACATTCCACGGCCATCGCTGAAACAAAATCCAGAGACAAAAGCCTGAGAAAGCTCCTCAGACTCGCTCATTCTTCATGTCCTGAAGAGTTCTTCTCATGGTTTGTAGATTGGGCGTGCCATAACTACGTCCCCAAACTTAAGCTGAGTTTGTGTTTTCAGTCTTCTGTCCTCAAAGTCCTGGGCCACACTCCCTCCAGGCTGGTGTCCCTGGAGCCACACATTAGGACTGCCCCTACCCAATCCATGGGAATTCTGCCCATTCCATTGTCAAAAATCGTACAAATTAGGAGAACCCTCCAAAGTCCCTGGGGCCATCCCAATAGTGTAGGTCGCCCGGGACAAAAAAGGGCGGTTGATACCGGCTGAGCATCTACCTCCACTCATCTACCTCCACTCATACCAAGAAGATTGAACCAGACAGGACCCGAGGCCATTATCGGATCCATTGCTTTGGTTTACAGGCATGTCTCCTCAAAAGCCTGGATTCCAATACCAGCAGAGGGGATTTCCTGAGGCACCCATCAGAACAAATCTCGTCTCCACAAGGAAACTTGTGCATGGGAGCTATGCCAAAGCTTAGGAGAATACTTCAGGGTCCCGGTGCCACCTCCCCATTCCAAGACCCTCATGGACACAAACACACGTTAGGACCCATCCTCTGGAAAGTGCATTTCAACTCAGCCACCCCGGTTGCTCCCGCAGATCCATTAGATCTAAACTATCTTGTTGCTGGGCGACAATTGGAAGGCGAGGCGGACTTCCCAGGCATCCATCCTGGAACGGTGCTCTGGAGTCATTCCATATGGGATGTCCTGGAGCTGTCCAACAGGTCTCTATTGTCCCGCAGAAGGAATCCTTGAAAGGGGCATCCCACATCTCCCAACGTGGAAAACCTCCATGGCCTCGAGATTCCGCTCCCTTCATGAAGGGGCCGTCATGCACAGAAACTCCAACCTGAGCCAACGTCGGATCCTCGCCCTAACTTCAGGTGCATGAGATATTGGTTCAGATCTGCAGGGGGTACCTGCCGTGCCCTCACCCTGAATCCGAAATCTAGCTTGTGTTCTCAGACTCCCGTCCTCACTCTCC
This sequence comes from Mustela nivalis, assembly GCF_964662115.1. Lineage (NCBI taxonomy): Eukaryota > Metazoa > Chordata > Mammalia > Carnivora > Mustelidae > Mustela > Mustela nivalis. The sequence goes on from NW_028136374.1 coordinate 199,449, forward strand.
TGGCCCCGAAGCCCTCAAGTTTGGCAATTCCGGACCGACAATGAAGCACTCTGCCTGCCCTCTAAAAAAATATATTGCCTAATGAGCAGCCCAGGCAGCTTAAATGAGGATAAACCTACACGGCACTCGAATGTACCCAAATTATATAGTCTAACCTGGGCACTAATGCACTGTCTGACACAACCTGAGCCCGGACCTGCTGACCAACACCCAGACAGCTGACCGCACGCTGAGCACATCAGACCCGCCATGGCCTTAGGTCATCATCTCTTCCCTACCTCAGTTTTCAGGCTTCAGAACCTAGACCTTATCTCCAATCACTGCCCACGGGTGACTGTGATGCAGAAATCAGAACTCTTCCTGACCCATGGCAAGAAACCTTGTGGTTGGCATGTTGTCCAACGTTCAGTGTAGGAGAAACCAGCATTCACCCTGAGGCCCCGCCCATTCTTGCGTGCGATGAGAGCATAAACACGCATTGTGACCTCAGCGTGAGTCCTGTCCTCTAGTAAGTCCTCTCAGTGGCTGGACCATTAGATGTCATAATGGGCTTGACATGTCCCTAGTCCCCAATTTTTAACCAGATTTCTGGTTGTCCAGTCGCCCCACCCCAGGGCTCTACTCTGGAATCCCTCATTCGGTGGGACATCTGAGGTTGAAAAACAAAATGAAACAAATCGACAACAACAAAAAAAATGGACTTCTTCCATCCCCAGAATGACCCCAAACTCTTTGGACGGGACCGAACCCCCAGAGAGTAAGACTCGTCCATTTCCCATGAAGTCACCCGGCAATTTCACGACCATGAGTGACACGATATCCAGAGACGAAAACTTGAGCAAGAGCCTCACACTCGCCCTTTTTTCATATCCCGAAGTGTTCTCTTCATGGTCTGCAGATCAGTCCTGCCATACCTATGACCCAAAACATAAGCCGAGTTTGTGATTTCAGACAACTGTCCAAACAGCTCTGGCCTACACACCCTACAGGCTCAGGGCCCTGGAGCCAAACCTGAGGACTGTACTTGCCCTCTCCAAGGGAATTGTATGTGCCCATTCCAATGGCCACAACCCTACTAGTAGGATAACCTCCAAAGTCCCTGAGGCCATCCCAATAGTTGTGGCTTCCCAGGACAAACAGGGGCAATCTGAGCCCATCTGAGCACCTACCTGCACTCAGACCCGTAGACTGATGTCCCCAGAGGTAAAAAGGAACGAACAGGCCCGTAGGCACTAATCGGATCCATTGCTTTGTTTTCCAGGCATCTCTCCTCAGAGGCCTGGATTTCAATACGAGCATATGGCTGTTTCTTGACTCACCCATAGATAAATCTCATCTACACTTGGGAAACATGCACGTTGGAGCTGTGTCAAAGCCTCTGTTTAGGAGAACCCTTCAGGGCCCCAGGGCCACCGCTTCATTCCAAGGTCTCCATAGACAGAAAAACATATTAGGACACATCCACAGGAGAGTCCATTTCAACTCAGCCTCCTCGGTTGCCCCCCACATCCAGCAGATCTCACCTGTCTTGTTGCTTGGAGACCATTGGAATGCGAGGTGGGCTACCCAGCCATCCATCCTTAGAACCCTGCTCGGAATCGTTGGCCTGGAGCCAACCAAGAGGTCTCAATTGTCCTGCAGAAGAATCTTTGCAGTTTGGAGCTTCTCACAACTCCCATCGTGGGAAAACCCCCATGTCCTCGTGATCCAACCCCCTTCAAGAAAGGGCCATCAGGGCAGAAAGTCCAACCTGAGCGATCGTCTGATCCTTGCCCTGACTTCAGATGCACGAGATCTCGATTGAGGTCTGTAGATTGTGCCTGCCATATCCTCACCCAGAAACCTAGGCGTAGCTTGGGTTCTCAGACTCCGTCCTCAGACTACTGGCCCACAAGCCCTCCAGTTGGGCAATCCAGAACTACAATGCCGCACTCTGCCTGCCCTACAGAAGTAAAACATTGCCCTCATTGCTACCCCGAAACCCCAACTGAAAATCAACCTGCACGCCATTCGGCTGTACCCCAAACATATAGGCTGACCTGGGCACTATTTCCCCTTCTGACCCAGCCTGAGCCTGGACCTCCTGGTCCCACCCAGACAGCTGGCCGCACACTGAGCACATCGGACCCGCCATGGCCTTAGGTCGTCATCTCTTCCCAACTGCGGTTTTCAGGCTCCAGAACCTAGACCTTATCTCCAACCACTGCCCAGGGTTGAAAATGATGCAGAAATCAGAACTCTTTACCCATGGCAAGAAACCTTGTGGATGGCATGTTGTCCAACGTTCAGTGTAGTTGAAACAAGCGTGGCCCATGAGGCCCAGCCCATGCTTGCGGGCCACATTGGTCACAAACACACATTGTGACCCTCAGCCTGAGCCCAGTCCTCAGGTAAGGCCTCTCAGGGCCTATATGAAGAGACAGCATATTGGGCTTGCCATGCCCCTAGGCCCCAATTTTTAACCATAGTTCGGGTTGTCCCTTCACTCTTCCCCAGGGCTCTGCTTTGGAATTCCTCTTTTGGTGGGACACCTGAGGTAACAAACCTGAAAGGAGTCCTCCCATCCCACAGATTGACGAAAAACAATTGGGATCGGGCCAAATCCACAGAGAGGAAGATTCGTCCATGGCCCATGAGACCTCCACAACATTCCACGGCCATCGCTGAAACAAAATCCAGAGACAAAAGCCTGAGAAAGCTCCTCAGACTCGCTCATTCATCATGTCCTGAAGAGTTCTTCTCATGGTTTGTAGATTGGGCGTGCCATAACTACGTCCCCAAACTTAAGCTGAGTTTGTGTTTTCAGTCTTCTGTCCTCAAAGTCCTGGGCCACACTCCCTCCAGGCTGGTGTCCCTGGAGCCACACATTAGGACTGCCCCTACCCAATCCATGGGAATTCTGCCCATTCCATTGTCAAAAATCGTACAAATTAGGAGAACCCTCCAAAGTCCCTGGGGCCATCCCAATAGTGTAGGTCGCCCGGGACAAAAAAGGGCGGTTGATACCGGCTGAGCATCTACCTCCACTCATCTACCTCCACTCATACCAAGAAGATTGAACCAGACAGGACCCGAGGCCATTATCGGATCCATTGCTTTGGTTTACAGGCATGTCTCCTCAAAAGCCTGGATTCCAATACCAGCAGAGGGGATTTCCTGAGGCACCCATCAGAACAAATCTCGTCTCCACAAGGAAACTTGTGCATGGGAGCTATGCCAAAGCTTAGGAGAATACTTCAGGGTCCCGGTGCCACCTCCCCATTCCAAGACCCTCATGGACACAAACACACGTTAGGACCCATCCTCTGGAAAGTGCATTTCAACTCAGCCACCCCGGTTGCTCCCGCAGATCCATTAGATCTAAACTATCTTGTTGCTGGGCGACAATTGGAAGGCGAGGCGGACTTCCCAGGCATCCATCCTGGAACGGTGCTCTGGAGTCATTCCATATGGGATGTCCTGGAGCTGTCCAACAGGTCTCAATTGTCCCGCAGAAGGAATCCTTGAAAGGGGCATCCCACATCTCCCAACGTGGAAAACCTCCATGGCCTCGAGATTCCGCTCCCTTCATGAAGGGGCCGTCATGCACAGAAACTCCAACCTGAGCCAACGTCGGATCCTCGCCCTGACTTCAGATGCATGAGATATTGGTTCAGATCTGCAGCGGGTACCTGCCGTGCCCTCACTCTGAATCCGAAATCTAGCTTGTGTTCTCAGACTTCCGTCCTCACTCTCCTGGCCCCGAAGCCCTCAAGTTTGGCAATTCCGGACCGACAATGAAGCACTCTGCCTGCCCTCTAGAAAAAATATATTGCCTAATGAGCAGCCCAGGCAGCTTAAATGAGGATAAACCTACACGGCACTCGAATGTACCCAAATTATATAGTCTAACCTGGGCACTAATGCACTGTCTGACACAACCTGAGCCCGGACCTGCTGACCAACACCCAGACAGCTGACCGCACGCTGAGCACATCAGACCCGCCATGGCCTTAGGTCATCATCTCTTCCCTACCTCAGTTTTCAGGCTTCAGAACCTAGACCTTATCTCCAATCACTGCCCACGGGTGACTGTGATGCAGAAATCAGAACTCTTCCTGACCCATGGCAAGAAACCTTGTGGTTGGCATGTTGTCCAACGTTCAGTGTAGGAGAAACCAGCATTCACCCTGAGGCCCCGCCCATTCTTGCGTGCGATGAGAGCATAAACACGCATTGTGACCTCAGCGTGAGTCCTGTCCTCTAGTAAGTCCTCTCAGTGGCTGGACCATTAGATGTCATAATGGGCTTGACATGTCCCTAGTCCCCAATTTTTAACCAGATTTCTGGTTGTCCAGTCGCCCCACCCCAGGGCTCTACTCTGGAATCCCTCATTCGGTGGGACATCTGAGGTTGAAAAACAAAATGAAACAAATCGACAACAACAAAAAAAATGGACTTCTTCCATCCCCAGAATGACCCCAAACTCTTTGGACGGGACCGAACCCCCAGAGAGTAAGACTCGTCCATTTCCCATGAAGTCACCCGGCAATTTCACGACCATGAGTGACACGATATCCAGAGACGAAAACTTGAGCAAGAGCCTCACACTCGCCCTTTTTTCATATCCCGAAGTGTTCTCTTCATGGTCTGCAGATCAGTCCTGCCATACCTATGACCCAAAACATAAGCCGAGTTTGTGATTTCAGACAACTGTCCAAACAGCTCTGGCCTACACACCCTACAGGCTCAGGGCCCTGGAGCCAAACCTGAGGACTGTACTTGCCCTCTCCAAGGGAATTGTATGTGCCCATTCCAATGGCCACAACCCTACTAGTAGGATAACCTCCAAAGTCCCTGAGGCCATCCCAATAGTTGTGGCTTCCCAGGACAAACAGGGGCAATCTGAGCCCATCTGAGCACCTACCTGCACTCAGACCCGTAGACTGATGTCCCCAGAGGTAAAAAGGAACGAACAGGCCCCTAGGCACTAATCGGATCCATTGCTTTGTTTTCCAGGCATCTCTCCTCAGAGGCCTGGATTTCAATACGAGCATATGGCTGTTTCTTGACTCACCCATAGATAAATCTCATCTACACTTGGGAAACATGCACGTTGGAGCTGTGTCAAAGCCTCTGTTTAGGAGAACCCTTCAGGGCCCCAGGGCCACCGCTTCATTCCAAGGTCTCCATAGACAGAAAAACATATTAGGACACATCCACAGGAGAGTCCATTTCAACTCAGCCTCCTCGGTTGCCCCCCACATCCAGCAGATCTCACCTGTCTTGTTGCTTGGAGACCATTGGAATGCGAGGTGGGCTACCCAGCCATCCATCCTTAGAACCCTGCTCGGAATCGTTGGCCTGGAGCCAACCAAGAGGTCTCAATTGTCCTGCAGAAGAATCTTTGCAGTTTGGAGCTTCTCACAACTCCCATCGTGGGAAAACCCCCATGTCCTCGTGATCCAACCCCCTTCAAGAAAGGGCCATCAGGGCAGAAAGTCCAACCTGAGCGATCGTCTGATCCTTGCCCTGACTTCAGATGCACGAGATCTCGATTGAGGTCTGTAGATTGTGCCTGCCATATCCTCACCCAGAAACCTAGGCGTAGCTTGGGTTCTCAGACTCCGTCCTCAGACTACTGGCCCACAAGCCCTCCAGTTGGGCAATCCAGAACTACAATGCCGCACTCTGCCTGCCCTACAGAAGTAAAACATTGCCCTCATTGCTACCCCGAAACCCCAACTGAAAATCAACCTGCACGCCATTCGGCTGTACCCCAAACATATAGGCTGACCTGGGCACTATTTCCCCTTCTGACCCAGCCTGAGCCTGGACCTCCTGGTCCCACCCAGACAGCTGGCCGCACACTGAGCACATCGGACCCGCCATGGCCTTAGGTCGTCATCTCTTCCCAACTGCGGTTTTCAGGCTCCAGAACCTAGACCTTATCTCCAACCACTGCCCAGGGTTGAAAATGATGCAGAAATCAGAACTCTTTACCCATGGCAAGAAACCTTGTGGATGGCATGTTGTCCAACGTTCAGTGTAGTTGAAACAAGCGTGGCCCATGAGGCCCAGCCCATGCTTGCGGGCCACATTGGTCACAAACACACATTGTGACCCTCAGCCTGAGCCCAGTCCTCAGGTAAGGCCTCTCAGGGCCTATATGAAGAGACAGCATATTGGGCTTGCCATGCCCCTAGGCCCCAATTTTTAACCATAGTTCGGGTTGTCCCTTCACTCTTCCCCAGGGCTCTGCTTTGGAATTCCTCTTTTGGTGGGACACCTGAGGTAACAAACCTGAAAGGAGTCCTCCCATCCCACAGATTGACGAAAAACAATTGGGATCGGGCCAAATCCACAGAGAGGAAGATTCGTCCATGGCCCATGAGACCTCCACAACATTCCACGGCCATCGCTGAAACAAAATCCAGAGACAAAAGCCTGACAAAGCTCCTCAGACTCGCTCATTCTTCATGTCCTGAAGAGTTCTTCTCATGGTTTGTAGATTGGGCGTGCCATAACTACGTCCCCAAACTTAAGCTGAGTTTGTGTTTTCAGTCTTCTGTCCTCAAAGTCCTGGGCCACACTCCCTCCAGGCTGGTGTCCCTGGAGCCACACATTAGGACTGCCCCTACCCAATCCATGGGAATTCTGCCCATTCCATTGTCAAAAATCGTACAAATTAGGAGAACCCTCCAAAGTCCCTGGGGCCATCCCAATAGTGTAGGTCGCCCGGGACAAAAAAGGGCGGTTGATACCGGCTGAGCATCTACCTCCACTCATCTACCTCCACTCATACCAAGAAGATTGAACCAGACAGGACCCGAGGCCATTATCGGATCCATTGCTTTGGTTTACAGGCATGTCTCCTCAAAAGCCTGGATTCCAATACCAGCAGAGGGGATTTCCTGAGGCACCCATCAGAACAAATCTCGTCTCCACAAGGAAACTTGTGCATGGGAGCTATGCCAAAGCTTAGGAGAATACTTCAGGGTCCCGGTGCCACCTCCCCATTCCAAGACCCTCATGGACACAAACACACGTTAGGACCCATCCTCTGGAAAGTGCATTTCAACTCAGCCACCCCGGTTGCTCCCGCAGATCCATTAGATCTAAACTATCTTGTTGCTGGGCGACAATTGGAAGGCGAGGCGGACTTCCCAGGCATCCATCCTGGAACGGTGCTGTGGAGTCATTCCATATGGGATGTCCTGGAGCTGTCCAACAGGTCTCAATTGTCCCGCAGAAGGAATCCTTGAAAGGGGCATCCCACATCTCCCAACGTGGAAAACCTCCATGGCCTCGAGATTCCGCTCCCTTCATGAAGGGGCCGTCATGCACAGAAACTCCAACCTGAGCCAACGTCGGATCCTCGCCCTAACTTCAGGTGCATGAGATATTGGTTCAGATCTGCAGGGGGTACCTGCCGTGCCCTCACCCTGAATCCGAAATCTAGCTTGTGTTCTCAGACTCCCGTCCTCACTCTCCTGGCCCCGAAGCCCTCAAGTTTGGCAATTCCGGACCGACAATGAAGCACTCTGCCTGCCCTCTAGAAAAAATATATTGCCTAATGAGCAGCCCAGGCAGCTTAAATGAGGATAAACCTACACGGCACTCGAATGTACCCAAATTATATAGTCTAACCTGGGCACTAATGCACTGTCTGACACAACCTGAGCCCGGACCTGCTGACCAACACCCAGACAGCTGACCGCACGCTGAGCACATCAGACCCGCCATGGCCTTAGGTCATCATCTCTTCCCTACCTCAGTTTTCAGGCTTCAGAACCTAGACCTTATCTCCAATCACTGCCCACGGGTGACTGTGATGCAGAAATCAGAACTCTTCCTGACCCATGGCAAGAAACCTTGTGGTTGGCATGTTGTCCAACGTTCAGTGTAGGAGAAACCAGCATTCACCCTGAGGCCCCGCCCATTCTTGCGTGCGATGAGAGCATAAACACGCATTGTGACCTCAGCGTGAGTCCTGTCCTCTAGTAAGTCCTCTCAGTGGCTGGACCATTAGATGTCATAATGGGCTTGACATGTCCCTAGTCCCCAATTTTTAACCAGATTTCTGGTTGTCCAGTCGCCCCACCCCAGGGCTCTACTCTGGAATCCCTCATTCGGTGGGACATCTGAGGTTGAAAAACAAAATGAAACAAATCGACAACAACAAAAAAAATGGACTTCTTCCATCCCCAGAATGACCCCAAACTCTTTGGACGGGACCGAACCCCCAGAGAGTAAGACTCGTCCATTTCCCATGAAGTCACCCGGCAATTTCACGACCATGAGTGACACGATATCCAGAGACGAAAACTTGAGCAAGAGCCTCACACTCGCCCTTTTTTCATATCCCGAAGTGTTCTCTTCATGGTCTGCAGATCAGTCCTGCCATACCTATGACCCAAAACATAAGCCGAGTTTGTGTTTTCAGACAACTGTCCAAACAGCTCTGGCCTACACACCCTACAGGCTCAGGGCCCTGGAGCCAAACCTGAGGACTGTACTTGCCCTCTCCAAGGGAATTGTATGTGCCCATTCCAATGGCCACAACCCTACTAGTAGGATAACCTCCAAAGTCCCTGAGGCCATCCCAATAGTTGTGGCTTCCCAGGAAAAACAGGGGCAATCTGAGCCCATCTGAGCACCTACCTGCACTCAGACCCGTAGACTGATGTCCCCAGAGGTAAAAAGGAACGAACAGGCCCCTAGGCACTAATCGGATCCATTGCTTTGTTTTCCAGGCATCTCTCCTCAGAGGCCTGGATTTCAATACGAGCATATGGCTGTTTCTTGACTCACCCATAGATAAATCTCATCTACACTTGGGAAACATGCACGTTGGAGCTGTGTCAAAGCCTCTGTTTAGGAGAACCCTTCAGGGCCCCAGGGCCACCGCTTCATTCCAAGGTCTCCATAGACAGAAAAACATATTAGGACACATCCACAGGAGAGTCCATTTCAACTCAGCCTCCTCGGTTGCCCCCCACATCCAGCAGATCTAACCTGTCTTGTTGCTTGGAGACCATTGGAATGCGAGGTGGGCTACCCAGCCATCCATCCTTAGAACCCTGCTCGGAATCGTTGGCCTGGAGCCAACCAAGAGGTCTCAATTGTCCTGCAGAAGAATCTTTGCAGTTTGGAGCTTCTCACAACTCCCATCGTGGGAAAACCCCCATGTCCTCGTGATCCAACCCCCTTCAAGAAAGGGCCATCAGGGCAGAAAGTCCAACCTGAGCGATCGTCTGATCCTTGCCCTGACTTCAGATGCACGAGATCTCGATTGAGGTCTGTAGATTGTGCCTGCCATATCCTCACCCAGAAACCTAGGCGTAGCTTGGGTTCTCAGACTCCGTCCTCAGACTACTGGCCCACAAGCCCTCCAGTTGGGCAATCCAGAACTACAATGCCGCACTCTGCCTGCCCTACAGAAGTAAAACATTGCCCTCATTGCTACCCCGAAACCCCAACTGAAAATCAACCTGCACGCCATTCGGCTGTACCCCAAACATATAGGCTGACCTGGGCACTATTTCCCCTTCTGACCCAGCCTGAGCCTGGACCTCCTGGTCCCACCCAGACAGCTGGCCGCACACTGAGCACATCGGACCCGCCATGGCCTTAGGTCGTCATCTCTTCCCAACTGCGGTTTTCAGGCTCCAGAACCTAGACCTTATCTCCAACCACTGCCCAGGGTTGAAAATGATGCAGAAATCAGAACTCTTTACCCATGGCAAGAAACCTTGTGGATGGCATGTTGTCCAACGTTCAGTGTAGTTGAAACAAGCGTGGCCCATGAGGCCCAGCCCATGCTTGCGGGCCACATTGGTCACAAACACACATTGTGACCCTCAGCCTGAGCCCAGTCCTCAGGTAAGGCCTCTCAGGGCCTATATGAAGAGACAGCATATTGGGCTTGCCATGCCCCTAGGCCCCAATTTTTAACCATAGTTCGGGTTGTCCCTTCACTCTTCCCCAGGGCTCTGCTTTGGAATTCCTCTTTTGGTGGGACACCTGAGGTAACAAACCTGAAAGGAGTCCTCCCATCCCACAGATTGACGAAAAACAATTGGGATCGGGCCAAATCCACAGAGAGGAAGATTCGTCCATGGCCCATGAGACCTCCACAACATTCCACGGCCATCGCTGAAACAAAATCCAGAGACAAAAGCCTGAGAAAGCTCCTCAGACTCGCTCATTCTTCATGTCCTGAAGAGTTCTTCTCATGGTTTGTAGATTGGGCGTGCCATAACTACGTCCCCAAACTTAAGCTGAGTTTGTGTTTTCAGTCTTCTGTCCTCAAAGTCCTGGGCCACACTCCCTCCAGGCTGGTGTCCCTGGAGCCACACATTAGGACTGCCCCTACCCAATCCATGGGAATTCTGCCCATTCCATTGTCAAAAATCGTACAAATTAGGAGAACCCTCCAAAGTCCCTGGGGCCATCCCAATAGTGTAGGTCGCCCGGGACAAAAAAGGGCGGTTGATACCGGCTGAGCATCTACCTCCACTCATCTACCTCCACTCATACCAAGAAGATTGAACCAGACAGGACCCGAGGCCATTATCGGATCCATTGCTTTGGTTTACAGGCATGTCTCCTCAAAAGCCTGGATTCCAATACCAGCAGAGGGGATTTCCTGAGGCACCCATCAGAACAAATCTCGTCTCCACAAGGAAACTTGTGCATGGGAGCTATGCCAAAGCTTAGGAGAATACTTCAGGGTCCCGGTGCCACCTCCCCATTCCAAGACCCTCATGGACACAAACACACGTTAGGACCCATCCTCTGGAAAGTGCATTTCAACTCAGCCACCCCGGTTGCTCCCGCAGATCCATTAGATCTAAACTATCTTGTTGCTGGGCGACAATTGGAAGGCGAGGCGGACTTCCCAGGCATCCATCCTGGAACGGTGCTCTGGAGTCATTCCATATGGGATGTCCTGGAGCTGTCCAACAGGTCTCAATTGTCCCGCAGAAGGAATCCTTGAAAGGGGCATCCCACATCTCCCAACGTGGAAAACCTCCATGGCCTCGAGATTCCGCTCCCTTCATGAAGGGGCCGTCATGCACAGAAACTCCAACCTGAGCCAACGTCGGATCCTCGCCCTAACTTCAGATTCATGAGATATTGGTTCAGATCTGCAGGGGGTACCTGCCGTGCCCTCACCCTGAATCCGAAGTCTAGCTTGTGTTCTCAGACTTCCGTCCTCACTCTCCTGGCCCCGAAGCCCTCAAGTTTGGCAATTCCGGACCGACAATGAAGCACTCTGCCTGCCCTCTAGATAAAATATATTGCCTAATGAGCAGCCCAGGCAGCTTAAATGAGGATAAACCTACACGGCACTCGAATGTACCCAAATTATATAGTCTAACCTGGGCACTAATGCACTGTCTGACACAACCTGAGCCCGGACCTGCTGACCAACACCCAGACAGCTGACCGCACGCTGAGCACATCAGACCCGCCATGGCCTTAGGTCATCATCTCTTCCCTACCTCAGTTTTCAGGCTTCAGAACCTAGACCTTATCTCCAATCACTGCCCACGGGTGACTGTGATGCAGAAATCAGAACTCTTCCTGACCCATGGCAAGAAACCTTGTGGTTGGCATGTTGTCCAACGTTCAGTGTAGGAGAAACCAGCATTCACCCTGAGGCCCCGCCCATTCTTGCGTGCGATGAGAGCATAAACACGCATTGTGACCTCAGCGTGAGTCCTGTCCTCTAGTAAGTCCTCTCAGTGGCTGGACCATTAGATGTCATAATGGGCTTGACATGTCCCTAGTCCCCAATTTTTAACCAGATTTCTGGTTGTCCAGTCGCCCCACCCCAGGGCTCTACTCTGGAATCCCTCATTCGGTGGGACATCTGAGGTTGAAAAACAAAATGAAACAAATCGACAACAACAAAAAAAATGGACTTCTTCCATCCCCAGAATGACCCCAAACTCTTTGGACGGGACCGAACCCCCAGAGAGTAAGACTCGTCCATTTCCCATGAAGTCACCCGGCAATTTCAAGACCATGAGTGACACGATATCCAGAGACGAAAACTTGAGCAAGAGCCTCACACTCGCCCTTTTTTCATATCCCGAAGTGTTCTCTTCATGGTCTGCAGATCAGTCCTGCCATACCTATGACCCAAAACATAAGCCGAGTTTGTGTTTTCAGACAACTGTCCAAACAGCTCTGGCCTACACACCCTACAGGCTCAGGGCCCTGGAGCCAAACCTGAGGACTGTACTTGCCCTCTCCAAGGGAATTGTATGTGCCCATTCCAATGGCCACAACCCTACTAGTAGGATAACCTCCAAAGTCCCTGAGGCCATCCCAATAGTTGTGGCTTCCCAGGACAAACAGGGGCAATCTGAGCCCATCTGAGCACCTACCTGCACTCAGACCCGTAGACTGATGTCCCCAGAGGTAAAAAGGAACGAACAGGCCCCTAGGCACTAATCGGATCCATTGCTTTGTTTTCCAGGCATCTCTCCTCAGAGGCCTGGATTTCAATACGAGCATATGGCTGTTTCTTGACTCACCCATAGATAAATCTCATCTACACTTGGGAAACATGCACGTTGGAGCTGTGTCAAAGCCTCTGTTTAGGAGAACCCTTCAGGGCCCCAGGGCCACCGCTTCATTCCAAGGTCTCCATAGACACAAAAACATATTAGGACACATCCACAGGAGAGTCCATTTCAACTCAGCCTCCTCGGTTGCCCCCCACATCCAGCAGATCTAACCTGTCTTGTTGCTTGGAGACCATTGGAATGCGAGGTGGGCTACCCAGCCATCCATCCTTAGAACCCTGCTCGGAATCGTTGGCCTGGAGCCAACCAAGAGGTCTCAATTGTCCTGCAGAAGAATCTTTGCAGTTTGGAGCTTCTCACAACTCCCATCGTGGGAAAACCCCCATGTCCTCGTGATCCAACCCCCTTCAAGAAAGGGCCATCAGGGCAGAAAGTCCAACCTGAGCGATCGTCTGATCCTTGCCCTGACTTCAGATGCACGAGATCTCGATTGAGGTCTGTAGATTGTGCCTGCCATATCCTCACCCAGAAACCTAGGCGTAGCTTGGGTTCTCAGACTCCGTCCTCAGACTACTGGCCCACAAGCCCTCCAGTTGGGCAATCCAGAACTACAATGCCGCACTCTGCCTGCCCTACAGAAGTAAAACATTGCCCTCATTGCTACCCCGAAACCCCAACTGAAAATCAACCTGCACGCCATTCGGCTGTACCCCAAACATATAGGCTGACCTGGGCACTATTTCCCCTTCTGACCCAGCCTGAGCCTGGACCTCCTGGTCCCACCCAGACAGCTGGCCGCACACTGAGCACATCGGACCCGCCATGGCCTTAGGTCGTCATCTCTTCCCAACTGCGGTTTTCAGGCTCCAGAACCTAGACCTTATCTCCAACCACTGCCCAGGGTTGAAAATGATGCAGAAATCAGAACTCTTTACCCATGGCAAGAAACCTTGTGGATGGCATGTTGTCCAACGTTCAGTGTAGTTGAAACAAGCGTGGCCCATGAGGCCCAGCCCATGCTTGCGGGCCACATTGGTCACAAACACACATTGTGACCCTCAGCCTGAGCCCAGTCCTCAGGTAAGGCCTCTCAGGGCCTATATGAAGAGACAGCATATTGGGCTTGCCATGCCCCTAGGCCCCAATTTTTAACCATAGTTCGGGTTGTCCCTTCACTCTTCCCCAGGGCTCTGCTTTGGAATTCCTCTTTTGGTGGGACACCTGAGGTAACAAACCTGAAAGGAGTCCTCCCATCCCACAGATTGACGAAAAACAATTGGGATCGGGCCAAATCCACAGAGAGGAAGATTCGTCCATGGCCCATGAGACCTCCACAACATTCCACGGCCATCGCTGAAACAAAATCCAGAGACAAAAGCCTGACAAAGCTCCTCAGACTCGCTCATTCTTCATGTCCTGAAGAGTTCTTCTCATGGTTTGTAGATTGGGCGTGCCATAACTACGTCCCCAAACTTAAGCTGAGTTTGTGTTTTCAGTCTTCTGTCCTCAAAGTCCTGGGCCACACTCCCTCCAGGCTGGTGTCCCTGGAGCCACACATTAGGACTGCCCCTACCCAATCCATGGGAATTCTGCCCATTCCATTGTCAAAAATCGTACAAATTAGGAGAACCCTCCAAAGTCCCTGGGGCCATCCCAATAGTGTAGGTCGCCCGGGACAAAAAAGGGCGGTTGATACCGGCTGAGCATCTACCTCCACTCATCTACCTCCACTCATACCAAGAAGATTGAACCAGACAGGACCCGAGGCCATTATCGGATCCATTGCTTTGGTTTACAGGCATGTCTCCTCAAAAGCCTGGATTCCAATACCAGCAGAGGGGATTTCCTGAGGCACCCATCAGAACAAATCTCGTCTCCACAAGGAAACTTGTGCATGGGAGCTATGCCAAAGCTTAGGAGAATACTTCAGGGTCCCGGTGCCACCTCCCCATTCCAAGACCCTCATGGACACAAACACACGTTAGGACCCATCCTCTGGAAAGTGCATTTCAACTCAGCCACCCCGGTTGCTCCCGCAGATCCATTAGATCTAAACTATCTTGTTGCTGGGCGACAATTGGAAGGCGAGGCGGACTTCCCAGGCATCCATCCTGGAACGGTGCTCTGGAGTCATTCCATATGGGATGTCCTGGAGCTGTCCAACAGGTCTCAATTGTCCCGCAGAAGGAATCCTTGAAAGGGGCATCCCACATCTCCCAACGTGGAAAACCTCCATGGCCTCGAGATTCCGCTCCCTTCATGAAGGGGCCGTCATGCACAGAAACTCCAACCTGAGCCAACGTCGGATCCTCGCCCTAACTTCAGATTCATGAGATATTGGTTCAGATCTGCAGGGGGTACCTGCCGTGCCCTCACCCTGAATCCGAAGTCTAGCTTGTGTTCTCAGACTTCCGTCCTCACTCTCCTGGCCCCGAAGCCCTCAAGTTTGGCAATTCCGGACCGACAATGAAGCACTCTGCCTGCCCTCTAGATAAAATATATTGCCTAATGAGCAGCCCAGGCAGCTTAAATGAGGATAAACCTACACGGCACTCGAATGTACCCAAATTATATAGTCTAACCTGGGCACTAATGCACTGTCTGACACAACCTGAGCCCGGACCTGCTGACCAACACCCAGACAGCTGACCGCACGCTGAGCACATCAGACCCGCCATGGCCTTAGGTCATCATCTCTTCCCTACCTCAGTTTTCAGGCTTCAGAACCTAGACCTTATCTCCAATCACTGCCCACGGGTGACTGTGATGCAGAAATCAGAACTCTTCCTGACCCATGGCAAGAAACCTTGTGGTTGGCATGTTGTCCAACGTTCAGTGTAGGAGAAACCAGCATTCACCCTGAGGCCCCGCCCATTCTTGCGTGCGATGAGAGCATAAACACGCATTGTGACCTCAGCGTGAGTCCTGTCCTCTAGTAAGTCCTCTCAGTGGCTGGACCATTAGATGTCATAATGGGCTTGACATGTCCCTAGTCCCCAATTTTTAACCAGATTTCTGGTTGTCCAGTCGCCCCACCCCAGGGCTCTACTCTGGAATCCCTCATTCGGTGGGACATCTGAGGTTGAAAAACAAAATGAAACAAATCGACAACAACAAAAAAAATGGACTTCTTCCATCCCCAGAATGACCCCAAACTCTTTGGACGGGACCGAACCCCCAGAGAGTAAGACTCGTCCATTTCCCATGAAGTCACCCGGCAATTTCAAGACCATGAGTGACACGATATCCAGAGACGAAAACTTGAGCAAGAGCCTCACACTCGCCCTTTTTTCATATCCCGAAGTGTTCTCTTCATGGTCTGCAGATCAGTCCTGCCATACCTATGACCCAAAACATAAGCCGAGTTTGTGTTTTCAGACAACTGTCCAAACAGCTCTGGCCTACACACCCTACAGGCTCAGGGCCCTGGAGCCAAACCTGAGGACTGTACTTGCCCTCTCCAAGGGAATTGTATGTGCCCATTCCAATGGCCACAACCCTACTAGTAGGATAACCTCCAAAGTCCCTGAGGCCATCCCAATAGTTGTGGCTTCCCAGGACAAACAGGGGCAATCTGAGCCCATCTGAGCACCTACCTGCACTCAGACCCGTAGACTGATGTCCCCAGAGGTAAAAAGGAACGAACAGGCCCCTAGGCACTAATCGGATCCATTGCTTTGTTTTCCAGGCATCTCTCCTCAGAGGCCTGGATTTCAATACGAGCATATGGCTGTTTCTTGACTCACCCATAGATAAATCTCATCTACACTTGGGAAACATGCACGTTGGAGCTGTGTCAAAGCCTCTGTTTAGGAGAACCCTTCAGGGCCCCAGGGCCACCGCTTCATTCCAAGGTCTCCATAGACACAAAAACATATTAGGACACATCCACAGGAGAGTCCATTTCAACTCAGCCTCCTCGGTTGCCCCCCACATCCAGCAGATCTAACCTGTCTTGTTGCTTGGAGACCATTGGAATGCGAGGTGGGCTACCCAGCCATCCATCCTTAGAACCCTGCTCGGAATCGTTGGCCTGGAGCCAACCAAGAGGTCTCAATTGTCCTGCAGAAGAATCTTTGCAGTTTGGAGCTTCTCACAACTCCCATCGTGGGAAAACCCCCATGTCCTCGTGATCCAACCCCCTTCAAGAAAGGGCCATCAGGGCAGAAAGTCCAACCTGAGCGATCGTCTGATCCTTGCCCTGACTTCAGATGCACGAGATCTCGATTGAGGTCTGTAGATTGTGCCTGCCATATCCTCACCCAGAAACCTAGGCGTAGCTTGGGTTCTCAGACTCCGTCCTCAGACTACTGGCCCACAAGCCCTCCAGTTGGGCAATCCAGAACTACAATGCCGCACTCTGCCTGCCCTACAGAAGTAAAACATTGCCCTCATTGCTACCCCGAAACCCCAACTGAAAATCAACCTGCACGCCATTCGGCTGTACCCCAAACATATAGGCTGACCTGGGCACTATTTCCCCTTCTGACCCAGCCTGAGCCTGGACCTCCTGGTCCCACCCAGACAGCTGGCCGCACACTGAGCACATCGGACCCGCCATGGCCTTAGGTCGTCATCTCTTCCCAACTGCGGTTTTCAGGCTCCAGAACCTAGACCTTATCTCCAACCACTGCCCAGGGTTGAAAATGATGCAGAAATCAGAACTCTTTACCCATGGCAAGAAACCTTGTGGATGGCATGTTGTCCAACGTTCAGTGAAGTTGAAACAAGCGTGGCCCATGAGGCCCAGCCCATGCTTGCGGGCCACATTGGTCACAAACACACATTGTGACCCTCAGCCTGAGCCCAGTCCTCAGGTAAGGCCTCTCAGGGCCTATATGAAGAGACAGCATATTGGGCTTGCCATGCCCCTAGGCCCCAATTTTTAACCATAGTTCGGGTTGTCCCTTCACTCTTCCCCAGGGCTCTGCTTTGGAATTCCTCTTTTGGGGGGACACCTGAGGTAACAAACCTGAAAGGAGTCCTCCCATCCCACAGATTGACGAAAAACAATTGGGATCGGGCCAAATCCACAGAGAGGAAGATTCGTCCATGGCCCATGAGACCTCCACAACATTCCACGGCCATCGCTGAAACAAAATCCAGAGACAAAAGCCTGAGAAAGCTCCTCAGACTCGCTCATTCTTCATGTCCTGAAGAGTTCTTCTCATGGTTTGTAGATTGGGCGTGCCATAACTACGTCCCCAAACTTAAGCTGAGTTTGTGTTTTCAGTCTTCTGTCCTCAAAGTCCTGGGCCACACACCCTCCAGGCTGGTGTCCCTGGAGCCACACATTAGGACTGCCCCTACCCAATCCATGGGAATTCTGCCCATTCCATTGTCAAAAATCGTACAAATTAGGAGAACCCTCCAAAGTCCCTGGGGCCATCCCAATAGTGTAGGTCGCCCGGGACAAAAAAGGGCGGTTGATACCGGCTGAGCATCTACCTCCACTCATCTACCTCCACTCATACCAAGAAGATTGAACCAGACAGGACCCGAGGCCATTATCGGATCCATTGCTTTGGTTTACAGGCATGTCTCCTCAAAAGCCTGGATTCCAATACCAGCAGAGGGGATTTCCTGAGGCACCCATCAGAACAAATCTCGTCTCCACAAGGAAACTTGTGCATGGGAGCTATGCCAAAGCTTAGGAGAATACTTCAGGGTCCCGGTGCCACCTCCCCATTCCAAGACCCTCATGGACACAAACACACGTTAGGACCCATCCTCTGGAAAGTGCATTTCAACTCAGCCACCCCGGTTGCTCCCGCAGATCCATTAGATCTAAACTATCTTGTTGCTGGGCGACAATTGGAAGGCGAGGCGGACTTCCCAGGCATCCATCCTGGAACGGTGCTCTGGAGTCATTCCATATGGGATGTCCTGGAGCTGTCCAACAGGTCTCAATTGTCCCGCAGAAGGAATCCTTGAAAGGGGCATCTCACATCTCCCAACGTGGAAAACCTCCATGGCCTCGAGATTCCGCTCCTTTCATGAAGGGGCCGTCATGCACAGAAACTCCAACCTGAGCCAACGTCGGATCCTCGCCCTAACTTCAGATGCATGAGATATTGGTTCAGATCCGCAGCGGGTACCTGCCGTGCCCTCACTCTGAATCCGAAATCTAGCTTGTGTTCTCAGACTTCCGTCCTCACTCTCCTGGCCCCGAAGCCCTCAAGTTTGGCAATTCCGGACCGACAATGAAGCACTCTGCCTGCCCTCTAGATAAAATATATTGCCTAATGAGCAGCCCAGGCAGCTTAAATGAGGATAAACCTACACGGCACTCGAATGTACCCAAATTATATAGTCTAACCTGGGCACTAATGCACTGTCTGACACAACCTGAGCCCGGACCTGCTGACCAACACCCAGACAGCTGACCGCACGCTGAGCACATCAGACCCGCCATGGCCTTAGGTCATCATCTCTTCCCTACCTCAGTTTTCAGGCTTCAGAACCTAGACCTTATCTCCAATCACTGCCCACGGGTGACTGTGATGCAGATATCAGAACTCTTCCTGACCCATGGCAAGAAACCTTGTGGTTGGCATGTTGTCCAACGTTCAGTGTAGGAGAAACCAGCATTCACCCTGAGGCCCCGCCCATTCTTGCGTGCGATGAGAGCATAAACACGCATTGTGACCTCAGCGTGAGTCCTGTCCTCTAGTAAGTCCTCTCAGTGGCTGGACCATTAGATGTCATAATGGGCTTGACATGTCCCTAGTCCCCAATTTTTAACCAGATTTCTGGTTGTCCAGTCGCCCCACCCCAGGGCTCTACTCTGGAATCCCTCATTCGGTGGGACATCTGAGGTTGAAAAACAAAATGAAACAAATCGACAACAACAAAAAAAATGGACTTCTTCCATCCCCAGAATGACCCCAAACTCTTTGGACGGGACCGAACCCCCAGAGAGTAAGACTCGTCCATTTCCCATGAAGTCACCCGGCAATTTCACGACCATGAGTGACACGATATCCAGAGACGAAAACTTGAGCAAGAGCCTCACACTCGCCCTTTTTTCATATCCCGAAGTGTTCTCTTCATGGTCTGCAGATCAGTCCTGCCATACCTATGACCCAAAACATAAGCCGAGTTTGTGTTTTCAGACAACTGTCCAAACAGCTCTGGCCTACACACCCTACAGGCTCAGGGCCCTGGAGCCAAACCTGAGGACTGTACTTGCCCTCTCCAAGGGAATTGTATGTGCCCATTCCAATGGCCACAACCCTACTAGTAGGATAACCTCCAAAGTCCCTGAGGCCATCCCAATAGTTGTGGCTTCCCAGGACAAACAGGGGCAATCTGAGCCCATCTGAGCACCTACCTGCACTCAGACCCGTAGACTGATGTCCCCAGAGGTAAAAAGGAACGAACAGGCCCCTAGGCACTAATCGGATCCATTGCTTTGTTTTCCAGGCATCTCTCCTCAGAGGCCTGGATTTCAATACGAGCATATGGCTGTTTCTTGACTCACCCATAGATAAATCTCATCTACACTTGGGAAACATGCACGTTGGAGCTGTGTCAAAGCCTCTGTTTAGGAGAACCCTTCAGGGCCCCAGGGCCACCGCTTCATTCCAAGGTCTCCATAGACACAAAAACATATTAGGACACATCCACAGGAGAGTCCATTTCAACTCAGCCTCCTCGGTTGCCCCCCACATCCAGCAGATCTCACCTGTCTTGTTGCTTGGAGACCATTGGAATGCGAGGTGGGCTACCCAGCCATCCATCCTTAGAACCCTGCTTGGAATCGTTGGCCTGGAGCCAACCAAGAGGTCTCAATTGTCCTGCAGAAGAATCTTTGCAGTTTGGAGCTTCTCACAACTCCCATCGTGGGAAAACCCCCATGTCCTCGTGATCCAACCCCCTTCAAGAAAGGGCCATCAGGGCAGAAAGTCCAACCTGAGCGATCGTCTGATCCTTGCCCTGACTTCAGATGCACGAGATCTCGATTGAGGTCTGTAGATTGTGCCTGCCATATCCTCACCCAGAAACCTAGGCGTAGCTTTGGTTCTCAGACTCCGTCCTCAGACTACTGGCCCACAAGCCCTCCAGTTGGGCAATCCAGAACTACAATGCCGCACTCTGCCTGCCCTACAGAAGTAAAACATTGCCCTCATTGCTACCCCGAAACCCCAACTGAAAATCAACCTGCACGCCATTCGGCTGTACCCCAAACATATAGGCTGACCTGGGCACTATTTCCCCTTCTGACCCAGCCTGAGCCTGGACCTCCTGGTCCCACCCAGACAGCTGGCCGCACACTGAGCACATCGGACCCGCCATGGCCTTAGGTCGTCATCTCTTCCCAACTGCGGTTTTCAGGCTCCAGAACCTAGACCTTATCTCCAACCACTGCCCAGGGTTGAAAATGATGCAGAAATCAGAACTCTTTACCCATGGCAAGAAACCTTGTGGATGGCATGTTGTCCAACGTTCAGTGTAGTTGAAACAAGCGTGGCCCATGAGGCCCAGCCCATGCTTGCGGGCCACATTGGTCACAAACACACATTGTGACCCTCAGCCTGAGCCCAGTCCTCAGGTAAGGCCTCTCAGGGCCTATATGAAGAGACAGCATATTGGGCTTGCCATGCCCCTAGGCCCCAATTTTTAACCATAGTTCGGGTTGTCCCTTCACTCTTCCCCAGGGCTCTGCTTTGGAATTCCTCTTTTGGTGGGACACCTGAGGTAACAAACCTGAAAGGAGTCCTCCCATCCCACAGATTGACGAAAAACAATTGGGATCGGGCCAAATCCACAGAGAGGAAGATTCGTCCATGGCCCATGAGACCTCCACAACATTCCACGGCCATCGCTGAAACAAAATCCAGAGACAAAAGCCTGAGAAAGCTCCTCAGACTCGCTCATTCTTCATGTCCTGAAGAGTTCTTCTCATGGTTTGTAGATTGGGCGTGCCATAACTACGTCCCCAAACTTAAGCTGAGTTTGTGTTTTCAGTCTTCTGTCCTCAAAGTCCTGGGCCACACTCCCTCCAGGCTGGTGTCCCTGGAGCCACACATTAGGACTGCCCCTACCCAATCCATGGGAATTCTGCCCATTCCATTGTCAAAAATCGTACAAATTAGGAGAACCCTCCAAAGTCCCTGGGGCCATCCCAATAGTGTAGGTCGCCCGGGACAAAAAAGGGCGGTTGATACCGGCTGAGCATCTACCTCCACTCATCTACCTCCACTCATACCAAGAAGATTGAACCAGACAGGACCCGAGGCCATTATCGGATCCATTGCTTTGGTTTACAGGCATGTCTCCTCAAAAGCCTGGATTCCAATACCAGCAGAGGGGATTTCCTGAGGCACCCATCAGAACAAATCTCGTCTCCACAAGGAAACTTGTGCATGGGAGCTATGCCAAAGCTTAGGAGAATACTTCAGGGTCCCGGTGCCACCTCCCCATTCCAAGACCCTCATGGACACAAACACACGTTAGGACCCATCCTCTGGAAAGTGCATTTCAACTCAGCCACCCCGGTTGCTCCCGCAGATCCATTAGATCTAAACTATCTTGTTGCTGGGCGACAATTGGAAGGCGAGGCGGACATCCCAGGCATCCATCCTGGAACGGTGCTCTGGAGTCATTCCATATGGGATGTCCTGGAGCTGTCCAACAGGTCTCAATTGTCCCACAGAAGGAATCCTTGAAAGGGGCATCCCACATCTCCCAACGTGGAAAACCTCCATGGCCTCGAGATTCCGCTCCCTTCATGAAGGGGCCGTCATGCACAGAAACTCCAACCTGAGCCAACGTCGGATCCTCGCCCTAACTTCAGATTCATGAGATATTGGTTCAGATCTGCAGGGGGTACCTGCCGTGCCCTCACCCTGAATCCGAAATCTAGCTTGTGTTCTCAGACTTCCGTCCTCACTCTCCTGGCCCCGAAGCCCTCAAGTTTGGCAATTCCGGACCGACAATGAAGCACTCTGCCTGCCCTCTAGAAAAAATATATTGCCTAATGAGCAGGCCAGGCAGCTTAAATGAGGATAAACCTACACGGCACTCGAATGTACCCAAATTATATAGTCTAACCTGGGCACTAATGCACTGTCTGACACAACCTGAGCCCGGACCTGCTGACCAACACCCAGACAGCTGACCGCACGCTGAGCACATCAGACCCGCCATGGCCTTAGGTCATCATCTCTTCCCTACCTCAGTTTTCAGGCTTCAGAACCTAGACCTTATCTCCAATCACTGCCCATGGGTGACTGTGATGCAGAAATCAG
This sequence comes from Mustela nivalis, assembly GCF_964662115.1. Classification (NCBI taxonomy): domain Eukaryota; kingdom Metazoa; phylum Chordata; class Mammalia; order Carnivora; family Mustelidae; genus Mustela; species Mustela nivalis. The sequence goes on from NW_028136374.1 coordinate 222,223, forward strand.
AACTCTTCCTGACCCATGGCAAGAAACCTTGTGGTTGGCATGTTGTCCAACGTTCAGTGTAGGAGAAACCAGCATTCACCCTGAGGCCCCGCCCATTCTTGCGTGCGATGAGAGCATAAACACGCATTGTGACCTCAGCGTGAGTCCTGTCCTCTAGTAAGTCCTCTCAGTGGCTGGACCATTAGATGTCATAATGGGCTTGACATGTCCCTAGTCCCCAATTTTTAACCAGATTTCTGGTTGTCCAGTCGCCCCACCCCAGGGCTCTACTCTGGAATCCCTCATTCGGTGGGACATCTGAGGTTGAAAAACAAAATGAAACAAATCGACAACAACAAAAAAAATGGACTTCTTCCATCCCCAGAATGACCCCAAACTCTTTGGACGGGACCGAACCCCCAGAGAGTAAGACTCGTCCATTTCCCATGAAGTCACCCGGCAATTTCACGACCATGAGTGACACGATATCCAGAGACGAAAACTTGAGCAAGAGCCTCACACTCGCCCTTTTTTCATATCCCGAAGTGTTCTCTTCATGGTCTGCAGATCAGTCCTGCCATACCTATGACCCAAAACATAAGCCGAGTTTGTGTTTTCAGACAACTGTCCAAACAGCTCTGGCCTACACACCCTACAGGCTCAGGGCCCTGGAGCCAAACCTGAGGACTGTACTTGCCCTCTCCAAGGGAATTGTATGTGCCCATTCCAATGGCCACAACCCTACTAGTAGGATAACCTCCAAAGTCCCTGAGGCCATCCCAATAGTTGTGGCTTCCCAGGACAAACAGGGGCAATCTGAGCCCATCTGAGCACCTACCTGCACTCAGACCCGTAGACTGATGTCCCCAGAGGTAAAAAGGAACGAACAGGCCCCTAGGCACTAATCGGATCCATTGCTTTGTTTTCCAGGCATCTCTCCTCAGAGGCCTGGATTTCAATACGAGCATATGGCTGTTTCTTGACTCACCCATAGATAAATCTCATCTACACTTGGGAAACATGCACGTTGGAGCTGTGTCAAAGCCTCTGTTTAGGAGAACCCTTCAGGGCCCCAGGGCCACCGCTTCATTCCAAGGTCTCCATAGACACAAAAACATATTAGGACACATCCACAGGAGAGTCCATTTCAACTCAGCCTCCTCGGTTGCCCCCCACATCCAGCAGATCTCACCTGTCTTGTTGCTTGGAGACCATTGGAATGCGAGGTGGGCTACCCAGCCATCCATCCTTAGAACCCTGCTCGGAATCGTTGGCCTGGAGCCAACCAAGAGGTCTCAATTGTCCTGCAGAAGAATCTTTGCAGTTTGGAGCTTCTCACAACTCCCATCGTGGGAAAACCCCCATGTCCTCGTGATCCAACCCCCTTCAAGAAAGGGCCATCAGGGCAGAAAGTCCAACCTGAGCGATCGTCTGATCCTTGCCCTGACTTCAGATGCACGAGATCTCGATTGAGGTCTGTAGATTGTGCCTGCCATATCCTCACCCAGAAACCTAGGCGTAGCTTGGGTTCTCAGACTCCGTCCTCAGACTACTGGCCCACAAGCCCTCCAGTTGGGCAATCCAGAACTACAATGCCGCACTCTGCCTGCCCTACAGAAGTAAAACATTGCCCTCATTGCTACCCCGAAACCCCAACTGAAAATCAACCTGCACGCCATTCGGCTGTACCCCAAACATATAGGCTGACCTGGGCACTATTTCCCCTTCTGACCCAGCCTGAGCCTGGACCTCCTGGTCCCACCCAGACAGCTGGCCGCACACTGAGCACATCGGACCCGCCATGGCCTTAGGTCGTCATCTCTTCCCAACTGCGGTTTTCAGGCTCCAGAACCTAGACCTTATCTCCAACCACTGCCCAGGGTTGAAAATGATGCAGAAATCAGAACTCTTTACCCATGGCAAGAAACCTTGTGGATGGCATGTTGTCCAACGTTCAGTGTAGTTGAAACAAGCGTGGCCCATGAGGCCCAGCCCATGCTTGCGGGCCACATTGGTCACAAACACACATTGTGACCCTCAGCCTGAGCCCAGTCCTCAGGTAAGGCCTCTCAGGGCCTATATGAAGAGACAGCATATTGGGCTTGCCATGCCCCTAGGCCCCAATTTTTAACCATAGTTCGGGTTGTCCCTTCACTCTTCCCCAGGGCTCTGCTTTGGAATTCCTCTTTTGGTGGGACACCTGAGGTAACAAACCTGAAAGGAGTCCTCCCATCCCACAGATTGACGAAAAACAATTGGGATCGGGCCAAATCCACAGAGAGGAAGATTCGTCCATGGCCCATGAGACCTCCACAACATTCCACGGCCATCGCTGAAACAAAATCCAGAGACAAAAGCCTGAGAAAGCTCCTCAGACTCGCTCATTCTTCATGTCCTGAAGAGTTCTTCTCATGGTTTGTAGATTGGGCGTGCCATAACTACGTCCCCAAACTTAAGCTGAGTTTGTGTTTTCAGTCTTCTGTCCTCAAAGTCCTGGGCCACACTCCCTCCAGGCTGGGGCCCCTGGAGCCACACATTAGGACTGCCCCCACCCAATCCATGGGAATTCTGCCCATTCCATTGTCAAAAATCGTACAAATTAGGAGAACCCTCCAAAGTCCCTGGGGCCATCCCAATAGTGTAGGTCGCCCGGGACAAAAAAGGGCGGTTGATACCGGCTGAGCATCTACCTCCACTCATCTACCTCCACTCATACCAAGAAGATTGAACCAGACAGGACCCGAGGCCATTATCGGATCCATTGCTTTGGTTTACAGGCATGTCTCCTCAAAAGCCTGGATTCCAATACCAGCAGAGGGGATTTCCTGAGGCACCCATCAGAACAAATCTCGTCTCCACAAGGAAACTTGTGCATGGGAGCTATGCCAAAGCTTAGGAGAATACTTCAGGGTCCCGGTGCCACCTCCCCATTCCAAGACCCTCATGGACACAAACACACGTTAGGACCCATCCTCTGGAAAGTGCATTTCAACTCAGCCACCCCGGTTGCTCCCGCAGATCCATTAGATCTAAACTATCTTGTTGCTGGGCGACAATTGGAAGGCGAGGCGGACTTCCCAGGCATCCATCCTGGAACGGTGCTCTGGAGTCATTCCATATGGGATGTCCTGGAGCTGTCCAACAGGTCTCAATTGTCCCGCAGAAGGAATCCTTGAAAGGGGCATCCCACATCTCCCAACGTGGAAAACCTCCATGGCCTCGAGATTCCGCTCCCTTCATGAAGGGGCCGTCATGCACAGAAACTCCAACCTGAGCCAACGTCGGATCCTCGCCCTAACTTCAGATTCATGAGATATTGGTTCAGATCTGCAGGGGGTACCTGCCGTGCCCTCACCCTGAATCCGAAATCTAGCTTGTGTTCTCAGACTTCCGTCCTCACTCTCCTGGCCCCGAAGCCCTCAAGTTTGGCAATTCCGGACCGACAATGAAGCACTCTGCCTGCCCTCTAGAAAAAATATATTGCCTAATGAGCAGCCCAGGCAGCTTAAATGAGGATAAACCTACACGGCACTCGAATGTACCCAAATTATATAGTCTAACCTGGGCACTAATGCACTGTCTGACACAACCTGAGCCCGGACCTGCTGACCAACACCCAGACAGCTGACCGCACGCTGAGCACATCAGACCCGCCATGGCCTTAGGTCATCATCTCTTCCCTACCTCAGTTTTCAGGCTTCAGAACCTAGACCTTATCTCCAATCACTGCCCATGGGTGACTGTGATGCAGAAATCAGAACTCTTCCTGACCCATGGCAAGAAACCTTGTGGTTGGCATGTTGTCCAACGTTCAGTGTAGGAGAAACCAGCATTCACCCTGAGGCCCCGCCCATTCTTGCGTGCGATGAGAGCATAAACACGCATTGTGACCTCAGCGTGAGTCCTGTCCTCTAGTAAGTCCTCTCAGTGGCTGGACCATTAGATGTCATAATGGGCTTGACATGTCCCTAGTCCCCAATTTTTAACCAGATTTCTGGTTGTCCAGTCGCCCCACCCCAGGGCTCTACTCTGGAATCCCTCATTCGGTGGGACATCTGAGGTTGAAAAACAAAATGAAACAAATCGACAACAACAAAAAAAATGGACTTCTTCCATCCCCAGAATGACCCCAAACTCTTTGGACGGGACCGAACCCCCAGAGAGTAAGACTCGTCCATTTCCCATGAAGTCACCCGGCAATTTCACGACCATGAGTGACACGATATCCAGAGACGAAAACTTGAGCAAGAGCCTCACACTCGCCCTTTTTTCATATCCCGAAGTGTTCTCTTCATGGTCTGCAGATCAGTCCTGCCATACCTATGACCCAAAACATAAGCCGAGTTTGTGTTTTCAGACAACTGTCCAAAAAGCTCTGGCCTACACACCCTACAGGCTCAGGGCCCTGGAGCCAAACCTGAGGACTGTACTTGCCCTCTCCAAGGGAATTGTATGTGCCCATTCCAATGGCCACAACCCTACTAGTAGGATAACCTCCAAAGTCCCTGAGGCCATCCCAATAGTTGTGGCTTCCCAGGACAAACAGGGGCAATCTGAGCCCATCTGAGCACCTACCTGCACTCAGACCCGTAGACTGATGTCCCCAGAGGTAAAAAGGAACGAACAGGCCCCTAGGCACTAATCGGATCCATTGCTTTGTTTTCCAGGCATCTCTCCTCAGAGGCCTGGATTTCAATACGAGCATATGGCTGTTTCTTGACTCACCCATAGATAAATCTCATCTACACTTGGGAAACATGCACGTTGGAGCTGTGTCAAAGCCTCTGTTTAGGAGAACCCTTCAGGGCCCCAGGGCCACCGCTTCATTCCAAGGTCTCCATAGACACAAAAACATATTAGGACACATCCACAGGAGAGTCCATTTCAACTCAGCCTCCTCGGTTGCCCCCCACATCCAGCAGATCTCACCTGTCTTGTTGCTTGGAGACCATTGGAATGCGAGGTGGGCTACCCAGCCATCCATCCTTAGAACCCTGCTCGGAATCGTTGGCCTGGAGCCAACCAAGAGGTCTCAATTGTCCTGCAGAAGAATCTTTGCAGTTTGGAGCTTCTCACAACTCCCATCGTGGGAAAACCCCCATGTCCTCGTGATCCAACCCCCTTCAAGAAAGGGCCATCAGGGCAGAAAGTCCAACCTGAGCGATCGTCTGATCCTTGCCCTGACTTCAGATGCACGAGATCTCGATTGAGGTCTGTAGATTGTGCTTGCCATATCCTCACCCAGAAACCTAGGCGTAGCTTTGGTTCTCAGACTCCGTCCTCAGACTACTGGCCCACAAGCACTCCAGTTGGGCAATCCAGAACTACAATGCCGCACTCTGCCTGCCCTACAGAAGTAAAACATTGCCCTCATTGCTACCCCGAAACCCCAACTGAAAATCAACCTGCACGCCATTCGGCTGTACCCCAAACATATAGGCTGACCTGGGCACTATTTCCCCTTCTGACCCAGCCTGAGCCTGGACCTCCTGGTCCCACCCAGACAGCTGGCCGCACACTGAGCACATCGGACCCGCCATGGCCTTAGGTCGTCATCTCTTCCCAACTGCGGTTTTCAGGCTCCAGAACCTAGACCTTATCTCCAACCACTGCCCAGGGTTGAAAATGATGCAGAAATCAGAACTCTTTACCCAAGGCAAGAAACCTTGTGGATGGCATGTTGTCCAACGTTCAGTGTAGTTGAACAAGCGTGGCCCATGAGGCCCAGCCCATGCTTGCGGGCCACATTGGTCACAAACACACATTGTGACCCTCAGCCTGAGCCCAGTCCTCAGGTAAGGCCTCTCAGGGCCTATATGAAGAGACAGCATATTGGGCTTGCCATGCCCCTAGGCCCCAATTTTTAACCATAGTTCGGGTTGTCCCTTCACTCTTCCCCAGAGCTCTGCTTTGGAATTCCTCTTTTGGTGGGACACCTGAGGTAACAAACCTGAAAGGAGTCCTCCCATCCCACAGATTGACGAAAAACAATTGGGATCGGGCCAAATCCACAGAGAGGAAGATTCGTCCATGGCCCATGAGACCTCCACAACATTCCACGGCCATCGCTGAAACAAAATCCAGAGACAAAAGCCTGAGAAAGCTCCTCAGACTCGCTCATTCTTCATGTCCTGAAGAGTTCTTCTCATGGTTTGTAGATTGGGCGTGCCATAACTACGTCCCCAAACTTAAGCTGAGTTTGTGTTTTCAGTCTTCTGTCCTCAAAGTCCTGGGCCACACTCCCTCCAGGCTGGTGTCCCTGGAGCCACACATTAGGACTGCCCCTACCCAATCCATGGGAATTCTGCCCATTCCATTGTCAAAAATCGTACAAATTAGGAGAACCCTCCAAAGTCCCTGGGGCCATCCCAATAGTGTAGGTCGCCCGGGACAAAAAAGGGCGGTTGATACCGGCTGAGCATCTACCTCCACTCATCTACCTCCACTCATACCAAGAAGATTGAACCAGACAGGACCCGAGGCCATTATCGGATCCATTGCTTTGGTTTACAGGCATGTCTCCTCAAAAGCCTGGATTCCAATACCAGCAGAGGGGATTTCCTGAGGCACCCATCAGAACAAATCTCGTCTCCACAAGGAAACTTGTGCATGGGAGCTATGCCAAAGCTTAGGAGAATACTTCAGGGTCCCGGTGCCACCTCCCCATTCCAAGACCCTCATGGACACAAACACACGTTAGGACCCATCCTCTGGAAAGTGCATTTCAACTCAGCCACCCCGGTTGCTCCCGCAGATCCATTAGATCTAAACTATCTTGTTGCTGGGCGACAATTGGAAGGCGAGGCGGACATCCCAGGCATCCATCCTGGAACGGTGCTCTGGAGTCATTCCATATGGGATGTCCTGGAGCTTTCCAACAGGTCTCAATTGTCCCGCAGAAGGAATCCTTGAAAGGGGCATCCCACATCTCCCAACGTGGAAAACCTCCATGGCCTCGAGATTCCGCTCCCTTCATGAAGGGGCCGTCATGCACAGAAACTCCAACCTGAGCCAACGTCGGATCCTCGCCCTAACTTCAGATTCATGAGATATTGGTTCAGATCTGCAGGGGGTACCTGCCGTGCCCTCACCCTGAATCCGAAATCTAGCTTGTGTTCTCAGACTTCCGTCCTCACTCTCCTGGCCCCGAAGCCCTCAAGTTTGGCAATTCCGGACCGACAATGAAGCACTCTGCCTGCCCCCTAGAAAAAATATATTGCCTAATGAGCAGCCCAGGCAGCTTAAATGAGGATAAACCTACACGGCACTCGAATGTACCCAAATTATATAGTCTAACCTGGGCACTAATGCACTGTCTGACACAACCTGAGCCCGGACCTGCTGACCAACACCCAGACAGCTGACCGCACGCTGAGCACATCAGACCCGCCATGGCCTTAGGTCATCATCTCTTCCCTACCTCAGTTTTCAGGCTTCAGAACCTAGACCTTATCTCCAATCACTGCCCATGGGTGACTGTGATGCAGAAATCAGAACTCTTCCTGACCCATGGCAAGAAACCTTGTGGTTGGCATGTTGTCCAACGTTCAGTGTAGGAGAAACCAGCATTCACCCTGAGGCCCCGCCCATTCTTGCGTGCGATGAGAGCATAAACACGCATTGTGACCTCAGCGTGAGTCCTGTCCTCTAGTAAGTCCTCTCAGTGGCTGGACCATTAGATGTCATAATGGGCTTGACATGTCCCTAGTCCCCAATTTTTAACCAGATTTCTGGTTGTCCAGTCGCCCCACCCCAGGGCTCTACTCTGGAATCCCTCATTCGGTGGGACATCTGAGGTTGAAAAACAAAATGAAACAAATCGACAACAACAAAAAAAATGGACTTCTTCCATCCCCAGAATGACCCCAAACTCTTTGGACGGGACCGAACCCCCAGAGAGTAAGACTCGTCCATTTCCCATGAAGTCACCCGGCAATTTCACGACCATGAGTGACACGATATCCAGAGACGAAAACTTGAGCAAGAGCCTCACACTCGCCCTTTTTTCATATCCCGAAGTGTTCTCTTCATGGTCTGCAGATCAGTCCTGCCATACCTATGACCCAAAACATAAGCCGAGTTTGTGTTTTCAGACAACTGTCCAAACAGCTCTGGCCTACACACCCTACAGGCTCAGGGCCCTGGAGCCAAACCTGAGGACTGTACTTGCCCTCTCCAAGGGAATTGTATGTGCCCATTCCAATGGCCACAACCCTACTAGTAGGATAACCTCCAAAGTCCCTGAGGCCATCCCAATAGTTGTGGCTTCCCAGGACAAACAGGGGCAATCTGAGCCCATCTGAGCACCTACCTGCACTCAGACCCGTAGACTGATGTCCCCAGAGGTAAAAAGGAACGAACAGGCCCCTAGGCACTAATCGGATCCATTGCTTTGTTTTCCAGGCATCTCTCCTCAGAGGCCTGGATTTCAATACGAGCATATGGCTGTTTCTTGACTCACCCATAGATAAATCTCATCTACACTTGGGAAACATGCACGTTGGAGCTGTGTCAAAGCCTCTGTTTAGGAGAACCCTTCAGGGCCCCAGGGCCACCGCTTCATTCCAAGGTCTCCATAGACACAAAAACATATTAGGACACATCCACAGGAGAGTCCATTTCAACTCAGCCTCCTCGGTTGCCCCCCACATCCAGCAGATCTCACCTGTCTTGTTGCTTGGAGACCATTGGAATGCGAGGTGGGCTACCCAGCCATCCATCCTTAGAACCCTGCTCGGAATCGTTGGCCTGGAGCCAACCAAGAGGTCTCAATTGTCCTGCAGAAGAATCTTTGCAGTTTGGAGCTTCTCACAACTCCCATCGTGGGAAAACCCCCATGTCCTCGTGATCCAACCCCCTTCAAGAAAGGGCCATCAGGGCAGAAAGTCCAACCTGAGCGATCGTCTGATCCTTGCCCTGACTTCAGATGCACGAGATCTCGATTGAGGTCTGTAGATTGTGCTTGCCATATCCTCACCCAGAAACCTAGGCGTAGCTTTGGTTCTCAGACTCCGTCCTCAGACTACTGGCCCACAAGCACTCCAGTTGGGCAATCCAGAACTACAATGCCGCACTCTGCCTGCCCTACAGAAGTAAAACATTGCCCTCATTGCTACCCCGAAACCCCAACTGAAAATCAACCTGCACGCCATTCGGCTGTACCCCAAACATATAGGCTGACCTGGGCACTATTTCCCCTTCTGACCCAGCCTGAGCCTGGACCTCCTGGTCCCACCCAGACAGCTGGCCGCACACTGAGCACATCGGACCCGCCATGGCCTTAGGTCGTCATCTCTTCCCAACTGCGGTTTTCAGGCTCCAGAACCTAGACCTTATCTCCAACCACTGCCCAGGGTTGAAAATGATGCAGAAATCAGAACTCTTTACCCAAGGCAAGAAACCTTGTGGATGGCATGTTGTCCAACATTCAGTGTAGTTGAACAAGCGTGGCCCATGAGGCCCAGCCCATGCTTGCGGGCCACATTGGTCACAAACACACATTGTGACCCTCAGCCTGAGCCCAGTCCTCAGGTAAGGCCTCTCAGGGCCTATATGAAGAGACAGCATATTGGGCTTGCCATGCCCCTAGGCCCCAATTTTTAACCATAGTTCGGGTTGTCCCTTCACTCTTCCCCAGAGCTCTGCTTTGGAATTCCTCTTTTGGTGGGACACCTGAGGTAACAAACCTGAAAGGAGTCCTCCCATCCCACAGATTGACGAAAAACAATTGGGATCGGGCCAAATCCACAGAGAGGAAGATTCGTCCATGGCCCATGAGACCTCCACAACATTCCACGGCCATCGCTGAAACAAAATCCAGAGAGAAAAGCCTGAGAAAGCTCCTCAGACTCGCTCATTCTTCATGTCCTGAAGAGTTCTTCTCATGGTTTGTAGATTGGGCGTGCCATAACTACGTCCCCAAACTTAAGCTGAGTTTGTGTTTTCAGTCTTCTGTCCTCAAAGTCCTGGGCCACACTCCCTCCAGGCTGGTGTCCCTGGAGCCACACATTAGGACTGCCCCTACCCAATCCATGGGAATTCTGCCCATTCCATTGTCAAAAATCGTACAAATTAGGAGAACCCTCCAAAGTCCCTGGGGCCATCCCAATAGTGTAGGTCGCCAGGGACAAAAAAGGGCGGTTGATACCGGCTGAGCATCTACCTCCACTCATCTACCTCCACTCATACCAAGAAGATTGAACCAGACAGGACCCGAGGCCATTATCGGATCCATTGCTTTGGTTTACAGGCATGTCTCCTCAAAAGCCTGGATTCCAATACAAGCAGAGGGGATTTCCTGAGGCACCCATCAGAACAAATCTCGTCTCCACAAGGAAACTTGTGCATGGGAGCTATGCCAAAGCTTAGGAGAATACTTCAGGGTCCCGGTGCCACCTCCCCATTCCAAGACCCTCATGGACACAAACACACGTTAGGACCCATCCTCTGGAAAGTGCATTTCAACTCAGCCACCCCGGTTGCTCCCGCAGATCCATTAGATCTAAACTATCTTGTTGCTGGGCGACAATTGGAAGGCGAGGCGGACTTCCCAGGCATCCATCCTGGAACGGTGCTCTGGAGTCATTCCATATGGGATGTCCTGGAGCTGTCCAACAGGTCTCAATTGTCCCGCAGAAGGAATCCTTGGAAGGGGCATCCCACATCTCCCAACGTGGAAAACCTCCATGGCCTCGAGATTCCGCTCCCTTCATGAAGGGGCCGTCATGCACAGAAACTCCAACCTGAGCCAACGTCGGATCCTCGCCCTGACTTCAGAAGCATGAGATATTGGTTCAGATCTGCAGGGGGTACCTGCCGTGCCCTCACCCTGAATCCGAAATCTAGCTTGTGTTCTCAGACTTCCGTCCTCACTCTCCTGGCCCCGAAGCCCTCAAGTTTGGCAATTCCGGACCGACAATGAAGCACTCTGCCTGCCCCCTAGAAAAAATATATTGCCTAATGAGCAGCCCAGGCAGCTTAAATGAGGATAAACCTACACGGCACTCGAATGTACCCAAATTATATAGTCTAACCTGGGCACTAATGCACTGTCTGACACAACCTGAGCCCGGACCTGCTGACCAACACCCAGACAGCTGACCGCACGCTGAGCACATCAGACCCGCCATGGCCTTAGGTCATCATCTCTTCCCTACCTCAGTTTTCAGGCTTCAGAACCTAGACCTTATCTCCAATCACTGCCCACGGGTGACTGTGATGCAGAAATCAGAACTCTTCCTGACCCATGGCAAGAAACCTTGTGGTTGGCATGTTGTCCAACGTTCAGTGTAGGAGAAACCAGCATTCACCCTGAGGCCCCGCCCATTCTTGCGTGCGATGAGAGCATAAACACGCATTGTGACCTCAGCGTGAGTCCTGTCCTCTAGTAAGTCCTCTCAGTGGCTGGACCATTAGATGTCATAATGGGCTTGACATGTCCCTAGTCCCCAATTTTTAACCAGATTTCTGGTTGTCCAGTCGCCCCACCCCAGGGCTCTACTCTGGAATCCCTCATTCGGTGGGACATCTGAGGTTGAAAAACAAAATGAAACAAATCGACAACAACAAAAAAAATGGACTTCTTCCATCCCCAGAATGACCCCAAACTCTTTGGACGGGACCGAACCCCCAGAGAGTAAGACTCGTCCATTTCCCATGAAGTCACCCGGCAATTTCACGACCATGAGTGACACGATATCCAGAGACGAAAACTTGAGCAAGAGCCTCACACTCGCCCTTTTTTCATATCCCGAAGTGTTCTCTTCATGGTCTGCAGATCAGTCCTGCCATACCTATGACCCAAAACATAAGCCGAGTTTGTGTTTTCAGACAACTGTCCAAACAGCTCTGGCCTACACACCCTACAGGCTCAGGGCCCTGGAGCCAAACCTGAGGACTGTACTTGCCCTCTCCAAGGGAATTGTATGTGCCCATTCCAATGGCCACAACCCTACTAGTAGGATAACCTCCAAAGTCCCTGAGGCCATCCCAATAGTTGTGGCTTCCCAGGACAAACAGGGTCAATCTGAGCCCATCTGAGCACCTACCTGCACTCAGACCCGTAGACTGATGTCCCCAGAGGTAAAAAGGAACGAACAGGCCCCTAGGCACTAATCGGATCCATTGCTTTGTTTTCCAGGCATCTCTCCTCAGAGGCCTGGATTTCAATACGAGCATATGGCTGTTTCTTGACTCACCCATAGATAAATCTCATCTACACTTGGGAAACATGCACGTTGGAGCTGTGTCAAAGCCTCTGTTTAGGAGAACCCTTCAGGGCCCCAGGGCCACCGCTTCATTCCAAGGTCTCCATAGACAGAAAAACATATTAGGACACATCCACAGGAGAGTCCATTTCAACTCAGCCTCCTCGGTTGCCCCCCACAATCAGCAGATCTAACCTGTCTTGTTGCTTGGAGACCATTGGAATGCGAGGTGGGCTACCCAGCCATCCATCCTTAGAACCCTGCTCGGAATCATTGGCCTGGAGCCAACCAAGAGGTCTCAATTGTCCTGCAGAAGAATCTTTGCAGTTTGGAGCTTCTCACAACTCCCATCGTGGGAAAACCCCCATGTCCTCGTGATCCAACCCCCTTCAAGAAAGGGCCATCAGGGCAGAAAGTCCAACCTGAGCGATCGTCTGATCCTTGCCCTGACTTCAGATGCACGAGATCTCGATTGAGGTCTGTAGATTGTGCCTGCCATATCCTCACCCAGAAACCTAGGCGTAGCTTGGGTTCTCAGACTCCGTCCTCAGACTACTGGCCCACAAGCCCTCCAGTTGGGCAATCCAGAACTACAATGCCGCACTCTGCCTGCCCTACAGAAGTAAAACATTGCCCTCATTGCTACCCCGAAACCCCAACTGAAAATCAACCTGCACGCCATTCGGCTGTACCCCAAACATATAGGCTGACCTGGGCACTATTTCCCCTTCTGACCCAGCCTGAGCCTGGACCTCCTGGTCCCACCCAGACAGCTGGCCGCACACTGAGCACATCGGACCCGCCATGGCTTTAGGTCGTCATCTCTTCCCAACTGCGGTTTTCAGGCTCCAGAACCTAGACCTTATCTCCAACCACTGCCCAGGGTTGAAAATGATGCAGAAATCAGAACTCTTTACCCATGGCAAGAAACCTTGTGGATGGCATGTTGTCCAACGTTCAGTGTAGTTGAAACAAGCGTGGCCCATGAGGCCCAGCCCATGCTTGCGGGCCACATTGGTCACAAACACACATTGTGACCCTCAGCCTGAGCCCAGTCCTCAGGTAAGGCCTCTCAGGGCCTATATGAAGAGACAGCATATTGGGCTTGCCATGCCTCTAGGCCCCAATTTTTAACCATAGTTCGGGTTGTCCCTTCACTCTTCCCCAGGGCTCTGCTTTGGAATTCCTCTTTTGGTGGGACACCTGAGGTAACAAACCTGAAAGGAGTCCTCCCATCCCACAGATTGACGAAAAACAATTGGGATCGGGCCAAATCCACAGAGAGGAAGATTCGTCCATGGCCCATGAGACCTCCACAACATTCCACGGCCATCGCTGAAACAAAATCCAGAGACAAAAGCCTGAGAAAGCTCCTCAGACTCGCTCATTCTTCATGTCCTGAAGAGTTCTTCTCATGGTTTGTAGATTGGGCGTGCCATAACTACGTCCCCAAACTTAAGCTGAGTTTGTGTTTTCAGTCTTCTGTCCTCAAAGTCCTGGGCCACACTCCCTCCAGGCTGGTGTCCCTGGAGCCACACATTAGGACTGCCCCTACCCAATCCATGGGAATTCTGCCCATTCCATTGTCAAAAATCGTACAAATTAGGAGAACCCTCCAAAGTCCCTGGGGCCATCCCAATAGTGTAGGTCGCCCGGGACAAAAAAGGGCGGTTGATACCGGCTGAGCATCTACCTCCACTCATCTACCTCCACTCATACCAAGAAGATTGAACCAGACAGGACCCGAGGCCATTATCGGATCCATTGCTTTGGTTTACAGGCATGTCTCCTCAAAAGCCTGGATTCCAATACCAGCAGAGGGGATTTCCTGAGGCACCCATCAGAACAAATCTCGTCTCCACAAGGAAACTTGTGCATGGGAGCTATGCCAAAGCTTAGGAGAATACTTCAGGGTCCCGGTGCCACCTCCCCATTCCAAGACCCTCATGGACACAAACACACGTTAGGACCCATCCTCTGGAAAGTGCATTTCAACTCAGCCACCCCGGTTGCTCCCGCAGATCCATTAGATCTAAACTATCTTGTTGCTGGGCGACAATTGGAAGGCGAGGCGGACATCCCAGGCATCCATCCTGGAACGGTGCTCTGGAGTCATTCCATATGGGATGTCCTGGAGCTTTCCAACAGGTCTCAATTGTCCCGCAGAAGGAATCCTTGAAAGGGGCATCCCACATCTCCCAACGTGGAAAACCTCCATGGCCTCGAGATTCCGCTCCCTTCATGAAGGGGCCGTCATGCACAGAAACTCCAACCTGAGCCAACGTCGGATCCTCGCCCTAACTTCAGATGCATGAGATATTGGTTCAGATCTGCAGGGGGTACCTGCCGTGCCCTCACCCTGAATCCGAAGTCTAGCTTGTGTTCTCAGACTTCCGTCCTCACTCTCCTGGCCCCGAAGCCCTCAAGTTTGGCAATTCCGGACCGACAATGAAGCACTCTGCCTGCCCTCTAGAAAAAATATATTGCCTAATGAGCAGCCCAGGCAGCTTAAATGAGGATAAACCTACACGGCACTCGAATGTACCCAAATTATATAGTCTAACCTGGGCACTAATGCACTGTCTGACACAACCTGAGCCCGGACCTGCTGACCAACACCCAGACAGCTGACCGCACGCTGAGCACATCAGACCCGCCATGGCCTTAGGTCATCATCTCTTCCCTACCTCAGTTTTCAGGCTTCAGAACCTAGACCTTATCTCCAATCACTGCCCATGGGTGACTGTGATGCAGAAATCAGAACTCTTCCTGACCCATGGCAAGAAACCTTGTGGTTGGCATGTTGTCCAACGTTCAGTGTAGGAGAAACCAGCATTCACCCTGAGGCCCCGCCCATTCTTGCGTGCGATGAGAGCATAAACACGCATTGTGACCTCAGCGTGAGTCCTGTCCTCTAGTAAGTCCTCTCAGTGGCTGGACCATTAGATGTCATAATGGGCTTGACATGTCCCTAGTCCCCAATTTTTAACCAGATTTCTGGTTGTCCAGTCGCCCCACCCCAGGGCTCTACTCTGGAATCCCTCATTCGGTGGGACATCTGAGGTTGAAAAACAAAATGAAACAAATCGACAACAACAAAAAAAATGGACTTCTTCCATCCCCAGAATGACCCCAAACTCTTTGGACGGGACCGAACCCCCAGAGAGTAAGACTCGTCCATTTCCCATGAAGTCACCCGGCAATTTCACGACCATGAGTGACACGATATCCAGAGACGAAAACTTGAGCAAGAGCCTCACACTCGCCCTTTTTTCATATCCCGAAGTGTTCTCTTCATGGTCTGCAGATCAGTCCTGCCATACCTATGACCCAAAACATAAGCCGAGTTTGTGTTTTCAGACAACTGTCCAAACAGCTCTGGCCTACACACCCTACAGGCTCAGGGCCCTGGAGCCAAACCTGAGGACTGTACTTGCCCTCTCCAAGGGAATTGTATGTGCCCATTCCAATGGCCACAACCCTACTAGTAGGATAACCTCCAAAGTCCCTGAGGCCATCCCAATAGTTGCGGCTTCCCAGGACAAACAGGGGCAATCTGAGCCCATCTGAGCACCTACCTGCACTCAGACCCGTAGACTGATGTCCCCAGAGGTAAAAAGGAACGAACAGGCCCCTAGGCACTAATCGGATCCATTGCTTTGTTTTCCAGGCATCTCTCCTCAGAGGCCTGGATTTCAATACGAGCATATGGCTGTTTCTTGACTCACCCATAGATAAATCTCATCTACACTTGGGAAACATGCACGTTGGAGCTGTGTCAAAGCCTCTGTTTAGGAGAACCCTTCAGGGCCCCAGGGCCACCGCTTCATTCCAAGGTCTCCATAGACACAAAAACATATTAGGACACATCCACAGGAGAGTCCATTTCAACTCAGCCTCCTCGGTTGCCCCCCACATCCAGCAGATCTCACCTGTCTTGTTGCTTGGAGACCATTGGAATGCGAGGTGGGCTACCCAGCCATCCATCCTTAGAACCCTGCTCGGAATCGTTGGCCTGGAGCCAACCAACAGGTCTCAATTGTCCTGCAGAAGAATCTTTGCAGTTTGGAGCTTCTCACAACTCCCATCGTGGGAAAACCCCCATGTCCTCGTGATCCAACCCCCTTCAAGAAAGGGCCATCAGGGCAGAAAGTCCAACCTGAGCGATCGTCTGATCCTTGCCCTGACTTCAGATGCACGAGATCTCGATTGAGGTCTGTAGATTGTGCCTGCCATATCCTCACCCAGAAACCTAGGCGTAGCTTTGGTTCTCAGACTCCGTCCTCAGACTACTGGCCCACAAGCACTCCAGTTGGGCAATCCAGAACTACAATGCCGCACTCTGCCTGCCCTACAGAAGTAAAACATTGCCCTCATTGCTACCCCGAAACCCCAACTGAAAATCAACCTGCACGCCATTCGGCTGTACCCCAAACATATAGGCTGACCTGCGCACTATTTCCCCTTCTGACCCAGCCTGAGCCTGGACCTCCTGGTCCCACCCAGACAGCTGGCCGCACACTGAGCACATCGGACCCGCCATGGCCTTAGGTCGTCATCTCTTCCCAACTGCGGTTTTCAGGCTCCAGAACCTAGACCTTATCTCCAACCACTGCCCAGGGTTGAAAATGATGCAGAAATCAGAACTCTTTACCCAAGGCAAGAAACCTTGTGGATGGCATGTTGTCCAACGTTCAGTGTAGTTGAACAAGCGTGGCCCATGAGGCCCAGCCCATGCTTGCGGGCCACATTGGTCACAAACACACATTGTGACCCTCAGCCTGAGCCCAGTCCTCAGGTAAGGCCTCTCAGGGCCTATATGAAGAGACAGCATATTGGGCTTGCCATGCCCCTAGGCCCCAATTTTTAACCATAGTTCGGGTTGTCCCTTCACTCTTCCCCAGAGCTCTGCTTTGGAATTCCTCTTTTGGTGGGACACCTGAGGTAACAAACCTGAAAGGAGTCCTCCCATCCCACAGATTGACGAAAAACAATTGGGATCGGGCCAAATCCACAGAGAGGAAGATTCGTCCATGGCCCATGAGACCTCCACAACATTCCACGGCCATCGCTGAAACAAAATCCAGAGACAAAAGCCTGAGAAAGCTCCTCAGACTCGCTCATTCTTCATGTCCTGAAGAGTTCTTCTCATGGTTTGTAGATTGGGCGTGCCATAACTACGTCCCCAAACTTAAGCTGAGTTTGTGTTTTCAGTCTTCTGTCCTCAAAGTCCTGGGCCACACTCCCTCCAGGCTGGTGTCCCTGGAGCCACACATTAGGACTGCCCCTACCCAATCCATGGGAATTCTGCCCATTCCATTGTCAAAAATCGTACAAATTAGGAGAACCCTCCAAAGTCCCTGGGGCCATCCCAATAGTGTAGGTCGCCCGGGACAAAAAAGGGCGGTTGATACCGGCTGAGCATCTACCTCCACTCATCTACCTCCACTCATACCAAGAAGATTGAACCAGACAGGACCCGAGGCCATTATCGGATCCATTGCTTTGGTTTACAGGCATGTCTCCTCAAAAGCCTGGATTCCAATACCAGCAGAGGGGATTTCCTGAGGCACCCATCAGAACAAATCTCGTCTCCACAAGGAAACTTGTGCATGGGAGCTATGCCAAAGCTTAGGAGAATACTTCAGGGTCCCGGTGCCACCTCCCCATTCCAAGACCCTCATGGACACAAACACACGTTAGGACCCATCCTCTGGAAAGTGCATTTCAACTCAGCCACCCCGGTTGCTCCTGCAGATCCATTAGATCTAAACTATCTTGTTGCTGGGCGACAATTGGAAGGCGAGGCGGACTTCCCAGGCATCCATCCTGGAACGGTGCTCTGGAGTCATTCCATATGGGATGTCCTGGAGCTGTCCAACAGGTCTCAATTGTCCCGCAGAAGGAATCCTTGAAAGGGGCATCCCACATCTCCCAACGTGGAAAACCTCCATGGCCTCGAGATTCCGCTCCCTTCATGAAGGGGCCGTCATGCACAGAAACTCCAACCTGAGCCAACGTCGGATCCTCGCCCTGACTTCAGATGCATGAGATATTGGTTCAGATCTGCAGGGGGTACCTGCCGTGCCCTCACCCTGAATCCGAAATCTAGCTTGTGTTCTCAGACTTCCGTCCTCACTCTCCTGGCCCCGAAGCCCTCAAGTTTGGCAATTCCGGACCGACAATGAAGCACTCTGCCTGCCCCCTAGAAAAAATATATTGCCTAATGAGCAGCCCAGGCAGCTTAAATGAGGATAAACCTACACGGCACTCGAATGTACCCAAATTATATAGTCTAACCTGGGCACTAATGCACTGTCTGACACAACCTGAGCCCGGACCTGCTGACCAACACCCAGACAGCTGACCGCACGCTGAGCACATCAGACCCGCCATGGCCTTAGGTCATCATCTCTTCCCTACCTCAGTTTTCAGGCTTCAGAACCTAGACCTTATCTCCAATCACTGCCCACGGGTGACTGTGATGCAGAAATCAGAACTCTTCCTGACCCATGGCAAGAAACCTTGTGGTTGGCATGTTGTCCAACGTTCAGTGTAGGAGAAACCAGCATTCACCCTGAGGCCCCGCCCATTCTTGCGTGCGATGAGAGCATAAACACGCATTGTGACCTCAGCGTGAGTCCTGTCCTCTAGTAAGTCCTCTCAGTGGCTGGAACATTAGATGTCATAATGGGCTTGACATGTCCCTAGTCCCCAATTTTTAACCAGATTTCTGGTTGTCCAGTCGCCCCACCCCAGGGCTCTACTCTGGAATCCCTCATTCGGTGGGACATCTGAGGTTGAAAAACAAAATGAAACAAATCGACAACAACAAAAAAAATGGACTTCTTCCATCCCCAGAATGACCCCAAACTCTTTGGACGGGACCGAACCCCCAGAGAGTAAGACTCGTCCATTTCCCATGAAGTCACCCGGCAATTTCACGACCATGAGTGACACGATATCCAGAGACGAAAACTTGAGCAAGAGCCTCACACTCGCCCTTTTTTCATATCCCGAAGTGTTCTCTTCATGGTCTGCAGATCAGTCCTGCCATACCTATGACCCAAAACATAAGCCGAGTTTGTGTTTTCAGACAACTGTCCAAACAGCTCTGGCCTACACACCCTACAGGCTCAGGGCCCTGGAGCCAAACCTGAGGACTGTACTTGCCCTCTCCAAGGGAATTGTATGTGCCCATTCCAATGGCCACAACCCTACTAGTAGGATAACCTCCAAAGTCCCTGAGGCCATCCCAATAGTTGTGGCTTCCCAGGACAAACAGGGGCAATCTGAGCCCATCTGAGCACCTACCTGCACTCAGACCCGTAGACTGATGTCCCCAGAGGTAAAAAGGAACGAACAGGCCCCTAGGCACTAATCGGATCCATTGCTTTGTTTTCCAGGCATCTCTCCTCAGAGGCCTGGATTTCAATACGAGCATATGGCTGTTTCTTGACTCACCCATAGATAAATCTCATCTACACTTGGGAAACATGCACGTTGGAGCTGTGTCAAAGCCTCTGTTTAGGAGAACCCTTCAGGGCCCCAGGGCCACCGCTTCATTCCAAGGTCTCCATAGACAGAAAAACATATTAGGACTCATCCACAGGAGAGTCCATTTCAACTCAGCCTCCTCGGTTGCCCCCCACAATCAGCAGATCTAACCTGTCTTGTTGCTTGGAGACCATTGGAATGCGAGGTGGGCTACCCAGCCATCCATCCTTAGAACCCTGCTCGGAATCATTGGCCTGGAGCCAACCAAGAGGTCTCAATTGTCCTGCAGAAGAATCTTTGCAGTTTGGAGCTTCTCACAACTCCCATCGTGGGAAAACCCCCATGTCCTCGTGATCCAACCCCCTTCAAGAAAGGGCCATCAGGGCAGAAAGTCCAACCTGAGCGATCGTCTGATCCTTGCCCTGACTTCAGATGCACGAGATCTCGATTGAGGTCTGTAGATTGTGCCTGCCATATCCTCACCCAGAAACCTAGGCGTAGCTTGGGTTCTCAGACTCCGTCCTCAGACTACTGGCCCACAAGCCCTCCAGTTGGGCAATCCAGAACTACAATGCCGCACTCTGCCTGCCCTACAGAAGTAAAACATTGCCCTCATTGCTACCCCGAAACCCCAACTGAAAATCAACCTGCACGCCATTCGGCTGTACCCCAAACATATAGGCTGACCTGGGCACTATTTCCCCTTCTGACCCAGCCTGAGCCTGGACCTCCTGGTCCCACCCAGACAGCTGGCCGCACACTGAGCACATCGGACCCGCCATGGCTTTAGATCGTCATCTCTTCCCAACTGCGGTTTTCAGGCTCCAGAACCTAGACCTTATCTCCAACCACTGCCCAGGGTTGAAAATGATGCAGAAATCAGAACTCTTTACCCATGGCAAGAAACCTTGTGGATGGCATGTTTTCCAACGTTCAGTGTAGTTGAAACAAGCGTGGCCCATGAGGCCCAGCCCATGCTTGCGGGCCACATTGGTCACAAACACACATTGTGACCCTCAGCCTGAGCCCAGTCCTCAGGTAAGGCCTCTCAGGGCCTATATGAAGAGACAGCATATTGGGCTTGCCATGCCTCTAGGCCCCAATTTTTAACCATAGTTCGGGTTGTCCCTTCACTCTTCCCCAGGGCTCTGCTTTGGAATTCCTCTTTTGGTGGGACACCTGAGGTAACAAACCTGAAAGGAGTCCTCCCATCCCACAGATTGACGAAAAACAATTGGGATCGGGCCAAATCCACAGAGAGGAAGATTCGTCCATGGCCCATGAGACCTCCACAACATTCCACGGCCATCGCTGAAACAAAATCCAGAGACAAAAGCCTGAGAAAGCTCCTCAGACTCGCTCATTCTTCATGTCCTGAAGAGTTCTTCTCATGGTTTGTAGATTGGGCGTGCCATAACTACGTCCCCAAACTTAAGCTGAGTTTGTGTTTTCAGTCTTCTGTCCTCAAAGTCCTGGGCCACACTCCCTCCAGGATGGTGTCCCTGGAGCCACACATTAGGACTGCCCCTACCCAATCCATGGGAATTCTGCCCATTCCATTGTCAAAAATCGTACAAATTAGGAGAACCCTCCAAAGTCCCTGGGGCCATCCCAATAGTGTAGGTCGCCCGGGACAAAAAAGGGCGGTTGATACCGGCTGAGCATCTACCTCCACTCATCTACCTCCACTCATACCAAGAAGATTGAACCAGACAGGACCCGAGGCCATTATCGGATCCATTGCTTTGGTTTACAGGCATGTCTCCTCAAAAGCCTGGATTCCAATACCAGCAGAGGGGATTTCCTGAGGCACCCATCAGAACAAATCTCGTCTCCACAAGGAAACTTGTGCATGGGAGCTATGCCAAAGCTTAGGAGAATACTTCAGGGTCCCGGTGCCACCTCCCCATTCCAAGACCCTCATGGACACAAACACACGTTAGGACCCATCCTCTGGAAAGTGCATTTCAACTCAGCCACCCCGGTTGCTCCCGCAGATCCATTAGATCTAAACTATCTTGTTGCTGGGCGACAATTGGAAGGCGAGGCGGACTTCCCAGGCATCCATCCTGGAACGGTGCTCTGGAGTCATTCCATATGGGATGTCCTGGAGCTGTCCAACAGGTCTCAATTGTCCCGCAGAAGGAATCCTTGAAAGGGGCATCCCACATCTCCCAACGTGGAAAACCTCCATGGCCTCGAGATTCCGCTCCCTTCATGAAGGGGCCGTCATGCACAGAAACTCCAACCTGAGCCAACGTCGGATCCTCGCCCTAACTTCAGATGCATGAGATATTGGTTCAGATCTGCAGGGGGTACCTGCCGTGCCCTCACCCTGAATCCGAAGTCTAGCTTGTGTTCTCAGACTTCCGTCCTCACTCTCCTGGCCCCGAAGCCCTCAAGTTTGGCAATTCCGGACCGACAATGAAGCACTCTGCCTGCCCTCTAGAAAAAATATATTGCCTAATGAGCAGCCCAGGCAGCTTAAATGAGGATAAACCTACACGGCACTCGAATGTACCCAAATTATATAGTCTAACCTGGGCACTAATGCACTGTCTGACACAACCTGAGCCCGGACCTGCTGACCAACACCCAGACAGCTGACTGCACGCTGAGCACATCAGACCCGCCATGGCCTTAGGTCATCATCTCTTCCCTACCTCAGTTTTCAGGCTTCAGAACCTAGACCTTATCTCCAATCACTGCCCACGGGTGACTGTGATGCAGAAATCAGAACTCTTCCTGACCCATGGCAAGAAACCTTGTGGTTGGCATGTTGTCCAACGTTCAGTGTAGGAGAAACCAGCATTCACCCTGAGGCCCCGCCCATTCTTGCGTGCGATGAGAGCATAAACACGCATTGTGACCTCAGCGTGAGTCCTGTCCTCTAGTAAGTCCTCTCAGTGGCTGGACCATTAGATGTCATAATGGGCTTGACATGTCCCTAGTCCCCAATTTTTAACCAGATTTCTGGTTGTCCAGTCGCCCCACCCCAGGGCTCTACTCTGGAATCCCTCATTCGGTGGGACATCTGAGGTTGAAAAACAAAATGAAACAAATCGACAACAACAAAAAAAATGGACTTCTTCCATCCCCAGAATGACCCCAAACTCTTTGGACGGGACCGAACCCCCAGAGAGTAAGACTCGTCCATTTCCCATGAAGTCACCCGGCAATTTCACGACCATGAGTGACACGATATCCAGAGACGAAAACTTGAGCAAGAGCCTCACACTCGCCCTTTTTTCATATCCCGAAGTGTTCTCTTCATGGTCTGCAGATCAGTCCTGCCATACCTATGACCCAAAACATAAGCCGAGTTTGTGTTTTCAGACAACTGTCCAAACAGCTCTGGCCTACACACCCTACAGGCTCAGGGCCCTGGAGCCAAACCTGAGGACTGTACTTGCCCTCTCCAAGGGAATTGTATGTGCCCATTCCAATGGCCACAACCCTACTAGTAGGATAACCTCCAAAGTCCCTGAGGCCATCCCAATAGTTGTGGCTTCCCAGGACAAACAGGGGCAATCTGAGCCCATCTGAGCACCTACCTGCACTCAGACCCGTAGACTGATGTCCCCAGAGGTAAAAAGGAACGAACAGGCCCCTAGGCACTAATCGGATCCATTGCTTTGTTTTCCAGGCATCTCTCCTCAGAGGCCTGGATTTCAATACCAGCATATGGATGTTATTTGACTCACCCATCGGAACAAATCACATCTACACATGGGAAACATGCACTTTGGAGCTCTGTCAAAGCCTCTGTTTAGGAGAACCCTTCAGGGCCCCAGGGCCACCGCTTCATTCCAAGGTCTCCATAGACACAAAAACATATTAGGACACATCCACAGGAGAGTCCATTTCAACTCAGCCTCCTCGGTTGCCCCCCACATCCAGCAGATCTAACCTGTCTTGTTGCTTGGAGACCATTGGAATGCGAGGTGGGCTACCCAGCCATCCATCCTTAGAACCCTGCTCGGAATCGTTGGTCTGGAGCCAACCAAGAGGTCTCAATTGTCCTGCAGAAGAATCTTTGCAGTTTGGAGCTTCTCACAACTCCCATCGTGGGAAAACCCCCATGTCCTCGTGATCCAACCCCCTTCAAGAAAGGGCCATCAGGGCAGAAAGTCCAACCTGAGCGATCGTCTGATCCTTGCCCTGACTTCAGATGCACGAGATCTCGATTGAGGTCTGTAGATTGTGCCTGCCATATCCTCACCCAGAAACCTAGGCCTAGCTTGGGTTCTCAGACTCCGTCCTCAGACTACTGGCCCACAAGCCCTCCAGTTGGGCAATCCAGAACTACAATGCCGCACTCTGCCTGCCCTACAGAAGTAAAACATTGCCCTCAGGGCTACCCAGAAACCCCAAATGAGGATCAACCTGCACGCCATTCGGCTGTACCCCAAACATATAGGCTGACCTGGGCACTATTTCCCCTACTGACCCAGCCTGAGCCTGGACCTCCTGGTCCCACCCAGACAGCTGGCCGCACACTGAGCACATCGGACCCGCCATGGCCTTAGGTCGTCATCTCTTCCCAACTGCGGTTTTCAGGCTCCAGAACCTAGACCTTATCTCCAACCACTGCCCAGGGTTGAAAATGATGCAGAAATCAGAACTCTTTACCCATGGCAAGAAACCTTGTGGATGGCATGTTGTCCAACGTTCAGTGTAGTTGAAACAAGCGTGGCCCATGAGGCCCAGCCCATGCTTGCGGGCCACATTGGTCACAAACACACATTGTGACCCTCAGCCTGAGCCCAGTCCTCAGGTAAGGCCTCTCAGGGCCTATATGAAGAGACAGCATATTGGGCTTGCCATGCCCCTAGGCCCCAATTTTTAACCATAGTTCGGGTTGTCCCTTCACTCTTCCCCAGGGCTCTGCTTTGGAATTCCTCTTTTGGTGGGACACCTGAGGTAACAAACCTGAAAGGAGTCCTCCCATCCCACAGATTGACGAAAAACAATTGCGATCGGGCCAAATCCACAGAGAGGAAGATTCGTCCATGGCCCATGAGACCTCCACAACATTCCACGGCCATCGCTGAAACAAAATCCAGAGACAAAAGCCTGAGAAAGCTCCTCAGACTCGCTCATTCTTCATGTCCTGAAGAGTTCTTCTCATGGTTTGTAGATTGGGCGTGCCATAACTACGTCCCCAAACTTAAGCTGAGTTTGTGTTTTCAGTCTTCTGTCCTCAAAGTCCTGGGCCACACTCCCTCCAGGCTGGTGTCCCTGGAGCCACACATTAGGACTGCCCCTACCCAATCCATGGGAATTCTGCCCATTCCATTGTCAAAAATCGTACAAATTAGGAGAACCCTCCAAAGTCCCTGGGGCCATCCCAATAGTGTAGGTCGCCCGGGACAAAAAAGGGCGGTTGATACCGGCTGAGCATCTACCTCCACTCATCTACCTCCACTCATACCAAGAAGATTGAACCAGACAGGACCCGAGGCCATTATCGGATCCATTGCTTTGGTTTACAGGCATGTCTCCTCAAAAGCCTGGATTCCAATACCAGCAGAGGGGATTTCCTGAGGCACCCATCAGAACAAATCTTGTCTCCACAAGGAAACTTGTGCATGGGAGCTATGCCAAAGCTTAGGAGAATACTACAGGGTCCCGGTGCCACCTCCCCATTCCAAGACCCTCATGGACACAAACACACGTTAGGACCCATCCTCTGGAAAGTGCATTTCAACTCAGCCACCCCGGTTGCTCCCGCAGATCCATTAGATCTAAACTATCTTGTTGCTGGGCGACAATTGGAAGGCGAGGCGGACTTCCCAGGCATCCATCCTGGAACGGTGCTCTGGAGTCATTCCATATGGGATGTCCTGGAGCTGTCCAACAGGTCTCAATTGTCCCGCAGAAGGAATCCTTGAAAGGGGCATCCCACATCTCCCAACGTGGAAAACCTCCATGGCCTCGAGATTCCGCTCCCTTCATGAAGGGGCCGTCATGCACAGAAACTCCAACCTGAGCCAACGTCGGATCCTCGCCCTAACTTCAGATGCATGAGATATTGGTTCAGATCTGCAGGGGGTACCTGCCGTGCCCTCACCCTGAATCCGAAGTCTAGCTTGTGTTCTCAGACTTCCGTCCTCACTCTCCTGGCCCCGAAGCCCTCAAGTTTGGCAATTCCGGACCGACAATGAAGCACTCTGCCTGCCCTCTAGAAAAAATATATTGCCTAATGAGCAGCCCAGGCAGCTTAAATGAGGATAAACCTACACGGCACTCGAATGTACCCAAATTATATAGTCTAACCTGGGCACTAATGCACTGTCTGACACAACCTGAGCCCGGACCTGCTGACCAACACCCAGACAGCTGACCGCACGCTGAGCACATCAGACCCGCCATGGCCTTAGGTCATCATCTCTTCCCTACCTCAGTTTTCAGGCTTCAGAACCTAGACCTTATCTCCAATCACTGCCCACGGGTGACTGTGATGCAGATATCAGAACTCTTCCTGACCCATGGCAAGAAACCTTGTGGTTGGCATGTTGTCCAACGTTCAGTGTAGGAGAAACCAGCATTCACCCTGAGGCCCCGCCCATTCTTGCGTGCGATGAGAGCATAAACACGCATTGTGACCTCAGCGTGAGTCCTGTCCTCTAGTAAGTCCTCTCAGTGGCTGGACCATTAGATGTCATAATGGGCTTGACATGTCCCTAGTCCCCAATTTTTAACCAGATTTCTGGTTGTCCAGTCGCCCCACCCCAGGGCTCTACTCTGGAATCCCTCATTCGGTGGGACATCTGAGGTTGAAAAACAAAATGAAACAAATCGACAACAACAAAAAAAATGGACTTCTTCCATCCCCAGAATGACCCCAAACTCTTTGGACGGGACCGAACCCCCAGAGAGTAAGACTCGTCCATTTCCCATGAAGTCACCCGGCAATTTCACGACCATGAGTGACACGATATCCAGAGACGAAAACTTGAGCAAGAGCCTCACACTCGCCCTTTTTTCATATCCCGAAGTGTTCTCTTCATGGTCTGCAGATCAGTCCTGCCATACCTATGACCCAAAACATAAGCCGAGTTTGTGTTTTCAGACAACTGTCCAAACAGCTCTGGCCTACACACCCTACAGGCTCAGGGCCCTGGAGCCAAACCTGAGGACTGTACTTGCCCTCTCCAAGGGAATTGTATGTGCCCATTCCAATGGCCACAACCCTACTAGTAGGATAACCTCCAAAGTCCCTGAGGCCATCCCAATAGTTGTGGCTTCCCAGGACAAACAGGGGCAATCTGAGCCCATCTGAGCACCTACCTGCACTCAGACCCGTAGACTGATGTCCCCAGAGGTAAAAAGGAACGAACAGGCCCCTAGGCACTAATCGGATCCATTGCTTTGTTTTCCAGGCATCTCTCCTCAGAGGCCTGGATTTCAATACGAGCATATGGCTGTTTCTTGACTCACCCATAGATAAATCTCATCTACACTTGGGAAACATGCACGTTGGAGCTGTGTCAAAGCCTCTGTTTAGGAGAACCCTTCAGGGCCCCAGGGCCACCGCTTCATTCCAAGGTCTCCATAGACACAAAAACATATTAGGACACATCCACAGGAGAGTCCATTTCAACTCAGCCTCCTCGGTTGCCCCCCACATCCAGCAGATCTAACCTGTCTTGTTGCTTGGAGACCATTGGAATGCGAGGTGGGCTACCCAGCCATCCATCCTTAGAACCCTGCTCGGAATCGTTGGTCTGGAGCCAACCAAGAGGTCTCAATTGTCCTGCAGAAGAATCTTTGCAGTTTGGAGCTTCTCACAACTCCCATCGTGGGAAAACCCCCATGTCCTCGTGATCCAACCCCCTTCAAGAAAGGGCCATCAGGGCAGAAAGTCCAACCTGAGCGATCGTCTGATCCTTGCCCTGACTTCAGATGCACGAGATCTCGATTGAGGTCTGTAGATTGTGCCTGCCATATCCTCACCCAGAAACCTAGGCGTAGCTTGGGTTCTCAGACTCCGTCCTCAGACTACTGGCCCACAAGCCCTCCAGTTGGGCAATCCAGAACTACAATGCCGCACTCTGCCTGCCCTACAGAAGTAAAACATTGCCCTCATTGCTACCCCGAAACCCCAACTGAAAATCAACCTGCACGCCATTCGGCTGTACCCCAAACATATAGGCTGACCTGGGCACTATTTCCCCTTCTGACCCAGCCTGAGCCTGGACCTCCTGGTCCCACCCAGACAGCTGGCCGCACACTGAGCACATCGGACCCGCCATGGCCTTAGGTCGTCATCTCTTCCCAACTGCGGTTTTCAGGCTCCAGAACCTAGACCTTATCTCCAACCACTGCCCAGGGTTGAAAATGATGCAGAAATCAGAACTCTTTACCCATGGCAAGAAACCTTGTGGATGGCATGTTGTCCAACGTTCAGTGTAGTTGAAACAAGCGTGGCCCATGAGGCCCAGCCCATGCTTGCGGGCCACATTGGTCACAAACACACATTGTGACCCTCAGCCTGAGCCCAGTCCTCAGGTAAGGCCTCTCAGGGCCTATATGAAGAGACAGCATATTGGGCTTGCCATGCCCCTAGGCCCCAATTTTTAACCATAGTTCGGGTTGTCCCTTCACTCTTCCCCAGGGCTCTGCTTTGGAATTCCTCTTTTGGTGGGACACCTGAGGTAACAAACCTGAAAGGAGTCCTCCCATCCCACAGATTGACGAAAAACAATTGGGATCGGGCCAAATCCACAGAGAGGAAGATTCGTCCATGGCCCATGAGACCTCCACAACATTCCACGGCCATCACTGAAACAAAATCCAGAGACAAAAGCCTGAGAAAGCTCCTCAGACTCGCTCATTCTTCATGTCCTGAAGAGTTCTTCTCATGGTTTGTAGATTGGGTGTGCCATAACTACGTCCCCAAACTTAAGCTGAGTTTGTGTTTTCAGTCTTCTGTCCTCAAAGTCCTGGGCCACACTCCCTCCAGGCTGGTGTCCCTGGAGCCACACATTAGGACTGCCCCTACCCAATCCATGGGAATTCTGCCCATTCCATTGTCAAAAATCGTACAAATTAGGAGAACCCTCCAAAGTCCCTGGGGCCATCCCAATAGTGTAGGTCGCCCGGGACAAAAAAGGGCGGTTGATACCGGCTGAGCATCTACCTCCACTCATCTACCTCCACTCATACCAAGAAGATTGAACCAGACAGGACCCGAGGCCATTATCGGATCCATTGCTTTGGTTTACAGGCATGTCTCCTCAAAAGCCTGGATTCCAATACCAGCAGAGGGGATTTCCTGAGGCACCCATCAGAACAAATCTCGTCTCCACAAGGAAACTTGTGCATGGGAGCTATGCCAAAGCTTAGGAGAATACTTCAGGGTCCCGGTGCCACCTCCCCATTCCAAGACCCTCATGGACACAAACACACGTTAGGACCCATCCTCTGGAAAGTGCATTTCAACTCAGCCACCCCGGTTGCTCCCGCAGATCCATTAGATCTAAACTATCTTGTTGCTGGGCGACAATTGGAAGGCGAGGCGGACTTCCCAGGCATCCATCCTGGAACGGTGCTCTGGAGTCATTCCATATGGGATGTCCTGGAGCTGTCCAACAGGTCTCAATTGTCCCGCAGAAGGAATCCTTGAAAGGGGCATCCCACATCTCCCAACGTGGAAAACCTCCATGGCCTCGAGATTCTGCTCCCTTCATGAAGGGGCCGTCATGCACAGAAACTCCAACCTGAGCCAACGTCGGATCCTCGCCCTAATTTCAGATGCATGAGATATTGGTTCAGATCTGCAGGGGGTACCTGCCGTGCCCTCACCCTGAATCCGAAATCTAGCTTGTGTTCTCAGACTTCCGTCCTCACTCTCCTGGCCCCGAAGCCCTCAAGTTTGGCAATTCCGGACCGACAATGAAGCACTCTGCCTGCCCTCTAGAAAAAATATATTGCCTAATGAGCAGCCCAGGCAGCTTAAATGAGGATAAACCTACACGGCACTCGAATGTACCCAAATTATATAGTCTAACCTGGGCACTAATGCACTGTCTGACACAACCTGAGCCCGGACCTGCTGACCAACACCCAGACAGCTGACCGCACGCTGAGCACATCAGACCCGCCATGGCCTTAGGTCATCATCTCTTCCCTACCTCAGTTTTCAGGCTTCAGAACCTAGACCTTATCTCCAATCACTGCCCACGGGTGACTGTGATGCAGAAATCAGAACTCTTCCTGACCCATGGCAAGAAACCTTGTGGTTGGCATGTTGTCCAACGTTCAGTGTAGGAGAAACCAGCATTCACCCTGAGGCCCCGCCCATTCTTGCGTGCGATGAGAGCATAAACACGCATTGTGACCTCAGCGTGAGTCCTGTCCTCTAGTAAGTCCTCTCAGTGGCTGGACCATTAGATGTCATAATGGGCTTGACATGTCCCTAGTCCCCAATTTTTAACCAGATTTCTGGTTGTCCAGTCGCCCCACCCCAGGGCTCTACTCTGGAATCCCTCATTCGGTGGGACATCTGAGGTTGAAAAACAAAATGAAACAAATCGACAACAACAAAAAAAATGGACTTCTTCCATCCCCAGAATGACCCCAAACTCTTTGGACGGGACCGAACCCCCAGAGAGTAAGACTCGTCCATTTCCCATGAAGTCACCCGGCAATTTCACGACCATGAGTGACACGATATCCAGAGACGAAAACTTGAGCAAGAGCCTCACACTCGCCCTTTTTTCATATCCCGAAGTGTTCTCTTCATGGTCTGCAGATCAGTCCTGCCATACCTATGACCCAAAACATAAGCCGAGTTTGTGTTTTCAGACAACTGTCCAAACAGCTCTGGCCTACACACCCTACAGGCTCAGGGCCCTGGAGCCAAACCTGAGGACTGTACTTGCCCTCTCCAAGGGAATTGTATGTGCCCATTCCAATGGCCACAACCCTACTAGTAGGATAACCTCCAAAGTCCCTGAGGCCATCCCAATAGTTGTGGCTTCCCAGGAAAAACAGGGGCAATCTGAGCCCATCTGAGCACCTACCTGCACTCAGACCCGTAGACTGATGTCCCGAGAGGTAAAAAGGAACGAACAGGTCCCTAGGCACTAATCGGATCCATTGCTTTGTTTTCCAGGCATCTCTCCTCAGAGGCCTGGATTTCAATACGAGCATATGGCTGTTTCTTGACTCACCCATAGATAAATCTCATCTACACTTGGGAAACATGCACGTTGGAGCTGTGTCAAAGCCTCTGTTTAGGAGAACCCTTCAGGGCCCCAGGGCCACCGCTTCATTCCAAGGTCTCCATAGACACAAAAACATATTAGGACACATCCACAGGAGAGTCCATTTCAACTCAGCCTCCTCGGTTGCCCCCCACATCCAGCAGATCTAACCTGTCTTGTTGCTTGGAGACCATTGGAATGCGAGGTGGGCTACCCAGCCATCCATCCTTAGAACCCTGCTCGGAATCGTTGGTCTGGAGCCAACCAAGAGGTCTCAATTGTCCTGCAGAAGAATCTTTGCAGTTTGGAGCTCCTCACAACTCCCATCGTGGGAAAACCCCCATGTCCTCGTGATCCAACCCCCTTCAAGAAAGGGCCATCAGGGCAGAAAGTCCAACCTGAGCGATCGTCTGATCCTTGCCCTGACTTCAGATGCACGAGATCTCGATTGAGGTCTGTAGATTGTGCCTGCCATATCCTCACCCAGAAACCTAGGCGTAGCTTGGGTTCTCAGACTCCGTCCTCAGACTACTGGCCCACAAGCCCTCCAGTTGGGCAATCCAGAACTACAATGCCGCACTCTGCCTGCCCTACAGAAGTAAAACATTGCCCTCATTGCTACCCCGAAACCCCAACTGAAAATCAACCTGCACGCCATTCGGCTGTACCCCAAACATATAGGCTGACCTGGGCACTATTTCCCCTTCTGACCCAGCCTGAGCCTGGACCTCCTTTTCCCACCCAGACAGCTGGCCGCACACTGAGCACATCGGACCCGCCATGGCCTTAGGTCGTCATCTCTTCCCAACTGCGGTTTTCAGGCTCCAGAACCTAGACCTTATCTCCAACCACTGCCCAGGGTTGAAAATGATGCAGAAATCAGAACTCTTTACCCATGGCAAGAAACCTTGTGGATGGCATGTTGTCCAACGTTCAGTGTAGTTGAAACAAGCGTGGCCCATGAGGCCCAGCCCATGCTTGCGGGCCACATTGGTCACAAACACACATTGTGACCCTCAGCCTGAGCCCAGTCCTCAGGTAAGGCCTCTCAGGGCCTATATGAAGAGACAGCATATTGGGCTTGCCATGCCCCTAGGCCCCAATTTTTAACCATAGTTCGGGTTGTCCCTTCACTCTTCCCCAGGGCTCTGCTTTGGAATTCCTCTTTTGGTGGGACACCTGAGGTAACAAACCTGAAAGGAGTCCTCCCATCCCACAGATTGACGAAAAACAATTGCGATCGGGCCAAATCCACAGAGAGGAAGATTCGTCCATGGCCCATGAGACCTCCACAACATTCCACGGCCATCGCTGAAACAAAATCCAGAGACAAAAGCCTGAGAAAGCTCCTCAGACTCGCTCATTCTTCATGTCCTGAAGAGTTCTTCTCATGGTTTGTAGATTGGGCGTGCCATAACTACGTCCCCAAACTTAAGCTGAGTTTGTGTTTTCAGTCTTCTGTCCTCAAAGTCCTGGGCCACACTCCCTCCAGGCTGGTGTCCCTGGAGACACACATTAGGACTGCCCCTACCCAATCCATGGGAATTCTGCCCATTCCATTGTCAAAAATCGTACAAATTAGGAGAACCCTCCAAAGTCCCTGGGGCCATCCCAATAGTGTAGGTCGCCCGGGACAAAAAAGGGCGGTTGATACCGGCTGAGCATCTACCTCCACTCATCTACCTCCACTCATACCAAGAAGATTGAACCAGACAGGACCCGAGGCCATTATCGGATCCATTGCTTTGGTTTACAGGCATGTCTCCTCAAAAGCCTGGATTCCAATACCAGCAGAGGGGATTTCCTGAGGCACCCATCAGAACAAATCTCGTCTCCACAAGGAAACTTGTGCATGGGAGCTATGCCAAAGCTTAGGAGAATACTTCAGGGTCCCGGTGCCACCTCCCCATTCCAAGACCCTCATGGACACAAACACACGTTAGGACCCATCCTCTGGAAAGTGCATTTCAACTCAGCCACCCCGGTTGCTCCCGCAGATCCATTAGATCTAAACTATCTTGTTGCTGGGCGACAATTGGAAGGCGAGGCGGACTTCCCAGGCATCCATCCTGGAACGGTGCTCTGGAGTCATTCCATATGGGATGTCCTGGAGCTGTCCAACAGGTCTCAATTGTCCCGCAGAAGGAATCCTTGAAAGGGGCATCCCACATCTCCCAACGTGGAAAACCTCCATGGCCTCGAGATTCCGCTCCCTTCATGAAGGGGCCGTCATGCACAGAAACTCCAACCTGAGCCAACGTCGGATCCTCGCCCTAACTTCAGATGCATGAGATATTGGTTCAGATCTGCAGGGGGTACCTGCCGTGCCCTCACCCTGAATCCGAAATCTAGCTTGTGTTCTCAGACTTCCGTCCTCACTCTCCTGGCCCCGAAGCCCTCAAGTTTGGCAATTCCGGACCGACAATGAAGCACTCTGCCTGCCCTCTAGAAAAAATATATTGCCTAATGAGCAGCCCAGGCAGCTTAAATGAGGATAAACCTACACGGCACTCGAATGTACCCAAATTATATAGTCTAACCTGGGCACTAATGCACTGTCTGACACAACCTGAGCCCGGACCTGCTGACCAACACCCAGACAGCTGACCGCACGCTGAGCACATCAGACCCGCCATGGCCTTAGGTCATCATCTCTTCCCTACCTCAGTTTTCAGGCTTCAGAACCTAGACCTTATCTCCAATCACTGCCCACGGGTGACTGTGATGCAGAAATCAGAACTCTTCCTGACCCATGGCAAGAAACCTTGTGGTTGGCATGTTGTCCAACGTTCAGTGTAGGAGAAACCAGCATTCACCCTGAGGCCCCGCCCATTCTTGCGTGCGATGAGAGCATAAACACGCATTGTGACCTCAGCGTGAGTCCTGTCCTCTAGTAAGTCCTCTCAGTGGCTGGACCATTAGATGTCATAATGGGCTTGACATGTCCCTAGTCCCCAATTTTTAACCAGATTTCTGGTTGTCCAGTCGCCCCACCCCAGGGCTCTACTCTGGAATCCCTCATTCGGTGGGACATCTGAGGTTGAAAAACAAAATGAAACAAATCGACAACAACAAAAAAAATGGACTTCTTCCATCCCCAGAATGACCCCAAACTCTTTGGACGGGACCGAACCCCCAGAGAGTAAGACTCGTCCATTTCCCATGAAGTCACCCGGCAATTTCACGACCATGAGTGACACGATATCCAGAGACGAAAACTTGAGCAAGAGCCTCACACTCGCCCTTTTTTCATATCCCGAAGTGTTCTCTTCATGGTCTGCAGATCAGTCCTGCCATACCTATGACCCAAAACATAAGCCGAGTTTGTGTTTTCAGACAACTGTCCAAACAGCTCTGGCCTACACACCCTACAGGCTCAGGGCCCTGGAGCCAAACCTGAGGACTGTACTTGCCCTCTCCAAGGGAATTGTATGTGCCCATTCCAATGGCCACAACCCTACTAGTAGGATAACCTCCAAAGTCCCTGAGGCCATCCCAATAGTTGTGGCTTCCCAGGACAAACAGGGGCAATCTGAGCCCATCTGAGCACCTACCTGCACTCAGACCCGTAGACTGATGTCCCCAGAGGTAAAAAGGAACGAACAGGCCCCTAGGCACTAATCGGATCCATTGCTTTGTTTTCCAGGCATCTCTCCTCAGAGGCCTGGATTTCAATACGAGCATATGGCTGTTTCTTGACTCACCCATAGATAAATCTCATCTACACTTGGGAAACATGCACGTTGGAGCTGTGTCAAAGCCTCTGTTTAGGAGAACCCTTCAGGGCCCCAGGGCCACCGCTTCATTCCAAGGTCTCCATAGACAGAAAAACATATTAGGACTCATCCACAGGAGAGTCCATTTCAACTCAGCCTCCTCGGTTGCCCCCCACATCCAGCAGATCTAACCTGTCTTGTTGCTTGGAGACCATTGGAATGCGAGGTGGGCTACCCAGCCATCCATCCTTAGAACCCTGCTCGGAATCGTTGGTCTGGAGCCAACCAAGAGGTCTCAATTGTCCTGCAGAAGAATCTTTGCAGTTTGGAGCTTCTCACAACTCCCATCGTGGGAAAACCCCCATGTCCTCGTGATCCAACCCCCTTCAAGAAAGGGCCATCAGGGCAGAAAGTCCAACCTGAGCGATCGTCTGATCCTTGCCCTGACTTCAGATGCACGAGATCTCGATTGAGGTCTGTAGATTGTGCCTGCCATATCCTCACCCAGAAACCTAGGCGTAGCTTGGGTTCTCAGACTCCGTCCTCAGACTACTGGCCCACAAGCCCTCCAGTTGGGCAATCCAGAACTACAATGCCGCACTCTGCCTGCCCTACAGAAGTAAAACATTGCCCTCATTGCTACCCCGAAACCCCAACTGAAAATCAACCTGCACGCCATTCGGCTGTACCCCAAACATATAGGCTGACCTGGGCACTATTTCCCCTTCTGACCCAGCCTGAGCCTGGACCTCCTGGTCCCACCCAGACAGCTGGCCGCACACTGAGCACATCGGACCCGCCATGGCCTTAGGTCGTCATCTCTTCCCAACTGCGGTTTTCAGGCTCCAGAACCTAGACCTTATCTCCAACCACTGCCCAGGGTTGAAAATGATGCAGAAATCAGAACTCTTTACCCATGGCAAGAAACCTTGTGGATGGCATGTTGTCCAACGTTCAGTGTAGTTGAAACAAGCGTGGCCCATGAGGCCCAGCCCATGCTTGCGGGCCACATTGGTCACAAACACACATTGTGACCCTCAGCCTGAGCCCAGTCCTCAGGTAAGGCCTCTCAGGGCCTATATGAAGAGACAGCATATTGGGCTTGCCATGCCCCTAGGCCCCAATTTTTAACCATAGTTCGGGTTGTCCCTTCACTCTTCCCCAGGGCTCTGCTTTGGAATTCCTCTTTTGGTGGGACACCTGAGGTAACAAACCTGAAAGGAGTCCTCCCATCCCACAGATTGACGAAAAACAATTGGGATCGGGCCAAATCCACAGAGAGGAAGATTCGTCCATGGCCCATGAGACCTCCACAACATTCCACGGCCATCGCTGAAACAAAATCCAGAGACAAAAGCCTGAGAAAGCTCCTCAGACTCGCTCATTCTTCATGTCCTGAAGAGTTCTTCTCATGGTTTGTAGATTGGGTGTGCCATAACTACGTCCCCAAACTTAAGCTGAGTTTGTGTTTTCAGTCTTCTGTCCTCAAAGTCCTGGGCCACACTCCCTCCAGGCTGGTGTCCCTGGAGCCACACATTAGGACTGCCCCTACCCAATCCATGGGAATTCTGCCCATTCCATTGTCAAAAATCGTACAAATTAGGAGAACCCTCCAAAGTCCCTGGGGCCATCCCAATAGTGTAGGTCGCCCGGGACAAAAAAGGGCGGTTGATACCGGCTGAGCATCTACCTCCACTCATCTACCTCCACTCATACCAAGAAGATTGAACCAGACAGGACCCGAGGCCATTATCGGATCCATTGCTTTGGTTTACAGGCATGTCTCCTCAAAAGCCTGGATTCCAATACCAGCAGAGGGGATTTCCTGAGGCACCCATCAGAACAAATCTCGTCTCCACAAGGAAACTTGTGCATGGGAGCTATGCCAAAGCTTAGGAGAATACTTCAGGGTCCCGGTGCCACCTCCCCATTCCAAGACCCTCATGGACACAAACACACGTTAGGACCCATCCTCTGGAAAGTGCATTTCAACTCAGCCACCCCGGTTGCTCCCGCAGATCCATTAGATCTAAACTATCTTGTTGCTGGGCGACAATTGGAAGGCGAGGCGGACTTCCCAGGCATCCATCCTGGAACGGTGCTCTGGAGTCATTCCATATGGGATGTCCTGGAGCTGTCCAACAGGTCTCAATTGTCCCGCAGAAGGAATCCTTGAAAGGGGCATCCCACATCTCCCAACGTGGAAAACCTCCATGGCCTCGAGATTCCGCTCCCTTCATGAAGGGGCCGTCATGCACAGAAACTCCAACCTGAGCCAACGTCGGATCCTCGCCCTAACTTCAGATGCATGAGATATTGGTTCAGATCTGCAGGGGGTACCTGCCGTGCCCTCACACTGAATCCGAAATCTAGCTTGTGTTCTCAGACTTCCGTCCTCACTCTCCTGGCCCCGAAGCCCTCAAGTTTGGCAATTCCGGACCGACAATGAAGCACTCTGCCTGCCCTCTAGAAAAAATATATTGCCTAATGAGCAGCCCAGGCAGCTTAAATGAGGATAAACCTACACGGCACTCGAATGTACCCAAATTATATAGTCTAACCTGGGCACTAATGCACTGTCTGACACAACCTGAGCCCGGACCTGCTGACCAACACCCAGACAGCTGACCGCACGCTGAGCACATCAGACCCGCCATGGCCTTAGGTCATCATCTCTTCCCTACCTCAGTTTTCAGGCTTCAGAACCTAGACCTTATCTCCAATCACTGCCCACGGGTGACTGTGATGCAGAAATCAGAACTCTTCCTGACCCATGGCAAGAAACCTTGTGGTTGGCATGTTGTCCAAAGTTCAGTGTAGGAGAAACCAGCATTCACCCTGAGGCCCCGCCCATTCTTGCGTGCGATGAGAGCATAAACACGCATTGTGACCTCAGCGTGAGTCCTGTCCTCTAGTAAGTCCTCTCAGTGGCTGGACCATTAGATGTCATAATGGGCTTGACATGTCCCTAGTCCCCAATTTTTAACCAGATTTCTGGTTGTCCAGTCGCCCCACCCCAGGGCTCTACTCTGGAATCCCTCATTCGGTGGGACATCTGAGGTTGAAAAACAAAATGAAACAAATCGACAACAACAAAAAAAATGGACTTCTTCCATCCCCAGAATGACCCCAAACTCTTTGGACGGGACCGAACCCCCAGAGAGTAAGACTCGTCCATTTCCCATGAAGTCACCCGGCAATTTCACGACCATGAGTGACACGATATCCAGAGACGAAAACTTGAGCAAGAGCCTCACACTCGCCCTTTTTTCATATCCCGAAGTGTTCTCTTCATGGTCTGCAGATCAGTCCTGCCATACCTATGACCCAAAACATAAGCCGAGTTTGTGTTTTCAGACAACTGTCCAAACAGCTCTGGCCTACACACCCTACAGGCTCAGGGCCCTGGAGCCAAACCTGAGGACTGTACTTGCCCTCTCCAAGGGAATTGTATGTGCCCATTCCAATGGCCACAACCCTACTAGTAGGATAACCTCCAAAGTCCCTGAGGCCATCCCAATAGTTGTGGCTTCCCAGGACAAACAGGGGCAATCTGAGCCCATCTGAGCACCTACCTGCACTCAGACCCGTAGACTGATGTCCCCAGAGGTAAAAAGGAACGAACAGGCCCCTAGGCACTAATCGGATCCATTGCTTTGTTTTCCAGGCATCTCTCCTCAGAGGCCTGGATTTCAATACGAGCATATGGCTGTTTCTTGACTCACCCATAGATAAATCTCATCTACACTTGGGAAACATGCACGTTGGAGCTGTGTCAAAGCCTCTGTTTAGGAGAACCCTTCAGGGCCCCAGGGCCACCGCTTCATTCCAAGGTCTCCATAGACAGAAAAACATATTAGGACTCATCCACAGGAGAGTCCATTTCAACTCAGCCTCCTCGGTTGCCCCCCACATCCAGCAGATCTAACCTGTCTTGTTGCTTGGAGACCATTGGAATGCGAGGTGGGCTACCCAGCCATCCATCCTTAGAACCCTGCTCGGAATCGTTGGTCTGGAGCCAACCAAGAGGTCTCAATTGTCCTGCAGAAGAATCTTTGCAGTTTGGAGCTTCTCACAACTCCCATCGTGGGAAAACCCCCATGTCCTCGTGATCCAACCCCCTTCAAGAAAGGGCCATCAGGGCAGAAAGTCCAACCTGAGCGATCGTCTGATCCTTGCCCTGACTTCAGATGCACGAGATCTCGATTGAGGTCTGTAGATTGTGCCTGCCATATCCTCACCCAGAAACCTAGGCGTAGCTTGGGTTCTCAGACTCCGTCCTCAGACTACTGGCCCACAAGCCCTCCAGTTGGGCAATCCAGAACTACAATGCCGCACTCTGCCTGCCCTACAGAAGTAAAACATTGCCCTCATTGCTACCCCGAAACCCCAACTGAAAATCAACCTGCACGCCATTCGGCTGTACCCCAAACATATAGGCTGACCTGGGCACTATTTCCCCTTCTGACCCAGCCTGAGCCTGGACCTCCTGGTCCCACCCAGACAGCTGGCCGCACACTGAGCACATCGGACCCGCCATGGCCTTAGGTCGTCATCTCTTCCCAACTGCGGTTTTCAGGCTCCAGAACCTAGACCTTATCTCCAACCACTGCCCAGGGTTGAAAATGATGCAGAAATCAGAACTCTTTACCCATGGCAAGAAACCTTGTGGATGGCATGTTGTCCAACGTTCAGTGTAGTTGAAACAAGCGTGGCCCATGAGGCCCAGCCCATGCTTGCGGGCCACATTGGTCACAAACACACATTGTGACCCTCAGCCTGAGCCCAGTCCTCAGGTAAGGCCTCTCAGGGCCTATATGAAGAGACAGCATATTGGGCTTGCCATGCCCCTAGGCCCCAATTTTTAACCATAGTTCGGGTTGTCCCTTCACTCTTCCCCAGGGCTCTGCTTTGGAATTCCTCTTTTGGTGGGACACCTGAGGTAACAAACCTGAAAGGAGTCCTCCCATCCCACAGATTGACGAAAAACAATTGGGATCGGGCCAAATCCACAGAGAGGAAGATTCGTCCATGGCCCATGAGACCTCCACAACATTCCACGGCCATCGCTGAAACAAAATCCAGAGACAAAAGCCTGAGAAAGCTCCTCAGACTCGCTCATTCTTCATGTCCTGAAGAGTTCTTCTCATGGTTTGTAGATTGGGTGTGCCATAACTACGTCCCCAAACTTAAGCTGAGTTTGTGTTTTCAGTCTTCTGTCCTCAAAGTCCTGGGCCACACTCCCTCCAGGCTGGTGTCCCTGGAGCCACACATTAGGACTGCCCCTACCCAATCCATGGGAATTCTGCCCATTCCATTGTCAAAAATCGTACAAATTAGGAGAACCCTCCAAAGTCCCTGGGGCCATCCCAATAGTGTAGGTCGCCCGGGACAAAAAAGGGCGGTTGATACCGGCTGAGCATCTACCTCCACTCATCTACCTCCACTCATACCAAGAAG
Source organism: Mustela nivalis (assembly GCF_964662115.1). Lineage (NCBI taxonomy): Eukaryota > Metazoa > Chordata > Mammalia > Carnivora > Mustelidae > Mustela > Mustela nivalis. Next base: position 262,294 of record NW_028136374.1, read on the forward strand.
ATTGAACCAGACAGGACCCGAGGCCATTATCGGATCCATTGCTTTGGTTTACAGGCATGTCTCCTCAAAAGCCTGGATTCCAATACCAGCAGAGGGGATTTCCTGAGGCACCCATCAGAACAAATCTCGTCTCCACAAGGAAACTTGTGCATGGGAGCTATGCCAAAGCTTAGGAGAATACTTCAGGGTCCCGGTGCCACCTCCCCATTCCAAGACCCTCATGGACACAAACACACGTTAGGACCCATCCTCTGGAAAGTGCATTTCAACTCAGCCACCCCGGTTGCTCCCGCAGATCCATTAGATCTAAACTATCTTGTTGCTGGGCGACAATTGGAAGGCGAGGCGGACTTCCCAGGCATCCATCCTGGAACGGTGCTCTGGAGTCATTCCATATGGGATGTCCTGGAGCTGTCCAACAGGTCTCAATTGTCCCGCAGAAGGAATCCTTGAAAGGGGCATCCCACATCTCCCAACGTGGAAAACCTCCATGGCCTCGAGATTCCGCTCCCTTCATGAAGGGGCCGTCATGCACAGAAACTCCAACCTGAGCCAACGTCGGATCCTCGCCCTAACTTCAGATGCATGAGATATTGGTTCAGATCTGCAGGGGGTACCTGCCGTGCCCTCACACTGAATCCGAAATCTAGCTTGTGTTCTCAGACTTCCGTCCTCACTCTCCTGGCCCCGAAGCCCTCAAGTTTGGCAATTCCGGACCGACAATGAAGCACTCTGCCTGCCCTCTAGAAAAAATATATTGCCTAATGAGCAGCCCAGGCAGCTTAAATGAGGATAAACCTACACGGCACTCGAATGTACCCAAATTATATAGTCTAACCTGGGCACTAATGCACTGTCTGACACAACCTGAGCCCGGACCTGCTGACCAACACCCAGACAGCTGACCGCACGCTGAGCACATCAGACCCGCCATGGCCTTAGGTCATCATCTCTTCCCTACCTCAGTTTTCAGGCTTCAGAACCTAGACCTTATCTCCAATCACTGCCCACGGGTGACTGTGATGCAGAAATCAGAACTCTTCCTGACCCATGGCAAGAAACCTTGTGGTTGGCATGTTGTCCAAAGTTCAGTGTAGGAGAAACCAGCATTCACCCTGAGGCCCCGCCCATTCTTGCGTGCGATGAGAGCATAAACACGCATTGTGACCTCAGCGTGAGTCCTGTCCTCTAGTAAGTCCTCTCAGTGGCTGGACCATTAGATGTCATAATGGGCTTGACATGTCCCTAGTCCCCAATTTTTAACCAGATTTCTGGTTGTCCAGTCGCCCCACCCCAGGGCTCTACTCTGGAATCCCTCATTCGGTGGGACATCTGAGGTTGAAAAACAAAATGAAACAAATCGACAACAACAAAAAAAATGGACTTCTTCCATCCCCAGAATGACCCCAAACTCTTTGGACGGGACCGAACCCCCAGAGAGTAAGACTCGTCCATTTCCCATGAAGTCACCCGGCAATTTCACGACCATGAGTGACACGATATCCAGAGACGAAAACTTGAGCAAGAGCCTCACACTCGCCCTTTTTTCATATCCCGAAGTGTTCTCTTCATGGTCTGCAGATCAGTCCTGCCATACCTATGACCCAAAACATAAGCCGAGTTTGTGTTTTCAGACAACTGTCCAAACAGCTCTGGCCTACACACCCTACAGGCTCAGGGCCCTGGAGCCAAACCTGAGGACTGTACTTGCCCTCTCCAAGGGAATTGTATGTGCCCATTCCAATGGCCACAACCCTACTAGTAGGATAACCTCCAAAGTCCCTGAGGCCATCCCAATAGTTGTGGCTTCCCAGGAAAAACAGGGGCAATCTGAGCCCATCTGAGCACCTACCTACACTCAGACCCGTAGACTGATGTCCCCAGAGGTAAAAAGGAACGAACAGGCCCCTAGGCACTAATCGGATCCATTGCTTTGTTTTCCAGGCATCTCTCCTCAGAGGCCTGGATTTCAATACGAGCATATGGCTGTTTCTTGACTCACCCATAGATAAATCTCATCTACACTTGGGAAACATGCACGTTGGAGCTGTGTCAAAGCCTCTGTTTAGGAGAACCCTTCAGGGCCCCAGGGCCACCGCTTCATTCCAAGGTCTCCATAGACACAAAAACATATTAGGACTCATCCACAGGAGAGTCCATTTCAACTCAGCCTCCTCGGTTGCCCCCCACAATCAGCAGATCTAACCTGTCTTGTTGCTTGGAGACCATTGGAATGCGAGGTGGGCTACCCAGCCATCCATCCTTAGAACCCTGCTCGGAATCGTTGGCCTGGAGCCAACCAAGAGGTCTCAATTGTCCTGCAGAAGAATCTTTGCAGTTTGGAGCTTCTCACAACTCCCATCGTGGGAAAACCCCCATGTCCTCGTGATCCAACCCCCTTCAAGAAAGGGCCATCAGGGCAGAAAGTCCAACCTGAGCGATCGTCTGATCCTTGCCCTGACTTCAGATGCACGAGATCTCGATTGAGGTCTGTAGATTGTGCCTGCCATATCCTCACCAGAAACCTAGGCGTAGCTTAGGTTCTCAGACTCCGTCCTCAGACTACTGGCCCACAAGCCCTCCAGTTGGGCAATCCAGAACTACAATGCCGCACTCTGCCTGCCCTACAGAAGTAAAACATTGCCCTCATTGCTACCCCGAAACCCCAACTGAAAATCAACCTGCACGCCATTCGGCTGTACCCCAAACATATAGGCTGACCTGGGCACTATTTCCCCTTCTGACCCAGCCTGAGCCTGGACCTCCTGGTCCCACCCAGACAGCTGGCCGCACACTGAGCACATCGGACCCGCCATGGCCTTAGGTCGTCATCTCTTCCCAACTGCGGTTTTCAGGCTCCAGAACCTAGACCTTATATCCAACCACTGCCCAGGGTTGAAAATGATGCAGAAATCAGAACTCTTTACCCATGGCAAGAAACCTTGTGGATGGCATGTTGTCCAACGTTCAGTGTAGTTGAAACAAGCGTGGCCCATGAGGCCCAGCCCATGCTTGCGGGCCACATTGGTCACAAACACACATTGTGACCCTCAGCCTGAGCCCAGTCCTCAAGTAAGGCCTCTCAGGGCCTATATGAAGAGACAGCATATTGGGCTTGCCATGCCCCTAGGCCCCAATTTTTAACCATAGTTCGGGTTGTCCCTTCACTCTTCCCCAGGGCTCTGCTTTGGAATTCCTCTTTTGGTGGGACACCTGAGGTAACAAACCTGAAAGGAGTCCTCCCATCCCACAGATTGACGAAAAACAATTGGGATCGCGCCAAATCCACAGAGAGGAAGATGCGTCCATGGCCCATGATGCCTCCCCAACATTCCACGGCCATCGCTGATACAAAATCCAGAGACAAAAGCCTGAGCAAGCGCCTCAGACTCGCTCATTCTTCATGTCCTGAAGAGTTCTTCTCATGGTTTGTAGATTGGGCGTGCCATAACTACGTCCCCAAACTTAAGCTGAGTTTGTGTTTTCAGTCTTCTGTCCTCAAAGTCCTGGGCCACACTCCCTCCAGGCTGGTGTCCCTGGAGCCACACATTAGGACTGCCCCTACCCAATCCATGGGAATTCTGCCCATTCCATTGTCAAAAATCGTACAAATTAGGAGAACCCTCCAAAGTCCCTGGGGCCATCCCAATAGTGTAGGTCGCCCGGGACAAAAAAGGGCGGTTGATACCGGCTGAGCATCTACCTCCACTCATCTACCTCCACTCATACCAAGAAGATTGAACCAGACAGGACCCGAGGCCATTATCGGATCCATTGCTTTGGTTTACAGGCATGTCTCCTCAAAAGCCTGGATTCCAATACCAGCAGAGGGGATTTCCTGAGGCACCCATCAGAACAAATCTCGTCTCCACAAGGAAACTTGTGCATGGGAGCTATGCCAAAGCTTAGGAGAATACTTCAGGGTCCCGGTGCCACCTCCCCATTCCAAGACCCTCATGGACACAAACACACGTTAGGACCCATCCTCTGGAAAGTGCATTTCAACTCAGCCACCCCGGTTGCTCCCGCAGATCCATTAGATCTAAACTATCTTGTTGCTGGGCGACAATTGGAAGGCGAGGCGGACTTCCCAGGCATCCATCCTGGAACGGTGCTCTGGAGTCATTCCATATGGGATGTCCTGGAGCTGTCCAACAGGTCTCAATTGTCCCGCAGAAGGAATCCTTGAAAGGGGCATCCCACATCTCCCAACGTGGAAAACCTCCATGGCCTCGAGATTCCGCTCCCTTCATGAAGGGGCCGTCATGCACAGAAACTCCAACCTGAGCCAACGTCGGATCCTCGCCCTGACTTCAGATGCATGAGATATTGGTTCAGATCTGCAGGGGGTACCTGCCGTGCCCTCACACTGAATCCGAAATCTATCTTGTATTCTCAGACTTCCGTCCTCACTCTCCTGGCCCCGAAGCCCTCAAGTTTGGCAATTCCGGACCGACAATGAAGCACTCTGCCTGCCCTCTAGAAAAAATATATTGCCTAATGAGCAGCCCAGGCAGCTTAAATGAGGATAAACCTACACGGCACTCGAATGTACCCAAATTATATAGTCTAACCTGGGCACTAATGCACTGTCTGACACAACCTGAGCCCGGACCTGCTGACCAACACCCAGACAGCTGACCGCACGCTGAGCACATCAGACCCGCCATGGCCTTAGGTCATCATCTCTTCCCTACCTCAGTTTTCAGGCTTCAGAACCTAGACCTTATCTCCAATCACTGCCCACGGGTGACTGTGATGCAGAAATCAGAACTCTTCCTGACCCATGGCAAGAAACCTTGTGGTTGGCATGTTGTCCAACGTTCAGTGTAGGAGAAACCAGCATTCACCCTGAGGCCCCGCCCATTCTTGCGTGCGATGAGAGCATAAACACGCATTGTGACCTCAGCGTGAGTCCTGTCCTCTAGTAAGTCCTCTCAGTGGCTGGACCATTAGATGTCATAATGGGCTTGACATGTCCCTAGTCCCCAATTTTTAACCAGATTTCTGGTTGTCCAGTCGCCCCACCCCAGGGCTCTACTCTGGAATCCCTCATTCGGTGGGACATCTGAGGTTGAAAAACAAAATGAAACAAATCGACAACAACAAAAAAAATGGACTTCTTCCATCCCCAGAATGACCCCAAACTCTTTGGACGGGACCGAACCCCCAGAGAGTAAGACTCGTCCATTTCCCATGAAATCACCCGGCAATTTCACGACCATGAGTGACACGATATCCAGAGACGAAAACTTGAGCAAGAGCCTCACACTCGCCCTTTTTTCATATCCCGAAGTGTTCTCTTCATGGTCTGCAGATCAGTCCTGCCATACCTATGACCCAAAACATAAGCCGAGTTTGTGTTTTCAGACAACTGTCCAAACAGCTCTGGCCTACACACCCTACAGGCTCAGGGCCCTGGAGCCAAACCTGAGGACTGTACTTGCCCTCTCCAAGGGAATTGTATGTGCCCATTCCAATGGCCACAACCCTACTAGTAGGATAACCTCCAAAGTCCCTGAGGCCATCCCAATAGTTGTGGCTTCCCAGGAAAAACAGGGGCAATCTGAGCCCATCTGAGCACCTACCTGCACTCAGACCCGTAGACTGATGTCCCGAGAGGTAAAAAGGAACGAACAGGCCCCTAGGCACTAATCGGATCCATTGCTTTGTTTTCCAGGCATCTCTCCTCAGAGGCCTGGATTTCAATACCAGCATATGGATGTTATTTGACTCACCCATCGGAACAAATCACATCTACACATGGGAAACATGCACTTTGGAGCTCTGTCAAAGCCTCTGTTTAGGAGAACCTTTCAGGGCCCCAGGGCCACCGCTTCATTCCAAGGTTTCCATAGACACAAAAACATATTAGGACACATCCACAGGAGAGTCCATTTCAAATCTGCCTCCTCGGTTGCCCCCCACATCCAGCAGATCTAACCTGTCTTGTTGCTTGGAGACCATTGGAATGCGAGGTGGGCTACCCAGCCATCCATCCTTAGAACCCTGCTCGGAATCGTTGGCCTGGAGCCAACCAAGAGGTCTCAATTGTCCTGCAGAAGAATCTTTGCAGTTTCGAGCTTCTCACAACTCCCATCGTGGGAAAACCCCCATGTCCTCGTGATCCAACCCCCTTCAAGAAAGGGCCATCAGGGCAGAAAGTCCAACCTGAGCGATCGTCTGATCCTTGCCCTGACTTCAGATGCACGAGATCTCGATTGAGGTCTGTAGATTGTGCCTGCCATATCCTCACCCAGAAACCTAGGCCTAGCTTGGGTTCTCAGACTCCGTCCTCAGACTACTGGCCCACAAGCCCTCCAGTTGGGCAATCCAGAACTACAATGCCGCACTCTGCCTGCCCTACAGAAGTAAAACATTGCCCTCAGGGCTACCCCGAAACCCCAAATGAGGATCAACCTGCACGCCATTCGGCTGTACCCCAAACATATAGGCTGACCTGGGCACTATTTCCCCTACTGACCCAGCCTGAGCCTGGACCTCCTGGTCCCACCCAGACAGCTGGCCGCACACTGAGCACATCGGACCCGCCATGGCCTTAGGTCGTCATCTCTTCCCAACTGCGGTTTTCAGGCTCCAGAACCTAGACCTTATCTCCAACCACTGCCCAGGGTTGAAAATGATGCAGAAATCAGAACTCTTTACCCATGGCAAGAAACCTTGTGGATGGCATGTTGTCCAACGTTCAGTGTAGTTGAAACAAGCGTGGCCCATGAGGCCCAGCCCATGCTTGCGGGCCACATTGGTCACAAACACACATTGTAACCCTCAGCCTGAGCCCAGTCCTCAGGTAAGGCCTCTCAGGGCCTATATGAAGAGACAGCATATTGGGCTTGCCATGCCCCTAGGCCCCAATTTTTAACCATAGTTCGGGTTGTCCCTTCACTCTTCCCCAGGGCTCTGCTTTGGAATTCCTCTTTTGGTGGGACACCTGAGGTAACAAACCTGAAAGGAGTCCTCCCATCCCACAGATTGACGAAAAACAATTGGGATCGGGCCAAATCCACAGAGAGGAAGATTCGTCCATGGCCCATGAGACCTCCACAACATTCCACGGCCATCGCTGAAACAAAATCCAGAGACAAAAGCCTGAGAAATCTCCTCAGACTCGCTCATTCTTCATGTCCTGAAGAGTTCTTCTCATGGTTTGTAGATTGGGCGTGCCATAACTACGTCCCCAAACTTAAGCTGAGTTTGTGTTTTCAGTCTTCTGTCCTCAAAGTCCTGGGCCACACTTCCTCCAGGCTGGTGTCCCTGGAGCCACACATTAGGACTGCCCCTACCCAATCCATGGGAATTCTGCCAAATCCATTGTCAAAAATCGTACAAATTAGGAGAACCCTCCAAAGTCCCTGGGGCCATCCCAATAGTGTAGGTCGCCCGGGACAAAAAAGGGCGCTTGATACCGGCTGAGCATCTACCTCCACTCATCTACCTCCACTCATACCAAGAAGATTGAACCAGACAGGACCCGAGGCCATTATCGGATCCATTGCTTTGGTTTACAGGCATGTCTCCTCAAAAGCCTGGATTCCAATACCAGCAGAGGGGATTTCCTGAGGCACCCATCAGAACAAATCTCGTCTCCACAAGGAAACTTGTGCATGGGAGCTATGCCAAAGCTTAGGAGAATACTTCAGGGTCCCGGTGCCACCTCCCCATTCCAAGACCCTCATGGACACAAACACACGTTAGGACCCATCCTCTGGAAAGTGCATTTCAACTCAGCCACCCCGGTTGCTCCCGCAGATCCATTAGATCTAAACTATCTTGTTGCTGGGCGACAATTGGAAGGCGAGGCGGACTTCCCAGGCATCCATCCTGGAACGGTGCTCTGGAGTCATTCCATATGGGATGTCCTGGAGCTGTCCAACAGGTCTCAATTGTCCCGCAGAAGGAATCCTTGAAAGGGGCATCCCACATCTCCCAACGTGGAAAACCTCCATGGCCTCGAGATTCCGCTCCCTTCATGAAGGGGCCGTCATGCACAGAAACTCCAACCTGAGCCAACGTCGGATCCTCGCCCTAACTTCAGATGCATGAGATATTGGTTCAGATCTGCAGGGGGTACCTGCCGTGCCCTCACCCTGAATCCGAAATCTAGCTTGTGTTCTCAGACTTCCGTCCTCACTCTCCTGGCCCCGAAGCCCTCAAGTTTGGCAATTCCGGACCGACAATGAAGCACTCTGCCTGCCCTCTAGAAAAAATATATTGCCTAATGAGCAGCCCAGTCAGCTTAAATGAGGATAAACCTACACGGCACTCGAATGTACCCAAATTATATAGTCTAACCTGGGCACTAATGCACTGTCTGACACAACCTGAGCCCGGACCTGCTGACCAACACCCAGACAGCTGACCGCACGCTGAGCACATCAGACCCGCCATGGCCTTAGGTCATCATCTCTTCCCTACCTCAGTTTTCAGGCTTCAGAACCTAGACCTTATCTCCAATCACTGCCCACGGGTGACTGTGATGCAGAAATCAGAACTCTTCCTGACCCATGGCAAGAAACCTTGTGGTTGGCATGTTGTCCAACGTTCAGTGTAGGAGAAACCAGCATTCACCCTGAGGCCCCGCCCATTCTTGCGTGCGATGAGAGCATAAACACGCATTGTGACCTCAGCGTGAGTCCTGTCCTCTAGTAAGTCCTCTCAGTGGCTGGACCATTAGATGTCATAATGGGCTTGACATGTCCCTAGTCCCCAATTTTTAACCAGATTTCTGGTTGTCCAGTCGCCCCACCCCAGGGCTCTACTCTGGAATCCCTCATTCGGTGGGACATCTGAGGTTGAAAAACAAAATGAAACAAATCGACAACAACAAAAAAAATGGACTTCTTCCATCCCCAGAATGACCCCAAACTCTTTGGACGGGACCGAACCCCCAGAGAGTAAGACTCGTCCATTTCCCATGAAGTCACCCGGCAATTTCACGACCATGAGTGACACGATATCCAGAGACGAAAACTTGAGCAAGAGCCTCACACTCGCCCTTTTTTCATATCCCGAAGTGTTCTCTTCATGGTCTGCAGATCAGTCCTGCCATACCTATGACCCAAAACATAAGCCGAGTTTGTGTTTTCAGACAACTGTCCAAACAGCTCTGGCCTACACACCCTACAGGCTCAGGGCCCTGGAGCCAAACCTGAGGACTGTACTTGCCCTCTCCAAGGGAATTGTATGTGCCCATTCCAATGGCCACAACCCTACTAGTAGGATAACCTCCAAAGTCCCTGAGGCCATCCCAATAGTTGTGGCTTCCCAGGACAAACAGGGGCAATCTGAGCCCATCTGAGCACCTACCTGCACTCAGACCCGTAGACTGATGTCCCCAGAGGTAAAAAGGAACGAACAGGCCCCTAGGCACTAATCGGATCCATTGCTTTGTTTTCCAGGCATCTCTCCTCAGAGGCCTGGATTTCAATACGAGCATATGGCTGTTTCTTGACTCACCCATAGATAAATCTCATCTACACTTGGGAAACATGCACGTTGGAGCTGTGTCAAAGCCTCTGTTTAGGAGAACCCTTCAGGGCCCCAGGGCCACCGCTTCATTCCAAGGTCTCCATAGACAGAAAAACATATTAGGACTCATCCACAGGAGAGTCCATTTCAACTCAGCCTCCTCGGTTGCCCCCCACAATCAGCAGATCTAACCTGTCTTGTTGCTTGGAGACCATTGGAATGCGAGGTGGGCTACCCAGCCATCCATCCTTAGAACCCTGCTCGGAATCGTTGGCCTGGAGCCAACCAAGAGGTCTCAATTGTCCTGCAGAAGAATCTTTGCAGTTTCGAGCTTCTCACAACTCCCATCGTGGGAAAACCCCCATGTCCTCGTGATCCAACCCCCTTCAAGAAAGGGCCATCAGGGCAGAAAGTCCAACCTGAGCGATCGTCTGATCCTTGCCCTGACTTCAGATGCACGAGATCTCGATTGAGGTCTGTAGATTGTGCCTGCCATATCCTCACCCAGAAACCTAGGCGTAGCTTGGGTTCTCAGACTCCGTCCTCAGACTACTGGCCCACAAGCCCTCCAGTTGGGCAATCCAGAACTACAATGCCGCACTCTGCCTGCCCTACAGAAGTAAAACATTGCCCTCATTGCTACCCCGAAACCCCAACTGAAAATCAACCTGCACGCCATTCGGCTGTACCCCAAACATATAGGCTGACCTGGGCACTATTTCCCCTTCTGACCCAGCCTGAGCCTGGACCTCCTGGTCCCACCCAGACAGCTGGCCGCACACTGAGCACATCGGACCCGCCATGGCCTTAGGTCGTCATCTCTTCCCAACTGCGGTTTTCAGGCTCCAGAACCTAGACCTTATCTCCAACCACTGCCCAGGGTTGAAAATGATGCAGAAATCAGAACTCTTTACCCATGGCAAGAAACCTTGTGGATGGCATGTTGTCCAACGTTCAGTGTAGTTGAAACAAGCGTGGCCCAAGTGGCCCAGCCCATGCTTGCGGGCCACATTGGTCACAAACACACATTGTGACCCTCAGCCTGAGCCCAGTCCTCAGGTAAGGCCTCTCAGGGCCTATATGAAGAGACAGCATATTGGGCTTGCCATGCCCCTAGGCCCCAATTTTTAACCATAGTTCGGGTTGTCCCTTCACTCTTCCCCAGGGCTCTGCTTTGGAATTCCTCTTTTGGTGGGACACCTGAGGTAACAAACCTGAAAGGAGTCCTCCCATCCCACAGATTGACGAAAAACAATTGGGATCGGGCCAAATCCACAGAGAGGAAGATTCGTCCATGGCCCATGAGACCTCCACAACATTCCACGGCCATCGCTGAAACAAAATCCAGAGACAAAAGCCTGAGAAAGCTCCTCAGACTCGCTCATTCTTCATGTCCTGAAGAGTTCTTCTCATGGTTTGTAGATTGGGTGTGCCATAACTACGTCCCCAAACTTAAGCTGAGTTTGTGTTTTCAGTCTTCTGTCCTCAAAGTCCTGGGCCACACTCCCTCCAGGCTGGTGTCCCTGGAGCCACACATTAGGACTGCCCCTACCCAATCCATGGGAATTCTGCCCATTCCATTGTCAAAAATCGTACAAATTAGGAGAACCCTCCAAAGTCCCTGGGGCCATCCCAATAGTGTAGGTCGCCCGGGACAAAAAAGGGCGGTTGATACCGGCTGAGCATCTACCTCCACTCATCTACCTCCACTCATACCAAGAAGATTGAACCAGACAGGACCCGAGGCCATTATCGGATCCATTGCTTTGGTTTACAGGCATGTCTCCTCAAAAGCCTGGATTCCAATACCAGCAGAGGGGATTTCCTGAGGCACCCATCAGAACAAATCTCGTCTCCACAAGGAAACTTGTGCATGGGAGCTATGCCAAAGCTTAGGAGAATACTTCAGGGTCCCGGTGCCACCTCCCCATTCCAAGACCCTCATGGACACAAACACACGTTAGGACCCATCCTCTGGAAAGTGCATTTCAACTCAGCCACCCCGGTTGCTCCCGCAGATCCATTAGATCTAAACTATCTTGTTGCTGGGCGACAATTGGAAGGCGAGGCGGACTTCCCAGGCATCCATCCTGGAACGGTGCTCTGGAGTCATTCCATATGGGATGTCCTGGAGCTGTCCAACAGGTCTCAATTGTCCCGCAGAAGGAATCCTTGAAAGGGGCATCCCACATCTCCCAACGTGGAAAACCTCCATGGCCTCGAGATTCCGCTCCCTTCATGAAGGGGCCGTCATGCACAGAAACTCCAACCTGAGCCAACGTCGGATCCTCGCCCTGACTTCAGATGCATGAGATATTGGTTCAGATCTGCAGGGGGTACCTGCCGTGCCCTCACACTGAATCCGAAATCTAGCTTGTGTTCTCAGACTTCCGTCCTCACTCTCCTGGCCCCGAAGCCCTCAAGTTTGGCAATTCCGGACCGACAATGAAGCACTCTGCCTGCCCCCTAGAAAAAATATATTGCCTAATGAGCAGCCCAGGCAGCTTAAATGAGGATAAACCTACACGGCACTCGAATGTACCCAAATTATATAGTCTAACCTGGGCACTAATGCACTGTCTGACACAACCTGAGCCCGGACCTGCTGACCAACACCCAGACAGCTGACCGCACGCTGAGCACATCAGACCCGCCATGGCCTTAGGTCATCATCTCTTCCCTACCTCAGTTTTCAGGCTTCAGAACCTAGACCTTATCTCCAATCACTGCCCACGGGTGACTGTGATGCAGAAATCAGAACTCTTCCTGACCCATGGCAAGAAACCTTGTGGTTGGCATGTTGTCCAACGTTCAGTGTAGGAGAAACCAGCATTCACCCTGAGGCCCCGCCCATTCTTGCGTGCGATGAGAGCATAAACACGCATTGTGACCTCAGCGTGAGTCCTGTCCTCTAGTAAGTCCTCTCAGTGGCTGGACCATTAGATGTCATAATGGGCTTGACATGTCCCTAGTCCCCAATTTTTAACCAGATTTCTGGTTGTCCAGTCGCCCCACCCCAGGGCTCTACTCTGGAATCCCTCATTCGGTGGGACATCTGAGGTTGAAAAACAAAATGAAACAAATCGACAACAACAAAAAAAATGGACTTCTTCCATCCCCAGAATGACCCCAAACTCTTTGGACGGGACCGAACCCCCAGAGAGTAAGACTCGTCCATTTCCCATGAAGTCACCCGGCAATTTCACGACCATGAGTGACACGATATCCAGAGACGAAAACTTGAGCAAGAGCCTCACACTCGCCCTTTTTTCATATCCCGAAGTGTTCTCTTCATGGTCTGCAGATCAGTCCTGCCATACCTATGACCCAAAACATAAGCCGAGTTTGTGTTTTCAGACAACTGTCCAAACAGCTCTGGCCTACACACCCTACAGGCTCAGGGCCCTGGAGCCAAACCTGAGGACTGTACTTGCCCTCTCCAAGGGAATTGTATGTGCCCATTACAATGGCCACAACCCTACTAGTAGGATAACCTCCAAAGTCCCTGAGGCCATCCCAATAGTTGTGGCTTCCCAGGAAAAACAGGGGCAATCTGAGCCCATCTGAGCACCTACCTGCACTCAGACCCGTAGACTGATGTCCCCAGAGGTAAAAAGGAACGAACAGGCCCCTAGGCACTAATCGGATCCATTGCTTTGTTTTCCAGGCATCTCTCCTCAGAGGCCTGGATTTCAATACGAGCATATGGCTGTTTCTTGACTCACCCATAGATAAATCTCATCTACACTTGGGAAACATGCACGTTGGAGCTGTGTCAAAGCCTCTGTTTAGGAGAACCCTTCAGGGCCCCAGGGCCACCGCTTCATTCCAAGGTCTCCATAGACACAAAAACATATTAGGACACATCCACAGGAGAGTCCAATTCAACTCAGCCTCCTCGGTTGCCCCCCACATCCAGCAGATCTAACCTGTCTTGTTGCTTGGAGACCATTGGAATGCGAGGTGGGCTACCCAGCCATCCATCCTTAGAACCCTGCTCGGAATCGTTGGTCTGGAGCCAACCAAGAGGTCTCAATTGTCCTGCAGAAGAATCTTTGCAGTTTGGAGCTTCTCACAACTCCCATCGTGGGAAAACCCCCATGTCCTCGTGATCCAACCCCCTTCAAGAAAGGGCCATCAGGGCAGAAAGTCCAACCTGAGCGATCGTCTGATCCTTGCCCTGACTTCAGATGCACGAGATCTCGATTGAGGTCTGTAGATTGTGCCTGCCATATCCTCACCCAGAAACCTAGGCCTAGCTTGGGTTCTCAGACTCCGTCCTCAGACTACTGGCCCACAAGCCCTCCAGTTGGGCAATCCAGAACTACAATGCCGCACTCTGCCTGCCCTACAGAAGTAAAACATTGCCCTCATTGCTACCCCGAAACCCCAACTGAAAATCAACCTGCACGCCATTCGGCTGTACCCCAAACATATAGGCTGACCTGGGCACTATTTCCCCTTCTGACCCAGCCTGAGCCTGGACCTCCTGGTCCCACCCAGACAGCTGGCCGCACACTGAGCACATCGGACCCGCCATGGCCTTAGGTCGTCATCTCTTCCCAACTGCGGTTTTCAGGCTCCAGAACCTAGACCTTATCTCCAACCACTGCCCAGGGTTGAAAATGATGCAGAAATCAGAACTCTTTACCCATGGCAAGAAACCTTGTGGATGGCATGTTGTCCAACGTTCAGTGTAGTTGAAACAAGCGTGGCCCATGAGGCCCAGCCCATGCTTGCGGGCCACATTGGTCACAAACACACATTGTGACCCTCAGCCTGAGCCCAGTCCTCAGGTAAGGCCTCTCAGGGCCTATATGAAGAGACAGCATATTGGGCTTGCCATGCCCCTAGGCCCCAATTTTTAACCATAGTTCGGGTTGTCCCTTCACTCTTCCCCAGGGCTCTGCTTTGGAATTCCTCTTTTGGTGGGACACCTGAGGTAACAAACCTGAAAGGAGTCCTCCCATCCCACAGATTGACGAAAAGCAATTGGGATCGGGCCAAATCCACAGAGAGGAAGATTCGTCCATGGCCCATGAGACCTCCACAACATTCCACGGCCATCGCTGAAACAAAATCCAGAGACAAAAGCCTGAGAAAGCTCCTCAGACTCGCTCATTCTTCATGTCCTGAAGAGTTCTTCTCATGGTTTGTAGATTGGGCGTGCCATAACTACGTCCCCAAACTTAAGCTGAGTTTGTGTTTTCAGTCTTCTGTCCTCAAAGTCCTGGGCCACACTCCCTCCAGGCTGGTGTCCCTGGAGCCACACATTAGGACTGCCCCTACCCAATCCATGGGAATTCTGTTTTTTTCCATTGTCAAAAATCGTACAAATTAGGAGAACCCTCCAAAGTCCCTGGGGCCATCCCAATAGTGTAGGTCGCCCGGGACAAAAAAGGGCGGTTGATACCGGCTGAGCATCTACCTCCACTCATCTACCTCCACTCATACCAAGAAGATTGAACCAGACAGGACCCGAGGCCATTATCGGATCCATTGCTTTGGTTTACAGGCATGTCTCCTCAAAAGCCTGGATTCCAATACCAGCAGAGGGGATTTCCTGAGGCACCCATCAGAACAAATCTCGTCTCCACAAGGAAACTTGTGCATGGGAGCTATGCCAAAGCTTAGGAGAATACTTCAGGGTCCCGGTGCCACCTCCCCATTCCAAGACCCTCATGGACACAAACACACGTTAGGACCCATCCTCTGGAAAGTGCATTTCAACTCAGCCACCCCGGTTGCTCCCGCAGATCCATTAGATCTAAACTATCTTGTTGCTGGGCGACAATTGGAAGGCGAGGCGGACTTCCCAGGCATCCATCCTGGAACGGTGCTCTGGAGTCATTCCATATGGGATGTCCTGGAGCTGTCCAACAGGTCTCAATTGTCCCGCAGAAGGAATCCTTGAAAGGGGCATCCCACATCTCCCAACGTGGAAAACCTCCATGGCCTCGAGATTCCGCTCCCTTCATGAAGGGGCCGTCATGCACAGAAACTCCAACCTGAGCCAACGTCGGATCCTCGCCCTGACTTCAGATGCATGAGATATTGGTTCAGATCTGCAGGGGGTACCTGCCGTACCCTCACCCTGAATCCGAAATCTAGCTTGTGTTCTCAGACTTCCGTCCTCACTCTCCTGGCCCCGAAGCCCTCAAGTTTGGCAATTCCGGACCGACAATGAAGCACTCTGCCTGCCCCCTAGAAAAAATATATTGCCTAATGAGCAGCCCAGGCAGCTTAAATGAGGATAAACCTACACGGCACTCGAATGTACCCAAATTATATAGTCTAACCTGGGCACTAATGCACTGTCTGACACAACCTGAGCCCGGACCTGCTGACCAACACCCAGACAGCTGACCGCACGTTGAGCACATCAGACCCGCCATGGCCTTAGGTCATCATCTCTTCCCTACCTCAGTTTTCAGGCTTCAGAACCTAGACCTTATCTCCAATCACTGCCCACGGGTGACTGTGATGCAGAAATCAGAACTCTTCCTGACCCATGGCAAGAAACCTTGTGGTTGGCATGTTGTCCAACGTTCAGTGTAGGAGAAACCAGCATTCACCCTGAGGCCCCGCCCATTCTTGCGTGCGATGAGAGCATAAACACGCATTGTGACCTCAGCGTGAGTCCTGTCCTCTAGTAAGTCCTCTCAGTGGCTGGACCATTAGATGTCATAATGGGCTTGACATGTCCCTAGTCCCCAATTTTTAACCAGATTTCTGGTTGTCCAGTCGCCCCACCCCAGGGCTCTACTCTGGAATCCCTCATTCGGTGGGACATCTGAGGTTGAAAAACAAAATGAAACAAATCGACAACAACAAAAAAAATGGACTTCTTCCATCCCCAGAATGACCCCAAACTCTTTGGACGGGACCGAACCCCCAGAGAGTAAGACTCGTCCATTTCCCATGAAGTCACCCGGCAATTTCACGACCATGAGTGACACGATATCCAGAGACGAAAACTTGAGCAAGAGCCTCACACTCGCCCTTTTTTCATATCCCGAAGTGTTCTCTTCATGGTCTGCAGATCAGTCCTGCCATACCTATGACCCAAAACATAAGCCGAGTTTGTGTTTTCAGACAACTGTCCAAACAGCTCTGGGCTACACACCCTACAGGCTCAGGGCCCTGGAGCCAAACCTGAGGACTGTACTTGCCCTCTCCAAGGGAATTGTATGTGCCCATTCCAATGGCCACAACCCTACAAGTAGGATAACCTCCAAAGTCCCTGAGGCCATCCCAATAGTTGTGGCTTCCCAGGACAAACAGGGGCAATCTGAGCCCATCTGAGCACCTACCTGCACTCAGACCCGTAGACTGTTGTCCCCAGAGGTAAAAAGGAACGAACAGGCCCCTAGGCACTAATCGGATCCATGCTTTGGTTTCCAGGCATCTCTCCTCAGAGGCCTGGATTTCAATACCAGCATATGGCTGTTTCTTGACTCACCCATCAGAACAAATCTCATTTACACATGGGAAACATGCACGTTGGAGCTGTGTCAAAGCCTCTGTTTAGGAGAACCCTTCAGGGCCCCAGGGCCACCGCTTCATTCCAAGGTCTCCATAGACACAAAAACATGTTAGGACACATCCACAGGAGAGTCCATTTCAACTCAGCCTCCTCGGTTGCCCCCCACATCCAGCAGATCTAACCTGTCTTGTTGCTTGGAGACCATTGGAATGCGAGGTGGGCTACCCAGCCATCCATCCTTAGAACCCTGCTCGGAATCGTTGGCCTGGAGCCAACCAAGAGGTCTCAATTGTCCTGCAGAAGAATCTTTGCAGTTTGGAGCTTCTCACAACTCCCATCGTGGGAAAACCCCCATGTCCTCGTGATCCAACCCCCTTCAAGAAAGGGCCATCAGGGCAGAAAGTCCAACCTGAGCGATCGTCTGATCCTTGCCCTGACTTCAGATGCACGAGATCTCAATTTAGGTCTGTAGATTGTGCCTGCCATATCCTCACCCAGAAACCTAGGCGTAGCTTGGGTTCTCAGACTCCGTCCTCAGACTACTGGCCCACAAGCCCTCCAGTTGGGCAATCCAGAACTACAATGCCGCACTCTGCCTGCCCTACAGAAGTAAAACATTGCCCTCATTGCTACCCCGAAACCCCAACTGAAAATCAACCTGCACGCCATTCGGCTGTACCCCAAACATATAGGCTGACCTGGGCACTATTTCCCCTTCTGACCCAGCCTGAGCCTGGACCTCCTGGTCCCACCCAGACAGCTGGCCGCACACTGAGCACATCGGACCCGCCATGGCCTTAGGTCGTCATCTCTTCCCCACTGCGGTTTTCAGGCTCCAGAACCTAGACCTTATCTCCAACCACTGCCCAGGGTTGAAAATGATGCAGAAATCAGAACTCTTTCCCCATGGCAAGAAACCTTGTGGTTGGCATGTTGTCCAACGTTCAGTGTAGTTGAAACAAGCGTGGCCCATGAGGCCCAGCCCATGCTTGCCGGCCACATTGGTCACAAACACACATTGTGACCCTCAGCCTGAGCCCAGTCCTCAGGTAAGGCCTCTCAGGGCCTATATGAAGAGACAGCATATTGGGCTTGCCATGCCCCTAGGCCCCAATTTTTAACCATAGTTCGGGTTGTCCCTTCACTCTTCCCCAGGGCTCTGCTTTGGAATTCCTCTTTTGGGGGGACACCTGAGGTAACAAACCTGAAAGGAGTCCTCCCATCCCACAGATAGACGAAAAACAATTGGGATCGGGCCAAATCCACAGAGAGGGAGATTCGTCCATGGCCCATGAGACCTCCACAACATTCCACGGCCATCGCTGAAACAAAAACCAGAGACAAAACCCTGAGCAAGCTCCTCAGACTCGCTCATTCTTCATATCCTGAAGAGTTCTTCTCATGGTTTGTAGATCGGGCGTGCCATAACTACGTCCCCAAACTTAAGCTGAGTTTGTGTTTTCAGTCTTCTGTCCTCAAAGACCTGGGCCACACTCCCTCCAGGCTGGGGCCCCTGGAGCCACACATTAGGACTGCCCCCACCCAATCCATGGGAATTCTGTTTTTTTCCATTGTCAAAAATCGTACAAATTAGGAGAACCCTCAAAAGTCCCTGAGGCCATCCCAATAGTGTAGGTCGCCCGGGACAAAAAAGGGCGGTTGATACCGGCTGAGCATCTACCTCCACTCATCTACCTCCACTCATACCAAGAAGATTGAACCAGACAGGACCCGAGGCCATTATCGGATCCATTGCTTTGGTTTACAGGCATGTCTCCTCAAAAGCCTGGATTCCAATACCAGCAGAGGGGATTTCCTGAGGCACCCATCAGAACAAATCTCGTCTCCACAAGGAAACTTGTGCATGGGAGCTATGCCAAAGCTTAGGAGAATACTTCAGGGTCCCGGTGCCACCTCCCCATTCCAAGGCCCTCATGGACACAAACACACGTTAGGACCCATCCTCTGGAAAGTGCATTTCAACTCGGCCACCCCGGTTGCTCCCGCAGATCCATTAGATCTAAACTGTCTTGTTGCTAGGAGACAATTGGAAGGCGAGGCGGACTTCCCAGGCATCCATCCTGGAACGGTGCTCTGGAGTCATTCCATATGGGATGTCCTGGAGCTGTCCAACAGGTCTCAATTGTCCCGCAGAAGGAATCCTTGAAGGGGGCATCCCACATCTCCCAACGTGGAAAACCTCCATGGCCTCGAGATTCCGCTCCCTTCATGAAGGGGCCGTCATGCACAGAAACTCCAAACTGAGCCAACGTGGGATCCTCGCCCTGACTTCAGATGCATGAGATATTGGTTCAGATCTGCAGGGGGTACCTGCCGTGCCCTCACCCTGAATCCGAAGTCTAGCTTGTGTTCTCAGACTTCCGTCCTCACTCTCCTGGCCCCGAAGCCCTCAAGTTTGGCAATTCCGGACCGCCAATGAAGCACTCTGCCTGCCCTCTAGAAAAAATATATTGCCTAATGAGCAGCCCAGGCAGCTTAAATGAGGATAAACCTACACGGCACTCGAATGTACCCAAATTATATAGTCTAACCTGGGCACTAATGCACTGTCTGACACAACCTGAGCCCGGACCTGCTGACCAACACCCAGACAGCTGACCGCACGCTGAGCACATCAGACCCGCCATGGCCTTAGGTCATCATCTCTTCCCTACCTCAGTTTTCAGGCTTCAGAACCTAGACCTTATCTCCAATCACTGCCCACGGGTGACTGTGATGCAGAAATCAGTACTCTTCCTGACCCATGGCAAGAAACCTTGTGGTTGGCATGTTGTCCAACGTTCAGTGTAGGAGAAACCAGCATTCACCCTGAGGCCCCGCCCATTCTTGAGTGCGACGAGAGCATAAACACGCATTGTGACCTCAGTGTGAGTCCTGTCCTCTAGTAAGTCCTCTCAGTGGCTGGACCATTAGATGTCATAATGGGCTTGACATGTCCCTAGTCCCCAATTTTTAACCAGATTTCTGGTTGTCCAGTCGCCCCACCCCAGGGCTCTACTCTGGAATCCCTCATTTGGTGGGACATCTGAGGTTGAAAAACAAAATGAAACAAATCGACAATAACAAAAAAACGGACCTCTTCCATCCCCAGAATGACCCCAAACTCTTTGGACGGGACTGAACCCCCAGAGAGTAAGACTCGTCCATTTCCCATGAAGTCACCCGGCAATTTCACGACCATGAGTGACACGATATCCAGAGACGAAAACTTGAGCAAGAGCCTCACACTCGCCCTTTTTTCATACCCCGAAGTGTTCTCCTCATGGTCTGTAGATCAGTCCTGCCATATCTATGACCCAAAACATAAGCCGAGTTTGTGTTTTCAGACAACTGTCCAAACAGCTCTGGCCTACACACCCTACAGGCTCAGGGCCCTGGAGCCAAACCTGAGGAATGTACTTGCCCTCTCCAAGGGAAATGTATGTGCCCATTCCAATGGCCACAACCCTACTAGTAGGATAACCTCCAAAGTCCCTGAGGCCATCCCAAAAGTTGTGGCTTCCCAGGACAAACAGGGGCAATCTGAGCCCATCTGAGCACCTACCTGCACTCAGTCCCGTAGATTGATGTCCCCAGAGGTAAAAAGGAACGAACAGGCCCCTAGGCACTAATCGGATCCATTGCTTTGGTTTCCAGGCATCTCTCCTCAGAGGCCTGGATTTCAATACCAGCATATGGCTGTTTCTTGACTTACCCATCAGAACAAATCTCATCTACACATGGGAAACTTCCACGTTGGAGCTGTGTCAAAGCCTCTGTTTAGGAGAACCCTTCAGGGCCCCAGGGCCACCGCTTCATTCCCAGGTCTCCATAGCCACAAAAACATATTAGGCCACATCCACAGGAGAGTCCATTTCAACTCAGCCTCCTCGGTTGCCCCCCACATCCAGCAGATCTAACCTGTCTTGTTGCTTGGAGACAATTGGAATGCGAGGTGGGCACCCAGCGATCCATCCTTAGAACCCTGCTCGGAATCGTTGGCCTGGAGCCAACCAACAGGTCTCAATTGTCCTGCAGAAGAATCTTTGCAGTTTGGAGCTTCTCACAACTCCCATCGTGCGATAACCCCCATGTCCTCGTGATCCAACCCCCTTCAAGAAAGGGCCATCAGGGCAGAAAGTCCAACCTGAGCGATCGTCTGATCCTTGCCCTGACTTCAGATGCACGAGATGTCTATTGAAGTCTGTAGATTGTGCCTGCCATATCCTCACCCAGACACCTAGGCCTAGCTTCGGTTCTCAGACTCCGTCCTCAGACTACTGGCCCACAAGCCCTCCAGTTGGGCAATCCAGAACTACAATGCCGCACTCTGCCTGCCCTACAGAAGTAAAACCTTGCCCTCAGGGCTACCCCAGAACCACAAATGAGGATCAACCTGCACGCCAATCGGCTGTACCCCAAACATATAGGCTGACCTGGGCACTATTTCCCCTTCTGACCCAGCCTGAGCCGGGACCTACTGGTCCCACCCAGACAGCTGGCCCCACACTGAGCACATCGGACCCGCCATGGCCTAGGTCGTCATCTCTTCCCAACTGCGGTTTTCAGGCTCCAGAACCTAGACCTTATCTCCAACCACTGCCCAGGGTTGAAAATGATGCAGAAATCAGAACTCTTTCCCCATGGCAAGAAACCTTGTGCTTGGCATGTTGTCCAACGTTCAGTGTAGTTGAAACAAGCGTGGCCTATGAGGCCCAGCCCATGCTTGCGGGCCACATTAATCACAAACACACATTGTGACCATCAGCCTGAGCCCAGTCCTCAGGTAAGGCCTCTCTAGGCCTATATGAAGAGACAGCATATTCGGCTTGCCATGCCCCTAGGCCCCAATTTTTAACCATAGTTCGGGTTGTCCCTTCACTCTTCCCCAGGGCTCTGCTTTGGAATTCCTCTTTTGGTGGGACACCTGAGGTAACAAACCTGAAAGGAGTCCTCCCATCCCACAGATGGACGAAAAACAATTGGGATCGGGCCAAATCCACAGAGAGGAAGATTCGTCCATGGCCCATGAGAACTCCCCAACATTCAACGGCCATCGCTGAAACAAAAGTCAGAGACAAAAGCCTGAGCAAGCGCCTCAGACTCGCTCATTCTTCATATCCTGAAGAGTTCTTCTCATGGTTTGTAGATCGGGCGTGCCATACCTACGTCCCCAAACTTAAGCTGAGTTTGTGTTTTCAGTCTTCTGTCCTCAAAGTCCTGGGCCACACTCCCTCCAGGCTGGGGCCCCTGGAGCCACTCATTAGGACTGCCCCCACCCAATCCATGGGAATTCTGCCCGTTCCATTGTCAAAAATCGTACAAATTAGGAGAACCCTCCAAAGTCCCTGAGGCCATCCCAATAGTGTAGGTCGCCCGGGTCAAAAAAGGGCGGTTGATACCGGCTGAGCATCTACCTCCACTCATCTACCTCCACTCATACCAAGAAGATTGAACCAGACAGGACCCGAGGCCATTATCGGATCCATTGCTTTGGTTTACAGGCATGTCTCCTCAAAAGCCTGGATTCCAATACCAGCAGAGGGGATTGCCTGAGGCACCCATCAGAACAAATCTCGTCTCCACAAGGAAACTTGTGCATGGGAGCTAAGCCAAAGCTTAGGAGAATACTTCAGGGTCCCGGTGCCACCTCCCCATTCCAAGGCCCTCATGGACACAAACACACGTTAAGACCCATCCTCTGGAAAGTGCATTTCAACTCAGCCACCCCGGTTGCTCCCGCAGATCCATTAGATCTAAACTGTCTTGTTGCTAGGCGACAATTGGAAGGTGAGTCGGACTTCCCAGGCATCCATCCTCGAACGGTGCCCTGGAGTCATTCCATATGGAATTTCCTGGAGCTGTCCAACAGGTCTCAATTGTCCCGCAGAAGGAATCCTTGAAGGGAGCATCCCACATCTCCCAACGTGGAAAACCTCCATGGCCTCGAGATTCCGCTCCCTTCATGAAGGGGCCGTCATGCACAGAAACTCCAACCTGAGCCAACGTGGGATCCTCGCCCTGACTTCAGATGCATGAGATATTGGTTCAGATCTGCAGGGAGTACCTGCCGTGCCCTCACCCTGAATCCGAAGTCTAGCTTGTGTTCTCAGACTTCCGTCCTCACTCTCCTGGCCCCGAAGCCCTCAAGTTTGGCAATTCCGGACCGACAATGAAGCACTCTGCCTGCCCTCTAGAAAAAATATATTGCCTAATGAGCAGCCCAGGCAGCTTAAATGAGGTTAAACCTACACGGCACTCGAATGTACCCAAATTATATAGCCTAACCTGGGCACTAATGCACTGTCTGACACAACCTGAGCCCGGACTGCTGACCAACACCCAGACAGCTGACCGCACGCTGAGCACATCAGACCCGCTATGGCCTTAGGTCATCATCTCTTCCCTACCTCAGTTTTCAGGCTTCAGAACCTAGACCTTATCTCCAATCACTGCCCACGGGTGACTGTGATGCAGAAATCAGAACTCTTCCTGACCCATGGCAAGAAACCTTGTGGTTGGCATGTTGTCCAACGTTCAGTGTAGGAGAAACCAGCATTCACCCTGAGGCCCCGCCCATTCTTGCGTGCGAGAGAGCATAAACACACATTGTGACCTCAGCGTGAGTCCTGTCCTCTAGTAAGTCCTCTCAGTGGCTGGACCATTAGATGTCATAATGGGCTTGACATGTCCCTAGTCCCCAATTTTTAAACAGATTTCTGGTTTTCCAGTCGTCCCACCCCAGGGCTCTACTCTGGAATCCCTCATTTGGTGGGACATCTGAGGTTGAAAAACAAAATGAAACAAATCGACAACAACAACAAAAAAACGGACTTCTTCCATCCCCAGAATGACCCCAAACTCTTTGGACGGGACCGAACCCCCAGAGAGTAAGACTCGTCCATTTCCCATGAAGTCACCCGGCAATTTCACGACCATGAGTGACACGATATCCAGAGACAAAAACTTGAGCAAGAGCCTCACACTCGTTCTTTTTTCATATCCCGAAGTGTTCTCTTCATGGTCTGCAGATCAGTCCTGCCATACCTATGACCCAAAACATAAGCCGAGTTTGTGTTTTCAGACAACTGTCCAAACAGCTCTGGCCTACACACCCTACAGGCTCAGGGCCCTGGAGCCAAACCTGAGGACTGTACTTGCCCTCTCCAAGGGAATTGTATGTGCCCATTCCAATGGCCACAACCCTACTAGTAGGATAACCTCCAAAGTCCCTGAGGCCATCCCAATAGTTGTGGCTTCCCAGGAAAAACAGGGGCAATCTGAGCCCATCTGAGCACCTACCTGCACTCAGACCCGTAGACTGTTGTCCCCAGAGGTAAAAAGGAACGAACAGGCCCCTAGGCACTAATCGGATCCATTGCTTTGGTTTCCAGGCATCTCTCCTCAGAGGCCTGGATTTCAATACCAGCATATGGCTGTTTCTTGACTCACCCATCAGAACAAATCTCTTCTACACTTGGGAAACATGCACGTTGGAGCTGTGTCAAAGCCTCTGTTTAGGAGAACCCTTCAGGGCCCCAGTGCCACCGCTTCATTCCAAGGTCTCCATAGACACAAAAACATATTAGGACACATCCACAGGAGAGTCCATTTCAACTCAGCCTCCTCGGTTGACCCACATCCAGCAGATCTAACCTGTCTTGTTGCTTGGAGACCATTGGAATGCGAGGTGGGCTACCCAGCCATCCATCCTTAGAACCCTGCTCGGAATCGTTGGCCTGGAGCCAACCAACAGGTCTCAATTGTCCTGCAGAAGAATCTTTGCAGTTTGGAGCTTCTCACATCTCCCATCGTGGGAAAACCCCCATGTCCTCGTGATCCAACCCCCTTCAAGATAGGGCCATCAGGGCAGAAAGTCCAACCTGAGCGATCGTCTGATCCTTGCCCTGACTTCAGATGCACGAGATCTCGATTGAGGTCTGTAGATTGTGCCTGCCATATCCTCACCCAGAAACCTAGGCCTAGCTTGGGTTCTCAGACTCCGTCTTCATACTAGTGTCCCACAAGCCCTCCAGTTTGGCAATCCAGAACTACAATGCCGCCCTCTCCCTGCCCTACAGAAGTAAAACATTGCCCTCAGGGTTACCCCGAAACCGCAAATGAGGATCAACCTGCACGCCATTCGGCTGTACCCCAAACATATAGGCTGACCTGGGCACTATTTCCCCTTCTGACCCAGCCTGAGCCTGGACCTCCTGGTCCCACCCAACAGCTGGCCGCACACTGAGCACATCGGACCCGCCATGGCCTTAGGTCGTCATCTCTTCCCAACTGCGGTTTTCAGGCTCCAGAACCTAGACCTTATCTCCAACCACTGCCCAGGGTTGAAAATGATGCAGAAATCAGAACTCTTTCCCCATGGCAAGAAACCTTGTGGTTGGCATGTTGTCCAACGTTCAGTGTAGTTGAAACAAGCGTGGCCCATGAGGCCCAGCCCATGCTTGCAGGCCACATTGGTCACAAACACACATTGTGACCCTCAGCCTGAGCCCAGTCCTCAGGTAAGGCCTCTCAGGGCCTATATGAAGAGACAGCATATTGGGCTTGCCATGCCCCTAGGCCCCAATTTTTAACCATAGTTCGGGTTGTCCCTTCACTCTTCCCCAGGGCTCTGCTTTGGAATTCCTCTTTTGGTGGGACACCTGAGGTATCAAACCTGAAAGGAGTCCTCCCATCCCACAGATTGACGAAAAGCAATTGGGATCGGGCCAAATCCACAGAGAGGAAGATTCGTCCATGGCCCATGAGACCTCCCCAACATTCCACGGCCATCGCTGAAACAAAATCCAGAGACAAAAGCCTGAGCAAGCGCCTCAGACTCGCTCATTCTTCATATCCTGAAGAGTTCTTCTCATGGTTTGTAGATCGGGCGTGCCATACCTACGTCCCCAAACTTAAGCTGAGTTTGTGTTTTGAGTCTTCTGTCCTCAAACTCCTGGGCCACACTCCCTCCAGGCTGGGGCCTTGGAGCCACTCATTAGGACTGCCCCCACCCAATCCATGGGAATTCTGCCCATTCCATTGTCAAAAATCGTACAAATTAGGAGAACCCTCCAAAGTCCCTGGGGCCATCCCAATAGTGAAGGTCGCCCGGGACAAAAAAGGGCGGTTGATACCGGCTGAGCATCTACCTCCACTCATCTACCTCCACTCATACCAAGAAGATTGAACCAGACAGGACCCGAGGCCATTATCGGATCCAATGCTTTGGTTTACAGGCATGTCTCCTCAAAAGCCTGGATTCCAATACCAGCAGGGGGATTTCCTGAGGCACCCATCAGAACAAATCTCGTCTCCACAAGGAAACTTGTGCATGGGAGCTATGCCAAAGCTTAGGAGAATACTTCAGGGTCCCGGTGCCACCTCCCCATTCCAAGGCCCTCATGGACACAAACACACGTTAGGACCCATCCTCTGGAAAGTGCATTTCAACTCAGCCACCCCGGTTGCTCCCGCTGATCCATTAGATCTAAACTGTCTTGTTGCTAGGCGACAATTGGAAGGTGAGGCGGACTTCCCAGGCATCCATCCTGGAACGGTGCTCTGGAGTCATTCCATATGGAATTTCCTGGAGCTGTCCAACAGGTCTCAATTATCCCGCAGAAGGAATCCTTGAAGGGAGCATCCTTCATCTCCCAACGTGGAAAACCTCCATGGCCTCGAGATTCCGCTCCCTTCATGAAGGGGCCGTCATGCACAGAAACTCCAACCTGAGCCAACGTCGGATCCTCGCCCTGACTTCAGATGCATGAGATATTGGTTCAGATCTGCCGGGGGTTCCTGCCGTGCCCTCACCCTGAATCCGAAGTCTAGCTTCTGTTCTCAGACTTCCGTCCTCACTCTCCTGGCCCCGAAGCCCTCAAGTTTGGCAATTCCGGACCGACAATGAAGCACTCTGCCTGCCCTCTAGAAAAAATATATTGCCTAATGAGCAGCCCAGGCAGCTTAAATGAGGTTAAACCTACACGGCACTCGAATGTACCCAAATTATATAGCCAACCTGGGCACTATGCACTGTCTGACACAACCTGAGCCCGGACCTGCTGACCAACACCCAGACAGCTGACCGCACGCTGAGCACATCAGACCCGCCATGGCCTTAGGTCATCATCTCTTCCCTACCTCAGTTTTCAGGCTTCAGAACCTAGACCTTATCTCCAATCACTGCCCACGGGTGACTGTGATGCAGAAATCAGAACTCTTCCTGACCCATGGCAAGAAACCTTGTGGTTGGCATGTTGTCCAACGTTCAGTGTAGGAGAAACCAGCATTCACCCTGAGGCCCCGCCCATTCTTGCGTGCGAGAGAGCATAAACACACATTGTGACCTCAGCGTGAGTCCTGTCCTCTAGTAAGTCCTCTCAGTGGCTGGACCATTAGATGTCATAATGGGCTTTACATGTCCCTAGTCCCCAATTTTTAACCAGATTTCTGGTTTTCCAGTCGTCCCACCCCAGTGCTCTACTCTGGAATCCCTCATTTGGTGGGACATCTGAGGTTGAAAAACAAAATGAAACAAATCGACAACAACAACAAAAAAACGGACTTCTTCCATCCCCAGAATGACCCCAAACTCTTTGGACGGGACCGAACCCCCAGAGAGTAAGACTCGTCCATTTCCCATGAAGTCACCCGGCAATTTCACGACCATGAGTGACACGATATCCAGAGACAAAAACTTGAGCAAGAGCCTCACACTCGCCCTTTTTTCATATCCCGAAGTGTTCTCCTCATGGTCTGTAGATCAGTCCTGCCATACCTATGACCCAAAACATAAGCCGAGTTTGTGTTTTCAGACAACTGTCCAAACAGCTCTGGGCTACACACCCTACAGGCTCAGGGCCCTGGAGCCAAACCTGAGGACTGTACTTGCCCTCTCCAAGGGAATTGTATGTGCCCATTCCAATGGCCACAACCCTACAAGTAGGATAACCTCCAAAGTCCCTGAGGCCATCCCAATAGTTGTGGCTTCCCAGGACAAACAGGGGCAATCTGAGCCCATCTGAGCACCTACCTGCACTCAGACCCGTAGACTGTTGTCCCCAGAGGTAAAAAGGAACGAACAGGCCCCTAGGCACTAATCGGATCCATGCTTTGGTTTCCAGGCATCTCTCCTCAGAGGCCTGGATTTCAATACCAGCATATGGCTGTTTCTTGACTCACCCATCAGAACAAATCTCATTTACACATGGGAAACATGCACGTTGGAGCTGTGTCAAAGCCTCTGTTTAGGAGAACCCTTCAGGGCCCCAGGGCCACCGCTTCATTCCAAGGTCTCCATAGACACAAAAACATGTTAGGACACATCCACAGGAGAGTCCATTTCAACTCAGCCTCCTCGGTTGCCCCCCACATCCAGCAGATCTAACCTGTCTTGTTGCTTGGAGACCATTGGAATGCGAGGTGGGCTACCCAGCCATCCATCCTTAGAACCCTGCTCGGAATCGTTGGCCTGGAGCCAACCAACAGGTCTCAATTGTCCTGCAGAAGAATCTTTGCAGTTTGGAGCTTCTCACAACTCCCATCGTGGGAAAACCCCCATGTCCTCGTGATCCAACCCCCTTCAAGATAGGGCCATCAGGGCAGAAAGTCCAACCTGAGCGATCGTCTGATCCTTGCCCTGACTTCAGATGCACGAGATCTCGATTGAGGTCTGTAGATTGTGCCTGCCATATCCTCACCCAGAAACCTAGGCCTAGCTTGGGTTCTCAGACTCCGTCTTCAGACTAGTGGCCCACAAGCCCTCCAGTTTGGCAATCCAGAACTACAATGCCGCACTCTGCCTGCCCTACAGAAGTAAAACATTGCCCTCATTGCTACCCCGAAACCCCAACTGAAAATCAACCTGCACGCCATTCGGCTGTACCCCAAACATATAGGCTGACCTGGGCACTATTTCCCCTTCTGACCCAGCCTGAGCCTGGACCTCCTGGTCCCACCCAGACAGCTGGCCGCACACTGAGCACATCGGACCCGCCATGGCCTTAGGTCGTCATCTCTTCCCCACTGCGGTTTTCAGGCTCCAGAACCTAGACCTTATCTCCAACCACTGCCCAGGGTTGAAAATGATGCAGAAATCAGAACTCTTTCCCCATGGCAAGAAACCTTGTGGTTGGCATGTTGTCCAACGTTCAGTGTAGTTGAAACAAGCGTGGCCCATGAGGCCCAGCCCATGCTTGCGGGCCACATTGGTCACAAACACACATTGTGACCCTCAGCCTGAGCCCAGTCCTCAGGTAAGGCCTCTCAGGGCCTATATGAAGAGACAGCATATTGGGCTTGCCATGCCCCTAGGCCCCAATTTTTAACCATAGTTCGGGTTGTCCCTTCACTCTTCCCCAGGGCTCTGCTTTGGAATTCCTCTTTTGGGGGGACACCTGAGGTAACAAACCTGAAAGGAGTCCTCCCATCCCACAGATAGACGAAAAACAATTGGGATCAGGCGAAATCCACAGAGAGGAAGATTCGTCCATGGCCCATGAGACATCCACAACATTCCACGGCCATCGCTGAATCAAAATCCAGAGACAAAAGCCTGAGCAAGCTCCTCAGACTCGCTCATTCTTCATATCCTGAAGAGTTCTTCTCATGGTTTGTAGATCGGGCGTGCCATAACTACGTCCCCAAACTTAAGCTGAGTTTGTGTTTTCAGTCTTCTGTCCTCAAAGACCTGGGCCACACTCCCTCCAGGCTGGGGCCCCTGGAGCCACACATTAGGACTGCCCCCACCCAATCCATGGGAATTCTGTTTTTTTCCATTGTCAAAAATCGTACAAATTAGGAGAACCCTCAAAAGTCCCTGAGGCCATCCCAATAGTGTAGGTCGCCCGGGACAAAAAAGGGCGGTTGATACCGGCTGAGCATCTACCTCCACTCATCTACCTCCACTCATACCAAGAAGATTGAACCAGACAGGACCCGAGGCCATTATCGGATCCATTGCTTTGGTTTACAGGCATGTCTCCTCAAAAGCCTGGATTCCAATACCAGCAGAGGGGATTTCCTGAGGCACCCATCAGAACAAATCTCGTCTCCACAAGGAAACTTGTGCATGGGAGCTATGCCAAAGCTTAGGAGAATACTTCAGGGTCCCGGTGCCACCTCCCCATTCCAAGGCCCTCATGGACACAAACACACGTTAGGACCCATCCTCTGGAAAGTGCATTTCAACTGAGCCACCCCGGTTGCTCCCGCAGATCCATTAGATCTAAACTGTCTTGTTGCTAGCAAACAATTGGAAGGCGCGGCGGACTTCCCAGGCATCCATCCTGGAACGGTGCTCTGGAGTCATTCCATATGGGATGTCCTGGAGCTGTCCAACAGGTCTCAATTGTCCCGCAGAAGGAATCCTTGAAGGGGGCATCCCACATCTCCCAACGTGGAAAACCTCCATGGCCTCGAGATTCCGCTCCCTTCATGAAGGGGCCGTCATGCACAGAAACTCCAAACTGAGCCAACGTGGGATCCTCGCCCTGACTTCAGATGCATGAGATATTGGTTCAGATCTGCAGGGGGTACCTGCCGTGCCCTCACCCTGAATCCGAAGTCTAGCTTGTGTTCTCAGACTTCCGTCCTCACTCTCCTGGCCCCGAAGCCCTCAAGTTTGGCAATTCCGGACCGCCAATGAAGCACTCTGCCTGCCCTCTAGAAAAAATATATTGCCTAATGAGCAGCCCAGGCAGCTTAAATGAGGATAAACCTACACGGCACTCGAATGTACCCAAATTATATAGTCTAACCTGGGCACTAATGCACTGTCTGACACAACCTGAGCCCGGACCTGCTGACCAACACCCAGACAGCTGACCGCACGCTGAGCACATCAGACCCGCCATGGCCTTAGGTCATCATCTCTTCCCTACCTCAGTTTTCAGGCTTCAGAACCTAGACCTTATCTCCAATCACTGCCCACGGGTGACTGTGATGCAGAAATCAGTACTCTTCCTGACCCATGGCAAGAAACCTTGTGGTTGGCATGTTGTCCAACGTTCAGTGTAGGAGAAACCAGCATTCACCCTGAGGCCCCGCCCATTCTTGAGTGCGACGAGAGCATAAACACGCATTGTGACCTCAGTGTGAGTCCTGTCCTCTAGTAAGTCCTCTCAGTGGCTGGACCATTAGATGTCATAATGGGCTTGACATGTCCCTAGTCCCCAATTTTTAACCAGATTTCTGGTTGTCCAGTCGCCCCACCCCAGGGCTCTACTCTGGAATCCCTCATTTGGTGGGACATCTGAGGTTGAAAAACAAAATGAAACAAATCGACAATAACAAAAAAACGGACCTCTTCCATCCCCAGAATGACCCCAAACTCTTTGGACGGGACTGAACCCCCAGAGAGTAAGACTCGTCCATTTCCCATGAAGTCACCCGGCAATTTCACGACCATGAGTGACACGATATCCAGAGACGAAAACTTGAGCAAGAGCCTCACACTCGCCCTTTTTTCATACCCCGAAGTGTTCTCCTCATGGTCTGTAGATCATTCCTGCCATATCTATGACCCAAAACATAAGCCGAGTTTGTGTTTTCAGACAACTGTCCAAACAGCTCTGGCCTACACACCCTACAGGCTCAGGGCCCTGGAGCCAAACCTGAGGAATGTACTTGCCCTCTCCAAGGGAAATGTATGTGCCCATTCCAATGGCCACAACCCTACTAGTAGGATAACCTCCAAAGTCCCTGAGGCCATCCCAAAAGTTGTGGCTTCCCAGGACAAACAGGGGCAATCTGAGCCCATCTGAGCACCTACCTGCACTCAGTCCCGTAGATTGATGTCCCCAGAGGTAAAAAGGAACGAACAGGCCCCTAGGCACTAATCGGATCCATTGCTTTGGTTTCCAGGCATCTCTCCTCAGAGGCCTGGATTTCAATACCAGCATATGGCTGTTTCTTGACTTACCCATCAGAACAAATCTCATCTACACATGGGAAACTTCCACGTTGGAGCTGTGTCAAAGCCTCTGTTTAGGAGAACCCTTCAGGGCCCCAGGGCCACCGCTTCATTCCCAGGTCTCCATAGCCACAAAAACATATTAGGCCACATCCACAGGAGAGTCCATTTCAACTCAGCCTCCTCGGTTGCCCCCCACATCCAGCAGATCTAACCTGTCTTGTTGCTTGGAGACAATTGGAATGCGAGGTGGGCACCCAGCGATCCATCCTTAGAACCCTGCTCGGAATCGTTGGCCTGGAGCCAACCAACAGGTCTCAATTGTCCTGCAGAAGAATCTTTGCAGTTTGGAGCTTCTCACAACTCCCATCGTGCGATAACCCCCATGTCCTCGTGATCCAACCCCCTTCAAGAAAGGGCCATCAGGGCAGAAAGTCCAACCTGAGCGATCGTCTGATCCTTGCCCTGACTTCAGATGCACGAGATGTCTATTGAAGTCTGTAGATTGTGCCTGCCATATCCTCACCCAGACACCTAGGCCTAGCTTCGGTTCTCAGACTCCGTCCTCAGACTACTGGCCCACAAGCCCTCCAGTTGGGCAATCCAGAACTACAATGCCGCACTCTGCCTGCCCTACAGAAGTAAAACCTTGCCCTCAGGGCTACCCCAGAACCACAAATGAGGATCAACCTGCACGCCAATCGGCTGTACCCCAAACATATAGGCTGACCTGGGCACTATTTCCCCTTCTGACCCAGCCTGAGCCGGGACCTACTGGTCCCACCCAGACAGCTGGCCCCACACTGAGCACATCGGACCCGCCATGGCCTAGGTCGTCATCTCTTCCCAACTGCGGTTTTCAGGCTCCAGAACCTAGACCTTATCTCCAACCACTGCCCAGGGTTGAAAATGATGCAGAAATCAGAACTCTTTCCCCATGGCAAGAAACCTTGTGCTTGGCATGTTGTCCAACGTTCAGTGTAGTTGAAACAAGCGTGGCCTATGAGGCCCAGCCCATGCTTGCGGGCCACATTAATCACAAACACACATTGTGACCATCAGCCTGAGCCCAGTCCTCAGGTAAGGCCTCTCTAGGCCTATATGAAGAGACAGCATATTCGGCTTGCCATGCCCCTAGGCCCCAATTTTTAACCATAGTTCGGGTTGTCCCTTCACTCTTCCCCAGGGCTCTGCTTTGGAATTCCTCTTTTGGTGGGACACCTGAGGTAACAAACCTGAAAGAAGTCCTCCCATCCCACAGATGGACGAAAAACAATTGGGATCGGGCCAAATCCACAGAGAGGAAGATTCGTCCATGGCCCATGAGAACTCCCCAACATTCAACGGCCATCGCTGAAACAAAAGTCAGAGACAAAAGCCTGAGCAAGCGCCTCAGACTCGCTCATTCTTCATATCCTGAAGAGTTCTTCTCATGGTTTGTAGATCGGGCGTGCCATACCTACGTCCCCAAACTTAAGCTGAGTTTGTGTTTTCAGTCTTCTGTCCTCAAAGTCCTGGGCCACACTCCCTCCAGGCTGGGGCCCCTGGAGCCCCACATTACGACTGCCCCCACCCAATCCATGGGAATTCTGCCCGTTCCATTGTCAAAAATCGTACAAATTAGGAGAACCCTCCAAAGTCCCTGAGGCCATCCCAATAGTGTAGGTCGCCCGGGTCAAAAAAGGGCGGTTGATACCGGCTGAGCATCTACCTCCACTCATCTACCTCCACTCATACCAAGAAGATTGAACCAGACAGGACCCGAGGCCATTATCGGATCCATTGCTTTGGTTTACAGGCATGTCTCCTCAAAAGCCTGGATTCCAATACCAGCAGAGGGGATTTCCTGAGGCACCCATCAGAACAAATCTCGTCTCCACAAGGAAACTTGTGCATGGGAGCTAAGCCAAAGCTTAGGAGAATACTTCAGGGTCCCGGTGCCACCTCCCCATTCCAAGGCCCTCATGGACACAAACACACGTTAAGACCCATCCTCTGGAAAGTGCATTTCAACTCAGCCACCCCGGTTGCTCCCGCAGATCCATTAGATCTAAACTGTCTTGTTGCTAGGAGACAATTGGAAGGTGAGGCGGACTTCCCAGGCATCCATCCTCGAACGGTGCCCTGGAGTCATTCCATATGGGATGTCCTGGAGCTGACCAACAGGTCTCAATAGTCCCGCAGAAGGAATCCTTGAAGGGGGCATCCCACATCTCCCAACGTGGAAAACCTCCATGGCCTCGAGATTACGCTCCCTTCATGAAGGGGCCGTCATGCACAGAAACTCCAACCTGAGCCAACATCGGATCCTCGCCCTGACTTCAGATGCATGAGATATTGGTTCAGATCTGCAGGGAGTACCTGCCGTGCCCTCACCCTGAATCCCAAGTCTAGCTTGTGTTCTCAGACTTCCGTCCTCACTCTCCTGGCCCCGAAGCCCTGAAGTTTGGCAATTCCGGACCGACAATGAAGCACTCTGCCTGCCCTCTAGAAAAAATATATTGCCTAATGAGCAGCCCAGGCAGCTTAAATGAGGATAAACCTACACGGCACTCGAATGTATCCAAATTATATAGTCTAAACTGGGCACTAATGCACTGTCTGACACAACCTGAGCCCGGACCTGCTGACCAACACCCAGACAGCTGACCGCACGCTGAG
Source organism: Mustela nivalis (assembly GCF_964662115.1). Lineage (NCBI taxonomy): Eukaryota > Metazoa > Chordata > Mammalia > Carnivora > Mustelidae > Mustela > Mustela nivalis. Next base: position 296,844 of record NW_028136374.1, read on the forward strand.
CACATCAGACCCGCCATGGCCTTAGGTCATCATCTCTTCCCTACCTCAGTTTTCAGGCTTCAGAACCTAGACCTTATCTCCAATCACTGCCCACGGGTGACTGTGATGCAGAAATCAGAACTCTTCCTGACCCATGGCAAGAAACCTTGTGGTTGGCATGTTGTCCAACATTCAGTGTAGGAGAAACCAGCATTCACCCTGAGGCCCCGCCCATTCTTGAGTGCGACGAGAGCATAAACATGCATTGTGACCTCAGCGTGAGTCCTGTCCTCTAGTAAGTCCTCTCAGTGGCTGGACCATTAGATGTCATAATGGGCTTGACATGTCCCTAGTCCCCAATTTTTAACCAGATTTCTGGTTGTCCAGTCGCCCCACCCCAGGGCTCTACTCTGGAATCCCTCATTTGGTGGGACATCTGAGGTTGCAAAACAAAATGAAACAAATCGACAACAACAACAAAAAAAAGGACTTCTTCCATCCCCAGAATGACCCCAAACTCTTTGGATGGTTCCGAACCCCCAGAGAGTAAGACTCGTCCATTTCCCATGAAGTCACCCGGCAATTTCACGACCATGAGTGACACGATATCCAGAGTCAAAAACTTGAGCAAGAGCCTCACACTCGCCCTTTTTTCATATCCCGAAGTGTTCTCCTCATGGTCTGTAGATCAGTCCTGCCATACCTATGACCCAAAACATAAGCCGAGTTTGTGTTTTCAGACAACTGTCCAAACAGCTCTGGCCTACACACCCTACAGGCTCAGGGCCCTGGAGCCACACCTGAGGACTGTACTTGCCCTCTCCAAGGGAATTGTATGTGCCCATTCCAATGGCCACAACCCTACTAGTAGGATAACCTCCAAAGTCCCTGAGGCCATCCCAATAGTTGTGGCTTCCCAGGACAAACAGGGGCAATCTGAGCCCATCTGAGCACCTACCTGCACTCAGACCCGTAGACAGATGTCCCCAGAGGTAAAAAGGAACTAACAGGCCCCTAGGCACTAATCGGATCCATTGCTTTGGTTTCCAGGCATCTCTCCTCAGAGGCCTGGATTCAATACCAGCATATGGCTGTTTCTTGACTCACCCATCGGAACAAATCTCATCTACACATGGGAAAAATGCACGTTGGAGCTGTGTCAAAGCCTCTGTTTAGGAGAACCCTTCAGGGCCCCAGGGCCACCGCTTCATTCCAAGGTCTCCATAGACACAAAAACATATTAGGACACATCCACAGGAGAGTCCATTTCAACTCAGCCTCCTCGGTTGTCCCCCACATCCAGCAGATCTAACCTGTCTTTTGCTTGGAGACAATTGGAATGCGAGGTGGGCTACCCAGCCATCCATCCTTAGGACCCTACTCGGAATCGTTGGCCTGGAGTCAACCAACAGGTCTCAATTGTCCTGCAGAAGAATCTTTGCAGTTTGGAGCTTCTCACAACTCCCATCGTGGGAAAACCCCCATGGCCTCGTGATCCAACCCCCTTCAAGAAAGGGCCATCAGGGCAGAATGTCCAACCTGTGCGATCGTCTGATCCTTGCCCTGACTTCAGATGCACGAGATCTCGATTGAGGTCTGTAGATTGTGCCTGCCATATCCTCACCCAGAAACCTAGGCCTAGCTTGGGTTCTCAGACTCCGTCCTCAGACTACTGGCCCACAAGCCCTCCAGTTGGGCAATCCAGAACTACAATGCCGCACTCTGCCTGCCGTACAGAAGTAAATCATTGCCCTCAGGGCTACCCCGAAACCTCAAATGAGGATCCACCTGCACGCCATTCGGCTGTAACCCAAACATATAGGCTGACCTGGGCACTATTTCCCCTACTGACCCAGCCTGAGCCTGGACCTCCTGGTCCCACCCAGACAGCTGGCCGCACACTGAGCACATTGGACCCGCCATGGCCTTAGGTCGTCATCTCTTCCCAACTGCGGTTTTCAGGCTCCAGAACCTAGACCTTATCTCCAACCCCTGCCCAGGGTTGAAAATGATGCAGAAATCAGAACTCTTTCCCCATGGCAAGAAACCTTGTGGTTGGCATGTTGTCCAACGTTCAGTGTAGTTGAAACAAGAGTGGCCCATGAGGCCCAGCCCATGCTTGCGGGCCACATTGGTCACAAACACACATTGTGACCCTCAGCCTGAGCCCAGTCCTCAGGTAAGGCCTCTCAGGGCCTATATGAAGAGACAGCATATTGGGCTTGCCATGCCCCTAGGCCCCAATTTTTAACCATAGTTCGGGTTCTCCCTTCACTCTTCCCCAGGGCTCTGCTTTGGAATTCCTCTTTTGGTGGGACACCTGAGGTAACAAACCTGAAAGGAGTCCTCCCATCCCACAGATGGACGAAAAACAATTGGGATCGGGCCAAATCCACAGAGAGGGAGATTCGTCCATGGCCCATGAGACCTCCCCAACATTCAACGGCCATCGCTGAAACAAAAGTCAGAGACAAAAGCCTGAGCAAGCGCCTCAGACTCGCTCATTCTTCATATCCTGAAGACTTCTTCTCATGGTTTGTAGATCGGGCGTGCCATACCTACGTCCCCAAACTTAAGCTGAGTTTGTGTTTTCAGTCTTCTGTCCTCAAAGTCCTGGGCCACACTCCCTCCAGGCTGGGGCCCCTGGAGCCCCACATTACGACTGCCCCCACCCAATCCATGGGAATTCTGCCCGTTCCATTGTCAAAAATCGTACAAATTAGGAGAACCCTCCAAAGTCCCTGAGGCCATCCCAATAGTGTAGGTCGCCCGGTTCAAAAAAGGGCGGTTGATACCGGCTGAGCATCTACCTCCACTCATCTACCTCCACTCATACCAAGAAGATTGAACCAGACAGGACCCGAGGCCATTATCGGATCCATTGCTTTGGTTTACAGGCATGTCTCCTCAAAAGCCTGGATTCCAATACCAGCAGAGGGGATTTCCTGAGGCACCCATCAGAACAAATCTCGTCTCCACAAGGAAACTTGTGCATGGGAGCTAAGCCAAAGCTTAGGAGAATACTTCAGGGTCCCGGTGCCACCTCCCCATTCCAAGGCCCTCATGGACACAAACACACGTTAGGACCCATCCTCTGGAAAGTGCATTTCAACTCAGCCACCCCGGTTGCTCCCGCAGATCCATTAGATCTAAACTGTCTTGTTGCTAGGAGACAATTGGAAGGTGAGGCGGACTTCCCAGGCATCCATCCTCGAACGGTGCCCTGGAGTCATTCCATATGGGATGTCCTGGAGCTGTCCAACAGGTCTCAATAGTCCCGCAGAAGGAATCCTTGAAGGGGGCATCCCACATCTCCCAATGTGGAAAACCTCCATGGCCTCGAGATTCCGCTCCCTTCATGAAGGGGCCGTCATGCACAGAAACTCCAACCTGAGCCAACATCGGATCCTCGCCCTGACTTCAGATGCATGAGATATTGGTTCAGATCTGCAGGGAGTATCTGCCGAGCCCTCACCCTGAATCCGAAGTCTAGCTTGTGTTCTCAGACTTCCGTCCTCACTCTCCTGGCCCCGAAGCCCTGAAGTTTGGCAATTCCGGACCGACAATGAAGCACTCTGCCTGCCCTCTAGAAAAAATATATTGCCTAATGAGCAGCCCAGGCAGCTTAAATGAGGATAAACCTACACGGCACTCGAATGTATCCAAATTATATAGTGTAACCTGGGCACTAATGCACTGTCTGACACAACCTGAGCCCGGACCTGCTGACCAACACCCAGACAGCTGACCGCACGCTGAGCACATCAGACCCGCCATGGCCTTAGGTCATCATCTCTTCCCTACCGCAGTTTTCAGGCTTCAGAACCTAGACCTTATCTCCAATCACTGCCCACGGGTGACTGTGATGCAGAAATCAGAACTCTTCCTGACCCATGGCAAGAAACCTTGTGGTTGGCATGTTGTCCAACATTCAGTGTAGGAGAAACCAGCATTCACCCTGAGGCCCCGCCCATTCTTGAGTGCGACGAGAGCATAAACACGCATTGTGACCTCAGCGTGAGTCCTGTCCTCTAGTAAGTCCTCTCAGTGGCTGGACCATTAGATGTCATAATGGGCTTGACATGTCCCTAGTCCCCAATTTTTAACCAGATTTCTGGTTGTCCAGTCGCCCCACCCCAGGGCTCTACTCTGGAATCCCTCATTTGGTGGGACATCTGAGGTTGAAAAACAAAATGAAACAAATCGACAACAATAACAAAAAAAAGGACTTCTTCCATCCCCAGAATGACCCCAAACTCTTTGGATGGTTCCGAACCCCCAGAGAGTAAGACTCGTCCATTTCCCATGAAGTCACCCGGCAATTTCACGACCATGAGTGACACGATATCCAGAGTCAAAAACTTGAGCAAGAGCCTCACACTCGCCCTTTTTTCATATCCCGAAGTGTTCTCCTCATGGTCTGTAGATCAGTCCTGCCATACCTATGACCCAAAACATAAGCCGAGTTTGTGTTTTCAGACAACTGTCCAAACAGCTCTGGCCTACACACCCTACAGGCTCAGGGCCCTGGAGCCACACCTGAGGACTGTACTTGCCCTCTACAAGGGAATTGTATGTGCCCATTCCAATGGCCACAACCCTACTAGTAGGATAACCTCCAAAGTCCCTGAGGCCATCCCAATAGTTGTGGCTTCCCAGGACAAACAGGGGCAATCTGAGCCCATCTGAGCACCTACCTGCACTCAGACCCGTAGACAGATGTCCCCAGAGGTAAAAAGGAACTAACAGGCCCCTAGGCACTAATCGGATCCATTGCTTTGGTTTCCAGGCATCTCTCCTCAGAGGCCTGGATTCAATACCAGCATATGGCTGTTTCTTGACTCACCCATCGGAACAAATCTCATCTACACATGGGAAAAATGCACGTTGGAGCTGTGTCAAAGCCTCTGTTTAGGAGAACCCTTCAGGGCCCCAGGGCCACCGCTTCATTCCAAGGTCTCCATAGACACAAAAACATATTAGGACACATCCACAGGAGAGTCCATTTCAACTCAGCCTCCTCGGTTGCCCCCCACATCCAGCAGATCTAACCTGTCTTGTTGCTTGGAGACAATTGGAATGCGAGGTGGGCTACCCAGCCATCCATCCTTAGAACCCTGCTCGGAATCGTTGGCCTGGAGTCAACCAACAGGTCTCAATTGTCCTGCAGAATAATCTTTGCAGTTTGGAGCTTCTCACAACTCCCATCGTGGGAAAACCCCCATGGCCTCGTGATCCAACCCCCTTCAAGAAAGGGCCATCTGGGCAGAAAGTCCAACTTAGCGATCGTCTGATCCTTGCCCTGACTTCAGATGCACGAGATCTCGATTGAGGTCTGTAGATTGTACCTGCCATATCCTCACCCAGAAACCTAGGCCTAGCTTGGGTTCTCAGACTCCGTCCTCAGACTACTGGCCCACAAGCCCTCCAGTTGGGCAATCCAGAACTACAATGCCGCACTCTGCCTGCCCTACAGAAGTAAATCATTGCCCTCAGGGCTACCCCGAAACCCCAAATGAGGATCCACCTGCACGCCATTCGGCTGTACCCCAAACATATAGGCTGACCTGGGCACTATTTCCCCTTCTGACCCAGCCTGAGCCTGGACCTCCTGGTCCCACCCAGACAGCTGGCCGCACACTGAGCACATGGACCCGCCATGGCCTTAGGTTGTCATCTCTTCCCAACTGCGGTTTTCAGGCTCCAGAACCAAGACCTTATCTCCAACCCCTGCCCAGGGTTGAAAATGATGCAGAAATCAGAACTCTTTCCCCATGGCAAGAAACCTTTTGGTTGGCATGTTGTCCAACGTTCAGTGTAGTTGAAACAAGCGTGGCCCATGAGGCCCAGCCCATGCTTGCGGGCCACATTGGTCACAAACACACATTGTGACCCTCAGCCTGAGCCCAGTCCTCAGGTAAGGCCTCTCAGGGCCTATATGAAGAGACAGCATATTGGGCTTGCCATGCCCCTAGGCCCCAATTTTTAACCATAGTTCGGGTTCTCCCTTCACTCTTCCCCAGGGCTCTGCTTTGGAATTCCTCTTTTGGTGGGACACCTGAGGTAACAAACCTGAAAGGAGTCCTCCCATCCCACAGATGGACGAAAAACAATTGGGATCGGGCCAAATCCACAGAGAGGGAGATTCGTCCATGGCCCATGAGACCTCCCCAACATTCAACGGCCATCGCTGAAACAAAAGTCAGAGACAAAAGCCTGAGCAAGCGCCTCAGACTCGCTCATTCTTCATATCCTGAAGACTTCTTCTCATGGTTTGTAGATCGGGCGTGCCATACCTACGTCCCCAAACTTAAGCTGAGTTTGTGTTTTCAGTCTTCTGTCCTCAAAGTCCTGGGCCACACTCCCTCCAGGCTGGGGCCCCTGGAGCCCCACATTACGACTGCCCCCACCCAATCCATGGGAATTCTGCCCGTTCCATTGTCAAAAATCGTACAAATTAGGAGAACCCTCCAAAGTCCCTGAGGCCATCCCAATAGTGTAGGTCGCCCAGGACAAAAAAGGGCGGTTGATACCGGCTGAGCATCTACCTCCACTCATCTACCTCCACTCATACCAAGAAGATTGAACCAGACAGGACCCGAGGCCATTATCGGATCCATTGCTTTGGTTTACAGGCATGTCTCCTCAAAAGCCTGGATTCCAATACCAGCAGAGGGGATTTCCTGAGGCACCCATCAGAACAAATCTCGTCTCCACAAGGAAACTTGTGCATGGGAGCTAAGCCAAAGCTTAGGAGAATACTTCAGGGTCCCGGTGCCACCTCCCCATTCCAAGGCCCTCATGGACACAAACACACGTTAGGACCCATCCTCTGGAAAGTGCATTTCAACTCAGCCACCCCGGTTGCTCCCGCAGATCCATTAGATCTAAACTGTCTTGTTGCTAGGAGACAATTGGTAGGTGAGGCGGACTTCCCAGGCATCCATCCTCGAACGGTGCCCTGGAGTCATTCCATATGGGATGTCCTGGAGCTGTCCAACAGGTCTCAATAGTCCCGCAGAAGGAATCCTTGAAGGGGGCATCCCACATCTCCCAACGTGGAAAACCTCCATGGCCTCGAGATTCCGCTCCCTTCATGAAGGGGCCGTCATGCACAGAAACTCCAACCTGAGCCAACATCGGATCCTCGCCCTGACTTCAGATGCATGAGATATTGGTTCAGATCTGCAGGGAGCACCTGCCGTGCCCTCACCCTGAATCCGAAGTCTAGCTTGTGTTCTCAGACTTCCGTCCTCACTCTCCTGGCCCCGAAGCCCTGAAGTTTGGCAATTCCGGACCGACAATGAAGCACTCTGCCTGCCCTCTAGAAAAAATATATTGCCTAATGAGCAGCCCAGGCAGCTTAAATGAGGATAAACCTACACGGCACTCGAATGTATCCAAATTATATAGTCTAACCTGGGCACTAATGCACTGTCTGACACAACCTGAGCCCGGACCTGCTGACCAACACCCAGACAGCTGACCACACAGTGAGCACATCAGACCCGCCCTGGCCTTAGGTCATCATCTCTTCCCTACCGCAGTTTTCAGGCTTCAGAACCTAGACCTTATCTCCAATCACTGCCCACGGGTGACTGTGATGCAGAAATCAGAACTCTTCCTGACCCATGGCAAGAAACCTTGTGGTTGGCATGTTGTCCAACATTCAGTGTAGGAGAAACCAGCATTCACCCTGAGGCCCCGCCCATTCTTGAGTGCGACGAGAGCATAAACACGCATTGTGACCTCAGCGTGAGTCCTGTCCTCTAGTAAGTCCTCTCAGTGGCTGGACCATTAGATGTCATAATGGGCTTGACATGTCCCTAGTCCCCAATTTTTAACCAGATTTCTGGTTGTCCAGTCGCCCCACCCCAGGGCTCTACTCTGGAATCCCTCATTTGGTGGGACATCTGAGGTTGAAAAACAAAATGAAACAAATCGACAACAACAACAAAAAAAAGGACTTCTTCCATCCCCAGAATGACCCCAAACTCTTTGGATGGTTCCGAACCCCCATAGAGTAAGACTCGTCCATTTCCCATGAAGTCACCCGGCTATTTCACGACCATGAGTGACACGATATCCAGAGACAAAAACTTGAGCAAGAGCCTCACACTCGCCCTTTTTTCATATCCCGAAGTGTTCTCCTCATGGTCTGTAGATCAGTCCTGCCATACCTATGACCCAAAACATAAGCCGAGTTTGTGTTTTCAGACAACTGTCCAAACAGCTCTGGCCTACACACCCTACAGGCTCAGGGCCCTGGAGCCACACCTGAGGACTGTACTTGCCCTCTACAAGGGAATTGTATGTGCCCATTCCAATGGCCACAACACTACTAGTAGGATAACCTCCAAAGTCCCTGAGGCCATCCCAATAGTTGTGGCTTCCCAGGACAAACAGGGGCAATCTGAGCCCATCTGAGCACCTACCTGCCCTCAGACCCGTAGACAGATGTCCCCAGAGGTAAAAAGGAACTAACAGGCCCCTAGGCACTAATCGGATCCATTGCTTTGGTTTCCAGGCATCTCTCCTCAGAGGCCTGGATTCAATACCAGCATATGGCTGTTTCTTGACTCACCCATCGGAACAAATCTCATCTACACATGGGAAAAATGCACGTTGGAGCTGTGTCAAAGCCTCTGTTTAGGAGAACCCTTCAGGGCCCCAGGGCCACCGCTTCATTCCAAGGTCTCCATAGACACAAAAACATATTAGGACACATCCACAGGAGAGTCCATTTCAACTCAGCCTCCTCGGTTGCCCCCCACATCCAGCAGATCTAACCTGTCTTGTTGCTTGGAGACAATTGGAATGCGAGGTGGGCTACCCAGCCATCCATCCTTAGAACCCTGCTCGGAATCGTTGGCCTGGAGCCAACCAACAGGTCTCAATTGTCCTGCAGAAGAATCTTTGCAGTTTGGAGCTTCTCACAACTCCCATCGTGGGAAAACCCCCATGGCCTCGTGATCCAACCCCCTTCAAGAAAGGGCCATCAGGGCAGAAAGTCCAACCTGAGCGATCGTCTGATCCTTGCCCTGACTTCAGATGCACGAGATCTCGATTGAGGTCTGTAGATTGTGCCTGCCATATCCTCACCCAGAAACCTAGGCCTAGCTTCGGTTCTCAGACTTCATCCTCAGACTACTGGCCCACAAGCCCTCCAGTTGGGCAATCCAGAACTACAATGCCGCACTCTGCCTGCCCTACAGAAGTAAATCATTGCCCTCAGGGCTACCCCGAAACCCCAAATGAGGATCCACCTGAACGCCATTCGGCTGTACACCAAACATATAGGCTGACCTGGGCACTATTTCCCCTTCTGACCCAGCCTGAGCCTGGACCTCCTGGTCCCACCCAGACAGCTGGCCGCACACTGAGCACATCGGTCCCGCCATGGCCTTATGTGGTCATCTCTTCCCAACTGCGTTTTTCTGGCTCCAGAACCTAGACCTTATCTCCAACCACTGCCCAGGGTTGAAAATGATGCAGAAATCAGAACTCTTTCTCCATGGCAAGAAACCTTATGGTTGGCATGTTGTCCAACGTTCAGTGTAGTTGAAACAAGCGTGGCCCATGAGGCCCAGCCCATGCTTGCGGGCCACATTGGTCACAAACACACATTGTGACCCTCAGCCTGAGCCCAGTCCTCAGGTAAGGCCTCTCAGGGCCTATATGAAGAGACAGCATATTGGGATTGCCATGCCCCTAGGCCCCAATTTTTAACCATAGTTCGGGGTGTCCCTTCACTCTTCCCCAGGGCTCTGCTTTGGAATTCCTCTTTTGGTGGGACACCTGAGGTAACAAACCTGAAAGGAGTCCTCCCATCCCACAGATTGACGAAAAACAATTGGGATCGGGCCAAATCCACAGAGAGGGAGATTCGTCCATGGCCCATCAGACCTCCCCAACATTCCACGGCCATCGCTGAAACAAAATCCAGAGACAAAAGCCTGAGCAAGCGTCTCAGACTCGCTCATTCTTCATATCCTGAAGAGTTCTTCTCATGGTTTGTAGATCGGGCGTGCCATACCAACGTCCCCATACATAAGCTGAGTTTGTGTTTTCAGTCTTCTGTCCTCAATGTCCTGGGCCACACTCCCTCCAGGCTGGGGCCCCTGGAGCCACACATTAGGACTGCCCCCACCCAATCCATGGGAATTCTGCCCATTCCATTGTCAAAAATCGTACAAATTAGGAGAACCCTCCAAAGTCCCTGAGGACATCCCAATAGTGTAGGTCGCCCGGGACAAAAAAGGGCGGTTGATACCGGCTGAGCATCTACCTCCACTCATCTACCTCCACTCATACCAAGAAGATTGAACCAGACAGGACCCGAGGCCATTATTGGATCCATTGCTTTGATTTACAGGCATGTCTCCTCAAAAGCCCGGATTCCAATACCAGCATACGGGATTTCCTGAGGCAACCATCAGAACAAATCTCGTCTCCACAAGGACACTTGTGCATGGGAGCTATGCCAAAGCTTAGGAGAATACTTCAGGGTCCCGGTGCCACCTCCCCATTCCAAGGCGCTCATGGACACAAATACACGTTAGGACCCATCCTCTGGAAAGTGCATTTCAACTCAGCCACCCCGTTTTCTCCCGAATATCCATTAGATCTAAACTGTCTTGTTGCTAGGAGACAATTGGAAGGCGAGGCGGACTTCCCAGGCATCCATCCTCCAACGGTGCCCTGGAGTCATTCCATATGGGATGTCCTGGAGCTGTCCAACAGGTCTCAATTGTCCCGCAGAAGGAATCCTTGAAGGGGGCATCCCACATCTCCCAACGTGGAAAACCTCCATGGCCTCGAGATTCCGCTCCCTTCATGAAGGGGCCGTCATGCACAGAAACTCCAACCTGAGCCAACGTGGGATCCTCGCCCTGACTTCAGATGCATGAGATATTGGTTCAGATCTGCAGGGGGTACCTGCCGTGCCCTCACCCTGAATCCGAAGTCTAGCTTGTGTTCTCAGACTTCCGTCCTCACTCTCCTGGCCCCGAAGCCCTGAAGTTTGGCAATTCCGGACCGACAATGAAGCACTCTGCCTGCCCTCTAGAAAAAATATATTGCCTAATGAGCAGCCCAGGCAGCTTAAATGAGGATAAACCTACACGGCACTCGAATGTATCCAAATTATATAGTCTAACCTGGGCACTAATGCACTGTCTGACACAACCTGAGCCCGGACCTGCTGACCAACACCCAGACAGCTGACCACACAGTGAGCACATCAGACCCGCCCTGGCCTTAGGTCATCATCTCTTCCCTACCGCAGTTTTCAGGCTTCAGAACCTAGACCTTATCTCCAATCACTGCCCACGGGTGACTGTGATGCAGAAATCAGAACTCTTCCTGACCCATGGCAAGAAACCTTGTGGTTGGCATGTTGTCCAACATTCAGTGTAGGAGAAACCAGCATTCACCCTGAGGCCCCGCCCATTCTTGAGTGCGACGAGAGCATAAACACGCATTGTGACCTCAGCGTGAGTCCTGTCCTCTAGTAAGTCCTCTCAGTGGCTGGACCATTAGATGTCATAATGGGCTTGACATGTCCCTAGTCCCCAATTTTTAACCAGATTTCTGGTTGTCCAGTCGCCCCACCCCAGGGCTCTACTCTGGAATCCCTCATTTGATGGGACATCTGAGGTTGAAAAACAAAATGAAACAAATCGACAACAACAACAAAAAAAAGGACTTCTTCCATCCCCAGAATGACCCCAAACTCTTTGGATGGTTCCGAACCCCCATAGAGTAAGACTCGTCCATTTCCCATGAAGTCACCCGGCTATTTCACGACCATGAGTGACACGATATCCAGAGACAAAAACTTGAGCAAGAGCCTCACACTCGCCCTTTTTTCATATCCCGAAGTGTTCTCCTCATGGTCTGTAGATCAGTCCTGCCATACCTATGACCCAAAACATAAGCCGAGTTTGTGTTTTCAGACAACTGTCCAAACAGCTCTGGCCTACACACCCTACAGGCTCAGGGCCCTGGAGCCACACCTGAGGACTGTACTTGCCCTCTACAAGGGAATTGTATGTGCCCATTCCAATGGCCACAACACTACTAGTAGGATAACCTCCAAAGTCCCTGAGGCCATCCCAATAGTTGTGGCTTCCCAGGACAAACAGGGGCAATCTGAGCCCATCTGAGCACCTACCTGCACTCAGACCCGTAGACAGATGTCCCCAGAGGTAAAAAGGAACTAACAGGCCCCTAGGCACTAATCGGATCCATTGCTTTGGTTTCCAGGCATCTCTCCTCAGAGGCCTGGATTCAATACCAGCATATGGCTGTTTCTTGACTCACCCATCGGAACAAATCTCATCTACACATGGGAAAAATGCACGTTGGAGCTGTGTCAAAGCCTCTGTTTAGGAGAACCCTTCAGGGCCCCAGGGCCACCGCTTCATTCCAAGGTCTCCATAGACACAAAAACATATTAGGACACATCCACAGGAGAGTCCATTTCAACTCAGCCTCCTCGGTTGCCCCCCACATCCAGCAGATCTAACCTGTCTTGTTGCTTGGAGACAATTGGAATGCGAGGTGGGCTACCCAGCCATCCATCCTTAGAACCCTGCTCGGAATCGTTGGCCTGGAGCCAACCAACAGGTCTCAATTGTCCTGCAGAAGAATCTTTGCAGTTTGGAGCTTCTCACAACTCCCATCGTGGGAAAACCCCCATGGCCTCGTGATCCAACCCCCTTCAAGAAAGGGCCATCAGGGCAGAAAGTCCAACCTGAGCGATCGTCTGATCCTTGCCCTGACTTCAGATGCACGAGATCTCGATTGAGGTCTGTAGATTGTGCCTGCCATATCCTCACCCAGAAACCTAGGCCTAGCTTCGGTTCTCAGACTTCATCCTCAGACTACTGGCCCACAAGCCCTCCAGTTGGGCAATCCAGAACTACAATGCCGCACTCTGCCTGCCCTACAGAAGTAAATCATTGCCCTCAGGGCTACCCCGAAACCCCAAATGAGGATCCACCTGAACGCCATTCGGCTGTACACCAAACATATAGGCTGACCTGGGCACTATTTCCCCTTCTGACCCAGCCTGAGCCTGGACCTCCTGGTCCCACCCAGACAGCTGGCCGCACACTGAGCACATCAGTCCCGCCATGGCCTTATGTGGTCATCTCTTCCCAACTGCGTTTTTCTGGCTCCAGAACCTAGACCTTATCTCCAACCACTGCCCAGGGTTGAAAATGATGCAGAAATCAGAACTCTTTCTCCATGGCAAGAAACCTTATGGTTGGCATGTTGTCCAACGTTCAGTGTAGTTGAAACAAGCGTGGCCCATGAGGCCCAGCCCATGCTTGCGGGCCACATTGGTCACAAACACACATTGTGACCCTCAGCCTGAGCCCAGTCCTCAGGTAAGGCCTCTCAGGGCCTATATGAAGAGACAGCATATTGGGATTGCCATGCCCCTAGGCCCCAATTTTTAACCATAGTTCGGGGTGTCCCTTCACTCTTCCCCAGGGCTCTGCTTTGGAATTCCTCTTTTGGTGGGACACCTGAGGTAACAAACCTGAAAGGAGTCCTCCCATCCCACAGATTGACGAAAAACAATTGGGATCGGGCCAAATCCACAGAGAGGGAGATTCGTCCATGGCCCATCAGACCTCCCCAACATTCCACGGCCATCGCTGAAACAAAATCCAGAGACAAAAGCCTGAGCAAGCGTCTCAGACTCGCTCATTCTTCATATCCTGAAGAGTTCTTCTCATGGTTTGTAGATCGGGCGTGCCATACCAACGTCCCCATACATAAGCTGAGTTTGTGTTTTCAGTCTTCTGTCCTCAATGTCCTGGGCCACACTCCCTCCAGGCTGGGGCCCCTGGAGCCACACATTAGGACTGCCCCCACCCAATCCATGGGAATTCTGCCCATTCCATTGTCAAAAATCGTACAAATTAGGAGAACCCTCCAAAGTCCCTGAGGACATCCCAATAGTGTAGGTCGCCCGGGACAAAAAAGGGCGGTTGATACCGGCTGAGCATCTACCTCCACTCATCTACCTCCACTCATACCAAGAAGATTGAACCAGACAGGACCCGAGGCCATTATTGGATCCATTGCTTTGATTTACAGGCATGTCTCCTCAAAAGCCCGGATTCCAATACCAGCATACGGGATTTCCTGAGGCAACCATCAGAACAAATCTCGTCTCCACAAGGACACTTGTGCATGGGAGCTATGCCAAAGCTTAGGAGAATACTTCAGGGTCCCGGTGCCACCTCCCCATTCCAAGGCGCTCATGGACACAAATACACGTTAGGACCCATCCTCTGGAAAGTGCATTTCAACTCAGCCACCCCGGTTTCTCCCGCAGATCCATTAGATCTAAACTGTCTTGTTGCTAGGAGACAATTGGAAGGCGAGGCGGACTTCCCAGGCATCCATCCTCCAACGGTGCCCTGGAGTCATTCCATATGGGATGTCCTGGAGCTGTCCAACAGGTCTCAATTGTCCCGCAGAAGGAATCCTTGAAGGGGGCATCCCACATCTCCCAACGTGGAAAACCTCCATGGCCTCGAGATTCCGCTCCCTTCATGAAGGGGCCGTCATGCACAGAAACTCCAACCTGAGCCAACGTGGGATCCTCGCCCTGACTTCAGATGCATGAGATATTGGTTCAGATCTTCAGGGGGTACCTGCCGTGCCCTCACCCTGAATCCGAAGTCTAGCTTGTGTTCTCAGACTTCCGTCCTCACTCTCCTGGCCCCGAAGCCCTCAAGTTTGGCAATTCCGGACCGACAATGAAGCACTCTGCCTGCCCTCTAGAAAAAATATATTGCCTAATGAGCAACCCAGGCAGCTTAAATGAGGATAAACCTACACGGCACTCGAATGTACCCAAATTATATAGTCTAACCTGGGCACTAATGCACTGTCTGACACAACCTGAGCCCGGACCTGCTGACCAACACCCAGACAGCTGACCGCACGCTGAGCACATCAGACCCGCCATGGCCTTAGGTCATCATCTCGTCCCTACTTCAGTTTTTAGGCTTCAGAACCTAGACCTTATCTCCAATCACTGCCCACGGGTGACTGTGATGCAGAAATCAGAACTCTTCCTGACCCATGGTAAGAAACCTTGTGGTTGGCATGTTGTCCAACGTTCAGTGTAGGAGAAACCAGCATTCACCCTGAGGCCCCGCCCATTCTTGAGTGCGAAGAGAGCATAAACACGCATTGTGACCTCAGCGTGAGTCCTGTCCTCTAGTAAGTCCTCTCAGTGGCTGGACCATTAGATGTCATAATGGGCTTGACATGTCCCTAGTCCCCAATTTTTAACCAGATTTCTGGTTGTCCAGTCGCCCCACCCCAGGGCTCTACTATGGAATCCCTCATTTGGTGGGACATCTGAGGTTGAAAAACAAAATGAAACAAATCGACAACAACAACAAAAAAAAGGACTTCTTCCATCCCCAGAATGACCCCAAACTCTTTGGATGGTTCCGAACCCCCAGAGAGTAAGACTCGTCCATTTCCCATGAAGTCACCCGGCAATTTCACGACCATGAGTGACACGATATCCAGAGACAAAAACTTGAGCAAGAGCCTCACACTCGCCCTTTTTTCATATCCCGAAGTGTTCTCCTCATGGTCTGTAGATCAGTCCTGCCATACCTATGACCCAAAACATAAGCCGAGTTTGTGTTTTCAGACAACTGTCCAAACAGCTCTGGCCTACACACCCTACAGGCTCAGGGCCCTGGAGCCACACCTGAGGACTGTACTTGCCCTCTCCAAGGGAATTGTATGTGCCCATTCCAATGGCCACAACACTACTAGTAGGATAACCTCCAAAGTCCCTGAGGCCATCCCAATAGTTGTGGCTTCCCAGGACAAACAGGGGCAATCTGAGCCCATCTGAGCACCTACCTGCACTCAGACCCGTAGACAGATGTCCCCAGAGGTAAAAAGGAACTAACAGGCCCCTAGGCACTAATCGGATCCATTGCTTTGGTTTCCAGGCATCTCTCCTCAGAGGCCTGGATTCAATACCAGCATATGGCTGTTTCTTGACTCACCCATCGGAACAAATCTCATCTACACATGGGAAAAATGCACGTTGGAGCTGTGTCAAAGCCTCTGTTTAGGAGAACCCTTCAGGGCCCCAGGGCCACCGCTTCATTCCAAGGTCTCCATAGACACAAAAACATATTAGGACACATCCACAGGAGAGTCCATTTCAACTCAGCCTCCTCGGTTGCCCCCCACATCCAGCAGATCTAACCTGTCTTGTTGCTTGGAGACAATTGGAATGCGAGGTGGGCTACCCAGCCATCCATCCTTAGAACCCTGCTCGGAATCGTTGGCCTGGAGCCAACCAACAGGTCTCAATTGTCCTGCAGAAGAATCTTTGCAGTTTGGAGCTTCTCACAACTCCCATCGTGGGAAAACCCCCATGGCCTCGTGATCCAACCCCCTTCAAGAAAGGGCCATCAGGGCAGAAAGTCCAACCTGAGCGATCGTCTGATCCTTGCCCTGACTTCAGATGCACGAGATCTCGATTGAGGTCTGTAGATTGTGCCTGCCATATCCTCACCCAGAAACCTAGGCCTAGCTTCGGTTCTCAGACTCCATCCTCAGACTACTGGCCCACAAGCCCTCCAGTTGGGCAATCCAGAACTACAATGCCGCACTCTGCCTGCCCTACAGAAGTAAATCATTGCCCTCAGGGCTACCCCGAAACCCCAAATGAGGATCCACCTGAACGCCATTCGGCTGTACCCCAAACATATAGGCTGACCTGGGCACTATTTCCCCTTCTGACCCAGCCTGAGCCTGGACCTCCTGGTCCCACCCAGACAGCTGGCCGCACACTGAGCACATCGGTCCCGCCATGGCCTTATGTCGTCATCTCTTCCCAACTGCGTTTTTCTGGCTCCAGAACCTAGACCTTATCTCCAACCACTGCCCAGGGTTGAAAATGATGCAGAAATCAGAACTCTTTCTCCATGGCAAGAAACCTTATGGTTGGCATGTTGTCCAACGTTCAGTGTAGTTGAAACAAGCGTGGCCCATGAGGCCCAGCCCATGCTTGCGGGCCACATTGGTCACAAACACACATTGTGACCCTCAGCCTGAGCCCAGTCCACAGGTAAGGCCTCTCAGGGCCTATATGAAGAGACAGCATATTGGGCTTGCCATGCCCCTAGGCCCCAATTTTTAACCATAGTTCGGGGTGTCCCTTCACTCTTCCCCAGGGCTCTGCTTTGGAATTCCTCTTTTGGTGGGACACCTGAGGTAACAAACCTGAAAGGAGTCCTCCCATCCCACAGATTGACGAAAAACAATTGGGATCGGGCCAAATCCACAGAGAGGGAGATTCGTCCATGGCCCATCAGACCTCCCCAACATTCCACGGCCATCGCTGAAACAAAATCCAGAGACAAAAGCCTGAGCAAGCGTCTCAGACTCGCTCATTCTTCATATCCTGAAGAGTTCTTCTCATGGTTTGTAGATCGGGCGTGCCATACCAACGTCCCCATACATAAGCTGAGTTTGTGTTTTCAGTCTTCTGTCCTCAATGTCCTGGGCCACACTCCCTCCAGGCTGGGGCCCCTGGAGCCACACATTAGGACTGCCCCCACCCAATCCATGGGAATTCTGCCCATTCCATTGTCAAAAATCGTACAAATTAGGAGAACCCTCCAAAGTCCCTAGGACATCCCAATAGTGTAGGTCGCCCGGGACAAAAAAGGGAGGTTGATACCGGCTGAGCATCTACCTCCACTCATCTACCTCCACTCATACCAAGAAGATTGAACCAGACAGGACCCGAGGCCATTATCGGATCCATTGCTTTGGTTTACAGGCATGTCTCCTCAAAAGCCTGGATTTCAATACCAGCATATGGCCTTTTCCTGACTCACCCATCAGAACTAATCTCATCTACACATGGGAAACATGCACGTTGGAGCTGTGTCAAAGCCTCTGTTTAGGAGAACCCTTCAGGGCCCCAGTGCCACCGCTTCATTCCAAGGTCTCCATAGACACAAAAACATATTAGGACACATCCACAGGAGAGTCCATTTAACTCAGCCTCCACGGTTGCCCCCCACATCCGGCAGATCTAACCTGTCTTGTTACTTGGAGACAATTGGAATGCGAGGTGGGCTACCCAGCCATCCATCCTTAGAACCCTGCTTGGAATCGTTGGCCTGGAGCCAACCAACAGGTCTCAATTGTCCTGCAGAAGAATCTTTGCAGTTTGGAGCTTCTCACAACTCCCATCGTGCGAAAACCCCCATGGCCTCGTGATCCAACCCCCTTCAAGAAAGGGCCATCAGGGCAGAAAGTCCAACCTGAGCGATCGTCTGATCCTTGCCCTGACTTCAGATGCACGAGATGTCTATTGAGGTCTGTATATTGTGCCTGCCATATCCTCACCCAGACACCTAGGCCTAGCTTCGGGTCTCAGACTCCGTCCTCAGACTACTGGCCCACAAGCCCTCCAGTTGGGCAATCCAGAACTACAATGCAGCACTCTGCCTGCCCAACATAAGTAAAACATTGGCCTCAGGGCTACCCCGAAACCGCAAATGAGGATCAACCTGCACGCCATACGGCTGTACCCCAAACATATAGGCTGACCTGGGCACTATTTCCACTTCTGACCCAGCCTGAGCCTGGACCTCCTGGTCCCACCCAGACAGCTGGCCGCACACTGAGCACATCGGACCCGCCATGGCCTTAGGTCGTCATCTCTTCCCCAGTGCGGTTTTCAGGCTCCAGAACCTAGACCTTATCTCCAACCACTGCCCAGGGTTGAAAATGATGCAGAAATCAGAACTCTTTCCCCATGGCAAGAAACCTTGTGGTTGGCATGTTGTCCAACGTTCAGTGTAGTTGAAACAAGCGTGGCCCATGAGGCCCAGCCCATGCTTGCGGGCCACATTGGTCACAAACACACATTGTGACCCTCAGCCTGAGCCCAGTCCTCAGGTAAGGCCTCTCAGGGCCTATATGAAGAGACAGCATATTGGGCTTGCCATGCCCCTAGGCCCCAATTTTTAACCATAGTTCGGGTTGTCCCTTCACTCTTCCCCAGGGCTCTGCTTTGGAATTCCTCTTTTGGTGGGACACCTGAGGTAACAAACCTGAAAGGAGTCCTCCCATCCCACAGATGGACGAAAAACAATTGGGATCGGGCCAAATCCACAGAGAGGAAGATTCGTCCATGGCCCATGAGAACTCCCCAACATTCAACGGCCATCGCTGAAACAAAAGTCAGAGACAAAAGCCTGAGCAAGCGCCTCAGACTCGCTCATTCTTCATATCCTGAAGAGTTCTTCTCATGGTTTGTAGATCGGGCGTGCCATACCTACGTCCCCAAACTTAAGCTGAGTTTGTGTTTTCAGTCTTCTGTCCTCAAAGTCCTGGGCCACACTCCCTCCAGGCTGGGGCCCCTGGAGCCCCACATTACGACTGCCCCCACCCAATCCATGGGAATTCTGCCCGTTCCATTGTCAAAAATCGTACAAATTAGGAGAACCCTCCAAAGTCCCTGAGGCCATCCCAATAGTGTAGGTCGCCCGGGACAAAAAAGGGAGGTTGATACCGGCTGAGCATCTACCTCCACTCATCTACCTCCACTCATACCAAGAAGATTGAACCAGACAGGACCCGAGGCCATTATCGGATCCATTGCTTTGGTTTACAGGCATGTCTCCTCAAAAGCCTGGATTCCAATACCAGCAGAGGGGATTTCCTGAGGCACCCATCAGAACAAATCTCGTCTCCACAAGGAAACTTGTGCATGGGAGCTAAGCCAAAGCTTAGGAGAATACTTCAGGGTCCCGGTGCCACCTCCCCATTCCAAGGCCCTCATGGACACAAACACACGTTAGGACCCATCCTCTGGAAAGTGCATTTCAACTCAGCCACCCCGGTTGCTCCCGCATATCCATTAGATCTAAACTGTCTTGTTGCTAGGAGACAATTGGAAGGTGAGGCGGACTTCCCAGGCATCCATCCTCGAACGGTGCCCTGGAGTCATTCCATATGGGATGTCCTGGAGCTGTCCAACAGGTCTCAATAGTCCCGCAGAAGGAATCCTTGAAGGGGGCATCCCACATCTCCCAACGTGGAAAACCTCCATGGCCTCGAGATTCCGCTCCCTTCATGAAGGGGCCGTCATGCACAGAAACTCCAACCTGAGCCAACATCGGATCCTCGCCCTGACTTGAGATGCATGATATATTGGTTCATATCTGCAGGGAGTACCTGCCGTGCCCTCACCCTGAATCCGAAGTCTAGCTTGTGTTCTCAGACTTCCGTCCTCACTCTCCTGGCCCCGAAGCCCTGAAGTTTGGCAATTCCGGACCGACAATGAAGCACTCTGCCTGCCCTCTAGAAAAAATATATTGCCTAATGAGCAGCCCAGGCAGCTTAAATGAGGATAAACCTACACGGCACTCGAATGTATCCAAGTTATATAGTCTAACCTGGGCACTAATGCACTGTCTGACACAACCTGAGCCCGGACCTGCTGACCAACACCCAGACAGCTGACCGCACGCTGAGCACATTAGACCCGCCATGGCCTTAGGTCATCATCTCTTCCCTACCTCAGTTTTCAGGCTTCAGAACCTAGACCTTATCTCCAATCACTGCCCATGGGTGACTGTGATGCAGAAATCAGAACTCTTCCTGACCCATGGCAAGAAACCTTGTGGTTGGCATGTTGTCCAACATTCAGTGTAGGAGAAACCAGCATTCACCCTGAGGCCCCGCCCATTCTTGAGTGCGACGAGAGCATAAACACGCATTGTGACCTCAGCGTGGTCCTGTCCTCTAGTAAGTCCTCTCAGTGGCTGGACCATTAGATGTCATAATGGGCTTGACATGTCCCTAGTCCCCAATTTTTAACCAGATTTCTGGTTGTCCAGTCGCCCCACCCCAGGGCTCTACTATGGAATCCCTCATTTGGTGGGACATCTGAGGTTGAAAAACAAAATGAAACAAATCGACAACAACAACAAAAAAACGGACTTCTTCCATCCCCAGAATGACCCCAAACTCTTTGGACGGGACCGAACCCCCAGATAGTAAGACTCGTCCATTTCCCATGAAGTCATCCGGCAATTTCACGACCATGAGTGACACGATATCCAGAGACAAAAACTTGAGCAAGAGCCTCACACTCGCCCTTTTTTCATATCCCGAAGTGTTCTCCTCATGGTCTGTAGATCAGTCCTGCCATACCTATGACCCAAAACATAAGCCGAGTTTGTGTTTTCAGACAACTGTCCAAACAGCTCTGGCCTACACACCCTACAGGCTCAGGGCCCTGGAGCCAAACCTGAGGACTGTACTTGCCCTCTCCAAGGGAATTGTATGTGCCCATTCCAATGGCCACAACCCTACTAGTAGGATAACCTCCAAGTCCCTGAGGCCATCCCAATAGTTGTGGCTTCCCAGGACACACAGGGGCAATCTGAGCCCATCTGAGCACCTACCTGCACTCAGACCTGTAGACAGATGTCCCCAGAGGTAAAAAGGAACTTACAGGCCCCTAGGCACTAATCGGATCCATTGCTTTGGTTTCCAGGCATCTCTCCTCAGAGGCCTGGATTTCAATACCAGCATATGGCTGTTTCTTGACTCACCCATCGGAACAAATCTCATCTACACATGGGAAAAATGCACGTTGGAGCTGTGTCAAAGCCTCTGTTTAGGAGAACCCTTCAGGGCCCCAGGGCCACCGCTTCATTCCAAGGTCTCCATAGACACAAAAACATATTAGGACACATCCACAGGAGAGTCCATTTCAACTCAGCCTCCTCGGTTGCCCCCCACATCCAGCAGATCTAACCTGTCTTGTTGCTTGGAAACAATTGGAATGCGAGGTGGGCTACCCAGCCATCCATCCTTAGAACCCTGGACGGAATCGTTGGCCTGGAGCCAACCAACAGGTCTCAATTGTCCTGCAGAAGAATCTTTGCAGTTTGGAGCTTCTCACAACTCCCATCGTGGGAAAACCCCCATGGCCTCGTGATCCAACCCCCTTCAAGAAAGGGCCATCAGGGCAGAAAGTCCAACCTGAGCGATCGTCTGATCCTTGCCCTGACTTCAGATGCACGAGATCTCGATTGAGGTCTGTAGATTGTGCCTGCCATATCCTCACCCAGAAACCTAGGCCTAGCTTCGGTTCTCAGACTCTGTCCTCAGACTACTGGCCCACAAGCCCTCCAGTTGGGCAATCCAGAACTACAATGCCGCACTCTGCCTGCCCTACAGAAGTAAATCATTGCCCTCAGGGCTACCCCGAATCCGCAAATGAGGATCAACCTGCACGCCATTCGGCTGTACCCCAAACATATAGGCTGACCTGGGCACTATTTCCCCTTCTGACCCAGCCTGAGCCTGGACCTCCTGGTCCCACCCAGACAGCTGGCCGAACACTGAGCACATCGGTCCCGCCATGGCCTTATGTCGTCATCTCTTCCCAACTGCGTTTTTCTGGCTCCAGAACCTAGACCTTATCTCCAACCACTGCCCAGGGTTGAAAATGATGCAGAAATCAGAACTCTTTCTCCATGGCAAGAAACCTTATGGTTGGCATGTTGTCCAACGTTCAGTGTAGTTGAAACAAGCGTGGCCCATGAGGCCCAGCCCATGCTTGCGGGCCACATTGGTCACAAACACACATTGTGACCCTCAGCCTGAGCCCAGTCCTCCAGTAAGGCCTCTCAGGGCCTATATGAAGAGACAGCATATTGGGCTTGCCATGCCCCTAGGCCCCAATTTTTAACCATAGTTCGGGTTCTCCCTTCACTCTTCCCCAGGGCTCTGCTTTGGAATTCCTCTTTTGGTGGGACACCTGAGGTAACAGACCTGAAAGGAGTCCTCCCATCCCACAGATTGACGAAGAACAATTGGGATCGGGCCAAATCCTCAGAGAGGGAGATTCGTCCATGGCCCATGAGACCTCCCCAACATTCCACGGCCATCGCTGAAACAAAATCCAGAGACAAAAGCCTGAGCAAGCGTCTCAGACTCGCTCATTCTTCATATCCTGAAGAGTTCTTCTCATGGTTTGTAGATTGGGCGTGACATACCTACGTCCCCATACATAAGCTGAGTTTGAGTTTTCAGTCTTCTGTCCTCAAAGTCCTGGGCCACACTCCCTCCAGGCTGGCGCCCCTGGAGCCACACATTAGGACTACCCCCACCCAATCCATGGGAAATCTGCCCATTCCATTGTCAAAAATCGTACAAATTAGGAGAACCCTCCAAAGTCCCTGAGGCCATCCCAATAGTGTAGGTCCCCCGGGACAAAAAAGGGCGGTTGTTACCGGCTGAGCATCTACCTCCACTCATCTACCTCCACTCATACCAAGAAGATTGAACCAGACAGGACCCGAGGCCATTATTGGATCCATTGCTTTGATTTACAGGCATGTCTCCTCAAAAGCCCGGATTCCAATACCAGCAGAGGGGATTTCCTGAGTCACGCATCAGAACAAATCTCGTCTCCACAAGGAAACTTGTGCATGGGAGCTATGCCAAAGCTTAGGAGAATACTTCAGGGTCCCGGTGCCACCTCCCCATTCCAAGGCGCTCATGGACACAAATACACGTTAGGACCCATCCTCTGGAAAGTGCATTTCAACTCAGCCACCCTGGTTGCTCCCGCAGATCCATTAGATCTAAACTGTCTTTTTGCTAGGAGACAATTGGAAGGCGAGGCATACTTCCCAGGCATCCATCCTCGAACGGTGCCCTGGAGTCATTCCATATGGGATGTCCTGGAGCTGTCCAACAGGTCTCAATTGTCCCGCAGAAGGAATCCTTGAAGGGGGCATCCCACAGTTCCCAACGTGGAAAACCTCCATGGCCTCGAGATTCCGCTCCCTTCATGAAGGGGCCGTCATGCACAGAAACTCCAACCTGAGCCAACGTGGGATCCTCGCCCTGACTTCAGATGCATGAGATATTGGTTCAGATCTGCAGGGGGTACCTGCCATGCCCTCACCCTGAATCCGAAGTCTAGCTTGTGTTCTCAGACTTCCGTCCTCACTCTACTGGCCCCAAAGCCCTCAAGTTTGGCAATTCCGGACCGACAATGAAGCACTCTGCCGGCCCTCTAGAAAAAATATATTGCCTAATGAGCAGCCCAGGCAGCTTAAATGAGGATAAACCTACACGGCACTCGAATGTACCCAAATTATATAGTCTAACCTGGGCACTAATGCACTGTCTGACACAACCTGAGCCCGGACCTGCTGACCAACACCCAGACAGCTGACCGCGCGCTGAGCACATCAGACCCGCCATGGCCTTAGGTCATCATCTCTTCCCTACCTCAGTTTTCAGGCTTCAGAACCTAGACCTTATCTCCAATCACTGCCCACGGGTGACTGTGATGCAGAAATCAGAACTCTTCCTGACCCATGGTAAGAAACCTTGTGGTTGGCATGTTGTCCAACGTTCAGTGTAGGAGAAACCAGCATTCACCCTGAGGCCCCGCCCATTCTTGAGTGCGACGAGAGCATAAACACGCATTGTGACCTCAGCGTGAGTCCTGTCCTCTAGTAAGTCCTCTCAGTGGCTGGACCATTAGATGTCATAATGGGCTTGACATGTCCCTAGTCCCCAATTTTTAACCAGATTTCTGGTTGTCCAGTCGCCACACCCCAGGGCTCTACTCTGGAATCCCTCATTTGGTGGGACATCTGAGGTTGAAAAACAAAATGAAACAAATCGACAACAACAACAAAAAAACGGACTTCTTCCATCCCCAGAATGACCCCAAACTCTTTGGACGGGACCGAACCCCCAGAGAGTAAGACTCGTCCATTTCCCATGAAGTCACCCGGCAATTTCACGACCATGAGTGACACGATATCCAGAGACAAAAACTTGAGCAAGAGCCTCACACTCGCCCTTTTTTCATGTCCCGAAGTGTTCTCCTCATGGTCTGTAGATCAGTCCTGCCATACCTATGACCCAAAACATAAGCCGAGTTTGTGTTTTCAGACAACTGTCCAAACAGCTCTGGCCTACACACCCTACAGGCTCAGGGCCCTGGAGCCAAACCTGAGGACTGTACTTGCCCTCTCCAAGGGAATTGTATGTGCCCATTCCAATGGCCACAACCCTACTAGTAGGATAACCTCCAAAGTCCCTGAGGCCATCCCAATAGTTGTGGCTTCCCAGGACAAACAGGGGCAATCTGAGCCCATCTGAGCACCTACCTGCACTCAGTCCCGTAGACTGATGTCCCCAGAGGTAAAAAGGAACGAACAGGCCCCTAGGCACTAATCGGATCCATTGCTTTGGTTTCCAGGCATCTCTCCTCAGAGGCCTGGATTTCAATACGAGCATATGGCTGTTTCTTGACTCACCCATCAGAACAAATCTCATCTACACATGGGAAACATGCACGTTGGAGCTGTGTCAAAGCCTCTGTTTAGGAGAACCCTTCAGGGCCCCAGTGCCACCGCTTCATTCCAAGGTCTCCATAGACACAAAAACATATTAGGACATATCCACAGGAGAGTCCATTTCAACTCAGCCTCCTCGGTTGCCCCCCACATCCAGCAGATCTAACCTGTCTTGTTGCTTGGAGACAATTGGAATGCGAGGTGGGCTACCCATCCATCCATCCTTAGAACCCTGCTCGGAATCGTTGGTCTGGAGCCAACCAAGAGGTCTCAATTGTCCTGCAGAAGAATCTTTGCAGTTTGGAGCTTCTCACAACTCCCATCGTGGGAAAACCCCCATGTCCTCGTGATCCAACCCCCTTCAAGAAAGGGCCATCAGGGCAGAAAGTCCAAACTGAGCGATCGTCTGATCCTTGCCCTGACTTCAGATGCACGAGATCTCGATTGAGGTCTGTAGATTGTGCCTGCCATATCCTCACCCAGATACCTAGTCCTAGCTTGGGTTCTCAGACTCCGTCCTCAGACTACTGGCCCACAAGCCCTCCAGTTGGGCAATCCAGAACTACAATGCCGCACTCTGCCTGCCCTACAGAAGTAAAACATTGCCCTCAGGGCTACCCCGAAACCGCAAATGAGGATCAACCTGCACGCCATTCGGTTGTACCCCAAACATATAGGCTGACCTGGGCACTATTTCCCCTTCTGACCCAGCCTGAGCCTGGACCTCCTGGTCCCACCCAGACAGCTGGCTGCACACTGAGCACATCGGACCCGCCATGGCCTTAGGTCGTCATCTCTTCCCAACTGCGGTTTTCAGGCTCCAGAACCTAGACCTTATCTCCAACCACTGCCCAGGGTTGAAAATGATGCAGAAATCAGAACTCTTTCCCCATGGCAAGAAACCTTGTGGTTGGCATGTTGTCCAACGTTCAGTGTAGTTGAAACAAGCGTGGCCCATGAGGCCCAGCCCATGCTTGCGGGCCACATTGGTCACAAACACACATTGTGACCCTCAGCCTGAGCCCAGTCCTCAGGTAAGGCCTCTCAGGGCCTATATGAAGAGACAGCATATTGGGCTTGCCATGCCCCTAGGCCCCAATTTTTAACCATAGTTCGGGTTCTCCCTTCACTCTTCCCCAGGGCTCTGCTTTGGAATTCCTCTTTTGGTGGGACACCTGAGGTAACAAACCTGAAAGGAGTCCTCCCATCCCACAGATGGACGAAAAACAATTGAGATCGGGCCAAATCCACAGAGAGGAAGATTCGTCCATGGCCCAAGAGAACTCCCCAACATTCAACGGCCATCGCTGAAACAAAAGTCAGAGACAAAAGCCTGAGCACGCTCCTCAGACTCGCTCATTCTTCATATCCTGAAGACTTCTTCTCATGGTTTGTAGATCGGGCGTGCCATACCTACGTCCCCATACTTAAGCTGAGTTTGTGTTTTCAGTCTTCTGTCCTCAAAGTCCTGGGCCACACTGCCTCCAGGCTGGGGCCCCTGGAGACCCACAATACGACTGCCCCCACCCAATCCATGGGAAATCTGCCCGTTCCATTGTCAAAAATCTTACAAATTAGGAGAACCCTCCAAAGTCCCTGAGGCCATCCCAATAGTGTAGGTCATCCGGGACAAAAAAGGGCGGTTGATACCGGCTGAGCATCTACCTCCACTCATCTACCTCCACTCATACCAAGAAGATTGAACCAGACAGGACCCGAGGCCATTATCGGATCCATTGCTTTGGTTTACAGGCATGTCTCCTCAAAAGCCTGGATTCCAATACCAGCAGAGGGGATTTCCTGAGGCACCCATCAGAACAAATCTCGTCTCCACAAGGAAACTTGTGCATGGGAGCTATGCCAAAGCTTAGGAGAATACTTCAGGATCCCGGTGCCACCAACCATTCCAAGGCCCTCATGGACACAAACACACGTTAGGACCCATCCTCTGGAAAGTGCATTTCAACTCGGCCACCCCGGTTGCTCCCGCAGATCCATTAGATCTAAACTGTCTTGTTGCTAGGAGACAATTGGAAGGCGAGGCGGACTTCCCAGGAATCCATCCTCGAACGGTGCTCTGGAGTCATTCCATATGGGATGTCCTGGAGCTGTCCAACAGGTCTCAATTGTCCCGCAGAAGGAATCCTTGAAGGGGGCATCCCACATCTCCCAACGTGGAAAACCTCCATGGCCTCGAGATTCCGCTCCCTTTATGAAGGGGCCGTCATTCACAGAAACTCCAACCTGAGCCAACGTCGGATCCTCGCCCTGACTTCAGATGCATGAGATATTGGTTCAGATCTGCAGGGGGTACCTGCCGTGCCCTCACCCTGAATCCGAAGTCTAGCTTGTGTTCTCAGACTTCCGTCCTCACTCTCCTGGCCCCGAAGCCCTCAAGTTTGGCAATTCCGGACGGACAATGAGGCACACTGCCTTCCCTCTAGAAAAAATATATTGCCTAATGAGCCGCCCAGGCAGCTTAAATGAGGATAAACCTACACGGCACTCGAATGTACCCAAATTATATAGTCTAACCTGGGCACTAATGCACTGTCTGACACAACCTGAGCCCGGACCTGCTGACCAACACCCAGACAGCTGACCGCACGCTGAGCACATCAGACCCGCCATGGCCTTAGGTCATCATCTCTTCCCTACCTCAGTTTTCAGGCTTCAGAACCTAGACCTTATCTCCAATCACTGCCCACGGGTGAATGTGATGCAGAAATCAGAACTCTTCCTGACCCATGGTAAGAAACCTTGTGGTTGGCATGTTGTCCAACGTTCAGTGTAGGAGAAACCAGCATTCACCCTGAGGCCCCGCCCATTCTTGAGTGCGACGAGAGCATAAACACGCATTGTGACCTCAGCGTGAGTCCTGTCCTCTAGTAAGTCCTCTCAGTGGCTGGACCATTAGATGTCATAATGGGCTTGACATGTCCCTAGTCCCCAATTTTTAACCAGATTTCTGGTTGTCCAGTCGCCCCACCTCAGGGCTCTACGCTGGAATCCCTCATTTGGTGGGACATCTGAGGTTGAAAAACAAAATAAAACAAATCGACAACAACAACAAAACGGACTTCTTCCATCCCCAGAATGACCCCAAACTCTTTGGACGGGACCGAATCCCCAGAGAGTAAGACTCGTCCATTTCCCATGAAGTCACCCGGCAATTTCACGACCATGAGTGACACGATATCCAGAGACAAAAACTTGAGCAAGAGCCTCACACTCGCCCTTTTTTCATATCCCGAAGTGTTCTCCTCATGGTCTGTAGATCAGTCCTGCCATACCTATGACCCAAAACATAAGCCGAGTTTGTGTTTTCAGACAACTGTCCAAACAGCTCTGGTCTACACACCCTACAGGCTCAGGGCCCTGGAGCCAAACCTGAGGACTGTACTTGCCCTCTCCAAGGGAATTATATGTGCCCATTCCAATGGCAACAACCCTACTAGTAGGATAACCTCCAAAGTCCCTGAGGCCATCCCAATAGTTGTGGCTTCCCAGGACAAACAGGGGCAATCTGAGCCCATCTGAGCACCTACCTGCACTCAAACCCGTAGACTGATGTCCCCAGAGGTAAAAAGGAACGAACAGGCCCCTAGGCACTAATCGGATCCATTGCTTTGGTTTCCAGGCATCTCTCCTCAGAGGCCTGGATTTCAATACCAGCATATGGCTGTATCTTGACTCACCCATCAGAACAAATCTCATCTACACATGGGAAACATGCACGTTTGAGCTGTATCAAAGCCTCTGTTTAGGAGAACCCTTCAGGGCCCCAGGGCCACCGCTTCATTCCAAGGTCTCCATAGACACAAAAACCTATTAGGACACATCCACAGGAGAGTCCATTTCAACTCAGCCTCCTTGGTTGCCCCCCACATCCAGCAGATCTAACCTGTCTTGTTGCTTGGAGACAATTGGAATGCGAGGTGGGCTACCCAGCCATCCATCCTTAGAACCCTGCTCGGAATCGTTGGCCTGGAGCCAACCAACAGGTCTCAATTGTCCTGCAGAAGAATCTTAGCAGTTTGGAGCTTCTCACAACTCCCATCGTGCGAAAACCCCCATGTCCTCGTGATCCAACCCCCTTCAAGAAAGGGCCATCAGGGCAGAAAGTCCAAACTGAGCGATCGTCTGATCCTTGCCCTGACTTCAGATGCACGAGATGTCTATTGAGGTCTGTAGATTGTGCCTGCCATATCCTCACCCAGACACCTAGGCCTAGCTTGGGTTCTCAGACTCCGTCCTCAGACTACTGGCCCACAAGCCCTCCAGTTGGGCAATCCAGAACTACAATGCCGCACTCTGCCTGCCCTACAGAAGTAAAACATTGCCCTCAGGGCTACCCAGAAACCGCAAATGAAGATCAACCTGTACGCCATTCGGCTGTACCCCAAACATATAGGCTGACCTGGGCACTATTTCCCCTTCTGACCCAGCCTGAGCCTGAACCTCCTGGTCCCACCCAGACAGCTGGCCGCACACTGAGCACATCGGACCCGCCATGGCCTTAGGTCGTCATCTCTTCCCAACTGCGGTTTTCAGGCTCCAGAACCTAGACCTTATCTCCAACCACTACCCAGGGTTGAAAATGATGCAGAAATCAGAACTCTTTACCCATGGCAAGAAACCTTGTGGTTGGCATGTTGTCCAACGTTCAGTGTAGTTGAAACAAGCGTGGCCCATGAGGCCCAGCCCATGCATGCGGGCCACATTGGTCAGAAACACACATTGTGACCCTCAGCCTGAGCCCAGTCCTCAGGTAAGGCCTCTCAGGGCCTATATGAAGAGACAGCATATTGGGCTTGCCCTGCCCCTAGGCCCCAATTTTTAACCATAGTTCGGTTCTTCCCTTCACTCTTCCCCAGGGCTCTGCTTTGGAATTCCTCTTTTGGTGGGACACCTGAGGTAACAAACCTGAAAGGAGTCCTCCCATCCCACAGATTGACGAAAAACAATTGGGATCGGGCCAAATCCACAGAGAGGAAGATTCGTCCATGGCCCATGAGACCTCCACAACATTCCACGGCCATCGCTGAAACAAAATCCAGAGACAAAAGCCTGAGAAAGCTCCTCAGACTCGCTCATTCATCATGTCCTGAAGAGTTCTTCTCATGGTTTGTAGATTGGGCGTGCCATAACTACGTCCCCAAACTTAAGCTGAGTTTGTGTTTTCAGTCTTCTGTCCTCAAAGTCCTGGGCCACACTCCCTCCAGGCTGGTGTCCCTGGAGCCACACATTAGGACTGCCCCTACCCAATCCATGGGAATTCTGCCCATTCCATTGTCAAAAATCGTACAAATTAGGAGAACCCTCCAAAGTCCCTGAGGCCATCCCAATAGTGTAGGTCATCCGGGACAAAAAAGGGCGGTTGATACCGGCTGAGCATCTACCTCCACTCATCTACCTCCACTCATACCAAGAAGATTGAACCAGACAGGACCCGAGGCCATTATCGGATCCATTGCTTTGGTTTACAGGCATGTCTCCTCAAAAGCCTGGATTCCAATACCAGCAGAGGGGATTTCCTGAGGCACCCATCAGAACAAATCTCGTCTCCACAAGGAAACTTGTGCATGGGAGCTATGCCAAAGCTTAGGAGAATACTTCAGGGTCCTGGTGCCACCTCCCCATTACAAGGCCCTCATGGACACAAACACACGTTAGGACCCATCCTCTGGAAAGTGCATTTCAACTCAGCCATCCCGGTTGCTCCCGAAGATCCATTAGATCTAAACTGTCTTGTTGCTAGGAGACAATTGGAAGGCGAGGCGGACTTCCCAGGAATCCATTTTCGAACGGTGCTCTGGAGTCATTCCATATGGGATGTCCTGGAGCTGTCCAAAAGGTCTCAATTGTCCCGCAGAAGGAATCCTTGAAGGGGGCATCCCACATCTCCCAACGTGGAAAACCTCCATGTCCTCGAGATTTCGCTCCCTTCATGAAGGGGCCGTCATGCACAGAAACTCCAACCTGAGCCAACGTGGGATCCTCGCCCTGACTTCAGATGCAGGAGATATTGGTTCAGATCTGCAGGTGGTACCTGCCGTGCCCTCACCCTGAATCCGAAGTCTAGCTTGTGTTCTCAGACTTCCGTCCTCACTCTCGTGGCCGCGAAGCCCTCAAGTTTGGCAATTCCGGACCGACAATGAAGCACTCTGCCTGCCCTCTAGAAAAAATATATTGCCTAATGAGCAGCCCAGGCAGCTTAAATGAGGATAAACCTACACGGCACTCGAATGTACCCAAATTATATAGTCTAACCTGGGCACTAATGCACTGTCTGACACAACCTGAGCCCGGAGCTGCTGACCAACACCCAGACAGCTGACCGCACGCTGAGCACATCAGACCCGCCATGGCCTTAGGTCATCATCTCTTCCCTTCCTCAGTTTTCAGGCTTCAGAACCTAGACCTTATCTCCAATCACTGCCCACGGGTGACTGTGATGCAGAAATCAGAACTCTTCCTGACCCATGGCAAGAAACCTTGTGGTTGGCATGTATCCAACCTTCAGATTAGGTGAAACCATCATTCACCCTGAGGCCCCGCCCATTTTGAGTGCGACGAGAGCATATACACGCATTGTGACCTCAGCGTGGGTCCTGTCCTCTAGTAAGTCCTCTCAGTGGCTGGACCATTGGATGTCATAATGGGCTTGACATGTGCTTAGTCCCCAATTTTTAACCAGATTACTGGTTGTCCAGTCGCCCCACCCCAGGGCTCTAATCTGGAATCCCTCATTTGGTGGGACATCTGTGGTTGAAAAACAAAATGAAACAAATCGACAACAACAAAAAAACGGACTTCTTCCATCCCCAGAATGACCCCAAACTCTTTGGAACGGACCGAACCCCCAGAGAGTAAGACTCGTCCATTTCCCATGAAGTCACCCGGCAATTTCACGACCATGAGTGACACGATATCCAGAGACAAAAACTTGAGCAAGAGCCTCACACTCGCCCTTTTTTCATATCCCGAAGTGTTCTCCTCATGGTCTGTAGATCAGTCCTGCCATACCTATGACCCAAAACATAAGCCGAGTTTGTGTTTTCAGACAACTGTCCAAACAGCTCTGGCCTACACACCCTACAGGCTCAGTGCCCTGGAGCCAAACCTGAGGACTGTACTTGCCCTCTCCAAGGGAATTGTATGTGCCCATTCCAATGGCCACAACCCTACTAGTAGGATAACCTCCAATGTCCCTGAGGCCATCCCAATAGTTGTGGCTTCCCAGGACAAACAGGGGCAATCTGAGCCCATCTGAGCACCTACCTGCACTCAGACCCGTAGACTGATGTCCCCAGAGGTAAAAAGGAACGAACAGGCCCCTAGGCACTAATCGGATCCATTGCTTAGGTTTCCAGGCATCTCTCCTCAGAGGCCTGGATTTCAATACCAGCATATGGCTGTTTCTTGACTCACCCATCAGAACAAATCTCATCTACACATGGGAAACATGCACGTTGGAGCTGTGTCAAAGCCTCTGTTTAGGAGAACCCTTCAGGGCCCCAGGGCCACCGCTTCATTCCAAGGTCTCCATAGACACAAAAACATATTAGGACACATCCACAGGAGAGTCCATTTCAATGCAGCCTCCTCGGTTGCCCCCCACATCCAGCAGATCTAACCTGTCTTGTTGCTTGGAGACAATTGGAATGCGAGGTGGGCTACCCAGCCATCCATCCTTAGAACCCTGCTCGGAATCGTTGGCCTAGAGCCAACCAACAGGTCTCAATTGTCCTGCAGAATCTTTGCAGTTTGGAGTATCTCACAACTCCCATCGTGGGAAAACCCCCATGTCCTCGTGATCCAACACCCTTCAAGAAAGGGCCATCAGGGCAGAAAGTCCAACCTGTGCGATCGTCTGATCCTTGCCCTGACTTCAGATGCACGAGATCTCTATTGAGGTCTGTAGATTGTGCCTGCCATATCCTCACCCAGAAACCTAGGCCTAGCTTGGGTTCTCAGACTCCATCCTCAGACTACTGGCCCACATGCCCTCCAGTTGGGCAATCCAGAACTACAATGCCGCACTCTGCCTGCCTTACAGAAGTCAAACATTGCCCTCAGGGCTACCCCGAAACCGCAAATGAGGATCAACCTGCACGCCATTCGGCTGTACCCCAAACATATAGGCTGACCTGGGCACTATTTCCCCTTCTGACCCAGCCTGAGCCTGGACCTCCTGTCCCACCCAGACAGCTGGCCGCACACTGAGCACATCGGACCCGCCATGGCCTTAGGTCGTCATCTCTTCCCAACTGCGGTTTTCAGGCTCCAGAACCTAGACCTTATCTCCAACCACTGCCCAGGGCTGAAAATGATGCAGAAATCAGAACTCTTTCCCCATGGCAAGAAACCTTGTGGTTGGCATGTTGTCCAACGTTCAGTGTAGTTGAAACAAGCGTGGCCCATGAGGCCCAGCCCATGCTTGCCGGCCACATTGGTCACAAACACACATTGTAACCCTCAGCCTGAGCCCAGTACTCAGGTAAGGCCTCTCAGGGCCTATATGAAGAGACAGCATATTGGGCTTGCCATGCCCCTAGGCCCCAATTTTTAACCATCGTTCGGGTTGTCCCTTCACTCTTCCCCAGGGCTCTGCTTTGGAATTCCTCTTTTGGTGGGACACCAGAGGTAACAAACCTGAAAGGAGTCCGCCCATTCCACAGATTGACGAAAAACAATTGGGATCGGGCCAAATCCACAGAGAGGAAGATACGTCCATGGCCTATGAGACCACCACAACATTCCACGGCCATCGCTGAAACAAAATCCAGAGACAAAAGCCTGAGCAAGCTCCTCAGACTCGCTCATTCTTCATATCCTGAAGAGTTCTTCTCATGGTTTGTAGATCGGGCGTGCCATACCTACGTCCCCAAACTTAAGCTGAGTTTGTGTTTTCAGTCTTCTGTCCTCAAAGTCCTGGGCCACACTCCCTCCAGGCTGGGGCCCCTGGAGCCACACATTAGGACTGCCCCCACCCAATCCATGGGAATTCTGCCCATTCCATTGTCAAAAATCGTACAAATTAGGAGAACCCTCCAAAGTCCCTGAGGCCATCCCAATAGTGTAGGTCGCCCGGGACAAAAAAGGGCGGTTTATACTGGCTGAGCATCTACCTCCACTCATCTACCTCCACTCATACCAAGAAGATTGAACCAGACAGGACCCGAGGCCATTATCGGATCCATTGCTTTGGTTTACAGGCATGTCTCCTCAAAAGCCTGCATCCAATACCAGCAGAGGGGAGTTCCTGAGGCACCCATCAAAACAAATCTCGTCTCCACAAGGAAACTTGTGCATGGGAGCTATGCCAAAGCTTAGGAGAATACTTCAGGGTCCCGGTGCCACCTCCCCATTCCAAGGCCCTCATGGACACAAACACACGTTAGGACCCATCCTCTGGAAAGTGCATTTCAACTCAGCCACCCCGGTTGCTCCCGCAGATCCATTAGATCTAAACTGTCTTGTTGCTAGGAGACAATTGGAAGGCGAGGCGGTCTTCCCAGGCATCCATCCTCGAATGGTGCTCTGGAGTCATTCCATATGGGATGTCCTGGAGCTGTCCAACAGGTCTCAATTGTCCCGCAGAAGGAATCCTTGAAGGGGGGCATCCCACATCTCCCAACGTGGAAAACCTCCATGGCCTCGAGATTCCGCTCCCTTCATGAAGGGGCCGTCATGCACAGAAACTCCAACCTGAGCCAACGTCAGATCCTCGCTCTGACTTCAGATGCATGAGATATTGGTTCAGATCTGCAGGGGGTACCTGCCGTGCCCTCACCCTGAATCCGAAATCTAGCTTGTGTTCTCAGACTTCCGTCCGCACTCTCCTGGCCCCGAAGCCCTCAAGTTTTGCAATTCCGGACCGACAATGAAGCACTCTGCCTGCCCTCTAGAAAAAATATATTGCCTAATGAGCTGACCAGGCAGCTTAAATGAAGATAAACCTACACGACACTGGAATGTACCCAAATTATATAGTCTAACCTGGGCACTAATGCACTGTCTGACACAACCTGAGCCCGGACCTGCTGACCAACACCCAGACAGCTGACCGCACCCTGAGCAC
The DNA here is from genome assembly GCF_964662115.1 of Mustela nivalis. Classification (NCBI taxonomy): domain Eukaryota; kingdom Metazoa; phylum Chordata; class Mammalia; order Carnivora; family Mustelidae; genus Mustela; species Mustela nivalis. The sequence continues at coordinate 332,340 of NW_028136374.1, forward strand.
ATCAGACCCGCCCTGGCCTTAGGTCATCATCTCTTCCCTACCTCAGTTTTCAGGCTTCAGAACCTAGACCTTATCTCCAATCACTGCCCACGGGTGACTGTGATGCAGAAAACAGAACTCTTCCTGACCCATAGCAAGAAACCTTGTGGTTGGCATGTTGTCCAATGTTCAGTGTAGGAGAAAACAGCATTCACCCTGAGGCCCCGCCCATTTTTGAGTGCGAAGAGAGCATAAACACGCATTGTGACCTCAGCGTGAGTCCTGTCCTCTAGTAAGTCCTCTCAGTGGCTGGACCATTAGATGTCATAATGGGCTTGACATGTCCCTAGTCCCCAATTTTGAACCAGATTTCTGGTTGTCCAGTCGCCCCACCTCAGGGCTCTACGCTGGAATCCCTCATTTGGTGGGACATCTGAGGTTGAAAAACAAAATGAAACAAATCAACAACAACAAAAAAACGGACTTCTTCCATCCCCAGAATGACCCCAAACTCTTTGGACGGGACCGAACCCCCAGAGAGTAAGACTCGTCCATTTCCCATGAAGTCACCCGGCAATTTCACGACCATGAGTGACACGATATCCAGAGACAAAAACTTGAGCAAGAGCCTCACACTCGCCCTTTTTTCATATCGCGAAGTGTTCTCCTCATGGTCTGTAGATCAGTCCTGCCATACCTATGACCCAAAACATAAGCCGAGTTTGTGTTTTCAGACAACTGTCCAAACAGCTCTGGCCTACACACCCTACAGGCTCAGGGCCCTGGAGCCAAACCTGAGGAATGTACTTGCCCTCTCCAAGGGAATTGTATGTGCCCATTCCAATGGCCACAACCCTACTAATAGGATGACCTCCAAAGTCCCTGAGGCCATCCCAATAGTTGTGGCTTCCCAGGACAACAGGGGCAATCTGAGCCCATCTGAGCACCTACCTGCACTCAGACCCGTACACTGATGTCCCCAGAACGAAAAAGGAACGGACAGGCCCCAAGCACTAATCGGATCCATTGCTTTGGTTTCCAGGAAACTCTCCTCAGAGGCCTGGATTTCAATACCAGCATATGGCTGTTTCTTGACTCACCCATCAGAACAAATCTCATCTACACATGGGAAACATGCACGTTGGAGCTGTGTCAAAGCCTCTGTTTAGGAGAACCCTTCAGGGCCCCAGGGCCACCGCTTCATTCCAAGGTCTCCATAGACACAAAAACATATTAGGACACATCCACAGGAGAGTCCATTTCAACTCAGCCTCCTCGGTTGCCCCCCACATCCAGCAGATCTAACCTGTCTTGTTGCTTGGAGACAATTGGAATGCGAGGTGGGCTACCCAGCCATCCATCCTTAGAAGCCTGCTCTGAATCGTTGGCCTGGAGCCAACCAACAGGTCTCAATTGTCCTGCAGAAGAATCTTTGCAGTTTGGAGCTTCTCACAACTCCCATCGTGGGAAAACCCCCATGTCCTCATGATCCAACCCCCTTCAAGAAAGGGCCATCAGGGCAGAAAGTCCAACCTGAGCAATCGTCTGATCCTTGCCCTGACTTCAGATGCACGAGATCTCTATTGAGTTCTGTATATTGTGCCTGCCATATCCTCACCCAGAAACCTAGGCCTAGCTTGGGTTCTCAGACTCCGTCCTCAGACTACTGGCCCACAAGCCCTCCAGTTGGGCAATCCAGAACTACAATGCCGCACTCTGCCTGCCCTACAGAAGTAAAACATTGCCCTCATTGCTACCCCGAAACCCCAACTGAAAATCAACCTGCACGCCATTCGGCTGTACCCCAAACATATAGGCTGACCTGGGCACTATTTCCCCTTCTGACCCAGCCTGAGCCTGGACCTCCTGGTCCCACCCAGACAGCTGGCCGCACACTGAGCACATCGGACCCGCCATGGCCTTAGGTCGTCATCTCTTCCCAACTGCGGTTTTCAGGCTCCAGAACCTAGACCTTATCTCCAACCACTACCCAGGGTTGAAAATGATGCAGAAATCAGAACTCTTTCCCCATGGCAAGAAACCTTGTGCTTGGCATGTTGTCCAACGTTCAGTGTAGTTGAAACAAGCGTGGCCCATGAGGCCCAGCCCATGCTTACGGGCCCCATTGGTCACAAACACACATTGTGACCCTCAGCCTGAGCCCAGTCCTCAGGTAAGGCCTTTCAGGGCCTATATGAAGAGACAGCATATTGGGCTTGCCATGTCCCTAGGCCCCAATTTTTAACCATAGTTCGGGGTGTCCCTTCACTCTTCCCCAGGGCTCTGCTTTGGAATTCCTCTTTTGGTGGGACACCAGAGGTAACAAACCAGAAAGGAGTCCTCCCATCCCACAGATTGACGAAAAAGAATTGGGATCGGGCCAAATCCACAGAGAGGAAGATTCGTCCATGGCCCATGAGACCTCCCCAACATTCCACGGCCATCGATGAAACAAAATCCAGAGACAAAAGCCTGAGCAAGCTCTTCAGACTCGCTCATTCTTCACATCCTGAAGAGTTCTTCTCATGGTTTGTAGATCGGGCGTGCCATACCTACGTCCCCAAACTTAAGCTGAGTTTGTGTTTTCAGTCTTCTGTCCTCAAAGTCCTGGGCCAAACTCCCTCCAGGCTGGGGCCCCTGGAGCCACACATTAGGACTGCCCCCACACAATCCATGGGAATTCTGCCCATTCCATTGTAAAAATCCTACAAATTAGGAGAACCCTCCAAAGTCCCTGAAGCCATCCCAATAGTGTAGGTCCCCCGGGACAAAAAAGGGCGGTTGATACCAGCTGAGCATCTACCTCCACTCATCTACCTCCACTCATACCAAGAAGATTGAACCAGACAGGACCCGAGGCCATTATCGGATCCATTGCTTTGTTTTACAGGCATGTCTCCTCAAAAGCCTGCATTACAATACCAGCAGAGGGGATTTCCTGAGGCACCCAACAGAACAAATCTCGTCTCCACAAGGAAACTTGTGCATGGGAGCTAAGCCAAAGCTTAGGAGAATACTTCAGGGTCCCGGTGCCACCTCCCCATTCCAAGGCCCTCATGGACACAAACACACATTAGGACCCATCCTCTGGAAAGTGCATTTCAACTCAGCCACCCCGGTTGCTCCCGCAGATCCATTAGATCTAAACTGTCTTGTTGCTAGGAGACAATTGGAAGGCGAGGCGGACTTCCCAGGCATCCATCTTCGAACGGTGCTCTGGAGTCATTCCATATGGGATGTCCTGGAGCTGTCCAACAGGTCTCAATTGTCCCGCAGAAAGAATCCTTGAGGGGGCATCCCACATCTCCCAACGTGGAAAACCTCCATGGCCTCGAGATTACGCTCCCTTCATGAAGGGGCCGTCATGCACAGAAACTCCAACCTGAGCCAACGTGGGATCCTCGCCCTGACTTCAGATGCATGAGATATTGGTTCAGATCTGCAGGGGGTACCTGCCGTGCCCTCACCCTGAATCCGAAGTCTAGCTTGTGTTCTCAGACTTCCGTACGCACTCTCCTGGCCCCGAAGCCCTCAAGTATGGCAATTCCGGACCGACAATGAAGCACTCTGCCTGCCCTCTAGAAAAAATATATTGCCTAATGAGCTGACCAGGCAGCTTAAATGAAGATAAACCTACACGGCACTCGAATGTACCCAAATTATATAGTCTAACCTGGGCACTAATGCACTGTCTGACACAACCTGAGCCCGGACCTGCTGACCAACACCCAGACAGCTGACCACACACTGAGCACATCAGACCCGCCCTGGCCTTAGGTCATCATCTCTTCCCTACCTCAGTTTTCAGGCTTCAGAACCTAGACCTTATCTCCAATCACTGCCCACGGGTGACTGTGATGCAGAAATCAGAACTCTTCCTGACCCATGGCAAGAAACCTTGTGGTTGGCATGTTGTCCAACGTTCAGTGTAGGAGAAAACAGCATTCACCCTGAGGCCACGCCCATTCTTGAGTGCGACGAGAGCATAAACACGCATTGTGACCTCAGCGTGAGTCCTGTCCTCTAGTAAGTCCTCTCAGTGGCTGGACCATTAGATGTTATAATGGGCTTGACATGTCCCTAGTCCCCAATTTTTAACCAGATTTCTGGTTGTCCAGTCGCCCCACCTCAGGGCTCTACGCTGGAATCCCTCATTTGGTGGGACATCTGAGGTTGGAAAACAAAATGAAACAAATCGACAACAACAAAAAAACGGACTTCTTCCATCCCCAGAATGACCCCAAACTCTTTGAACGGGACCGAACCCCCAGAGAGTAAGACTCGTCCATTTCCCATGAAGTCACCCGGCAATTTCACGACCATGAGTGACACGATATCCAGAGACAAAAACTTGAGCAAGAGCCTCACACTCGCCCTTTTTTCATATCCTGAAGTGTTCTCCTCATGGTCTGTAAATCAGTCCTGCCATACCTATGACCCAAAACATAAGCCGAGTTTGTGTTTTCAGACAACTGTCCAAACAGCTCTTGCCTACACACCCTACAGGCTCAGGGCCCTGGAGCCAAACCTGAGGACTGTACTTGCCCTCTCCAAGGGAATTGTATGTGCCCATTCCAATGGCCACAACCCTACTAGTAGGATAACCTCCAAAGTCCCTGAGGCCATCCCAATAGTTGTGGCTTCCCAGGACAAACAGGGGCAATCTGAGCCCATCTGAGCACCTACCTGCACTCAGACCCCTAGACTGATGTCCCCAGAGGTAAAAAGGAACGAACAGGCCCCCAGGCACTAATCGGATCCATTGCTTTGGTTTCCAGGCATCTCTCCTCAGAGGCCTGGATTTCAATACCAGCATATGGCTGTTTCTTGACTCACCCATCAGAACAAATCTCATCTACACATGGGAAACATGCACGTTGGAGCTGTGTCAAAGCCTCTGTTTAGGAGAACCCTTCAGGGCCCCAGGGCCACCGCTTCATTCCAAGGTCTCCATAGACACAAAAACATATTAGGACACATCCACAGGAGAGTCCATTTCAACTCAGCCTCCTCGGTTGCCCCCCACATCCAGCAGATCTAACCTGTCTTGTTGCTTGGAGACAATTGGAATGCGAGGTGGGCTACCCAGCCATCCATCCTTAGAACCCTGCTCGGAATCGTTGGCTTGGAGCCAACCAACAGGTCTCAATTGTCCTGCAGAAGAATCTTTGCAGTTTGGAGCTTCTCACAACTCCCATCGTGGGAAAACCCCCATGTCCTCGTGATCCAACCTCCTTCAAGAAAGGGCCATCAGGGAACACAGATGCAAAAATACTCAGCAAAATACTAGCCAATAGGATTCAACAGTACATTAAAAAGATTATTCACCACGACCAAGTGGGATTTATTCCAGGGCTGCAAGGTTGGTTCAACATCCGCAAATCAGTCAATGTGATACAACACATCAATAAAAGAAAGAACAAGAACCATATGATACTTTCAATAGATGCTGAAAAAGCATTTGACAAAGTACAGCATCCCTTCCTGATCAAAACTCTTCAAAGTGTAGGGATAGAGGGCACATACCTCAATATCATCAAAGCCATCTATGAAAAACCCACCGCAAATATCATTCTCAATGGAGAAAAACTGAAAGCTTTTCCACTAAGGTCAGGAACACGGCAGGGATGTCCATTATCACCACTGCTATTCAACATAGTACTAGAGGTCCTAGCCTCAGCAATCAGACCACAAAAGAAAATTAAAGGCATCCAAATTGGCAAAGAAGAAGTCAAATTATCACTCTTCGCAGATGATATGATACTATATGTGGAAAACCCAAAAGACACCACTCCAAAACTGCTAGAACTTATACAGGAATTCAGTAAAGTGTCAGGATATAAAATCAATGCACAGAAATCAGTTGCATTTCTCTACACCAACAGCAAGACAGAAGAAAGAGATATTAAGGAGTCAATCCCATTTACAATTGCATCCAAAACCATAAGATACCTAGGAATAAACCTAACCAAAGAGACACAGAAAAAGTACTCATGAAAGAAATTGAGGAAGATACAAAGAAATGGAAAAATGTTCCATGCTCCTGGATTGGAAGAATAAATATTGTGAAAATGTCTATGCTACCCTAAGCAATCTACACATTTAATGCAATTCCTATCAAAGTACCATCCATCTTTTTCAAAGAAATGGAACAAATAATGCTAAAATTTATATGGAACCAGAAAAGACCTCGAATAGCCAAAGGGATATTGAAAAAGAAAGCCAACGTTGGTGGCATCACAATTCCGGACTTCAAGCTCTATTACAAAGCTGTCATCATCAAGACAGCATGGTACTGGCACAAAAACAGACACATAGATCAATGGAACAGAATAGAGAGCCCAGAAATAGACCCTCAAATCTATGGTCAACTCATCTTCGACAAAGCAGGAAAGAATGTCCAATGGAAAAAAGACAGCCTCTTCAATAAATGGTGCTGGGAAAATTGGACAGCCACATGCAGAAAAATGAAATTGGACCATTTCCTTACACCACACACAAAAATAGACTCAAAATGGATGAAGGACCTCAATGTGCGAAAGGAATCCATCAAAATCCTTGAGGAGAACACAGGCAGCAACCTCTTCGACCTCTGTCGCAGCAACATCTTCCTAGGAACAACGCAAAAGGCAAGGGAAGCAAGGGAATAAATGAACTATTGGGATTTCATCAAGATCAAAAGCTTTTGCACAGCAAAGGAAACAGTTAACAAAATCAAAAGACAACTGACAGAATGGGAGAAGATATTTGCAAACGACATATCAGATAAAGGACTAGTGTCCAGAATCTATAAAGAACTTAGCAAACTCAACACCCAAAGAACAAATAATCCAATCAAGAAATGGGCAGAGGACATGAACAGACATTTCTGCAAAGAAGACATCCAGATGGCCAACAGACACATGAAAAAGTGCTCCATATCACTCGGCATCAGGGAAATACAAATCAAAACCACAATGAGATATCACCTCACACCAGTCAGAATGGCTAAAATCAACAAGTCAGGAAATGAGAGATGCTGGCGAGGATGTGGAGAAAGGGGAACCCTCCTACACTGTTGGTGGGAATGCAAGCTGGTGCAGCCACTCTGGAAAACAGCATGGAGGTTCCTCAGAATGTTGAAAATAGAACTGCCCTATGACCCAGCAATTGCACTACTGGGTATTTACCCTAAAGATACAAACGTAGTGATCCAAAGGGGCACATGCACCCGAATGTTTATAGCAGCAATGTCCACAATAGCCAAACTATGGAAAGAACCTAGATGTCCATCAACAGATGAATGGATCAAGAAGATGTGGTATATATACACAATGGAATACTATGCAGCCATCAAAAGAAATGAAATCTTGCCATTTGCGACAACCTGGATGGAACTAGAGCGTATCATGCTTAGCGAAATAAGTCAAGCAGAGAAAGACAACTATCATATGATCTCCCTGATATGAGGAAGTGGTGATGCAACATGGAGGCTTAAGTGGGTAGGAGAAGAATAAATGAAACAAGATGGGATTGGGAGGGAGACAAACCATAAGTGACTCTTAATCTCACAAAACAAACTGAGGGTTGCTGGGGGGAGGGGGTTTGGGAGAAGGGGGTGGGATTATGGACATTGGGGAGGGTATGTGCTTTGGTGAGTGCTGTGAAGTGTGTAAACCTGGTGATTCACAGACCTGTACCCCTGGGGATAAAAATATATGTTTATAAAAAAAAAAAAAAAAAAGAAAGGACAAATACCCAACTTTTGTAGCAACATGGACGGGACTGGAAGAGATTATTATGCTGAGTGAAATAAGTCAAGCAGAGAGAGTCAATTATCATATGGTTTCACTTATTTGTGGAGCATAACAAATAGCATGGAGGACATGGGGAGTTAGAGAGGAGAAGGGAGTTGGGGGAAATTGGAAGGGGAGGTGAACCATGAGAGACTATGGACTCTGAAAAACAATCTGAGGGTTTTGAAGGGGTGGGGGGTGGGAGGTTGGGGTACTAGGTGGTGGGTATTATAAAGGGCACGAATTGCATGGAGCACTGGGTGTGGTGAAAAATAATGAATACTGTTATGCTGAAAATAAAAAATAAATTAAAAAAAAAAAAAAAAGAAAGGGCCATCAGGGCAGAAAGTCCAACCTGAGCGATCGTCTGATCCTTGCCCTGACTTCAGATGCACGAGATCTCGATTTGGGTCTGTAGATTGTGCCTGCCATATCCTCACCCAGAAACCTAGGCCTAGCTTGGGTTCTCAGACTCCGTCCTCAGACTACTGGCCCACAAGCCCTCCAGTTGGGCAATCCAGAACTACAATGCCACACTCTGCCTGCCCTACAGAAGTAAAACATTGCCCTCAGGGCTACCCCGAAACTCCAAATGAGGATCCACCTGCACGCCATTCGGCTGTACCCCAAACATATAGGCTGACCTGGGCACTATTTCCCCTTCTGACCAAGCCTGAGCCTGGACCTCCTGGTCCCACCCAGACAGCTGGCCGCACACTGAGCACATCGGACCCGCCATGGCCTTAGGTCGTCATCTCTTCCCAACTGCGGTTTTCAGGCTCCAGAACCTAGACCTTATCTCCAACCACTGCCCAGGGTTGAAAATGATGCAGAAATCAGAACGCTTTCCCCATGGCAAGAAACCTTGTGGTTGGCATGTTGTCCAACGTTCAGTGTAGTTAAAACAAGCGTGGCCCATGAGGCCCAGCCCATGCTTGCAGGCCACATTGGTCACAAACACACATTGTGACACTCAGCCTGAGCCCAGTCCTCAGGTAAGGCCTCTCAGGGACTATATGAAGAGACAGCATATTGGGCTTGCCATGCCCCTAGGCCCCAATTTTTAACCATCGTTCGGGGTTTCCCTTCACTCTTCCCCAGGGCTCTGCTTTGGAATTCCTCTTTTGGTGGGACACCAGAGGTAACAAACCTGAAAGGAGTCCTCCCATCCCACAGACTGACGAAAAACAATTGGGATAGGGCCAAATCCACAGAGAGGAAGATTCGTCCATGGCCCATGAGACCTCCCCAACATTCCACGGCCATCGCTGAAACAAAATCCAGAGACAAAAGCCTGAGCAAGCGACTCAGACTCGCTCATTCTTCATATCATGAAGAGTTCTTCTCATGGTTTGTAGATCGGGCGTGCCATACCTACGTCCCCAAACTTAAGCTGAGTTTGTGTTTTCAGTCTTCTGTCCTCAAAGTCCTGGGCCACACTCCCTCCACGCTGGGGCTCCTGGAGCCACACATTAGGACTGCCCCCACACAATCCATGGGAATTCTGCCCATTCCATTGTCAAAAATCGTACAAATTAGGAGAACCCTCCAAAGTCCCTGAGGCCATCCCAATAGTGTAGGTCGCCCGGGACAAAAAAGGGCGGTTGATACCGGCTGAGCATCTACCTCCACTCATCTACCTCCACTCATACCAAGAAGATTGAACCAGACAGGACCCGAGGCCATTATCGGATCCATTGCTTTGGTTTACAGGCATGTCTCCTCAAGCCTGGATTCCAATACCAGCAGAGGGGATTTCCTGAGGCACCCATCAGAACAAATCTCGTCTCCACAAGGAAACTTGTGCATGGGAGCTATGCCAAAGCTTAGGAGAATACTTCAGGGTCCCGGTGCCACCTCCCCATACCAAGGCCCTCATGGACACAAACACACGTTAGGACCCATCCTCTGGAAAGTGCATTTCAACTCAGCCACCCCGGTTGCTCCCGCAGATCCATTAGATCTAAACTGTCTTGTTGCTAGGAGACAATTGGAAGGCGAGGCGGACTTCCCAGGCATCCATCCTCGAACGGTGCTCTGGAGTCATTCCATATGGGATGTCCTGGAGCTGTCCAACAGGTCTCAATTGTCCCGCAGAAGGAATCCTTGAAGGGGGCATCGACATCTCCCAGCGTGGAAAACCTCCATGGCCTCGAGATTCCGCTCCCTTCATGAAGGGGCCGTCATGCACAGAAACTCCAACCTGAGCCAACGTCGGATCCTCGCCCTGACTTCAGATGCATGAGATATTGGTTCAGATCTGCAGGGGGTACCTGCCGTGCCCTCACCCTGAATCCGAAGTCTAGCTTGTGTTCTCAGACTTCCGTCCGCACTCTCCTGGCCCCGAAGCCCTCAATTATGGCAATTCCGGACCGACAATGAAGCACTCTGCCTGCTCTCTAGAAAAAAAATATTACATAATGAGGTGACCAGGCAGCTTAAATGAAGATAAACCTACACGGCACTCGAATGTACCCAAATTATATAGTCTAACCTGGGCACTTATGCACTGTCTGACACAACCTGAGCCCGGACCTGCTGACCAACACCCAGCCAGGTGACCGCGCCCTGAGCACATCAAACACGCCCTGGCCTTAGGTCATCATCTCTTCCCTACCTCAGTTTCAGGCTTCAGAACCTAGACCTTATCTCCAATCACTGCCCACGGGGGACATTGATGCAGAAATCAGAACTCTTCCTGACCCATGGCAAGAAACCTTGTGGTTGGCATGTTGTCCAACGTTCAGTGTAGGAGAAAACAGCATTCACCCTGAGGCCCCGCCCATTCCTGAGTGCGATGAGAGCATAAACACGCATTGTGACCTCAGCGTGAGTCCTGTCCTCTAGTAAGTCCTCTCAGTGGCTGGACCATTAGATGTCATAATGGGCTTGACATGTCCCTAGTCCCCAATTTTTAACCAGATTTCTGGTTGTCCAGTCGCCCCACCTCAGGGCTCTACGCTGGAATCCCTCATTTGGTGGGACATCTGAGGTTGAAAAACAAAATGAAACAAATCGACAACAACAAAAAAACGGACTTCTTCCATCCCCAGAATGACCCAAAACTCTTTGGACGGGACCGAACCCCCAGAGAGTAAGACTCGTCCATTTCCCATGAAGTCACCCGGCAATTTCACGACCATGAGTGACACGATATCCAGAAACAAAAACTTGATCAAGAGCCTCACACTCGCCCTTTTTTCATATCCTGAAGTGTTCTCCTTATGGTCTGTAGATCAGTCCTGCCATACCTATGACCCAAAACATAAGCCGAGTTTGTGTTTTCAGACAACTGTCCAAACAGCTCTGGCCTACACACCCTACAGGCTCAGGGCCCTGGAGCCAAACCTGAGGACTGTACTTGCCCTCTCCAAGGGAATTATATGTGCCCATTCCAATGGCCACAACCCTACTAATAGGATAACCTCCAAAGTCCCTGAGGCCATCCCAATAGTTGTGGCTTCCCAGGACAAACAGGGGCAATCTGAGCCCATCTGAGCACCTACCTGCACTCAGACCCGTAGACTGATGTCCCCAGAGGTAAAAAGGAACGAACAGGCCCCTAGGCACTAATCGGATCCATTGCTTTGGTTTCCAGGCTTCTCTCCTCAGAGGCCTGGATTTCAATACCAGCATATGGCTGTTTCTTGACTCACCCATCAGAACAAATCTCATCTACACATGGGAAACATGCACGTTGGAGCTGTGTCAAAGCCTCTGTTTAGGAGAACCCTTCAGGGCCCCAGGGCCACCGCTTCATTCCAAGGTCTCCATAGACACAAAAACATATTAGGACACATCCACAGGAGAGTCCATTTCAACTCAGCCTCCTCGGTTGCCCCCCACATCCAGCAAATCTAACCTGTCTTGTTGCTTGGAGACAATTGGAATGCGAGGTGGGCTACCCAGCCATCCATCCTTAGAACCCTGCTCGGAATCGTTGGCCTGGAGCCAACCAAGAGGTCTCAATTGTCCTGCAGAAGAATCTTTGCAGTTTGGAGCTTGTCACAACTCCCATCGTGGGAAAACCCCCATGTCCTCGTGATCCATCCCCCTTCAAGAAAGGGCCATCAGGGCAGAAAGTCCAACCTGAGCGATCGTCTGATCCTTGCCCTGACTTCAGATGCACGAGATCTCTATTGAGGTCTGTAGATTGTGCCTGCCATATCCTCACCCAGAAACGTAGGCCGAGCTTGGGTTCTCAGACTCCGTCCTCAGACTACTGGCCCACAAGCCCTCCAGTTGGGCAATCCAGAACTACAATGCCGCACTCTGCCTGCCCTACAGAAGTAAAACATTGCCCTCAGGGCTACCCCGAAACCCCAAATGAGGATCAACCTGCACGCCATTCGGCTGTACCCCAAACATATAGGCTGACCTGGGCACTATTTCCCCTTCTGACCCAGCCTGAGCCTGGACCTCCTGGTCCCACCCAGACAGCTGGCCGCACACTGAGCACATCAGACCCGCCATGGCCTTAGGTCGTCATCTCTTCCCAACTGCGGTTTTCAGGCTCCAGAACCTAGACCTTATCTCCAACCACTGCCCAGGGTTGAAAATGATGCAGAAATCAGAACTCTTTCCCCATGGCAAGAAACCTTGTGCTTGGCATGTTGTCCAACGTTCAGTGTAGTTGAAACAAGCGTGGCCCATGAGGCCCAGCCCATGCTTGCGGGCCACATTGGTCACAAACACACATTGTGACCCTCAGCCTGAGCGCAGTCCTCAGGTAAGGCCTCTCAGGGCCTATATGAAGAGACAGCATATTGGGCTTGCCATGACCCTAGGCCCCAATTTTTAACCATAGTTCGGGGTGTCCCTTCACTCTTCCCCAGGGCTCTGCTTTGGAATTCCTCTTTTGGTGGGACACTTGAGGTAACAAACCTGAAAGGAGTCCTCCCATCCCACAGATTGACGAAAAACAATTGGGATCGTGCCAAATCCACAGAGAGGAAGATTCGTCCATGGCCCATGAGACCTCCCCAACATTCCACGGCCATCGCTGAAACAAAATCCAGAGACAAAAGCCTGAGCAAGCGCCTCAGACTCGCTCATTCTTCATATCCTGTAGAGTTCTTCTCATGGTTTGTAGATCGGGCGTGCCATACCTATGTCCCCAAACTTAAGCTGAGTTTGTGTTTTCAGTCTTCTGTCCTCAAAGTCCTGGGCCACACTCCCTCCACGCTGGGGCCCCTGGAGCCACACACTAGGACTGACCCCACCCAATCCATGGGAATTCTGCCCATTCCATTGTCAAAAATCGTACAAATTAGGAGAACCCTCCAAAGTCCCTGAGGCCATTCCAATAGTGTAGGTCGCTCGGGACAAAAAAGGGCGGTTGATACCGGCTGAGCATCTACCTCCACTCATCTACCTCCACTCATACCAAGAAGATTGAACCAGACAGGACCCGAGGCCATTATCGGATCCATTGCTTTGGTTTACAGGCATGTCTCCTCAAAAGCCTGGATTCCAATACCAGCAGAGGGGATTTCCTGAGGCACCCATCAGAACAAAACTCGTCTCCACAAGGAAACTTGTGCATGGGAGCTATGCCAAAGCTTAGGAAAATACTTCAGGGTCCCGGTGCCACCTCCCCATTCCAAGGCCCTCATGGACACAAACACACGTTAGGTCCCATCCTCTGGAAAGTGCATTTCAACTCAGCCACCCCGGTTGCTCCCGCAGATCCATTAGATCTAAACTGTCTTGTTGCTAGGAGACAATTGGAAGGCGAGGCGGACTTCCCAGGCATCCATCCTGGAACGGTGCTCTGGAGTCATTCCATATGGGATGTCCTGGAGCTGTCCAACAGGTCTCAATTGTCCCGCAGAAGGAATCCTTGAAGGGGGCATCCCACATCTCCCAGCGTGGAAAACCTCCATGGCCTCGAGATTCCGCTCCCTTCATGAAGGGGCCGTCATGCACAGAAACTCCAACCTGAGCCAACGTCGGATCCTTGCCCTGACTTCAGATGCATGAGATATTGGTTCAGATCTGCAGGGGGTACCTGCCGTGCCCTCACCCTGAATCCGAAGTCTAGCTTGTGTTCTCAGACTTCCGTCCGCACTCTCCCGGCCTCGAAGCCCTCAAGTATGGCAATTCCGGACCGACAATGAAGCACTCTGCCTGCCCTCTAGAAAAAATATATTGCCTAATGAGCTGACCAGGCAGCTTAAATGAAGATAAACCTACACGGCACTCGAATGTACCCAAATTATATAGTCTAACCTGGGCACTAATGCACTGTCTGACACAACCTAAGCCCGGACCTGCTGACCAACACCCAGCCAGGTGACCGCGACCTGAGCACATCAAACCCGCCCTGGCCTTAGGTCATCATCTCTTCCCTACCTCAGTTTTCAGGATTCAGAACCTAGACCTTATCTCCAATCACTGCCCACGGGGGACTGTGATGCAGAAATCAGAACTCTTCCTGACCCATGGCAAGAAACCTTGTGGTTGGCATGTTGTCCAATGTTCAGTGTAGAAGAAAACAGCATTCACCCTGAGGCCCCGCCCATTCTTGAGTGCGACGAGAGCATAAACAGGCATTGTGACCTCAGCGTGAGTCCTGTCCTCTAGTAGTCCTCTCAGTGGCTGGACCATTAGATGTCATAATGGGCTTGACCTGTCCCTAGTCCCCAATTTTTAACCAGATTTCTGGTTGTAAAGTCGCCCCACCCCAGGGCTCTACTACGGAGTCCCTCATTTGGTGGGACATCTGAGGTTGAAAAACAAAATGAAACAAACCGACAACAACAAAAAAACGGACTTCTTCCATCCCCAGAAGGACCCCAAACTCTTTGGTCGGTACCGAACCCCCAGAGAGTAAGACTCGTCCATTTCCCATGAAGTCACCCGGCAATTTCACGACCATGTGTGACACGATATCCAGAGACAAAAACTTGAGCAAGAGCCTCACACTCGCCCTTTTTTCATATCCCGAAGTGTTCTCCTCATGGTCTGTAGATCAGTCCTGCCATACCTATGACCCAAAACATAAGCCGAGTTTGTGTTTTCAGACAACTGTCCAAACAGCTCTGGCCTACACACCCTACAGGCTCAGGGCCCTGGAGCCAAACCTGAGGACTGTACTTGCCCTCTCCAAGGGAATTGTATGTGCCCATTTCAATGTCCACAACCCTACTAATAGGATAACCTCCAAAGTCCCTGAGGCCATCCCAATAGTTGTGGCTTCCCAGGACAAACAGGGGCATTCTGAGCCCATCTGAGCACCTACCTGCACTCAGACCCCTAGACTGATGTCCCCAGAGGTAAAAAGGAACGAACAGGCCCCTAGGCACTAATCGGATCCATTGCTTTGGTTTCCAGGCATCTCTCCTCAGAGGCCTGGATTTCAATACCAGCATATGGCTGTTTCTTGACTCACCCATCAGAACAAATCTCATCTACACATGGGAAACATGCACGTTGGAGCTGTGTCAAAGCCTCTGTTTAGGAGAACCCTTCAGGGCCCCAGGACCACCGCTTCATTCCAAGGTCTCCATAGACACAAAAACATATTAGGACACATCCACAGGAGAGTCCATTTCCACTCAGCCTCCTCGTTTGCCCCCCACATCCAGCAGATCTAACCTGTCTTGTTGCTTGCAGACAATTGGAATGCGAGGTGGGCTACCCAGCGATCCATCCTTAGAACCCTGCTCGGAAACGTTGGCCTGGAGCCAACCAACAGGTCTCAATTGTCCTGCAGAAGAATCTTTGCAGTTTGGAGCTTCTCACAACTCCCATCGTGGGAAAACCCCCATGTCCTCGTGATCCAACCTTCTTAGAGAATGGGCCATCAGGGCAGAAAGTCCAACCTGAGCGATCGTCTGATCCTTGCCCTGACTTCAGATGCACGAGATCTCTATTGAGGTCTGTAGATTGTGCCTGCCATATCCTCACCCAGAAACCTAGGCCTAGCTTGGGTTCTCAGACTCCGTCCTCAGACTACTGGCCCACAAGCCCTCCAGTTTGGCAATCCAGAACTACAATGCCGCACACTGCCTGCCCTACAGAAGTAAAACATTGCCCTCAGGGCTACCCCGAATCTGCAAATGAGGATCAACCTGCACGCCATTCGGCTGTACCCCAAACATATAGGCTGACCTGGGCACTATTTCCCCTTCTGACCCAGCCTGAGCCTGGACCTCCTGGTCCCACCCAGACAGCTGGCCGCACACTGAGCACATCGGACCCGCCATGGCCTTAGGTCGTCATCTCTTCCCAACTGCGGTTTTCAGGCTCCAGAACCTAGACCTTATCTCCAACCACTGCCCAGGGTTGAAAATGATGCAGAAATCAGAACTCTTTCCCCATGGCAAGAAACCTTGTGCTTGGCATGTTGTCCAACGTTCAGTTTTGTTGAAACAAGAGTGGCCCATCAGGCCCAGCCCATGCTTGCGGGCCACATTGGTCACAAACACACATTGTGACCCTCAGCCTGAGCGCAGTCCTCAGGTAAGGACTCTCAGGGCCTATATGAAGAGACAGCATATTGGGCTTGCCATGCCCTTAGGCCCCAATTTTTAACCATAGTTCGGGGTCTGCCTTCACTCTTCCCCAGGGCTCTGCTTTGGAATTCCTCTTTTGGTGGGACACCAGAGCTAACAAACCTGAAAGGAGTCCTCCCATCCCACAGATTGACGAAAAACAATTGGGATCGGGCCAAATCCACAGAGAGGAAGATTCGTCCATGGCCCATGAGACCTTCCCAACATTCCACGGCCATCGCTGAAAAAAAACCAGAGACAAAAGCCTGAGCATGCGACTCAGACTCGCTCATTCTTCATATCCTGAAGAGTTCTTCTCATGGTTTGTAGATCGGGCGTGCCATACCTACGTCCCCAAACTTAAGCTGACTTTGTGTTTTCAGTCTTCTGTCCTCAAATTCCTGGGCCACACTCCCTCCAGGCTGGGGCCCCTGGAACCACACATTAGGACTGCCCCCACCCAATCCCTGGCAATTCTGCCCATTCCATTGTCAAAAATCGTACAAATTAGGAGAACACTCCTAAGTCCCTGAGGCCATCCCAATAGTGTAGGTCACCCGGGACAAAAAAGGGCGGTTGATACCGGCTGAGCATCTACCTCCACTCATCTACCTCCACTCATACCAAGAAGATTGAACCAGACAGGACCCGAGGCCATTATCGGATCCATTGCTTTGGTTTACAGGCATGTCTCCTCAAAAGCCTGGATTCCAATACCAGCAGAGGGGATTTCCTGAGGCACCCATCAGAACAAATCTCGTCTCCACAAGGAAACTTGTGCATGGGAGCTATGCCAAAGCTTAGGAGAATACTTCAGGGTCCCGGTGCCACCTCCCCATTCCAAGGCCCTCATGGACACAAACACACATTAGGACCCATCCTCTGGAAAGTGCATTTCAACTCAGCCACCCCGGTTGCTCCCGCAGATCCATTAGATCTAAACTGTCTTGTTGCTAGGAGACAATTGGAAGGTGAGGCGGACTTCCCAGGCATCCATCCTCGAACGGTGCTCTGGAGTCATTCCATATGGGATGTCCTGGAGCTGTCCAACAGGTCTCAATTGTCCCGCAGAAGGAATCCTTGAAGGGGGCATCCCACATCTCCCATCGTGGAAAACCACCATGGCCTCGAGATTCCGCTCCCTTCATGAAGGGGCCGTCATGCACAGAAACTCCAACCTGAGCCAACGTTGGATCCTCGCCCTGACTTCAGATGCATGAGATATTGGTTCAGATCTGCAGGGGGTACCTGCCGTGCCCTCACCCTGAATCCGAAGTCTAGCTTGTGTTCTCAGACTTCCGTCCTCACTCTCCTGGCCCTGAAGCCCTGAAGTTTGGCAATTCCGGACCGACAATGAAGCACTCTGCCTGCCCTCTTGAAAAAATATATTGCCTAATGAGCTGACCAGGCAGCTTAAATGAAGATAAACCTACACGGCACTCGAATGTACCCAAATTATATAGTCTAACCTGGGCACTAATGCACTGTCTGACACAACCTGAGCCCGGACCTGCTGACCAACACCCAGACAGCTGACCGCACACTGAGCACATCAGACCTGCCATGGCCTTAGGTCATTATCTCTTCCCTGCCTCAGTTTTCAGGCTTCAGAACCTAGACCTTATCTCCAATCACTGCCCACGGGTGACTGTGATGCAGAAATCAGAACTCTTCCTGACCCATGGCAAGAAACCTTGTGGTTGGCATGTTGTCCAACGTTCAGTGTAGGAGAAAACAGCATTCACCCTGAGGCCCCCCTCATTCTTGAGTGCGATGAGAGCATAAACACGCATTGTGACCTCAGCGTGAGTCCTGTCCTCTAGTAAGTCCTCTCAGTGGCTGGACCATTAGATGTCATAATGGGCTTGACATGTCCCTAGTCCCCAATTTTTAACCAGATTTCTGGTTGTCCAGTCGCCACACCCCAGGGCTCTACTCTGGAATCCCTCATTTGGTGGGACATCTGAGGTTAAAAAACAAAATGAAACAAATCGACAACAACAAAAAAACGGACTTCTTCCATCCCCAGAATGACCCCAAACTCTTTGGACGGGACCGAACCCCCAGAGAGTAAGACTCGTCCATTTCCCATGAAGTCACCCGGCAATTTCACGACCATGAGTGACACGATGTCCAGAGACAAAAACTTGAGCAAGAGCCTCACACTCGCCCTTTTTTCATATCCCGAAGTGTTCTCCTCATGGTCTGTAGATCAGTCCTGCCATACCTATGACCCAAAACATAAGCTGAGTTTGTGTTTTCAGACAACTGTCCAAACAGCTCTGGCCTACACACCCTACAGGCTCAGGGCCCTGGAGCCAAACCTGAGGACCGTACTTGCCCTCTCCAAGGGAATTGTATGTGCCCATTCCAATGGCCACAACCCTACTAATAGGATAACCTCCAAAGTCCCTGAGGCCATCCCAATAGTTGTGGCTTCCCAGGACAAACAGGGGCAATCTGAACCCATCTGAGCACCTACCTGCAATCAGACCCGTAGACTGATGTCCCCAGAGGTAAAAAGGAACGAACAGGCCCCTAGGCACTAATCGGATCCATTGCTTTGGTTTCCAGGCATCTCTCCTCAGAGGCCTGGATTTCAATACCAGCATATGGCTGTTTCTTGACTCACCCATCAGAACAAATCTCATCTACACATGGGAAACATGCACGTTGGAGCTGTGTCAAAGCCTCTGTTTAGGAGAACCCTTCAGGGCCCCAGGGCCACCGCTTCATTCCAAGGTCTCCATAGACACAAAAACATATTAGGACACATCCACGGGAGAGTCCATTTCCACTCAGCCTCCTCGTTTGCCCCCCACATCCAGCAGATCTAACCTGTCTTGTTGCTTGCAGACAATTGGAATTCGAGGTGGGCTACCCAGCGATCCATCCTTAGAACCCTGCTCGGAAACGTTGGCCTGGAGCCAACCAAAAGGTCTCAATTGTCCTGCAGAAGAATCTTTGCAGTTTGGAGCTTCTCACAACTCCCATCGTGGGAAAACCCCCATGTCCTCGTGATCCAACCTTCTTAGAGAATGGGCCATCAGGGCAGAAAGTCCAACCTGAGCGATCGTCTGATCCTTGCCCTGACTTCAGATGCACGAGATCTCTATTGAGGTCTGTAGATTGTGCCTGCCATATCCTCACCCAGAAAGCTAGGCCTAGCTTGGGTTCTCAGACTCCGTCCTCAGACTACTGGCCCACAAGCCCTCCAGTTTGGCAATCCAGAACTACAATGCCGCACACTGCCTGCCCTACAGAAGTAAAACATTGCCCTCAGGGCTACCCCGAAACCCCAAATGAGGATCAACCTGCACGCCATTCGGCTGTAACCCAAACATATAGGCTGACCTGGGCACTATTTCCCCTTCTGACCCAGCCTGAGCCTGGACCTCCTGGTCCCACCCAGACAGCTGGCCGCACTCTGAGCACATCGGACCCGCCATGGCCTTAGGTCGTCATCTCTTCCCAACTGCGGTTTTCAGGCTCCAGAACCTAGACCTTATCTCCAACCACTGCCCAGGGTTGAAAATGATGCAGAAATCAGAACTCTTTCCCCATGGCAAGAAACCTTGTGCTTGGCATGTTGTCCAACGTTCAGTTTTGTTGAAACAAGAGTGGCCCATCAGGCCCAGCCCATGCTTGCGGGCCACATTGGTCACAAACACACATTGTGACCCTCAGCCTGAGCGCAGTCCTCAGGTAAGGACTCTCAGGGCCTATATGAAGAGACAGCATATTGGGCTTGCCATGCCCTTAGGCCCCAATTTTTAACCATAGTTCGGGGTCTCCCTTTACTCTTCCCCAGGGCTCTGCTTTGGAATTCCTCTTTTGGTGGGACACCTGAGGTAACAAACCTGAAAGGAGTCCTCCCATCCCACAGATTGACGAAAAACAATTGGGATCGGGCCAAATCCACAGAAAGGAAGATTCGTCCATGGCCCATGAGACCTTCCCAACATTCCACGGCCATCGCTGAAAAAAAACCAGAGACAAAAGCCTGAGCATGCGACTCAGACTCGCTCATTCTTCATATCCTGAAGAGTTCTTCTCATGGTTTGTAGATCGGGCGTGCCATACCTACGTCCCCAAACTTAAGCTGAGTTTGTGTTTTCAGTCTTCTGTCCTCAAAGTCCTGGGCCACACTCCCTCCAGGCTGGGGCCCCTGGAACCACACATTAGGACTGCCCCCACCCAATCCCTGGCAATTCTGCCCATTCCATTGTCAAAAATCGTACAAATTAGGAGAAACCTCCAAAGTCCCTGAGGCCATCCCAATAGTGTAGGTCGCCCGGGACTAAAAAGGGCCGTTGATACCGGCTGAGCATCTACCTCCACTAATCTACCTCCACTCATACCAAGAAGATTGAACCAGACAGGACCCGAGGCCATTATCGGATCCATTGCTTTGGTTTACAGGCATGTCTCCTCAAAAGCCTGGATTCCAATACCAGCAGAGGGGATTTCCTGAGGCACCCATCAGAACAAATCTCGTCTCCACAAGGAAACTTGTGCATGGGAGCTATGCCAAAGCTTAGGAGAATACTTCAGGGTCCCGGTGCCACCTCCCCATTCCAAGGCCCTCATGGACACAAACACACATTAGGACCCATCCTCTGGAAAGTGCATTTCAACTCAGCCACCCCGGTTGCTCCCGCAGATACATTAGATCTAAACTGTCTTGTTGCTAGGAGACAATTGGAAGGTGAGGCAGACTTCCCAGGCATCCATCCTCGAACGGTGCTCTGGAGTCATTCCATATGGGATGTCCCGGAGCTGTCCAACAGGTCTCAATTGTCCCGCAGAAGGAATCCTTGAAGGGGGCATCCCACATCTCCCAACGTGGAAAACCTCCATGGCCTCGAGATACCGCTCCCTTCATGAAGGGGCCGTCATGCACAGAAACTCCAACCTGAGCCAACGTCGGATCCTCGCCCTGACTTCCGATGCATGAGATATTGGTTCAGATCTGCAGGGGGTAACTGACGTGCCCTCACCCTGAATCCGAAGTTAGCTTGTGTTCTCAGACTTCCGTCCTCACTCTCCTGGCCCCGAAGCCCTCATGTTGGCAATTCCGGACCGACAATGAAGCACTCTGCCTGCCCTCTAGAAAAAATATATTGCCTAAAGAGCTGACCAGGCAGCTTAAATGAAGATAAACCTACACGGCACTCGAATGTACCCAAATTATATAGTCTAACCTGGGCACTAATGCACTGTCTGACACAACCTGAGCCCGGACCTGCTGATCAACACCCAGACAGCTGACCGCACCCTGAGCACATCAGACCCGCCATGGCCTTAGGTCATCATCTCTTCCCTACCTCAGTTTTCAGGCTTCAGAACCTAGACCTTATCTCCAATCACTGCCCACGGGTGACTGTGATGCAGAAATCAGAACTCTTCCTGACCCATGGCAAGAAACCTTGTGGTAGGCATGTTGTCCAACGATCAGTGTAGGAGAAAACAGCATTCACCCTGAGGCCCCGCCCATTCTTGAGTGCGACGAGAGCATAAACATGCATTGTGACCTCAGCGTGAGTCCTGTCCTCTAGTAAGTCCTCTCAGTGGCTGGACCATTAGATGTCATAATGGGCTTGACATGTCCCTAGTCCCCAATTTTTAACCAGATTTCTGGTTGTCCAGTCGCCCCACCCCAGGGCTCTACTCTGGAATCCCTCATTTGGTGGGACATCTGAGGTTGAAAAACAAAATGAAACAAATCGACAACAACAACAAAAAAACGGACTTCTTCCATCCCCAGAATGACCCCAAACTCTTTGGACGGGACCGAACCCCCAGAGTGTAAGACTACTCCCTTTCCCATGAAGTCACCCGGCAATTTCACGACCATGAGTGACACGATATCCAGAGACAAAAACTTGAGCAAGAGCCTCACACTCGCCCTTTTTTCATATCCCGAAGTGTTCTCCTCATGGTCTGTAGATCAGTCCTGCCATACCTATGACCCAAAACATAAGCCGAGTTTGTGTTTTCAGACAACTGTCCAAACAGCTCTGGCCTACACACCCTACAGGCTCAGGGCCCTGGAGCCAAACCTGAGGACTGTACTTGCCCTCTCCAAGGGAATTGTATGTGCCCCTTCCAATGGCCACAACTCTACTAATAGGATAACCTCCAAAGTCCCTGAGGCCATCCCAATAGTTGTGGCTTCCCAGGACAAACAGGGGCAATCTGAGCCCATCTGAGCACCTACCTGCACTCAGACCCGTAGACTGATGTCCCCAGAAGTAAAAAGGAATGAACAGGCCCCTAGGCACTAATCGGATCCATTGCTTAGTTTTCCAGGCATCTCTCCTCAGAGGCCTGGATTTCAATACCAGCATATGGCTATTTCTTTACTCACCCATCAGAACAAATCTCATCTACACATGGGAAACTTCCACGTTGGAGCTGTGTCAAAGCGTCTGTTTAGGAGAACTCTTCAGGGCCCCAGGGCCACCGCTTCATTCCAAGGTCTCCATAGACACAAAAACATATTAGGTCACATCCACAGGAGAGTCCATTTCAACTCAGCCTCCTCGGTTGCCCCCCACATCCAGCAGATCTAACCTGTCTTGTTGCTTGGAGACAATTGGAATGCGAGGTGGGCTACCCAGCCATCCATCCTTAGAACCCTGCTCGGAATCGTTGGCCTGGAGCCAACCAACAGGTCTCAATTGTCCTGCAGAAGAATCTTTGCAGTTTGGAGCTTCTCACAACTCCCATCGTGGGAAAACCCGGATGTCCTCGTGATCCAACCCCCTTCAAGAAAGGGCCATCAGGGCAGAAAGTCCAACCTGAGCGATCGTCTGATCCTTGCCCTGACTTCAGATGCACGAGATCTCTATTGAGGTCTGTAGATTGTGCCTGCCATATCCTCACCCAGAAACCTAGGCCTAGCTTGGGTTCTCAGACTCTGTCCTCAGACTACTGGCCCACAAGCCCTCCAGTTTGGCAATCCAGAACTACAATGCCGCACTCTGCCTGCCCTACAGAAGTAAAACATTGCCCTCAGGGCTACCCCGAAACCCCAAATGGGGATCAACCTGCACGCTAATCGGCTGTACCCCAAACATATAGGCTGACCTGGGCACTATTTCCCCTTCTGACCCAGCCTGAGCCTGGACCTCCTGGTCCCACCCAGACAGCTGGCCGCACACTGAGCACATCGGACCCGCCATGGCCTTAGGTCGTCATCTCTTCCGAACTGCGGTTTTCAGGCTCCAGAACCTAGACCTTATCTCCAACCACTGCCCAGGGTTGAAAATGAAGCAGAAATCAGATCTCTTTCCCCATGGCAAGAAACCTTGTGCTTTGAATGTTGTCCAACGTTCAGTGTAGTTGAAACAAGCGTGGCCCATGAGGCCCAGCCCATGATTGCGGGCCACATTGGTCACAAACACACATTGTGACCCTCAGCCTGAGCCCAGTCCTCAGGTAAGGCCTCTCAGGGCCTATATGAAGAGACAGCATATTGGGCTTGCCATGCCCCTAGGCCCCAATTTTTAACCATAGTTCGGGGTGTCCCTTCACTCTTCCCCAGGGCTCTGCTTTGGAATTCCTCTTTTGGTGGGACACCAGAGGTAACAAACCTGAACGGAGTCCTCCCATCCCACAGATTGACGAAAAACAATTGGGATCGGGCCTAATCCACAGAGAGGGAGATTCGTCCATGCCCCATGAGACCTCCCCAACATTCCACGGCCATCGCTGAAACGAAATCCAGAGACAAAAGCCTGAGCAAGCGCCTCAGACTCGCTCATTCTTCATATCCTGAAGAGTTCTTCTCATGGTTTGTAGATCGGGCGTGCCATACCTACGTCCCCAAACTTAAGCTGAGTTTGTGTTTTCAGTCTTCTGTCCTCAAAGTCCTGGGCCACACTCCCTCCAGGCTGGGGCCCTTGGAGCCACACATTAGGACTGCCCCCACCCAATCCATGGGAATTCTGTGTTTTTCCATTGTCAAAAATCGTACAAATTAGGAGAACCCTCCAAAGTCTTTGAGGCCATCCCAATAGTGTAGATCGCCCGGGACAAAAAATGGCGGTTGATACCGGCTGAGCATCTACTTCCACTCATCTACCTCCACTCATACCAAGAAGATTGGACCAGACAGGACCCGAGGCCATTATCGGATCCATTGCTTTGGTTTACAGGCACGTCTCCTCAAAAGCCTGGTTTCCAATACCAGCAGAGGGGATTTCCTGAGGCACCCATCAGAACAAATCTCGTCTCCACAAGGAAACTTGTGCATGGGAGCTATGCCAAAGCTTAGGAGAATACTTCAGGGTCCCGGTGCCACCTCCCCATTCCAAGGCCCTAATGGACACAAACACACATTAGGACCCATCCTCTGGAAAGTGCATTTCAACTCAGCCACCCCGGTTGCTCCCGCAGATCCATTAGATCTAAACTCTCTTGTTGCTAGGAGACAATTGGAAGGCGAGGCGTACTTCCCAGGCATCCATCCTCGAACGGTGCTCTGGAGTCATTCCATATGGGATGTCCTGGAGCTGTCCAACAGGTCTCAATTGTCCCGCAGAAGGAATCCTTGAAGGGGGCATCCCACATCTCCCAACGTGGAAAACCTCCATGGCCTCGAGATTCCGCTCCCTTCATGAAGGGGCCGTCATGCACAGAAACTCCAACCTGAGCCAACGTCGGATCCTCGCCCTGACTTCAGATGCATGAAATATTGGTTCAGATCTGCAGGGGGTACCTGCCGTGCCCTCACCCTGAATCCGAAGTCTAGCTTGTGTTCTCAGACTTCCTTCCTCACTCTCCTGGCCCCGAAGCCCTCAAGTTTGGCAATTCCGGACCGACAATGAAGCACTCTGCCTGCCCTCTAGAAAAAATATATTGCCTAATGAGCTGACCAGGCAGCTTAAATAAAGATAAACCTACACGGCACTCGAATGTACCCAAATTATATAGTCTAACCTGGGCACTAATGCACTGTCTGACACAACCTGAGCCCGGACCTGCTGACCGCACCAGACAGCTGACCGCACCCTGAGCACATCAGACCCGCCATGGCCTTAGGTCATCATCTCTTCCCTACCTCCGTTTTCAGGCTTCAGAACCTAGACCTTATCTCCAATAACTGCCCACGGGTGACTGTGATGCAGGAATCAGAACTCTTCCTGACCCATGGCAAGAAACCTTGTGGTTGGCATGTTGTCCAACGTTCAGTGTAGGAGAAAAGAGCATTCACCCTGAGGCCCCGCCCATTCTTGAGTGCGACGAGAGCATAAACACGCATTGTGACCTCAGCGTGAGTCCTGTCCTCTAGTAAGTCCTCTCAGTGGCTGGATCATTAGATGTCATAATGGGCTTGACATGTCCCTAGTCCCCAATTTTTAACCAGATTTCTGGTTGTCCAGTCGCCCCACCCCAGGGCTCTACTCTGGAATCCCTCATTTGGTGGGACATCTGAGGTTGAAAAACAAAATGAAACAAATCGACAACAACAACAAAAAAACGGACTTCTTCCATCCCCAGAATGACCGCAAACTCTTTGGACGGGACCGAACCCCCAGAGAGTAAGACTCGTCCATTTCCCATGAAGTCACCCGGCAATTTCACGA
This sequence comes from Mustela nivalis, assembly GCF_964662115.1. Classification (NCBI taxonomy): domain Eukaryota; kingdom Metazoa; phylum Chordata; class Mammalia; order Carnivora; family Mustelidae; genus Mustela; species Mustela nivalis. Next base: position 358,185 of record NW_028136374.1, read on the forward strand.
CCATGAGTGACACGATATCCAGAGACAAAAACTTGAGCAAGAGCCTCACACTCGCCCTTTTTTCATATCCCGAAGTGTTCTCCTCATGGTCCGTAGATCATTCGTGCCATACCTATGACCCAAAACATAAGCCGAGTTTGTGTTTTCAGACAACTGTCCAAACAGCTCTGGCCTACACACCCTACAGGCTCAGGGCCCTGGAGCCAAACCTGAGGACTATACATGCCCTCTCCAAGGGAATTGTATGTGCCCATTCCAATGGCCACAACCATACTAATAGGATAACCTCGAAAGTCCCTGAGGCCATCCCAATAGTTGTGGCTTCCCAGGACAAACAGGGGCAAACTGAGCCGATCTGAGCACCTACCTGCACTCAGACCCGTGGACTGATGTCCCCAGAGGTAAAAAGGAACGAACATGCCCCTAGGCACTAATCGGATCCATTGCTGTGGTTTCCAGGCTTCTCTCCTCATAGGCCTGGATTTCATACCAGCATATGGCTGTTTCTTGACTCACCCATCAGAACAAATCTCATCTACACATGGGAAACATGCACGTTGGAGCTGTGTCAAAGCCTCCGTTTAGGAGAACCCTTCAGGGCCCCAGGGCCACCGCTTCATTCCAAGGTCTCCATAGACACAAAAACATATTAGGACACATCCACAGGAGAGTCCATTTCAACTCAGCCTCCTCGGTTGCCCCCCACATCCAGCAGATCTAACCTGTCTTGTTGCTCGGAGACAGTTGGAATGCGAGGTGGGCTACCCAGCCATCCATCCTTAGAACCCTGCTCGGAATCGTTGGCCTGGAGCCAACCAACAGGTCTCAATTGTCCTGCAGAAGAATCTTTGCAGTTTGGAGCTTCTCACAACTCCCATCGTGGGAAAACCCCCATGTCCTCGTGATCCAACCCCCTTCAAGAAAGGGCCATCAGGGCAGAAAGTCCAACCTGAGCAATCGTCTGATCCTTGCCCTGACTTCAGATGCACGAGATCTCTATTGATGTCTGTAGATTGTGCCTGCCATATCTTCACCCAGAAACCTAGGCCTATCTTGGGTTCTCAGACTCCGTCCTCAGACTACTGGCCCACAAGCCCTCCAGTTTGGCAATCCAGAACTACAATGCCGCACTCTGCCTGCCCTACAGAAGTAAAACATTGCCCTCAGGGCTACCCCGAAACCCGAAATGAGGATCAACCTGCAAGCCATTCGGCTGTACCCCAAACATATAGGCTGACCTGGGCACTATTTCCCCTTCTGACCCAGCCTGAGCCTGGACCTCCTGGTCCCACCCAGACAGCTGGCCGCACACTGAGCACATCGGACCCGCCATGGCCTTAGGTCGTCATCTCTTCCGAACTGCGGTTTTCAGGCTCCAGAACCTAGACCTTATCTCCAACCACTGCCCAGGGTTGAAAATGATGCAGAAATCAGAACTCTTTCCCCATGGCAAGAAACCTTGTGCTTGGCATGTTGTCCAACGTTCAGTGTAGTTGAAAGAAGCATGGCCCATGAGGCCCAGCCCATGATTGCGGGCCACATTGGTCCCAAACACACATTGTGACCCTCAGCCTGAGCCCAGTCCTCAGGTAAGGCCTCTCAGGGCCTATATGAAGAGACAGCATATTGGGCTTGCCATGCCCCTAGGCCCCAATTTTTAACCATAATTCGAGGTGTCCCTTCACTCTTCCCCAGGGCTCTGCTTTGGAATTCCTCTTTTGGTGGGACACTTGAAGTAACAAACCTGAACGGAGTCCTCCCATCCCACAGATTGACGAAAAACAATTGGGATCGGGCCAAATCCACAGAGAGGAAGATTTGTGTATGGCCCATGAGATCTCTCCAACATTCCACGGCCATCGCTGAAACAAAATCCAGAGACAAAAGCCTGAGCAAGCGCCTCAGACTCGCTAATTCTTCATATCCTGAAGAGTTCTTCTCATGGTTTGTAGATCGGGCGTGCCATATCTACGTCCCCAAACTTAAGCTGAGTTTGTGTTTTCAGTCTTCTGTCCTCAAAGTCCTGGGCCACACTCCCTCCAGGCTGGGGCCCCTGGAGCCACACATTAGGACTGCCCCCACCCAATCCATGGCAATTCTGCCCATTCCATTGTCAAAAATCGTACAAATTAGGAGAACCCTCCAAAGTCCCTGAGGCCATCCCAATAGAGTAGGTCGCCCGGGACAAAAAAGGGCGGTTGATATCGGCTGAGCATCTACCTCCTCTCATCTACCTCCACTCATACCAGGAAGATTGAACCAGACAGGACCCGAGGCCATTATCGCATCCATTGCTTTGGTTTACAGGCATGTCTCCTCAAAAGCCTGGATTCCAATACCAGCAGAGGGGATTTCCTGAGGCACCCATCAGAACAAATCTCGTCTCCACAAGGAAACTTGTGCATGGGAGCTATGCCAAAGCTTAGGAGAATACTTCAGGGTCCCGGTGCCACCTCCCCATTCCAAGGCCATCATGGACACAAACACACATTAGGACCCATCCTCTGGAAAGTGCATTTCAACTGAGCCACCCCGGTTGCTCCCGCAGATCCATTAGATCTAAACTGTCTTGTTGCTAGGAGACAATTGGAAGGCGAGGCGGACTTCCCAGGCATCCATCCTCGAATGGTGCTCTGGAGTCATTCCAAATGGGATGTCCTGGAGCTGTCCAACAGGTCTCAATTGTCCCGCAGAAGGAATCCTTGAAGGGGGCATCCCACATCTCCCAACGTGGAAAACCTCCATGGCCTCGAGATTCCGCTCCCTTCATGAAGGGGCTGTCATGCACAGAAACTCCAACCTGAGCGAACGTCGGATCCTTGCCCTGACTCAGGTGCATGAGATATTGGTTCAGATCTGCAGCGGGTACCTGCCGTGCCCTCACCCTGAATCCGAAGTCTAGCTTGTGTTCTCAGACTTCCTTCCTCACTCTCCTGGCCCCGAAGCCCTCATGTTTGGCAATTCCGGACCGACAATGAAGCACTCTGCCTGCCCTCTAGAAAAAATATATTGCCTAATGAGCTGACCAGGCAGCTTAAATGAAGATAAACCTACACGGCACTCGAATGTACCCAAATTATATAGTCTAACCGGGGCACTAATGCACTGTCTGACACAACCTGAGCCCGGACCTGCTGACCAACACCCAGACAGCTGACCGCACCCTGAGCACATCAGACCCGTCATGGCCTTAGATCATCATCTCTTCCCTACCTCCGTTTTCAGGCTTCAGAACCGAGACCTTATCTCCAATCACTGCCCACGGGTGACTGTGATGCAAAAATCAGAAATCCTCCTTACCCATGGCAAGAACCCTTGTGGTTGGCACGTTGTCCAACGTTCAGTGTAGAAAAAACCAGCATTCACCCTGAGGCCCCGCCCATTCTTGCGTGCGACAAGGGCATACATACGCATTGTGACCCTCAGCATGAGTCCTGTCCTCTAGTAAGTCCTCTCAGTGGCTGGACCATTAGATGTCATAATGGGCTTGACATGTCCCTAGGCCCCAATTTTTAACCAGATTTCTGATTGTCCAGTCGCCCCTCCCCAGGGTTCCACTCTGGAATCCCTCATTTGGTGGGACACCTGAGGTTAAAAAAGAAAACAACAACAACAACAACAACAACAACAAAACAGACTTCTTCCAACCCACAAAATGACCCCAAACTCTTTGGACGGGGCCAAACCACCAGAGAGTAAGACTCGTCCATTTCCCATGAAGTCACCCAGAAATTCCACGACCATGAGTGGCACGATATCCAGAGACAAAAACTTGAGCAGGAGCCTCACACTCGCCCTTCTTTCAAATACCGAAGAGTTCTCCTCATGGTCTGTAGGTCAGTCCTGCCATACCTACGACCCAAAACATAAGCCGAGATTGTGTTTTCAGACAACTGTCCAAACAGCCCTGCCCTACACAATCTACAGGCTCAGGCCCCTGGAGCCAAACCTGAGGACTGTACTTGCCCTCTCCAAGGGAATTGTGTGTGCCCATTCCAATGGCCACAACCCTACTAATAGGATAAACCTCCAAAGTCCCTGATTTATCTCAATAGTGGTGGCTTCCCAGGAAAAATAGGGGCAATCTGAGCCCAACTGAGCACCTACCTGCACTCAGACCCATAGACAGATGTCCCCAGAGGTAAAAAGGAAAGAACAGGCACCTAGGCACTAATCAGATCCATTGCTTTCGTTTCCAGGAATCTCTCCTCAGAGGCCTGCATATCAAAACAGCACATAGCTGTTTCTTGACTCACCCATCAGAAAACATCTCATCTACACATGGGAAACTTGCACGTTGGAGCTGTGTCAAAGCCTCTGTTTAAAAGAACCCTTTAGGGCCCCAGTGCCACCGCTTCATTCCAAGGTCTCCATAGACACAAAAGCACATTAGGACACATCCCCTGGGGTGTCGATTTCAACTCAGCGTCCTCGGTTGCTCCCCACAGATCCAGGAGATCTAACCTGTCTTGTTGCTGGGAGACAATTGGAATGCGAGGTGGGCTACCCAGCCATCCATCCTTAGAACCCTGCTCAGAATCATTGGCCTGGACCCAAACAACAGGTCTCAATTGTCCTGCAGAAGACTCTCTGCAGTTTGGAGCTTCTCACAACTCCCATCGTGGGAAAACCCCCATGGCGTCGTGATGCCCACTCATTCATGAAGGGGCCATCAGGGACAGAAACTCCAACCTGAGTGATCGTCTGATCCTCGCCCTGACTTCAGATGCACGAGATCTCGATTCAGGTCTGTACATTGTACCTGCCATGGCCTCACCCAGAAACCTAAGCCTAGCTTGTGTTCTCAGACTTTGGTCGTCAGACTACTGCCCCACAAGCCCTCCAGTTTGGCAATCCAGAACTACAATGCAGCAACCTGCCCGCCCTCCAGAAGAAAAACATTGTCCTCTGGGGCTAGCCAGTAACCCTAAATGAGGATCAACCTGCACCGACCTTGGCTGTACCCCAAATACATAGGCTGACCAGGGCACTAATGCCCTTTCTGACACAGCCTGAGCCTGGACCCCCTGGCCCCTCCCAGACAGCTGGCCGCACACTGAGCACATCGAGCTGCCGTCGCCTTAGGTCGTCATCCCTTCCCAACCTCGGTTTTCAGGTTTCAGAACCTAGACCTTATCTCCAATCACTGCCCAGGGTTGAAGGTGATGCAGAAATCAGAACTCCTTCCCCATGGCAAGAAACCTTGTGGTTGGCATGTTGTCCAACGTTCAGTGTAGTTGAAACCAGTGTGGCCCATGATGCCCTGCCCATGCTCGCCGGCCACTTTGGTCACAAACGCACATTGTGACCCTCAGGCTGAGCCCAGTCCTCAAGTAAGGCCAGTCAGTGGCTGGATGAAGAGATAGCATATTGGGCTTGCCATGCCCCTAGGCCCCAATTTTTAACCATAGTTCGGGTTGTCCCTTCAGTCTTCCCCACGGCTTTGCTTTGGAATTCCAATTTAGTTCGGACACATGAAGTAACAAAACTGAAATGAGTCCATCCATCCCACAGATTGACGAAAAGCAATTGGGAATCGGGCCAAATCCTCAGAAGAAGATTTGTCCATGGCCCATGAGGCCTCCCCGACATTCCACGGCCATCGCTGATACAAAATACAGAGACAAAAGCCTGAGCAAGCGCCTCAGACTCGCACTTTCTTCATATCCTGATGAGTTCTTCTCATGGTTTGTAGATCGGGCCTGCCATACCTACGTCCCCAAACCTAAGCTGAGTTTGTGTTTTCAGACTTCTGTCCTCAAAGTCTTGGGCCACACTCCCTCCAGACTGGGTCCCTGGAGACACACATTAGGACTGTGCCTACCAATCCATGGGAATTCTGCCCATTCCATGGTCCAAAATCGTACAAATTAGGAGAAACCTCCAAGTCCCTGAGGCCATCCCAATAGTGTTGGTCTCCCAGAACAAACAAGGGCTGTCTGACACCAGCTGATAATCGACCTCCACTCATACCATAGATGGATGTCCCCAGAGAAGAAATTGAACCAGACAGGACCCTAGGCCATAATAGGATCCATTGCTTTGGGTTACAGGCATGTGTCCTCAAAAGCCTGATTCCATTACGAGCATAGGGGTTTTCCTGAGGCACCCATCAGAACTCATCTCGTCTCCCAAGGAACCTGTGCATGGGAGCCATGTCCAAAGCTTAGGAGAGTACTTCAGGGTCCCGGTGCCATTGCCCCATTCCAAGGCCCTCATGGACACAAAAACACATTAGGACCCATCCTCAGGAAAGTCCATTTCAACTCAGCCACCCCGGTTGCTCCGGCAGAGCCATCAGATCTAAACTGTCTTGTTGCTAGGAGAGAATTGGAATGCGAGGCAGGCTTCCCAGGCATCCATCCACGAACGGTGCTCTGGAGTCATTCCATATGGGATGTCCTGGAGCTGTCCAACAGGTCTCAATTGTCCCGCAGAAGGAATCCTTGAAGGGGGCATTCCACAACTCCCAACGTGGGAAAACCTCATTGGCCCCGAGATTCTGCTCCCTTCATGAAGCGGCCATCATGCACAGAAACTCCAACCTGAGCCAACGTCTGATCCTCGCCCTGACTTCAGATGCATGAGATATTGGTTCAGATCTGCAGGGGGTACCTGCCTGCCCTCACCCTGAAACCCAAGTCTAGCTTGTCTTCTCAGACTTCCGTCCTCACACTCCTGGCCCCAATGCCCTCAAGTTTGGCAATTCCCAACCCACAATGCAGCACTCTGTCTGCCCTCTAGAAAAAAAATTGATGCCTCATGAGCTGCCCAGGCAGCTTACATGAGGATAAACCTACACAGCACTCGACGTTACCCAAATTATATAGTCTAACCTGGGCACTAATGCACTGTCGAACACAACCTGAGCCCGGACCTCCTGACCAACAACCAGAAAGCTGACCGCACACTGAGCACATAAAAGCCGCCATGGCCTTAGGTCATCATCTCTTCCCTACCTCCGTTTTCAGGCTTCAGAGCCGAGACCTTATCTCCAATCACTGCCCAGGGGTGAGTGTGATGCAGAAATCAGAACTCCTCCTTACCCATGGCAAGAACCCTTGTGGTTGGCACGTTGTCCAACGTTCAGTGTAGGAGAAACCAGTATTCACCCTGAGGCCCCGCCCATTCTTGCGTGCGACGAGGGCATACATACGCATTGTGACCCTCAGCATGAGTCCTGTCCTCTAGTAAGTCCTCTCAGTGGCTGGACCATTAGATGTCATAATGGGCTTGACATGTCCCTAGGCCCCAATTTTTAACCAGATTTCTGATTGTCCAGTCGCCCCTCCCCAGGCCTTTACTCTGGAATCCCTCATTTGGTGGGACACCTGAGGTTAAAAAAGAAAACAACAACAACAACAACAACAACAACAAAAACGGACTTCTTGCAGCCCACAGAATGACCCCAAACTCTTTGGACGGGGCCAAACCACCAGAGAGTAAGACTCGTCCATTTCCCATGAAGTCACCCAGAAATTCCACGACCATGAGTGACACGATATCCAGAGACAAAAACTTGAGCAGGAGCCTCACACTCGCCTTTTTTTCAAATCCCGAAGAGTTCTCCTCATGATCTGTATGTCAGTCCTGCAATACCTATGACCGAAACATAAGCCGAGTTTGTGTTTTCAGACAACTGTCCAAACAGCCCTGGGCTACACAACCTACAGGCTCAGGCCCCTGGAGCCAAACCTGAGGACTGTACTTGCCCTCTCCAAGGGAATTGTGTGTGCCCATTCCAATGGCCACAACCCTTCGAATAGGATAAACCTCCAAAGTCCCTGATCCATCTCAATAGTGGTGGCTTCCCAGGAAAAACAGGGGCAATCTGAGACCAACTGAGCACCTACCTGCACTCAGACCCATAGACAGATGTCTCCAGAGGTAAAAAGGAAAGAACAGGCCCCTAGGCACTAATCAGATCCATTGTTTGGTTTCCAGGCATCTCTCCTCAGAGGCCTGGATATCAAAACAGCATATAGCTGTTTCTTGACTCACCCATCAGAAAACATCTCATCTACACATGGGAAACTTGCACGTTGGAGCTGTGTCAAAGCCTCTGTTTAGGAGAACCCTTTAGGGCCCCAGTGCCACCGCTTCATTCCAAGGTCTCCATAGACACAAAAGCACATTAGGACCCATCCCCAGGGGTGTCGATTTCAACTCAGCGTCCTCGGTTGCTCCCCACAGATCCAGGAGATCTAACCTGTCTTGTTGCTAGGAGACAATTGGAATGCGAAGTTGGCTACCCAGCCATCCATCCTTAGAACCCTGCTCAGAATCTTTGGTCTGGAGCCAAACAACAGGTCTCAATTGTCCTGCAGAAGACTCTCTGCAGTTTGGAGCTTCTCACAACTCCCAACGTTGGAAAACCCCCATGGCCTCGTGATGCCCTCCCATTCATGAAGGGGCCATCAGGGACAGAAACTCCAACCCTAGCGATCATCTGATCCTCGCCCTGACTTCAGATGCACGAGATCTCGATTCAGGTCTGTAGATTGTGCCTGCCATGGCCTCACCCAGAAACCTAAGCCTAGCTTGTGTTCTCAGACTTTTGTCGTCAGACTACTGGCCCACAAGCCCTCCAGTTTGGCAATCCATAACTACAATGCAGCACTCTGCCTGCCCTCCAGACGAAAAACATTGTCCTCTGGGTCTACCCAGTAACCCCAAATGAGGATCAACCTGCACCGACCTTGGCTGTACCCCAAATACATAGGCTGACCAGGGCACTAATGCCCTTTCTGACACAGCCTGAGCCTGGACGCCCTCAGACAGCTGGCCGCACACTGAGCACATCGAGTCGCAGTGGCCTTAGGTCGTCATCTCTTCCCAACCAAGGTTTTCAGGTTTCAGAACCTAGACCTTATCTCCAATCACTGCGCAGGTTTGAAGGTGATGCAGAAATCAGAACTCCTTCCCCATGGCAAGAAACCTTGTGGTTGGCATGTTGTCCAACGTTCAGTGTAGTTGTAACCAGTGTGGCCCATGAGGCCCAGCCCATGCTCGCGGGCCACATTGGTCACAAACACACATTGTGACCCTCAGGCTGAGACCAGTCCTCAAGTAAGGCCACTCAGTGGCTGGATGAAGAGATAGCATATTGGGCTTGCCATGCACCTAGGCCCAAATTTTTAACCATAGTTCGGGTTGTCCCTTCAGTATTCCCCACGGCTTTGCTTAGGAATTCCTCTTTTGGTGGGACACCTGAGGTAACAAACCTGAAAGGAGACCTCCCATCCCACAGATTGACGAAAAGCAATTGGGAATCGGGCCAAATCCTCAGAGAGGAAGATTCGGCCATGGCCCATTAGGTCTCCCCGCCATTCCACGGCCATCGCTGATACAAAATCCAGAGACAAAAGCCTGAGCAAGCGCCTCAGACTCGCACTTTCTTCATATCCTGAAGAGTTCTTCTCATGGTTTGTAGATCGGGCCTGCCATACCTGCGTCCCCAAACCTAAGCTGAGTTTGTGTTCTCAGACTTCTGTCCTCAAAGTCTTGGGCCACACACCCTCCAGTCTGGGCCCCTGGAGCCACACATTAGGACAGTGCCTACCAATCCATGGAAATTCTGCCCATTCCATGGTCCAAAATCGTACAAATTAGGAGAAACCTCCAAAGTCCCTGAGGCCATTCCAATAGTGTAGGTCGCCCGGAACAAACAAGGGCTGTCTGACACCAGCTGAAAATCGACCTCCACTCATACCATAGATGGATGTCCCCAGAGAAGAAGATTGAACCAGACAGGACCCTAGGCCATAATAGGATCCATTGCTTTGGGTTACAGGCATGTGTCCTCAAAAGCCTGATTCCAATACGAGCATAGGGGTTTTCCTGAGGCACCCATCAGAACTCATCTCGTCTCCACAAGGAAACCTGTGCATGGAAGCCATGTCCAAAGCTTAGGAGAGTACTTCAGGGTCCCGGAGCCACCGCCCCATTCCAAGGCCCTCATGGACACAAAAACACATTAGGACCCATCCTCAGGAAAGTCCATTTCAACTCAGCCACCCCGGTTGCTCCGGCAGAGCCATCAGGTCTAAACTCCCTTGTTGCTAGGAGACAAATGGAATGCGAGGCGGACTTCCCAGGCATCCATCCACGAACGGTGCTCTGGAGTCATTCCATATGGGATGTCGTGAAGCTGTCCAACAGGTCTCAAATGTCCCGAAGAAGGAATCCTTGAAGGGGGCATCCCACAACACCCAACGTGGGAAAACCTCAATGGCCCCGAGATTCCTATCACTTCATGAAGCCGACGTCAGGCACAGATACTCCAACCAGAGCCAACGGCTGATTCTCGCCCTGACTTCAGATGCATGAGATAATTGTTCAGATCTGCAGGGGGTACCTGCCGTGCCCTCGCCCTGAAACCCAAGTCTAGCTTCTCTTCTCAGACTTCCGTCCTCATACTCCTGGCCCCGAAGCCCTCAAGTTTGGCAATTCCGGACACACAATGCAGCACTCTGCCTGCCCTCTAGAAAAAAAATTATTGCCTCATGAGCTGCCCAAGCACCTTAAATGAGGAAAAACCTACACAGCATTCGACTTTACCCAAATTATATAGTCTAACCTGCGCACTAATGCACTGTCGAACACAACCTGAGCCCGGACCTCCTGACAAACTCCCAGAAAGATGACCGCACACTGAGCACATAAAACCCGCCATGGCCTTAGGTCATCATCTCTTCCCTACCTCAGTTTTCAGGCTTCAGAACGGAGACCTTATCTCCAATCACTGCCCAGGGGTGAGTGTGATGCAGAAATCAGAACTCCTCCTTACCCATGGCAAGAACCCTTGTGGTTGGTACGTTGTCCAACGTTCAGTGTAGGAGAAAACAGCATTCACCCTGAGGCCCCGCCCATTCTTGAGTGCGACGAGGGCATACACACGCATTGTGACCCTCAGCATGAGTCCTGTCCTCTAGTAAGTCCTCTCAGTGGCTGGACCATTAGATGTCATAATGGGCTTGACATGTCCCTAGGCCCCAATTTTTAACCAGATTTCTGATTGTCCAGTCGCCCCTCCCCAGGGCTCTACTCTGGAATCCCTCATTTGGTGGTACACCTGAGGTTAAAATAGAAAACAACAACAACAACAACAACAACAAAAAAAACGGTCTTCTTCCAGCACACAGAATGAACCCAAACTCTTTGGACGGGGCCAAACCACCAGAGAGTAAGACTCGTCCATTTCCCATGAAGTCACCCAGAAATTCCACGACCATGAGTGACACGATATCCAGAGACAAAAACTTGAGCAGGAGCCTCACACTCGCCCTTCTTTCAAATCCCGAAGGGTTCTCCTCATGGTCTGTAGGTCAGTCCTGCCTTACCTATGACCCGAAACATAAGCCGAGTTTGTGATTTCAAACAACTGTCCAAACAGCCCTGGCCTACACAACCTAAAGGCTCAGGCCCCTGGAGTCAAACCTGAGGATTGTACTTGCCCTCTCCAAGGGAATTGTGTGTGCCCATTCCAATGGCCACAACCCTTCTAATAGTATAAACCTCCAAATCCCTGATCCATCTCAATAGTGGTGGCTTCTCAGGAAAAACAGGGGCAATCTGAGCCCAACTGAGCACCTACCTGCACTCAGACACATAGACAGATGTCCCCAGAGGTAAAAAGGAAAGAACAGGCCCCTAGGCACTAATCAGATCCATTGCTTTGGTTTCCAGGCATCTCTCCTGAGAGGACTGGATTTCAAAAGCAGCATCTAGCTGTTTCTTGACTCACCCATCAGAAAACAACTCATCTACACATGGGAAACTTGCATGTTGGAGCTGTGTCAAATCCTTGTTTAGGAGAACCCTTTAGGGCCCCAGTGCCACCGCTTCATTCCAAGGTCTCCATAGACACAAAAGCACATTAGGACCCATCCCCAGGGGTGTCGATTTCAACTCAGCGTCCTCGGTTGCTCCCCACAGAACCAGGAGATCTAACCTGTCTTGTTGCTATGAGGCAATTGGAATGCGAGGTGGGCTACCCAGCCATCCATCCTTAGAACCCTGCTCAGAATCATTCGCCTGGAGCCAAACAACAGGTCTCAATTGTCCTGCAGAAGACTCCCCTCAGTTTGGAGCTTCTTCAACTCCCATCGTGGGAAAACCCCCATGGCCTCGTGATGCCCCCCCATTCATGAAGAGGCCATCAGGGACAAAAACTCCAACCTGAGCGATCGTCTGATCCTCGCCCTGACTTCAGATGCACGAGATCTCGATTCAGGTCTGTAGATTGTGCCTGCCATGGCCTCACCCCTAAACCTAAGCCTAGCTTGTGTTCTCAGACTTTTGTCGTCAGACTACTGGCCCACAAGCCCTCCAGTTTGGCAATCCAGAAATACAATGCAGCACCCTGCCCGCCCTCAAGAAGAAAAATATTGTCCTCTGGGGCTACCCAGTAACCCCAAATGAGGATCAACCTGCACCGACCTAGGCTGTAAACCAAATACATAGGCTGACCAGGACACTAATGCCCTTTCTGACACAGCTTGAGCCTGGACCCCCTGGCCCCTCTCAGACAGCCGGCCGAACACTGAGCACATTGAGCCGCTGTGGCCTTAGGTCGTCATCTTTTCCCAACCTCGGTTTTCAGGTTTCAGAACCTAGACCTTATCTCCAATCACTGCCCAGGGTTGAAGGTGATGCAGAAATCAGAACTCCTTCCCCATGGCAAGAAACCTTGTGGTTGGCATGTTGTCCAACGTTCAGTGTAGTTGAAACCAGTGTGGCCCATGAGGCCCCGCCCATGCTCGCCGGCCACATTGGTCACAAACGCACATTGTGACCCTCAGGCTGAGCCCAGTCCTCAAGTAAGGCCACTCAGTGGCTGGATGAAGAGATAGCATATTGGGCTTGCTATGCCCCTAGGCCCCAATTTTTAACCATATTTCGGGTTGTCCCTTCAGTCTTCCCCACGGCTTTGCTTTGGAATTCCTCTTTTGGTGGGACACCTGAGGTAACAAAACTGAAATGAGTCCTCCCATCCCACAGATTGACGAAAAGCAATTGGGAATCGGGCCAAATCCTCAGAGAGGAAGATTCATCCATGGCCCATGAGGCCTCCCCGACATTCCGTGGCCATCGCTGATACAAAATCCAGAGACAAAAGCCTGAGCAAGCGCCTCAGACTCGCACTTTCTTCATATCCTGAAGAGTTCTTCTCATGGTTTGTAGATCGTGCCTGCCATACCTACGTCCCCAAACCTAAGCTGAGTTTGTGTTTTCAGACTTCTGTCCTCAAAGTCTTGGGCCACACACCCTCCAGGCTGGGCCCCTGGAGACACACATTAGGACTGTGCCTACCAATCCATGGGAATTCTGCCCATTCCATGGTCCAAAATCATACAAATTAGGAGAAACCTCCAAAGTCCCTGAGGCCATCCCAATAGTTCAGGTCGCTCGGAACAAACAAGGGCTGTCTGACACCAGCTGATAATCAACCTCCACTCATACCATAGATGGATGTCCCCAGAGAAGAAGATTGAACCAGACAGGACCCTAGGCCATAATAGGATCCATTGCTTTGGGTTACAGGCATGTGTCCTCAAAAGCCTGATTCCAATACGAGCATAGGGGTTTTCCTGAGGCACCCATCAGAACTAATCTCGTCTCCACAAGGAATCCTGTGCATGGGAGCCATGTCCAAAGCTTAGGAGAGTACTTCAGGGTCCCGGTGCCACTGCCCCATTCCAAGGCCCTCAGGGACACAAAAACACATTAGGACCCATCCTCAGGAAAGTCCATTTCAACTCAGCCACCCCGGTTGCTCCGGCAGAGCCATCAGGTCTAAACTGTCTTGTTGCTAGGAGACAATTGGATTGCGAGGCGGGCTTCCCAGGCATCCATCTGCGAACGGTGCTCTGGAGTCATCCATATGGGATGTCCTGGAGCTGTACAACAGGTCTCAATTGTCCCGCAAAAGGAATCCTTGAAGGGGGCATCCCACAACTCCCAACGTGGGAAAACCTCAATGGCCCCGACATTCCGCTCCCTTCATGAAGCGGCCGTCATGCACAGAAACTCCAACCTGAGCCAACGTCTGATCCTCGCCCTGAATTCAGATGCATGAGATATTGGTTCAGATCTGCAGGGGGTAACTGCCGTGCCCTCAAACTGAAACCCAAGTCTAGCTTGTCTTCTCAGACTTCCGTCCTCAACTCCTGGCCCCGAAGCCCTCAAGGTTGGCATTTCCTGACCCACAATGCAGCACTCTGCCTGCCCTCTAGAAAAAAAAATTATTGCCTCATGAGCTGCCCAGGCACCTTAAATGAGGATAAACCTACACAGCACTCGACGTTACCCAAATTATATAGTCTAACCTGGGCACTAATGCACTGTCGTACACAACCTGAGCCCGGACCTCCTGACCAACACCCAGAAAGCTGACCGCACACTGAGCACATAAAACCCGCCCTGGCCTTAGGTCATCATCTCTTCCCTACCTCCGTTTTCAGGCTTCAGAACCGAGACCTTATCTACAATCACTGCCCAGGGGTGAGTGTGATGCAGAAATCAGAACTCCTCCTTACCCATGGCAAGAACCCTTGTGGTTGGCACGTTGTCCACCGTTCAGTGTAGGAGAAACCAGCATTCACCCTGAGGCCCCGCCCATTCTTGCGTGCGATAAGGGCATACATACGCATTGTGACCCTCAGCATGAGTCCTGTCCTCTATTAAGTCCTTTCAGTGGCTGGACCATTAGATGTCATAATGGGTTTGACATGTCCCTAGGCCGCAATTTTTAACCAGATTTCTGATTGTCCAGTCGCCCCTCGCCAGGGCTCTACTCTGGAATCCCTCATTTCTTGGGACACCTGAGGTGAAAAAGAAAACAACAACAACAACAACAACAAAAAACGGACTTCTTCCAGCCCACAGATTGACCCTAAACTCTTTGGAAGGGGCCAAACCACCAGAGAGTAAGACTCGTCCATTTCCCATGAAGTCACCCAGAAATTCCACGACCATGAGTGACACGATATCCAGAGACAAAAACTTGAGCAGGAGCCTCACACTCGCCCTTCTTTCAAATCCCGAAGGGTTCTCCTCATGGTCTGTAGGTCAGTCCTGCCATACCTATGACCCGAAACATAAGCTGAGTTTGTGTTTTCAGACAACTGTCCAAACAGCCCTGGCCTACACAACCTACAGGCTCAGACCCCTGGAGCCAAACCTGAGGACTGTACTTGCCCTCTCCAAGGGAATTGTGTGTGCCCATTCCAATGGCCACAACCCTTCTAATAGGATAAACCTCCAAAGTCCCTGATCCATCTCAATAGTGGTGGCTTCCCAGGAAAAACAGGGGCAATCTGAGCCCAACTGAGCACCTACCTGCACTCAGACCCATAGACAGATGTCTCCAGAGGTAAAAAGGAAAGAACAGGCCCCTAGGCACTAATCAGATCCATTGCTTTGGTTTCCAGGCATTTCTCCTCAGAGGCCTGGATACCAAAACAGCATATAGCTGTTTCTTGACGCACCCATCAGAAAACATCTCATCTACACATGGGAAAATTGCACGGTGGAGCTGTGTCAAAGCCTATGTTTAGGAGAACCATTTAGGGCCCCAGTGCCACCGCTTCATTCCAAGGTCTCCATAGACACAAAAGCACATTAGGACCCATCCCCAGGGGTGTCCATTTCAACTCAGCGTCCTCGGTTGCTCCCCACAGATCCAGGAGATCTAACCTGTCTTGTTGCTAGGAGACAATTGGAATGCGAGGTGGGCTACCCAGCCATCCATCCTTAGAACCCTGCTCAGAATCATTGGCCTGGACCCAAGCAACAGGTCTCAATTGTCCTGCAGAAGACTCTCTGCAGTTTGGAGCTTCTCACAACTCTCACCGTGGGAAAACCCCCATGGCCTCGTGATGCCACCCCATTCATGAAGGGGCCATCAGGGTCAGAAACTACAACCTGAGCGATCGTCTGATCCTCGCCCTGACTTCAGATGCACGAGATCTCGATTACGTCTGTAGATTGTGCCTGCCATGGCCTCAACCAGAAACCTAAGCCTAGCATGTGTTCTCAGACTTTGGTCATCACACTACTGGCCCACAAGCCCTCCAGTTTGGCAATCGATATCTACAATGCAGCACCCTGCCCGCCCTCCATAAGAAAAACATTGTCCTCTGGGGCTACCCAGTAACCCAAAATGAGGATCAACCTGCACCGACATTGGCTGTACCCCAAATACATAGGCTGACCAGGGCACTAATGCCCTTTCTGACACAGCCTGAGCCTGGACCCCCTGGCCCCTCCCAGACAGCTGGCCGCACACTGAGCACATCGAGCCGCCGTGGCCTTAGGTCGTCATCTTTTCCCAACCTCGGTTTTCTGGTTTCAGAACCTAGACCTTATCTCCAATCACTGCCCAGGGTTGAAGGTGATGCAGAAATCAGCACTCCTTCCCCATGGCAAGAAACCTTGTGGTTGGCATGTTGTCCAAGGTTCAGTGTAGTTGAAACCAGTGTGGCCCATGAGGCCCCGCCCATTCTCGCCGGCCACATTGGTCACAAACACTCATTGTGACCCTCAGGCTGAGCCCAGTCCTCAAGTAAGGCCACTCAGTGGCTGGATGAAGAGATAGCATATTGGGCTTGCCATGCCCCTAGGCCCCAATTTTTAACCATAGTTCGGGTTGTCCCTTCAGTCTTCCCCACGGCTTTGCTTTGGAATGCCTCTTTTGGTGGGACACCTGAGGTAACAAAACTGAAATGAGTCCTCCCATCCCACAGATTGACGAAAAGCAATTGGGAATCGGGCCACATCCTCAGAGAGGAAGATTCGTCCATGGCCCATGAGGCCTCCCCGACATTCCGCGGCCATCACTAATACAAAATCCAGAGACAAAAGCGTGAGCAAGCGCCTCAGACTCGCACTTTCCTCATATCCTGAAGAGTTCTTCTCATGGTTTGTAGATCGGGCCTGCCATAACTACGTCCCCAAACCTAAGCTGAGTTTTTGTTTTCAGACTTCTGTCCTCAAAGTCTTGGGCCACACACCCTCCAGGCTGGGCCCCTGGAGACACACATTAGGACTGTGCCTACCAATCCATGGGAATTCTGCCCATTCCATGGTCCAAAATCATACAAATTAGGAGAAACCTCCAAAGTCCCTGAGGCCATCCCAATAGTGTAGGTCGCTCGGAACAAACAAGGGCTGTCTGACACCAGCTGATAATCGACCTCCACTCATACCATAGATGGATGTCCCCAGAGAAGAAGATTGAACCAGACAGGACCCTAGGCCATAATAGGATCCATTGCTTTGGGTTACAGGCATGTGTCCTCAAAAGCCTGATTCCAATACGAGATTAGGTGTTATCCTGAGGCACCCATCAGAACTCATCTCGTCTCCACAAGGAATCCTGTGCATGGGAGCCATGTCCAAAGCTTAGGAGAGTACTTCAGGGTCCCGGTGCCACTGCCCCATTCCAAGGCCCTCATGGACACAAAAACACATTAGGACCCATCCTCAGGAAAGTCCATTTCAAGTCAGCCACCACGGTTGCTCCGGCAGAGCCATCAGATCTAAACTGTCTTGTTGCTAGGAGACAATTGGAATGCGAGGCGGGCTTCCCAGGCATCCATCCGCGAACGGTGCTCTGGAGTCATCCATATGGGATGTCCTGGAGCTGTCCAACAGGTCTCAATTGTCCCGCAGTAGGAATCCTTGAAGGGGGCATCCCACAACTCCCAACGTGGGAAAACCTCAATGGCCCCGAAATTCCGCTCCCTTCATGAAGCGGCCGTCATGCACAGAAACTCCAACCTGAGCCAACGTCTGATCCTCGCCCTGACTTCAGATGCATGAGATATTGGTTCAGATCTGCAGGGGGTATCTGCCATGCCCTCAACCTGAAACCCAAGTCTAGCTTGTCTTCTCAGACTTCCGTCCTCACACTCCAGGCCCCGAAGCCCTCAAGGTTGGCATTTCCGGACCCACAATGCAGCACTCTGCCTGCCCTCTAGAAAAAAAAATTATTGCCTCATGAGCTGCCCAGGCACCTTAAATGAGGATAAACCTACACAGCACTCGACGTTACCCAAATTATATAGTCTAACCTGGGCACTAATGCACTGTCGAACACAACCTGAGCCCGGACCTCCTGACCAACACCCAGAAAGCTGACCGCACACTGAGCACATAAAACCCGCCATGGCCTTAGGTCATCATCTCTTCCCTACCTCCGTTTTCAGGCTTCAGAACCGAGACCTTATCTCCAATCACTGCCCAGGGGTGAGTCTGATGCAGAAATCAGAACTCCTCCTTACCCATGGCAAGAACCCTTGTGGTTGGCACGTTGTCCAACGTTCAGTGTAGGAGAAACCAGCATTCACCCTGAGGCCCCGCCCATTCTTTCGTGTGACGAGGGCATACATACGCATTGTGACCCTCAGCATGAGTCCTGTCCTCTAGTAAGTCCTTTCAGTGGCTGGACCATTAGATGTCATAATGGGCTTGACATGTCCCTAGGCCCCAATTTTTAACCAGATTTCTGATTGTCCAGTCGCCCCTCCCCAGGGCTCTACTCTGGAATCCCTCATTTGGTGGGACACCTGAGGTTAAAAAAGAAAACAACAACAACAACAAAAAAAAAAAAAAACGAAATTCTTCCAGCCCACAGATTGATCCCAAACTCTTTGGACGGGGCCAAACAACCAGAGAGTAAGACTCGTCCATTTCCCATGAAGTCACCCAGAAATTCCACGACCATGAGTGACACGATATCCAGAGACAAAAACTTGAGCAAGAGCCTCACACTCGCCCTTTTTTCTAATCCAGAAGAGTTCTCCTCATGGTCTGTAGATCAGTCCTGCCATACCTATGACCCGAAACATAAGCCGAGTTTGTGTTTTCAGACAACTGTCCAAACAGCCCTGGCCTACACAACCTACAGGCTCAGGCTCCTGGAGCCAAACCTCAGGACTGTACTTGCCCTCTCCAAGGGAATTGTGTGTGCCCATTCCAATGGCCACAACCCTTCTAATAGGATAAACCTCCAAAGTCCCTAATCCATCTCAATAGTGGTGGCTTCCCAGGAAAAACAGGGGCAATCTGAGCCCAACTGAGCACCTACCTGCACTCACACCCATAGACAGATGTCTCCAGAGGTAAAAAGGAAAGAACAGGCCCCTAGGCACTAATCAGATCCATTGCTTTGGTTTCCAGGCATCTCTCCTCAGAGGCCTGGATATCAAAACAGCATATAGCTGTTTCTTGACGCACCCATCAGAAAACATTTCATCTACACATGGGAAAATTGCACGTTGGAGTTGGGTCAAAGCCTCTGTTTAGGAGAACCCTTTAGGGCCCCAGTGCCACCGCTTCATTCCAAGGTCTCCATAGACACAAAAGCACATTAGGACCAATCCCCAGGGGTGTCCATTTCAACTCAGCGTCCTCAGTTGCTCCCCACAGATCCAGGAGATATAACCTGTCTTGTTGCTAGGAGACAATTGGAATGCGAGGTGGGCTACCCAGCCATCCATCCTTAGAACCCTGCTCAGAATCATTGGCCTGGACCCAAGCAACAGGTCTCAATTGTCCTGCAGATGACTCTCTGCAGTTTGGAGCTTCTCACAACTCCCACCGTGGGAAAACCCCCATGGCCTCGTGAAGCCCCCCCATTCATGAAGGGGCCATCAGGAACAGAAACTCCAACCTGAGCGATCGTCTGATCCTCGCCCTGACTTCAGATGCACGAGATCTCGATTCAGGTCTGTAGATTGTGCCTGCCATGGCCTCACCCAGAAACCTAAGCCTAGCTTGTGTTCTCAGACTTTGGTTGTGAGACTACTGGCCCACAAGCCCTCCAGTTTGGCAATCCAGATCTACAATGCAGCACCCTGGCCGCCCTCCATAAGAAAAACATTGTCCTCTGGTGCTACCCAGTAACCCCAAATGAGGATCAACCTGCACCGACATTGGCTGTACCCCAAATACATAGGCTGACCAGGGCACTAATGCGCTTTCTGACACAGCCTGAGCCTGGACCCCCTGGCCCCTCCCAGACAGCTGGCCGCACACTGAGCACATCGAGCCGCAGTGGTCTTAGGTCGTCATCTTTTCCCAACCTCGGTTTTCACGTTTCAGAACCTAGACCTTATCTCCAATCACTGCCCAGGGTTGAAGGTGATGCAGAAATCAGAACTCCTTCCTCATGGCAAAAAACCTTGTGGTTGGCATGTTGTCCAACGTTCAGTGTAGTTGAAACCAGTGTGGCCCATGAGGCCCCGCCCATGCTCGCCGGCAACATTGGTCACAAACGCACATTGTGACCCTCAGGCTGAGCCCAGTCCTCAAGTAAGGCCACTCAGTGGCTGGATGAAGAGATAGCATATTGGGCTTGCCATGCCCCAAGGCCCCAATTTTTAACCAAAGTTCGGGTTGTCCCTTCAGTCTTCCCCACGGCTTTGCTTTGGAATTCCTCTTTTGGTGGGACACCTGAGGTAACAAAACTGAAATGAGTCCTCCCATCCCACAGATTGACGAAAAGCAATTGGGAATCGGGCCAAATCCTCAGAGAGGAAGATTCGTCCATGGCCCATGAGGCCTCCCCGACATTCCACGGCCATCGCTGATACAAAATCCAGAGACAAAAGCCTGAGCAAGCGCCTCAGACTCGCACTTTCTTCATATCCTGAAGAGTTCTTCTCATGGTTTGTAGATCGGGCCTGCCATAACTACGTCCCCAAACCTAAGCTGAGTTTGTGTTTTCAGACTTCTGTCCTCAAAGTCTTGGGCCACACACCCTCCAGGCTGGGCCCCTGGAGACATATATTAGGACTGTGCCTACCAATCCATGGGAATTCTGCCCATTCCATGGTCCAAAATCATACAAATTAGGAGAATCCTCCAAAGTCCCTGAGGCCATCCCAATAGTGTAGGTCGCTCGGAATAAACAAGGGCTGTCTGACACCAGCTGATAATCGACCTCCACTCATACAATAGATGGATGTCCCCAGAGAAGAAGATTGAACCAGACAGGACCCTAGGCCATAATAGGATCCATTGCTTTGGGTTACAGGCATGTGTCCTCAAAAGCCTGATTCCAATACGAGCATAGGGGTTTTCCTGAGGCACCCATCAGAACTCATCTCGTCTCCACAAGGAAACCTGTGCATGGGAGCCATGTCCAAAGCTTAGGAGAGTACTTCAGGGTCCCGGTGCCACTGCCCCATTCCAAAGCCCTCATGGACACAAAAACACATTAGGACCCATCCTCAGGAAAGTTTATTTTAAGTCAGCCACCACGGTTGCTCCGGCAGAGCCATCAGATCTGAACTGTCTTGTTGCTAGGAGACAATTGGAATGCGAGGTGGGCTTCCCAGGCATCCATCCGCGAACGGTGCTCTGGAGTCATCCATATGGGATGTCCTGGAGCTGTCCAACAGGTCTCAATTGTCCCGCAGAAGGAATCCTTGAAGGGGGCATCCCACAACTCCCAACGTGGGAAAACCTCAATGGCCCCGAAATTCCGCTCCCTTCATGAAGCGGCCGTCATGCACAGAAACTCCAACCTGAGCCAACGTCTGATCCTCGCCCTGACTTCAGATGCATGAGATATTGGTTCAGATCTGCAGGGGGTACCTGCCGTGCCCTCGCCCTGAATCAGAAGTCTAGCTTGTCTTCTCAGACTTCCGTCCTCACACTCCTGGCCCCGAAGCCCTCAAGGTTGGCAATTCCGGACCCACAATGCAGCACTCTGCCTGCCCTCTAGAAAAAAAATTATTGCCTCATGAGCTGCCCAGGCACCTTATATGAGGATAAACCTACACAGCACTCGACATTACCCAAATTATATAGTCTAACCTGGGCACTAATGCACTGTCGAACACAACATGAGCCCGGACCTCCTGACCAAAACCCAGAAAGATGACCGCACACTGAGCACATAAAACCCGCCATGGCCTTAGGTCATCATCTCTTCCCTACCTCCGTTTTCAGGCTTCAGAACCGAGACCTTATCTCCAATCACTGCCCAGGGGTGAGTGTGATGCAGAAATCAGAACTCCTCCTTACCCATGGCAAGAACCCTTGTGGTTGGCACGTTGTCCAACGTTCAGTGTAGGAGAAACCAGCATTCACCCTGAGGCCCTGCCCATTCTTGCCTGCGACGAGGGCATACATACGCATTGTGACCCTCAGCATGAGTCCTGTCCTCTAGTAAGTCCTTTCAGTGGCTGGACCATTAGATGTCATAATGGGCTTGACATGTCCCTAGTCCCAAATTTTTAACCAGATTTCTGATTGTCCAGTCGCCCCTCCCCAGGGCTCTACTCTGGAATCCCTCATTTGGTGGGACACCTGAGGTTAAAAAAGAAAACAACAACAACAACAACAACAAAAAAAAAAAAACGAAATTCTTCCAGCCCACAGATTGACCCCAAACTCTTTGGACGGGGCCAAACAACCAGAGAGTAAGACTCGTCCATTTCCCATGAAGTCACCCAGAAATTCCACGACCATGAGTGACACGATATCCAGAGACAAAAACTTGAGCAGGAGCCTCACACTCGCCCTTTTTTCAAATCCCGAAGAGTTCTCCTCATGGTCTGTAGGTCAGTCCTGCCATACCTATGACCCGAAACATAAGCCGAGTTTGTGTTTTCAGACAACAGTTCAAAGAGCCCTGGCTTACACAACCTACAGGCTCAGGCCCCTGGAGCCAAACCTGAGGACTGTACTTGCCCTCTCCAAGGGAATTGTGTGTGCCCATTCCAATGGCCACAACCCTTCTAATAGGATAAACCTCCAAATCCCTGATCCATCTCAATAGTGGTGGCTTCCCAGGAAAAACAGGGGCAATCTGAGCCCAACTGAGCACCTACCTGCACTCAGACCCATAGACAGATGTCTCCACAGGTAAAAAGGAAAGAACAGGCCCGTAGGCACTAATCAGATCCATTGCTTTGGTTTCCAGGCATCTCTCCTCAGAGGCCTGGATATCAAAACAGCATATAGCTGTTTCTTGACTCACCCATCAGAAAACATCTCATCTACACATGGGAAACTTGCACGTTGGAGCTGTGTCAAAGCCTCTGTTTAGGAGAACCCTTTAGGGCCCCAGTGCCACCGCTTCATTCCAAGGTCTCCATAGACACAAAAGCACATTAGGACCCATCCCCAGGGGTGTCCATTTCAACTCAGCGTCCTCGGTTGCTCCCCACAGATCCAAAAGATCTAACCTGTCTTGTTGCTAGGAGACAATTGGAATGCGAGGTGGGCTACCAAGCCATCCAACCTTAGAACCCTGCTCAGAATCATTGGCCTGGACCCAAGCAACAGGTCTCAATTGTCCTGCAGATGACTCTCTGCAGTTTGGAGCTTCTCACAACTCCCATCGTGGGAAAACCCCCATGGCCTCATGATGCCCCCCCCATACATGAAGGGGCCATCAGGGACAGAAATTCCAACCTGAGCGATCGTCTGATCCTCGCCCTGACTTCAGATGCACGAGATCTCGATTCAGGTCTGTAGATTGTGCCTGCCATGGCCTCACCCAGAAACCTAAGCCTAGCTTGTGTTCTCAGACTTTGGTCGTGAGACTCCTGGCCCACAAGCCCTCCAGTTTGGCAATCCAGAAATACAATGCAGCACCCTGCCCGCCCTCCAGAAGAAAAACTTTGTCCTCTGGGGCTACCCAGTAACCCCAAATGAGGATCAACCTGCACCGACCTTGGCTGTACCCCAAATACATAGGCTGACCAGGACACTAATGCCCTTTCTGACACAGCTTGAGCCAGGACCCCCTGGCCCCTCTCAGACAGCTGGCCGCACACTGAGCACATCGCGCCGCCGTGGCCTTAGTTCGACATCTTTTCCCAACCTCGGTTTTCAGGTTTCAGAACCTAGACCTTATCTCCAATCATTGCCCAGGGTTGAAGGTGATGCAGAAATCAGAACTCCTTCCCCATGGCAAGAAACCTTGTGGTTGGCATGTTGTCCAACGTTCAGTGTAGTTGAAACCAGTGTGGCCCATGAGGCCCCGCCCATGCTCGCCAGGCACATTGGTCACAAACGCACATTGTGACCCTCAGGCTGAGCCCAGTCCTCAAGTAAGGCCACTCAGTGGCTGGATGAAGAGATAGCATATTGGCCTTCCATGCCCCTAGGCCCCAATTTTTAACCATAGTTCGGGTTGTCCCTTCAGTCTTCCCCACAGCTTTGCTTTGGAATTCCTCTTTTGGTGGGACACCTGAGGTAACAAAACTGAAATGAGTCCTCCCATCCCACAGATTGACGAAAAGCAATTGGGAATCGGGCCACATCCTCAGAGAGGAAGATTCATCCATGGCCCATGAGGCCTCCCCGACATTCCACGGCCATCGCTGATACAAAATCCAGAGACAAAAGCCTGAGCAAGCGCCTCAGACTCCCACTTTCTTCATATCCTGAAGAGTTCTTCTCATGGTTTGTAGATCATGCCTGCCATACCTACGTCCCCAAACCTAAGCTGAGTTTGTGTTTTCAGACTTCTGTCCTCAAAGTCTTGGGCCACACACCCTTCAGGCTGAGCCCCTGGAGACACACATTAGTACTGTGCCTACCAATCCATGGGAATTCTGCCCATTCCATGGTCCAAAATCATACAAATTAGGAGAAACCTCCAAAGTCCCTGAGGCCATCCCAATAGTGTAGGTCTCCCGGAACAAACAAGGGCTGTCTGAACCAGCTGATAATCTACTTCCACTAATACCATAGATGGATGTCTTCAGAGAAGAAGGTTGAACCAGACAGGACCCTAGGCCATAATAGGATCCATTGCTTTGGGTTACAGGCATGTGTCCCCAAAAGCCTGATTCCAATACGAGCATAGGGGTTTTCCTGAGGCACCCATCAGAACTCATCTCGTCTCCACAAGGAAACCTGTGCATGGGAGCCATGTCCAAAGCTTAGGAGAGTAACTCAGGGTCCCGGTGCCACTGCCCCATTCCAAGGCCCTCATGGACACAAAAACATATTAGGACCCATCCTCAGGAAAGTCCATTTCAACTCAGCCACCCAGGTTGCTCCGGCAGAGCCATCAGATCTAAACTGTCTTGTTTCTAGGAGACAATTGGAATGCGAGGCGGGCTTCCCAGGCATCCATCCGCGAACGGTGCTCTGGAGTCATTCCATATGGGATGTCCTGGAGCTGTCCAACAAATCTCAATTGTCCCGCAGAAGGAATCCTTTAAGGGGGCATCCCACAACTCCCAACGTGGGAAAACCTCAATGGCCCCGAGATTCCGCTCCCTTCATGAAGCTGCCGTCATGCACAGAAACTCCAACCTGAGCCAACGTCTGATCCTCGCCCTGACTTCAGATGCATGAGATATTGGTTCAGATCTGCAGGGAGTACCTGCCGTGCCCTCGGCCTGAAGCCCAAGTCTAGCTCGTCTTCTCAGATTCCGTCCTCACACTCCTGGCCCCTTAGCCCTCAAGTTTGACTATTCCGGACCCACAATGCAGCACTCTGCCTGCCTTCTAGAAAAAAAATTATTGCCTCATGAGCTGCCCAGGCACCTTAAATGAGGATAAACCTACACAGCACTCGACGTTACCCAAATTATATAGTCTAACCTGGGCACTAATGCACTGTCGAACACAACCTGAGCCCGGACCTCCTGACCAACACCCAGAAAGCTGACCACACCCTGATCACATAAAACCCGCCATGGCCTTAGATCGTAATCTCTCCCCAACTGCGATTTTTCATGCTTCAGAACCGAGACCTTATCTCCAACCACTGCCCAGGGATGAAAATGATGCAGAAATCAAAACACCTTCCCCATGGCAAGAGACCTTGTGATTGGCATGTTGTCCAAGGTCCAGTGTAGTTGAAACCAGTGTGGCCCATGAGGCCCCGCCCATGCTCGTGTGCCACGTTGGTCACAAACACACACTGTGACCCTCACCCTGAGCCCAGCCCTCAAGTAAGGCCTCTCAGTGGCTGGATGAAGAGACAGCTTATTGTGCCTGCATTGCCCCTAGCCCCAATTTTTAACCATAGTTTGGATTTTCCCTTCACTCTTCCCCAGGGCTCTGCTTTGGAATTCCTCTTTTGTTCAGACACCTGAGGTAAAAAACCTGAAAGGAGACCTCCCATCCCACAGATTGACGAAAAACAATTGGGATAGGGCCAAATCCACAGAGAGGAAGATTCGTCCATGTCCCATGAGTTCTCCCCACATTCCACGGCCATCGTTGATATAAAATCCAAATGCAAAAGCCTGAGCAAGTGCCTCAGAATCGCTCTTTCTTCATATCCTGAAGATTTCTTCTCATGATTTGTAGATTGGGCCTGATATACCTACATCCCCAAACCTAAGCTGAGTTTGTGCTTTCAGACTTCTGTCCTCAAAGTCCTGGGCCACATACCCTCAGGCTGGGGCCCCTGAAGCCTCACATTAGGACTGTGCCTACCCAATCCATGGGAATTCTGCCCATTCCATTGTCCAAAATCGTACAAATTAGGAGAACTCTCCAAAGTCCCCGAGTCCATCCCAATAGTGTAGGTCTCCGTGGACAAACAAGGGAGGTAAGACACCAGGTGAGCATCTACCTCCACTCATTCCATAGATGAATATCCCCAGAGAAGAATAATGAAGAAGACAGGACCCTAGGCCATAATTGAATACATTGCTTTGGTTTACAAACATGTCTCTTCAAACGTCTGGATTCCAATACCAGCATAATGGGTTACCTGAGGCACTCATCAGAACAAATCTCCTCTCCACAAGGAAACTTGTGCATGGGAGCTATGTCAAAAGCTTAGGAGAATACTTCAGGGTCCCAGTGCCACCGCCCCATTTCAAGGCCCTCATGGACACAAACACACATTAGGGCCCATCCTCAGGAAAGTCCATTTCAACTCAGCCACCCCGGTTGCTCCCGCAGAGGGATCCGATCTCAACTGTATTGTGGCTAGTAGACAATTGGATTGCGAGGCGGGCTTCCTTGGCATCCATTCTCCAAGGGTGCTCTGGTCATTCCATATGGGATGTCCTGGAGCTGCCCAACAGGTCTCAATTGTCACACAGAAGGAATCATTGAAGGGGGCATCCAGCCACTCCCACGTCGAAAAACCTCCATGGCCTTGAGATTCCGCTCCGTTCATGAAGGGGCAATCATGCACAGAAACTCCAACCTGAGCCAACGTCTGATCTCGCCGTGACTTCAGATGCTTGAGAATATGGTTGCGACTGCAGGGGGTACCAGCCGTTCCCTCGGCCTGAAACTCAAGTCTAGCTTGTGTTCTCTGACTTCTGTCCTCACACTCCTGGCCCAGAAGCCAAAAAGTTTGGCAATTCCGGACCCTCAATGCAGCACTCTGCCAGCCCTCTAGAAAAAATATCTTGCCTAATGAGGAGCCCAGGAACCTCAAATGAGGATAAACCTACACGGCACTCGACTGTACCCAAATTATATAGTCTAACCTGGGTACTAATGCACTGTCTGACACAACCTGAGCCAGAATCTCCTGACCAAAACCCAGGCAGCTGACCGCACACTGAGCATATCAGACGCGCCATGGCCTTAGGTCGTCATCTCTTGCCAACTGCGATTTTTCAGGCTTCAGAACCTATACCTTATGTCCAATCACTGCTCACGATTGAAAATGATGCAGAAATCAGAACACCTTCCCCATGGCAAGAGATCTTGTGATTGCCATGTTGTCCAAGGTCCAGTGTAGTGGAAACCAGTTTGGCCCATGAGGCCCCGCCCATGCTCGCGGGCCACATTTGTCACAAACACACATTTGACCCTCAGCCTGAGCCCAGTCCTCAAGTAAGGCCGCTCAGTGGCTGGATGAAGAGACAGCTCATTGGGCCTGCCATGCCCCTAGGCCCCAATTTTTAACCATAGTTTGTGTTGTCCCTTCACTCTTCCCCAGGGCTCTGCTTTGGAATTCTTCTTTTGTTCGGACACCTGAGGTAATAAACATGAAAGGAGACCTCCCATCCCACAGATTGACGAAAAATAATTGGGACCGGGTCAAATCCACAGAGAGGAAGTTTCGTCCATGGCCCATGAGGCCTCCCCACATTCCATGGCCATCATTGATATAAAACCCAGAGACAAAAGCCTGAGCAAGTGCCTCAGACTCGCTCTTTCTTCATATCCTGAAGAGTTCTTCTCATGGTTTGTAGATTGTGCCTGCCATACCTACGTCCCCAAACATAAGGTGAGTTTGTGTTTTCAGACTTCTGTCCTCAAAGTCCTGGGCCACACACCCTCCAGGCTGGGGCCCCTGGAGCCACACATTCGGACTGTGCCTACACAATCCATGGAAATTCTGCCCATTCCATTGTCCAAAATCTTACAAATTGGGAGAACTCTCCAAGGTCCCCGAGGCCATCCCAATAGTGTAGGTCTCCAGGGACAAACAAGGGTGGTCTGACACCAGGTGAGCATCTATCTCCACTCATTCCATAGACGGATATCCCCAGAGAAGAAGATTGAACCAGACAGGATCCTAGGCAATAATCGGATCCATTGCTTTGGTTTACAGGCATGTCTCCTCAAGAGCCTGGATTCCAAGACCAGCATAAGGGTTTTCCTGAGGCACCCATCAGAACAAATCTCCTCTCCACAAGGAAACTTGTGCATGGGAGCTATGTCAAAAGCGTAGGAGAATACTTCAGGGTTACGGTGCCACCGCCCCATTCCAAGGCCCTCATGGACAAAACACACTTTAGGCCCCATCCTCAGGAATGTCCATTTCAACTCAGCCACCCCGGTTGCTTCCGCAGAGCCATCCGATCACAACTGTATCGTAGCTAGGAGACAATTGGAAAGAGAGGCGGGCTTCCCTGGCATCCATCCTCGAACGGTGCTCTGGTGTCATTCCATATGGGATGTCTTGGAGCTGCCCAACAGGTCTCAATTGTCCCCCAGAAGGAATCCTTGAAGGGGGCATCACACAACTCCCAATGTGGGAAAATCTCCATGGCCTTGAGATTCCGCTCCTTTCTTGAAGGGGCAATCATGCACAGAAACTACAACCTGAGCCAACGTCTCATCCTCGCCCTGACTTCAGATGCTTAGATATTGTTTCCGATCTGCAGGGGGTAACTACCGTGCCCTCGGCCTGAAGCCCAAGTCTATCTTGTGTTCTCAGACTTCTGTCCTCAAACTCCTGGCCCAGATCCTCCATTTTGGCAATTCCGGATCCACAATGCAGCACTCTGCCTGCCCTCTAGAAAAAATATCTTGCCTAATGAGGTGCCCAGGCACCTCAAATGAGGATAAACCTACAGGACACTCGACTGTACCCAAATTATATAGTCTAACTTGGGCACTAGTGCACTGTCTGACACAACCTGAGCCAGAACCTCCTGACCAACACCCACGCAGTTGACTGCACATTGAGCATATCAGACGCGCCATCGCCTTAGATCGTCATCTATTCCCAACTGCGATTTTTCAAGCTTCGGAACCTAGACCTTATCTCCAACCACTGCCCAGGGTTGAAAATGATGCAGAAATCAGAAGACCTTCCCCATGGCAAGAGACCTTGTGTTTGGCATGTTGTCCAAGGTATAGTTTAGTTGAAACCAGTGTGGCCCATGAGGCCCCGCCCATGCTCGCGTGCCACGTTGGTCACAAACACACACTGTGACCCTCACCCTGAGCCCAGCCCTCAAGTAAAGCCTCTCAGTGGCTGGATGAAGAGACAGCTTATAGTGCCTGCCATACCCCTAGGCCCCAATTTTTAACCATAGTTTGGGTTTTCCCTTGACTCTTCCCCAGGGCTCTGCTTTGGAATTCCTCTTTTGTTCAGACACCTGAGATAATAAACCTGAAAGGAGACCTCCCATCCCACAGATTGAGGAATAACAATTGGGATCGGGCCAAATCAACAGAGAGGAATATTCGTCCATGGCCCATGAGTCCTCCCCACATTCCACGGCCATCGTTGATATAAAATCCAAATGCAAAAGCCTGAGCAAGTGCCTCAGAATCGCTCTTTCTTCATATCCTGAAGATTTCTTCTCATGATTTGTAGATTGGGCCTGCCATACCTACATCACCAAACCTAAGCTGAGTTTGTGTTTTCAGACTTCTGTCCTCAAAGTCCTGGGCAACACACTCTCAGGCTGGGGCCCCTGAAGCCACACATTAGGACTGTGCCTACCCAATCCATGGGAATTCTGCCCATTCCATTGTCCAAAATCGTACAAATTATGAGAACTCTCCAAAGTCCCCGAGGCCATCCCAATAGTGTAGGTCTCCGGGGACAAACAAGGACGGTCTAACACCAGGTGAGCATCTACCTCAACTCATTCCATAGATGAATATCCCCAGAGAAGAAGAATGAACAAGACAGGACCCTAGGCCATAATCGAATACATTGCTTTGGTTTACAGGCATGTCTCTTTAAAAGTCTGGATTCCAATACCAGCATAATGGGTTTCCTGAGGCACCCATCAGAACAAATCTCCTCTCCACAAGGAAACTTGTGCATGGGAGCTATGTCAAAAGCTTAGGAGAATACTTCAGTGTCCCAGTGCCACCGCCCCATTTCAAGGCCCTCATGGACACAAACACACATTAGGGCCCATCCTCAGGAAAGTCCATTTCAACTCAGCCACCCCGGTTGCTCCCGCAGAGGGATCTGATCTCAACTGTATTGTGGCTAGTAGACAATTGGATTGCGAGGCGGGCTTGCCTGGCATCCATCCTCCAACGGTGCTCTGGAGTCATTCCATATTAGATGTCCTGGAGCTGCCCAAAAGGTCTCAATTGTCACACAGAAGGAAACATTGAAGGGGGCATCCCACCACTCCCACGTCGGAAAACCTCCATGGCCTTGAGATTCCGCTCCTTTCATGAAAGGGAAGTCATGCAGAGAAACTCCAACCTGAGCCAACGTCTGATCCTCGCCGTGACTTCAGATGCTTGAGATTTTGATTGCGACTGCAGGGAGTACAAGCCGTGCCCTCGGCCTGAAACTCAAGTCTAGTTTGTGTTCTCAGACTTCTGTCCTCACACTCCTGGCCCAGACGCCCAAAAGTTTGGCAATTCCGGACCCACAATGCAGCACTCTGCCTGCCCTCTAGAAAAAATATCTTGCCTAATGAGGTGCCCAGGCACCTCAAATGAGGATAAACCTACACGGCACTCGACTGTACCCAAATTATATAGTCTAACCTGGGCACTAATACACTGTCTGACACAACTTGAGTCAGAACCTCCTGACCAACACCCAGGCAGTTGACCGCACACTGAGCATATCAGACGCGCCATCGCCTTAGGTCGTCATCTCTTCCCAACTGCGGTTTTTCAGGCTTCAGAACCTATACCTTATGTCCAATCACTGCTCACGATTGAAAATGATGCAGAAATCAGAACACCTTCCCCATGGCAAGAGACCTTGTGATTGCCATGTTGTCCAAGGTCCAGTGTAGTGGAAACCAGTTTGGCCCATGAGGCCCCGCCCATGCTCGCGGGCCACATTTGTCACAAACACACATTTGACCCTCAGCCTGAGCCCAGTCCTCAAGTAAGGCCGCTCAGTGGCTGGATGAAGAGACAGCATATGGGGCCTGCCATGACCCTAGGCCCCAATTTTTAACCATAGTTTGGGTTGTCCCTTCACTCTTCCCCAGGGCTCTGCTTTGGAATTCTTCTTTTGTTCGGACACCTGAGGTAATAAACCTGAAGGAGACCTCCCATCCCACAGATTGACGAAAAATAATTGGGACCGGGCCAATCCACAGAGAGGTAGATTCTTCCATGGCCCATGATGCCTCCCCACATTCCACGGCCAACATTGATATAAAACCCAGAGACAAAAGCCTGAGCAAGTGCCTCAGACTCGCTCTTTCTTCATATCCTGAAGAGTTCTTCTCATGATTTGTAGATTGGGCCTGCCATACCTACGTCCCCAAACATAAGGTGAGTTTGTGTTTTCAGACTTCTGTCCTCAAAGTCCTGGGCCACACAGCCTCCAGGCTGGGGCCCCTGGAGCCACACATTCGGACTGTGCCTACACAATCCATGGAAATTCTGCCCATTCCATTGTCCAAAATCTTACAAATTGGGAGAACTCTCCAAGGTCCCCGAGGCAATCCCAATAGTGTAGGTCTCCAGGGACAAACAAGGGTGGTCTGACACCAGGTGAGCATCTACCTCCACTCATTCCATAGACGGATATCCCCAGAGAAGAAGATTGAACCAGACAGGATCCTAGGCAATAATCGGATCCATTGCTTTGGTTTACAGGCATGTCTCCTCAAGAGCCTGGATTCCAAGACCAGCATAAGGGTTTTCCTGAGGCACCCATCAGAACAAATCTCCTCTCCACAAGGAAACTTGTGCATGGGAGCTATGTCAAAAGCGTAGGAGAATACTTCAGGGTTACGGTGCCACCGCCCCATTCCAAGGCCCTCATGGACAAAACACACTTTAGGCCCCATCCTCAGGAATGTCCATTTCAACTCAGCCACCCCGGTTGCTTCCGCAGAGCCATCCGATCACAACTGTATCGTAGCTAGGAGACAATTGGAAAGAGAGGCGGGCTTCCCTGGCATCCATCCTCGAACGGTGCTCTGGAGTCATTCCATATGGGATGTCCTTGAGCTGCCCAACAGGTCTCAATTGTCCCGCAGAAGGAATCCTTGAAGGGGGCATCACACAACTCCCAATGTGGGAAAATCTCCATGGCCTTGAGATTCCGCTCCTTTCTTGAAGGGGCAATCATGCACAGAAACTACAACCTGAGCCAACGTCTCATCCTCGCCCTGACTTCAGATGCTTAGATATTGTTTCCGATCTGCAGGGGGTAACTACCGTGCCCTCGGCCTGAAGCCCAAGTCTATCTTGTGTTCTCAGACTTCTGTCCTCAAACTCCTGGCCCAGATCCTCCATTTTGGCAATTCCGGACCCACAATGCAGCACTCTGCCTGCCCTCTAGAAAAAATATCTTGCCTAATGAGGTGCCCAGGCACCTCAAATGAGGATAAACCTACAGGACACTCGACTGTACCCAAATTATATAGTCTAACTTGGGCACTAGTGCACTGTCTGACACAACCTGAGCCAGAACCTCCTGACCAACACCCAGGCAGTTGACTGCACATTGAGCATATCAGACGCGCCATCGCCTTAGATCGTCATCTATTCCCAACTGCGATTTTTCAAGCTTCGGAACCTAGACCTTATCTCCAACCACTGCCCAGGGTTGAAAATGATGCAGAAATCAGAAGACCTTCCCCATGGCAAGAGACCTTGTGTTTGGCATGTTGTCCAAGGTATAGTTTAGTTGAAACCAGTGTGGCCCATGAGGCCCCGCCCATGCTCGCGTGCCAAGTTGGTCACAAACACACACTGTGACCCTCACCCTGAGCCCAGCCCTCAAGTAAAGCCTCTCAGTGGCTGGATGAAGAGACAGCTTATAGTGCCTGCCATACCCCTAGGCCCCAATTTTTAACCATAGTTTGGGTTTTCCCTTGACTCTTCCCCAGGGCTCTGCTTTGGAATTCCTCTTTGTTCAGACACCTGAGATAATAAACCTGAAAGGAGACCTCCCATCCCACAGATTGAGGAATAACAATTGGGATCGGGCCAAATCAACAGAGAGGAATATTCGTCCATGGCCCATGAGTCCTCCCCACATTCCACGGCCATCGTTGATATAAAATCCAAATGCAAAAGCCTGAGCAAGTGCCTCAGAATCGCTCTTTCTTCATATCCTGAAGATTTTTTCTCATGATTTGTAGATTGGGCCTGCCATACCTACATCCCCAAACCTAAGCTGAGTTTGTGTTTTCAGACTTCTGTCCTCAAAGTCCTGGGCAACACACTCTCAGGCTGGGGCCCCTGAAGCCACACATTAAGACTGTGCCTAACCAATCCATGGGAATTCTGCCCATTCCATTGTCCAAAATCGTACAAATTATGAGAACTCTCCAAAGTCCCCGAGGCCATCCCAATAGTGTAGGTCTCCGGGGACAAACAAGGACGGTCTAACACCAGGTGAGCATCTACCTCAACTCATTCCATAGATGAATATCCCCAGAGAAGAAGAATGAACAAGACAGGACCCTAGGCCATAATCGAATACATTGCTTTGGTTTACAGGCATGTCTCTTTAAAAGTCTGGATTCCAATACCAGCATAATGGGTTTCCTGAGGCACCCATCAGAACAAATCTCCTCTCCACAAGGAAACTTGTGCATGGGAGCTATGTCAAAAGCTTAGGAGAATACTTCAGTGTCCCCGTGCCACCGCCCCATTTCAAGGCCCTCATGGACACAAACACACATTAGGGCCCATCCTCAGGAAAGTCCATTTCAACTCAGCCACCCCGGTTGCTCCCGCAGAGGGATCTGATCTCAACTGTATTGTGGCTAGTAGACAATTGGATTGCGAGGCGGGCTTGCCTAGCATCCATCCTCCAACGGTGCTCTGGAGTCATTCCATATTAGATGTCCTGGAGCTGCCCAAAAGGTCTCAATTGTCACACAGAAGGAAACATTGAAGGGGGCATCCCACCACTCCCACGTCGGAAAACCTCCATGGCCTTGAGATTCCGCTCCTTTCATGAAAGGGAAGTCATGCAGAGAAACTCCAACCTGAGCCAACGTCTGATCCTCGCCGTGACTTCAGATGCTTGAGATTTTGATTGCGACTGCAGGGAGTACAAGCCGTGCCCTCGGCCTGAAACTCAAGTCTAGTTTGTGTTCTCAGACTTCTGTCCTCACACTCCTGGCCCAGACGCCCAAAAGTTTGGCAATTCCGGACCCACAATGCAGCACTCTGCCTGCCCTCTAGAAAAAATATCTTGCCTAATGAGGTGCCCAGGCACCTCAAATGAGGATAAACCTACACGGCACTCGACTGTACCCAAATTATATAGTCTAACCTGGGCACTAATACACTGTCTGACACAACTTGAGTCAGAACCTCCTGACCAACACCCAGGCAGTTGACCGCACACTGAGCATATCAGACGCGCCATCGCCTTAGGTCGTCATCTCTTCCCAACTGCGGTTTTTCAGGCTTCAGAACCTATACCTTATGTCCAATCACTGCTCACGATTGAAAATGATGCAGAAATCAGAACACCTTCCCCATGGCAAGAGACCTTGTGATTGCCATGTTGTCCAAGGTCCAGTGTAGTGGAAACCAGTTTGGCCCATGAGGCCCCGCCCATGCTCGCGGGCCACATTTGTCACAAACACACATTTGACCCTCAGCCTGAGCCCAGTCCTCAAGTAAGGCCGCTCAGTGGCTGGATGAAGAGACAGCATATGGGGCCTGCCATGACCCTAGGCCCCAATTTTTAACCATAGTTTGGGTTGTCCCTTCACTCTTCCCCAGGGCTCTGCTTTGGAATTCTTCTTTTGTTCGGACACCTGAGGTAATAAACCTGAAGGAGACCTCCCATCCCACAGATTGACGAAAAATAATTGGGACCGGGCCAATCCACAGAGAGGTAGATTCTTCCATGGCCCATGATGCCTCCCCACATTCCACGGCCAACATTGATATAAAACCCAGAGACAAAAGCCTGAGCAAGTGCCTCAGACTCGCTCTTTCTTCATATCCTGAAGAGTTCTTCTCATGATTTGTAGATTGGGCCTGCCATACCTACGTCCCCAAACATAAGGTGAGTTTGTGTTTTCAGACTTCTGTCCTCAAAGTCCTGGGCCACACAGCCTCCAGGCTGGGGCCCCTGGAGCCACACATTCGGACTGTGCCTACACAATCCATGGAAATTCTGCCCATTCCATTGTCCAAAATCTTACAAATTGGGAGAACTCTCCAAGGTCCCCGAGGCAATCCCAATAGTGTAGGTCTCCAGGGACAAACAAGGGTGGTCTGACACCAGGTGAGCATCTACCTCCACTCATTCCATAGACGGATATCCCCAGAGAAGAAGATTGAACCAGACAGGATCCTAGGCAATAATCGGATCCATTGCTTTGGTTTACAGGCATGTCTCCTCAAGAGCCTGGATTCCAAGACCAGCATAAGGGTTTTCCTGAGGCACCCATCAGAACAAATCTCCTCTCCACAAGGAAACTTGTGCATGGGAGCTATGTCAAAAGCGTAGGAGAATACTTCAGGGTTACGGTGCCACCGCCCCATTCCAAGGCCCTCATGGACAAAACACACTTTAGGCCCCATTCTCAGGAATGTCCATTTCAACTCAGCCACCCCGGTTGCTTCCGCAGAGCCATCCGATCACAACTGTATCGTAGCTAGGAGACAATTGGAAAGAGAGGCGGGCTTCCCTGGCATCCATCCTCGAACGGTGCTCTGGAGTCATTCCATATGGGATGTCCTTGAGCTGCCCAACAGGTCTCAATTGTCCCGCAGAAGGAATCCTTGAAGGGGGCATCACACAACTCCCAATGTGGGAAAATCTCCATGGCCTTGAGATTCCGCTCCTTTCTTGAAGGGGCAATCATGCACAGAAACTACAACCTGAGCCAACGTCTCATCCTCGCCCTGACTTCAGATGCTTAGATATTGTTTCCGATCTGCAGGGGGTAACTACCGTGCCCTCGGCCTGAAGCCCAAGTCTATCTTGTGTTCTCAGACTTCTGTCCTCAAACTCCTGGCCCAGATCCTCCATTTTGGCAATTCCGGACCCACAATGCAGCACTCTGCCTGCCCTCTAGAAAAAATATCTTGCCTAATGAGGTGCCCAGGCACCTCAAATGAGGATAAACCTACAGGACACTCGACTGTACCCAAATTATATAGTCTAACTTGGGCACTAGTGCACTGTCTGACACAACCTGAGCCAGAACCTCCTGACCAACACCCAGGCAGTTGACTGCACATTGAGCATATCAGACGCGCCATCGCCTTAGATCGTCATCTATTCCCAACTGCGATTTTTCAAGCTTCGGAACCTAGACCTTATCTCCAACCACTGCCCAGGGTTGAAAATGATGCAGAAATCAGAAGACCTTCCCCATGGCAAGAGACCTTGTGTTTGGCATGTTGTCCAAGGTATAGTTTAGTTGAAACCAGTGTGGCCCATGAGGCCCCGCCCATGCTCGCGTGCCAAGTTGGTCACAAACACACACTGTGACCCTCACCCTGAGCCCAGCCCTCAAGTAAAGCCTCTCAGTGGCTGGATGAAGAGACAGCTTATAGTGCCTGCCATACCCCTAGGCCCCAATTTTTAACCATAGTTTGGGTTTTCCCTTGACTCTTCCCCAGGGCTCTGCTTTGGAATTCCTCTTTGTTCAGACACCTGAGATAATAAACCTGAAAGGAGACCTCCCATCCCACAGATTGAGGAATAACAATTGGGATCGGGCCAAATCAACAGAGAGGAATATTCGTCCATGGCCCATGAGTCCTCCCCACATTCCACGGCCATCGTTGATATAAAATCCAAATGCAAAAGCCTGAGCAAGTGCCTCAGAATCGCTCTTTCTTCATATCCTGAAGATTTCTTCTCATGATTTGTAGATTGGGCCTGCCATACCTACATCCCCAAACCTAAGCTGAGTTTGTGTTTTCAGACTTCTGTCCTCAAAGTCCTGGGCAACACACTCTCAGGCTGGGGCCCCTGAAGCCACACATTAAGACTGTGCCTAACCAATCCATGGGAATTCTGCCCATTCCATTGTCCAAAATCGTACAAATTATGAGAACTCTCCAAAGTCCCCGAGGCCATCCCAATAGTGTAGGTCTCCGGGGACAAACAAGGACGGTCTAACACCAGGTGAGCATCTACCTCAACTCATTCCATAGATGAATATCCCCAGAGAAGAAGAATGAACAAGACAGGACCCTAGGCCATAATCGAATACATTGCTTTGGTTTACAGGCATGTCTCTTTAAAAGTCTGGATTCCAATACCAGCATAATGGGTTTCCTGAGGCACCCATCAGAACAAATCTCCTCTCCACAAGGAAACTTGTGCATGGGAGCTATGTCAAAAGCTTAGGAGAATACTTCAGTGTCCCCGTGCCACCGCCCCATTTCAAGGCCCTCATGGACACAAACACACATTAGGGCCCATCCTCAGGAAAGTCCATTTCAACTCAGCCACCCCGGTTGCTCCCGCAGAGGGATCTGATCTCAACTGTATTGTGGCTAGTAGACAATTGGATTGCGAGGCGGGCTTGCCTAGCATCCATCCTCCAACGGTGCTCTGGAGTCATTCCATATTAGATGTCCTGGAGCTGCCCAAAAGGTCTCAATTGTCACACAGAAGGAAACATTGAAGGGGGCATCCCACCACTCCCACGTCGGAAAACCTCCATGGCCTTGAGATTCCGCTCCTTTCATGAAAGGGAAGTCATGCAGAGAAACTCCAACCTGAGCCAACGTCTGATCCTCGCCGTGACTTCAGATGCTTGAGATTTTGATTGCGACTGCAGGGAGTACAAGCCGTGCCCTCGGCCTGAAACTCAAGTCTAGTTTGTGTTCTCAGACTTCTGTCCTCACACTCCTGGCCCAGACGCCCAAAAGTTTGGCAATTCCGGACCCACAATGCAGCACTCTGCCTGCCCTCTAGAAAAAATATCTTGCCTAATGAGGTGCCCAGGCACCTCAAATGAGGATAAACCTACACGGCACTCGACTGTACCCAAATTATATAGTCTAACCTGGGCACTAATACACTGTCTGACACAACTTGAGTCAGAACCTCCTGACCAACACCCAGGCAGTTGACCGCACACTGAGCATATCAGACGCGCCATTGCCTTAGGTCGTCATCTCTTCCCAACTGCGGTTTTTCAGGCTTCAGAACCTATACCTTATGTCCAATCACTGCTCACGATTGAAAATGATGCAGAAATCAGAACACCTTCCCCATGGCAAGAGACCTTGTGATTGCCATGTTGTCCAAGGTCCAGTGTAGTGGAAACCAGTTTGGCCCATGAGGCCCCGCCCATGCTCGCGGGCCACATTTGTCACAAACACACATTTGACCCTCAGCCTGAGCCCAGTCCTCAAGTAAGGCCGCTCAGTGGCTGGATGAAGAGACAGCATATGGGGCCTGCCGTGACCCTAGGCCCCAATTTTTAACCATAGTTTGGGTTGTCCCTTCACTCTTCCCCAGGGCTCTGCTTTGGAATTCTTCTTTTGTTCGGACACCTGAGGTAATAAACCTGAAGGAGACCTCCCATCCCACAGATTGACGAAAAATAATTGGGACCGGGCCAATCCACAGAGAGGTAGATTCTTCCATGGCCCATGATGCCTCCCCACATTCCACGGCCAACATTGATATAAAACCCAGAGACAAAAGCCTGAGCAAGTGCCTCAGACTCGCTCTTTCTTCATATCCTGAAG
Source organism: Mustela nivalis (assembly GCF_964662115.1). Classification (NCBI taxonomy): domain Eukaryota; kingdom Metazoa; phylum Chordata; class Mammalia; order Carnivora; family Mustelidae; genus Mustela; species Mustela nivalis. The sequence continues at coordinate 397,461 of NW_028136374.1, forward strand.
AGTTCTTCTCATGATTTGTAGATTGGGCCTGCCATACCTACGTCCCCAAACATAAGGTGAGTTTGTGTTTTCAGACTTCTGTCCTCAAAGTCCTGGGCCACACACCCTCCAGGCTGGGGCCCCTGGAGCCACACATTCGGACTGTGCCTACACAATCCATGGAAATTCTGCCCATTCCATTGTCCAAAATCTTACAAATTGGGAGAACTCTCCAAGGTCCCCGAGGCAATCCCAATAGTGTAGGTCTCCAGGGACAAACAAGGGTGGTCTGACACCAGGTGAGCATCTACCTCCACTCATTCCATAGACGGATATCCCCAGAGAAGAAGATTGAACCAGACAGGATCCTAGGCAATAATCGGATCCATTGCTTTGGTTTACAGGCATGTCTCCTCAAGAGCCTGGATTCCAAGACCAGCATAAGGGTTTTCCTGAGGCACCCATCAGAACAAATCTCCTCTCCACAAGGAAACTTGTGCATGGGAGCTATGTCAAAAGCTTAGGAGAATACTTCAGGGTCCCGGTACCACCGCACCATTCCAAGGCCCTCATGGACACAAACACACTTAAGGTCCCATCCTCAGGAAAGTCCATTTCAACTCAGCCACCACGGTTGCTCCCGCAGAGCCATCCGATCTCAACTGTATTGTTGCTAGGAGACAATTGGAATGCGAGGCGGGCTTCCCAGGCATCCATCCTCGAACGGTGCTCTGGAGTCATTCCATATTAGATGTCCTGGAGCTGCCCAACAGGTCTCAATTGTCCAACAGATGGAATCCTTGAAGGGGGCATCACACAACTCCCAACGTGGGAAAAGCTCCATGGCCTTGAGATTCCACTTCTTTCATGAAGGGGCAGTCATGCACAGAAACTACAACCTGAGCCAACGTCTGATCCTCGCCATGACTTCAGATGCTTGTGATATTGTTTCCGATCTGCAGGGGGTACCTACCGTGCCCTCGGCCTGAAGCCCAAGTCTAGCTTGTGTTCTCAGACTTCTGTCCTCACATTCCTGGCCAAGAAATCCTCCATTTTGGCAATTCCGGATCCACAATGCAGCACTCAGCCTGCCCTCTAGAAAAAATATCTTGCCTAATGAGGTGCCCAGGCACCTCAAATGAGGATAAACCTACAGGGCACTCGACTGTACCCAAATTATATAGTCTAACTTGGGCACTAGTGCACTGTCTGACACATCCTGAGCCAGAACCTCCTGACCAACACCCAGGCAGTTGACCGCACACTGAGCATATCAGACGCGCCATCGCCTTAGATCGTCATCTCTTCCCAACTGCGATTTTTCAGGCTTCGGAACCTAGACCTTATCTCCAACCCCTGCCCAGGGTTGAAAATGATGCAGAAATCAAAACACCTTCCCCATGGCAAGAGACCTTGTGATTGGCATGTTGTCCAAGTTCCAGTGTAGTTGAAACCAGTGTGGCCCATGAGGCCCCGCCCATGCTCACGTGCCACGTTGGTCACAAACACACACTGTGACCCTCAGCCTGAGCCCTGCCCTCAAGTAAGGCCTCTCAGTGGCTGGATGTAGAGACAGCTTATTTTGCCTGCCATGCCCCTAGGCCCCAATTTTTAACCATAGTTTGGGTTTTCCCTTCACTCTTCCCCAGGGCTCTGCTTTGGAATACCTCTTTTGTTCAGACACCTGAGGTAATAAACCTGAAAGGAGACTTCCCATCCCACAGATTGACGAAAAACAATTGGGATCGGGCCAAATCCACAGAGAGGAAGATTCGTCCATGACCCATGAGTCCACCCCACATTCCACGGCCATCGTTGATATAAAATCCAAATGCAAAAGCCTGAGCAAGTGCCTCAGAATCGCTCTTTCTTCATATCCTGAAGATTTCTTCTAATGATTTGTAGATTGGGCCTGCCATACCTACATCCCCAAACCTAGGCTGAATTTGTGTTTTCAGACTTCTGTCCTCAAAGACCTAAACCACACACCCTCAGGTAGGGGCCCCTGAAGCCACACATTAGGACTGTGCCTACCCAACCCATGGGAATACTGCCCATTCCATTGTCCAAAATCGTACAAATTAGGAGAACTCTCCAAAGTCCCCGAGGCCATCCCAATAGTGTAGGTCTCCGGGGACAAACAAGGCGGTAAGACACCAGGTGAGCATCTACCTCCACTCATTCAATAGATGAATATCCCCAGACAAGAAGAATGAACAAGACAGGACCCTAGGCCATAATCGAATACATTGCTTTGGTTTACAGGCATGTCTCTTCAAAAGTCTGGATTCCAATACCAGCATAATGGGTTTCCTGAGGCACCCATCAGAACAAATCTCCTCTCCACAAGGAAACTTGTGCATGGGAGCTATGTCAAAAGCTTAGGAGAATACTTCAGGGTCCCAGTGCCACCGCCCCATTTCAAGGACCTCATGGACACAAACACACATTAGGGCCCATCCTCAGGAAAGTCCATTTCAACTCAGCCACCCCGGTTGCTCCCGCAGAGGGATCCGATCTCAACTGTATTGTGGCTAGTAGACAATTGGATTGCGAGGCGGGCTTCCTTGGCATCCATTCTCCAAGGGTGCTCTGGTCATTCCATATGGGATGTCCTGGAGCTGCCCAACTGGTCTCAATTGTCCCGCAGAAGGAATCCTTGAAGGGGGCATCACACAACTCCCAACGTGGGAAAAGCTCCATTGCTTCGAGATTCCGCTCCTTTCATGAAGGGGCAGTCATGCACAGAAACTACAACCTGAGCCAACGTCTGATCCTCGCCGTGACTTCAGATGCTTGAGATATGGTTTCCGATCTGCAGGGGGTACCTACCGTGCCCTCGGCCTGAAGCCCAATTCTATCTTGTGTTCTCAGACTTCTGTGCTCAAACTCCTAGCCCGGAAGTCCTCCATTTTGGCAATTCCGGACCCACAAGGCAGCACTCTGCCTGCCCTCTAGAAAAAATATCTTGCCTAATGAGGTGCCCAGGCACCTCAAATGAGGATAAACCTACAGGGAACTCGACTGTACCCAAATTATATAGTCTAACTTGGGCACTAGTGCACTGTCTGACACAACCTCAGCCAGAACCCCCTGACCAACACCCAGGCAGCTGACCGTACACTGAGCATATCAGACGCGCCATCGCCTTAGGTCGTCATCTCTTCCCAACTGCGATTTTTCAGGCTTCAGAACCTGTACCTTATGTCCAATCACTGCTCACGTTTGAAAATGATGCAGAAATCAGAACACCTTCCCCATGGCAAGAGACCTTGTGATTGGCATGTTGTCCAAGGTCCAGTGTAGTTGAAACCAGTTGGCCCATGAGGCCCCACCCATGTTCGCGGGCCACAATTGTCACAAACACACATTTGACCCTCAGCCTGAGCCCAGTCTCAAGTAAGGCCGCTCAGTGGCTGGATGAAGAGACAGCTTATTGGGCCTGCCAAGCCCCTATGCCGCAATTTTTAACCATAGTTTGGGTTTTCCATTCACTCTTCCCCAGGGCTCTGCTTTGGAATTCCTCTTTTGTTCGGACACCTGAGGTAATAAACCTGAAAGGAGACCTCCCATCCCACAGATTGACGAAAAAAATTGGGACCGCCCCAATCCACAGAAAGGAAGATTCGTCCATGGCCCATGATGCCTCCCCACATTCCACGGCCATCGTTGATATAAAATCCAGAGACAAAAGCCTGAGCAAGTGCCTCAGACTCGCTCTTTCTTCATATCCTGAAGAGTTCTTCTCATGGTTTGTAGATTGGGCCTGCCATACCTACGTCCCCAAACATAAGGTGAGTTTGTGTTTTCAGACTTCTGTCCTCAAAGTCCTGGGCCACACAGCCTCCAGGCTGGGGCCCCTGGAGCCACATATTCGGACTGTGCCTACCCAATCCATGGGTATTCTGCCCATTCAATTGTCCAAAATCTTACAAATTGGGAGAACTCTCAAAGGCCCCGAGGCAATCCCAATAGTGTAGGTCTCCAGGGACAAACAAGGGTGGTCTGACACCAGGTGAGCATCTACCACCAATCATTCCATAGATGAATATCCCCAGAGAAGGAGAATGAACAAGACAGGACCCTAGGCCATAATCGAATACATTGCTTTGTTTTACAGGCATGTCTCTTCAAAAGTCTGGATTCCAATTCCAGCATAATGGGTTTCCTGAGGCACACATCAGAACAAATCTCCTCTCCACAAGGAAACTTGTGCATGGGAGCTATGTCAAAAGCTTAGGAGAATACTTCAGGGTCCCGGGGCCACCGCCCCATTCCAAGGTCCTCATGGACACAAACACACATTAGGGCCCATCCTCAGGAAAGTCCATTTCAACTCATCCACCCCGGTTGCTCCCGCAGAGGGATCCGATCTCAACTGTATTGTGGCTAGTAGACAATTGGATTGTGAGGCGGGCTTGCCTGGCATCCATCCTCCAACGGTGCTCTGGAGTCATTCCATATGGGATGTCCTGGAGCTGCCCAACAGGTCTTAATTGTCACACAGAAGGAATCATTGAAGGGGGCATCCCACCACTCCCAACGTCGGAAACCTCCATGGCCTTGAGATTCCGCTCCTTTCATGAAGGCGCAGTCATGCACAGAAACTCCAACCTGAGCCAACGACTGATCCTCGCCGTGATTTCAGATGCTTGAGATTTTGGTTGTGACTGCAGGGGGTACCAGCCGTGCCCTCGGCCTGAAACTCAAGTCTAGCTCGTGTTCTCAAACTTCTGTCCTCACACTCCTGTCCCAGAAGCCCTCAAGTTTGGCAATTCCGGACCCACAAGGCAGCACTCTGCCTGCCCTCTAGAAAAAATATCTTGCCTAATGAGGTGCCCAGGCACCTCAAATGAGGATAAACCTACAGGGCACTCGACTGTACCCAAATTATATAGTCTAACTTGGGCACTAGTGCACTGTATGACACAACCTGAGCCAGAACCTCCTGACCAACACCCAGGCAGTTGACCGCACACTGAGCATATCAGATGCGCCATCGCCTTAGATTGTCATCTCTTCCCAACTGCGATTTTTCAGGCTTCAGAACCTAGACCTTATCTCCAAACACTGCCCAGGGTTGAAAATGATGCAGAAATCAAAACACCTTCCCCATGGCAAGAGACCTTGTGATTGGCATGTTGTCCAAGGTCCAGTGTAGTTGAAACCAGTGTGGCCCATGAGGCCCCGCCCATGCTCGCGTGCCACGTTGGTCACAAACACACACTGTGACCCTCAGCCTGAGCCCAGGCCTCAAGTAAGGCCTCTCAGTGGCTGGATGAAGAGACAGCTTATTGTGCCTGCCATGCCCCTAGGCCCCAATTTTTAACCATAGTTTGGGTTTTCCCTTCACTCTTCCCCAGGGCTCTGCTTTGGAATTCCTCTTTTGTTCGGACACCTGAGGTAATAAACCTGAAAGGAGAAATCCCATCCCACAGATTGACGAAAAACAATTGGGATCGGGCCAAATCCACAGAGAGGAAGATTCGTCCATGGCCCATGAGTCCTCCCCCATTCCACGGCCATCGTTGATATAAAATCCAAATGCAAAAGCCTGAGCAAGTGCCTCAGAATCGCTCTTTCTTCATATCCTGAAGATTTCTTCTCATGATTTGTAGATTGGGCCTGCCATACCTACATCCCCAAACCTAAGCTGAGTTTGTGTTTTCAGACTTCTGTCCTCAAAGTCCTGGGCCACACACCCTCATGCTGGGGCCTCTGAAGCCACACATTAGGACTGTGCCTACCCAATCCATGGGAATTCTGCCCATTCAATTGTCCAAAATCGTACAAATTAGGAGAACTCTCCAAAGTCCCTGAGGCCAAACCATTAGTGTAGGTCTCCGGGGACAAACAAGGGTGGTCTGACACCAGGTGAGCATCTACCTCCAATCATTCCATAGATGAATATCCCCAGAGAAGGAGAATGAACAAGACAGGACCCTAGGCCATAATCGAATACATTGCATTGGTTTACAGGCATGTCTCTTCAAAAGTCTGGATTCCAATACCAGTATAATGGGTTTCCTGAGGCACCCATCAGAACAAATCTCCTCTCCACAAGGAAACTTGTGCATGGGAGCTATGTCAAAAGCTTAGGAGAATACTTCAGGGTCCCGGGGCCACCGCCCCATTCCAAGGTCCTCATGGACACAAACACACATTAGGGCCCATCCTCAGGAAAGTCCATTTCAACTCAGCCACCCCGGTTGCTCCCGCAGAGGGTTCCGATCTCAACTGTATTGTGGCTAGTAGACAATTGGATTGTGAGGCGGGCTTGCCTGGCATCCATCCTCCAACGGTGCTCTGGAGTCATTCCATATGGGATGTCCTGGAGCTGCCCAACAGGTCTTAATTGTCACACAGAAGGAATCATTGAAGGGGGCATCCCACCACTCCCAACGTCGGAAACCTCCATGGCCTTGAGATTCCGCTCCTTTCATGAAGGCGCAGTCATGCACAGAAACTCCAACCTGAGCCAACGACTGATCCTCGCCGTGATTTCAGATGCTTGAGATTTTGGTTGTGACTGCAGGGGGTACCAGCCGTGCCCTCGGCCTGAAACTCAAGTCTAGCTCGTGTTCTCAAACTTCTGTCCTCACACTCCTGTCCCAGAAGCCCTCAAGTTTGGCAATTCCGGGCCCACAAGGCAGCACTCTGCCTGCCCTCTAGAAAAAATATCTTGCCTAATGAGGTGCCCAGGCACCTCAAATGAGGATAAACCTACAGGGCACTCGACTGTACCCAAATTATATAGTCTAACTTGGGCACTAGTGCACTGTATGACACAACCTGAGCCAGAACCTCCTGACCAACACCCAGGCAGTTGACCGCACACTGAGCATATCAGATGCGCCATCACCTTAGATTGTCATCTCTTCCCAACTGCGATTTTTCAGGCTTCAGAACCTAGACCTTATCTCCAAACACTGCCCAGGGTTGAAAATGATGCAGAAATCAAAACACCTTCCCCATGGCAAGAGACCTTGTGATTGGCATGTTGTCCAAGGTCCAGTGTAGTTGAAACCAGTGTGGCCCATGAGGCCCCGCCCATGCTCGCGTGCCACGTTGGTCACAAACACACACTGTGACCCTCAGCCTGAGCCCAGGCCTCAAGTAAGGCCTCTCAGTGGCTGGATGAAGAGACAGCTTATTGTGCCTGCCATGCCCCTAGGCCCCAATTTTTAACCATAGTTTGGGTTTTCCCTTCACTCTTCCCCAGGGCTCTGCTTTGGAATTCCTCTTTTGTTCGGACACCTGAGGTAATAAACCTGAAAGGAGAAATCCCATCCCACAGATTGACGAAAAACAATTGGGATCGGGCCAAATCCACAGAGAGGAAGATTCGTCCATGGCCCATGAGTCCTCCCCCATTCCACGGCCATCGTTGATATAAAATCCAAATGCAAAAGCCTGAGCAAGTGCCTCAGAATCGCTCTTTCTTCATATCCTGAAGATTTCTTCTCATGATTTGTAGATTGGGCCTGCCATACCTACATCCCCAAACCTAAGCTGAGTTTGTGTTTTCAGACTTCTGTCCTCAAAGTCCTGGGCCACACACCCTCATGCTGGGGCCTCTGAAGCCACACATTAGGACTGTGCCTACCCAATCCATGGGAATTCTGCCCATTCAATTGTGCAAAATCGTACAAATTAGGAGAACTCTCCAAAGTCCCTGAGGCCAAACCAATAGTGTAGGTCTCCGGGGACAAACAAGGGCGGTTAGACACCAGGTGAGCATCTACCTCCACTCATTCCATAGATGAATATCCCCAGACAAGAAGAATGAACAAGACAGGACCCTAGGCCATAATCGAATACATTGCATTGGTTTACAGGCATGTCTCTTCAAAGTCTGGATTCCAATACTAGCATAATGGGTTTCCTGAGGCACCCATCAGAACACATCTCCTCTCCACAAGGAAACTTGTGCATGGGAACTATGTCAAAAGCTTAGGAGAATACTTCAGGGTCCCAGTGCCACCGCCCCATTTCAAGGCCCTCATGGACACAAACACACATTAGTGCCCATCCTCAGGAAAGTCCATTTCAACTCAGCCACCCCGGTTGCTCTCGCAGAGGGATCCGATCTCAACTGTATTGTGGCTAGTAGACAATTGGATTGTGAGGCGGGCTTCCCTGGCATCCATTCTCCAAGGGTGCTCTGGTCATTCCATATGGGATGTCCTGGGCTGCCCCACAGGTCTCAATTGTCACACAGAAGGAATCATTGAAGGGGGCATCCCACCACTCCCACGTCGGAAAACCTCCATGGCCTTGAGATTCCGCTCCGTTCATGAAGGGGCGGTCATGCACAGAAACTGCAACCTGAGCCAACGTCTGATCCTCGCCGTGACTTCAGATGCTTGAGATATTGTTTCCGATCTGCAGGGGGTACCTACCGTGCCCTCGGCCTGAAGCCCAAGTCTATCTTGTGTTCTCAGACTTCTGTCCTCAATCTCCTGGCCCGGAAGTCCTCCATTTTGACAATTCCGGACCCACAAGGCAGCACTCTGCCTGCCCTCTAGAAAAAATATCTTGCCTAATGAGGTGCCCAGGCACCTCAAATGAGGATAAACCTACAGGGAACTCGACTGTACCCAAATTATATAGTCTAACTTGGGCACTAGTGCACTGTCTGACACAACCTCAGCCAGAACCCCCTGACCAACACCCAGGCAGCTGACCGCACACTGAGCATATCAGACGCGCCATCGCTTTAGGTCGTCATCTCTTCCCAACTGCGATTTTTCAGGCTTCAGAACTTATACCTTATGTCCAATCACTGCTCACGATTGAAAATGGTGCAGAAATCAGAACACCTTCCCCATGGCAAGATACCTTGTGATTGGCATGTTGTCCAAGGTCCAGTGTAGTTGAAACCAGTTTGGCCCATGAGGCCCCACCCATGCTCGCGGGCCACTATTGTCACAAACACACATTTGACCCTCAGCCTGAGCCCAGTCTCAAGTAAGGCCGCTCAGTGACTGGATGAAGAGACAGCTTATTGGGCCTGCCAAGCCCCTAGGTCCCAATTTTTAACAATAGTTTGGGTTGTCCCTTCACTCTTCCCCAGGGCTCTGCTTTGGAATTCCTCTTTTGTTCGGACACCTGAGGTAATAAACCTGAAAGGAGACCTCCCATCCCACAGATTGACGAAAAAAATTGGGACCGCCCCAATCCACAGAAAGGAAGATTCGTCCATGGCCCATGATGCCTCCCCACATTCCACGGCCATTGTTGATATAAAATCCAGAGACAAAAGCCTGAGCAAGTGCCTCAGACTCGCTCTTTCTTCATATCCTGAAGAGTTCTGCTCATGGTGTGTAGATTGGGCCTGCCATACCTACGTCCCCAAACATAAGGTGAGTTTGTGTTTTCAGTCTTCTGTCCTCAAAGTCCTGGGCCACACACCCTCCAGGCTGGGACCCCTGGAGCCACACATTCGGACTGTGCCTACCCAATCAATAGGAATTCTGACCCTATCATTGTCCAAAATCTTACAAATTTGGAGAACTCTCCAAAGTCCCCGAGGCAAAACCAATAGTTTAGGTCTCCTGGGACAAACAAGGTGGTCTGACACCAGGTGAGCATCTACATCCACTCATTCCATAGACGGATATCCCCAGAGAATAAGATTGAACCAGACAGGATCCTAGGCAATAGTCGGATCCATTGCTTTGGTTTACAGGCATGTCTCCTCAAGAGCCTGGATCCCAAGACCAGCATAAGGGTTTTCCTGAGGCACCCATCAGAACAAATCTCCTCTCCACAAGGAAACTTGTGCATGGGAGCCTTGTCAAAAGCTTAGGAGAATACTTCAGGGTCCCGGTGCCACCGCACCATTCCAAGGCCCTCATGGACACAAACACACTTTAGGCCCCATCCTCAGGAAAGTCCATTTCAACTCAGCCACCCCGTTAGCTCCCGCAGAGCCATCCGATCTCAACTGTATTGTTGCTAGGAGACAATTGGAATGCGAGGCGGGCTTCCCAGGCATCCATCCTCAAACGGTGCTCTGGAGGCATTCCATATGGGATGTCCTGGGGCTGCCTAACAGGTCTCGATTTTACTGCAGAAGGAATCGTTGAAGGGGGCATCACACAACTCCCAACGTGGGAAAAGCTCCATGGCCTTGAGATTCCGCTCCTTTCATGAAGGGGCAGTCATGCACAGAAACTACAACCTGAGCCAACGTCTGATCCTCGCCGTGACTTCAGATGCTTGAGATATTTTTTCCGATCTGCAGGGGGTAACTACCGTGCCCTAGGCCTGAAGCCCAAGTCTAGCTTGTTTTCTCAGACTTCTGTCCTCAAACTCTTGGCCCAGAAGTCCTCCATTTTGGCAATTCCGGACCCACAATGCAGCACTCTGCCTGCCGTCTAGAAAAAATATCTTGCCTAATGAGGTGCCCAGGCACCTCAAATGAGGATAAACCTACAGGGCACTCGACTGTACCCAAATTATATAGTCTAACTTGGGCACTAGTGCACTGTCTGACACAACCTGAGCCAGAACCTCCTGACCAACACCCAGGCAACTGACCGCACACTGAGCATATCAGATGCGCCATCGCATTAGATCGTCATCTCTTCCCAAATGCGATTTTTCAGGCTTCAGAACCTAGACCTTATGTCCAATCACTGCTCAAGATTGAAAATGATGCAGAAATCAGAACACTTTCGCATGGCAAGAGACCTTGTGATTGGCATGTTGTCCAAGGTCCAGTGTAGTTGTAACCAGGGAGGCCCATAAGGCCCCGCCCATGCTCGAGGGCCACAATTGTCACAAACACACATTTGACCCTCAGCCTGAGCCCAATCCTCAAGTAATACTCTCAGTGGCTGGATGAAGAGACAGCTTATTGGGCCTGCCATGCCGCTAGGCCCCAATTTTTAACCATAGTTTGGGTTGTCCCTTCACTCTTCCCCAGGGCTCTGCTTTGGAATTCCACTTTTGTTCGGACACCTGAGGTAATAAACCTGAACGGAGACCTCCCAACCCACAGATAGACGAAAAATAATTTGGACCGGGCCAAATACACAGAGAGGAAGATTCGTGCATGGCCCATGAAACCTCCCCACATTCCACGGCCATCGTTGATATAAGCCCAAAAGTTTGGCAATTCCGGACCCACAATGCAGCACTCTGCCTGCCCTCTAGAAAAAAATGATTGCCTCAAGAGCTGGCCAGGCACCTTCAATGAGGATATACCTCCACAGCACTTGACTTTACCCAATATATAGTCTAACCTGGGCACTAATGCACTGTCGGACACAACCTGAGCCCGGACCTCCTGACTAGACCGCACACTGAGCACATAAGACCCGCCATGGCCTTAGGTCATCATCTCTTCCTTACCTCAGTTTTCAGGCCTCAGAACCGAGACATTATTTTCAATCACTGCCCAGAGGTGAGTGTGATGCAGAAATCAGAACACCTCCTTACCCATGGTAAGAAACCTTGTGGTTGGCACGTCGTCCAACGTTCAGTGTAGGAGAAACCAGCATTCACCCTGAGGTTCCGCCCATTCTTGAGTGCGACAAGGGCATAAACACGCATTGTGACCCTCAGCATGAGTCCTGTCCTCTAGTAAGTCCTCTCAGTGACTGGACCATTAGATGTCATAATGGGCTTGATATGTCCCTAAGCCCCAATTTTTAACCAGATTTCTGATTGTCCAGTCACCCCCCCCCCCAGGGCTCTACTCTGGAATCCCTCATTAGGTGAGACACCTGAGGTTAAAAAGAAAACAACATCAAAAAAAAAAAAAAAACGGACTTCTTCCATCCCACAGAGTGACCCCAAACGCTTTGGACTGGTCCAAACCACCAGGGAGTAAGACTCTTTCATTTCCAATGAAGTCACCCAGAAATTTCACGACCATGAGTGACACGATATCCAGAGACAAAAACTTGAGCAAGAGCCTCACACTCGCCCTTTTCTCAAATCCCGAAAAGTTCTCCTCATTGTCTGTAGTTTAAGTCCTGCCATACCTATGACCTGAAACATAAGCCAAGTTTGTTGTTTCAGACAACTCTCCAAACAGCCCTGGCCTACACAACCTACAGGCTCAGGCCACTGGAGCCAAACCTGAGGACTGTACTTGCCCTCTCCAAGGGAATTGTGTGTGCCCATTCCAATGGCCACATCCCTTCTAATAGGATAAATCTCCAAAGTCCCTGATCCATCTCAATAGTGGTGGCTTCCCAGGTAAAACAGGGGCAATCTGAGCCCATCTGAGCACCTACCTGTACTCAGACCAATAGACAGATGTCCCCAGAGGTAAAAAGGAAAGAACAGGCCCCTAGGCACTAATCATATCCATTGCTTTGGTTTCCAGGCATCTCTCCTCAGAGGCCTGGATTTCAAAACCAGCATATAGCTCTTTCTTGAGTCACCCATCAGAAAACATCTCATCTACACATGCGAAACTTGCACGTTGGAGCTGTGTCAAAGCCTCTGTTTAGAAGAACCCTTCAGGGCCCCAGTGCCCCCGCTTCATTTTAAGGTCTCCATAGACACAAAAGCACATTAGGACCCATCCAAAGGAGAGTCCATTTCAACTCAGCCTCCTCGGTTGCTCCCCCGATCCAGCAGATAACCTGTCTTGTTTCTAGGAGACAATAGGAATGCGAGGTGGGCTACCCAGCCATGCATCCTTAGAACCCTGCTCAGAATCATTGGCCTGGAGGGAAAAAAAAGGACTCAAATGTCCTCAGAAGACACTTTGCAGTTTGGAGCTTCTCACAACTCCCATCGTGGGAAAACCCCCATGGCCTCGTGATGCCGCCCCTTCGTGAAGGGGCCATCAGGGACAGAAACACAAACTTCAGCGATCGTCTGATCCTCGCCCTGACTTCAGATGCACGAGATCTCGATTCACGTCTGTAGATTGTGCCGTCGCTGATACAAAATCCAGAGACAAAAACCTGAGCAAGCGCCTCAGACTCGCACTTTCTTCATATACTGAAGAGTTCTTCTCAAGGTTTGTAGCTCAGGCCTGCCATACCTACGTCCCCAAACCTAAGCTGAGTTTGTGTTTTCAGACTTCTGTCCTCAAAGTCCTGGGCCACACACCCTCCAGGCTGGGGCCCCTGGAGCCACACATTAGGACTGTGCCTAACAATCCATGGGAATTCTGCCCATTCCATTGTATAAATCGTACAAATTAGGAGAAACCTCCAAAGTCCCTGAGGCCATCCCAATAGTGTAGGTCGCCCGGAACAAACAAGGGCTGTCTGACACCAGCTGATAATCGACCTCCACTCATACCATAAATGGATGTCCCCAAGGAAATGATTGAACCAGACAGGACCGTAGGCCATAATAGGATCCATTGCCTTGTTTTACAGACATGTCTCCTCAAAAGCCTGATTCGAATACGAGCATAGGGGTTTTGCTGAGGCACCCAGCAGAACTCATCTCGTCTCCACAAGGAAACCTATGCATGGGAGCCATGTCCAAAGCATAGGAGAGTACTTCATGGTCCCGGTGCCACCGCCCATTCCAAGGCCCTCATGGACACAAAAACACATTACGACCGATCCTCAGGAAAGTTCATTTCAACTCAGCCACCCCCGATGCTCCCGCAGAGCCGTCAGATCTAAACTGTCTTGATACTAGGAGACAATTGGAATGCGAGGTGGGCTTCCCAGGCATCCATCCTCGAACGGTGCTCTGGAGTCATTCCATATGGGATGTCCTGGAGTTGTCCAAAAGGTCTCAATTGTCCCGCAGAAGGAATCCTTTAAGGGGCATCCCACAACTCCCAACGTGGGAAAACTTCAGTGGCCTCGAGATTCCGCTCCCTTCATGAGCGGCCGTCATGCACGGAAACTCCAACCTGAGCCAACGTCTGATCCTCGCCCTGACTTCAGACGCATGTGTATTGGTTCAGTTCTGCAGGGGGTACCTGCCGTGCCCTCGCCCTGAAACCCAAGTCTAGCTTGTCTTCTCAGACTTCCGTCCTCACACTCCTGGCCCCAAAGCCCTCATGTTTGGCAATTCTGGACACACAATGCAGCACTCTGCCTGCCCTCTGAAAAAAAATTATTGCCTCATGAGCTGCCCAGGCACCTTCAATGAGGATAAACATCCACAGCACTCGACTTCACCCAAATTAATAGTCTAACCTGGGAACTAATGCACTGTCGGACACAACCTGAGCCCGGACCTCCTGACCAACACCAGGAAAGCAGACCGCACACTGTGCACATAAGACCGCCATGGCCTTAGGTCATCCTCTCTTCCCTACCTCAGTTTTCAGGCCTCAGAACCGAGACATTATCTCCAATCACTGCCCGGGGTGAGTGTGATGCAGAAATCAGAACACCTCCTTACCCATGGTAAGAAACCTTGTGGTTGGCACGTCGTCCAACGTTCAGTGTAGGAGAAACCAGCATTCACCCTGAGGCCCCGCCCATTCTTGAGTGCAACAAGGGCATAAACACGCATTGTGACCCTCAGCATGAGTCCTGTCCTCTAGTAAGTCCTCTCAGTGACTGGACCATTAGATGTCATAATGGGCTTGATATGTCCCTAGGCCCCAATTTTTAACCAGATTTCTGATTGTCCAGTCACCCACCACCCCCAGGGCTCTACTCTGGAATCCCTCATTTGGGGGGACACCTGAGGTTAAAAAGAAAACAACATCAAAAAAAAAAACAACGGACTTCTTCCATCCCACAGAGTGACCCCAAACGCTTTGGACTGGTCCAAACCACCAGGGAGTAAGACTCGTCCATTTCCCATGAAGTCACCCAGAAATTTCACAACCATGAGTGACACGATATCCAGAGACAAAAACTTGAATAAGAGCCTCACACTCGCCCTTTTCTCAAATCCCGAAAAGTTCTCCTCATGGTCTGTAGATAAGTCCTGCCATACCTATGACCTGAAACATAAGCCAAGTTTGTATTTTCAGACAACTGTCCAAACAGCCCTGGACTTCACAACCTACAGCTTAGGCCCTTGGAGCCAAACCTGAAAAATATACTTGCCCTCTCCAAGGGAATTGTGTGTGCCCATTCCAATGGCCACATCCCTTCTAATAGGATAAACCTCCAAAGTCCCTGATCCATCTCATTAGTGGTGGCTTCCCAGGTAAAACAGGGGCAATCTGAGCCCATCTGAGCTCCTACCTGTACTCAGACCCATAGACAGATGTCCCCAGAGGTAAAAAGGAAAGAACAGGCCCCTAGGCACTAATCATATCCATTGCTTTGGTTTCCAGGCATCTCTCCTCAGAGGCCTGGATTTCAAAACCAGCATATGGCTGTTTCTTGACTCACCCATCAGAAAACATCTCATCTACACATGCGAAACTTGTACGTTGAAGCTGTGTCAAAGCCTCTGTTTAGGAGAACCCTTCAGGGCCCCAGTGCCACCGCTTCATTCCAAGGTCTCCATCGACACAAAAGCACATTAGGACCCATCCATAGGAGAGTCCATTTCAACTCAGACTCCTCGGTTGCTCCCCCAGATCCAGCAGATCTAACCTGTCTTGTTTCTAGGAGACAATTGGAATGTGAGGTGGGCTACCCAGCCATGCATCCTTAGAACCCTGCTCAGAATCATTGGCTTGGAGCCAAACAACAGGTCTCAATTGTCCTGCAGAAGACAATTTGCAGTTTGGAGCTTCTCACAAATCCCATCGTGGGAAAACACCCATGGCCTCGTGATGCCGCCCCTTTGTGAAGGGGCCATCAGGGACAGAAACACCAACTTGAGCGATCGTCTGATCCTCGCCCTGGTTTCAGATGCACGAGATCTCGATTCATGTCTGTAGATTGTTCCATCGCTGATATATAATCCAGAGACAAAAACCTGAGCAAGCGCCTCAGACTCGCACTTTCTTCATATCCTGAAGAGTTCTTCTCATGGTTTGTAGATCGGGCCTGCCATACCTATGTCCCCATACCTAAGCTGAGTTTGTGTTTTCAGACTTCTGTCCTCAAAGTCCAGGGCCACACACCCTCCAGGCTGCGGCCCCTGGAGCCACACATTAGGACTGTGCCTACCATCCATGGGAATTCTGCCCATTCCATTGTCCAATATCGTACAAATTAGGAGAAACCTCCAAAGTCTCTGAGGCCATCCCAATGGTGTAGGTCGCCCGGAACAAACAAGGACTGTCTGACACCAGCTCATAATCTACCTCCACTCATACCATTAATGGATGTCCCCAAGGAGAAGATTGAACCAGACAGGACCCTAGACCATAATAGGATCCATTGCCTTGTTTTACAGGCATGTCTCCTCAAAAGCCTGATTCCAATACGAGCATAGGGGTTTTGCTGAGGCACCCAGCAGAACTCATCTCGTCTCCACAAGGAAACCTATGCATGGGAGCCATGTCCAAAGCATAGGAGAGTAGTTCAGGGTCCCATTGCCACCGCCCCATTCCAAGGCCCTCATGGACACAAAAACACATTAGGACCCATCATCAGGAAAGTCCATATCAACTCAGCCACCCCGGTTGCTCCCGCAGAGGGATCAGATCTAAACTTTCATGTTGCTAGGAGACAATTGGAATGCGAGGTGGGCTTCCCAGGCATCCATCCTCGAACTGTGCTCTGGAGTCATTCCATATGGGATGTCCTGGAGCTGTCCAACAGGTCTCAATTGTCGCGCAGAAGGAATCCTTGAAGGGGGCATCCCACAACTCCCAACGTGGGAAAAACTCAATGGCCTCGAGATTCCGCTCCCTTCATGAAGCGGCCTTCATGCACGGAAACTCCAACCTGAGCCAACGTCTGATCCTCGCCCTGACTTCAGATGCATGCGTATTGGTTCAGATCTGCAGGGGGTACCTGCCGTGCCCTCGCCCTGAAACCCAAGTCTAGCTTGTCTTCTCAGACTTCCGTCCTCACACTCCTGGCACGGAAGCCCTCAATTTTGGCAATTCCGGACCGACAATGCAGCACTCTGCCTGCCCTCTTGAAAAAAATTATTGCCTCATGAGCTGCCCAGGCACCTTCAATGAGGATAAACCTCCACAGCACTCGACTTCACCCAAATTATATAGTCTAACCTGGGCACTAATGCACTGTCGGACACTACCTGAACCCGGACTTCCTGACCAACACCCGGAAAACAGACCGCACACTGAGCACATAAGACGCGCCATGGCCTTAGGTCATCATCTCTTCCCTACCTCAGTTTTCAGGCCTCAGAACCGAGGCCTGCCCAGGGGTGAGTGTGATGCAGAAATCAGAACACCTCCTTACCCATTGTAGGAAACCTTGTGGCACTTCGTCCAACGTTCAGTGTGTAGGAGAGACCAGCATTCACCCTGAGGCCCCGCTCATTCTTGAGTGCGACTAGGGTATAAACACGCATTGTGACCCTCAGCATGAGTCCTGTCCTCTAGTAAGTCCTCTCAGTGACTGGACCATTAGAAGTCATAATGGGCTTGATATGTCCCTAGGCCCCAATTTTTAACCAGATTTCTGATTGTCCAGTCACCCCCCCCCCAGGGCTCTACTCTGGAATCCCTCATTTGGTGAGACACCTGAGGTAAAAGAGAAAACAACATCAAAAAAAAAAAACGGACTTATTCCATCCCACAGAGAGACCCCAAACGCTTTGGACTGGGCCAAACCACCAGGGAGTAAGACTCGTCCATTTGCCATGAAGTCACCCAGAAATTTCACGACCATGAGTGACACGATATCCAGAGACAAAAACTTGAGCAAGAGCCTCACATTCGCGATTCTCTCAAATCCCAAAAAGTTCTCCTCATGGTCTGTAGATAAGTCCTGCCATACCTATGACCTGAAACATAAGCCAAGTTTGTGTTTTCAGACAACTGTCCAAACAGCCCTGGCCTACACAACCTACAGTCTCAGGCCCCTGGAGCCAAACCTGAGGACTGTACTTGCCCACTCCAAGGGAATTGTGTGTGCCCATTCCAATGGCCACATCCCTTCTAATAGGATAAACCTCCAAAGTCCCTGATCCATCTCATTAGTGGTGGCTTCCCAGGTAAAACAGGGGGCAATCTGAGCCCATCTGAGTACCTACCTGCACTCAGACCCATAGACAGATGTCTCCAGAGGTAAAAAGGAAAGAACAGGCCCCTAGACACTAATCATATCCATTGCTTTGGTTTCCAGGCATCTCTCCTCAGAGGCCTGGATTTCAAAACCAGCATATGGCTGTTTCTTGACTCACCCATCAGAAAAAATCTCATCTACATTGGGAAACTTGCACGTTGGAGCTGTGTCAAAGCCTCTGTTTAGGAGAACCCTTCAGGGCCCCAGTGCCCCCGCTTCATTCCAAGGTCTCCATCGACACAAAAGCACATTAGGACCCATCCAAAGGAGAGTCCATTTCAACTAAGTCTCCTCGGTTGCTCCCCCAGATCCAGCAGATCTAACGTGTCTTGTTTCTAGGAGACAATTGGAATGTGAGGTGGGCTACCCAGCCATGCATCCTTAGAACCCTGCTCAAATCATTGGCCTGGAGCCAAACAACAGGTCTCAATTGTCCTTCAGAAGACACTTTGCAGTTTGGAGTTTCTCACAAATTTCATCGTGGGAAAACCCCCATGGCCTCGTGATGCCGCCCCTTCGTGAAGGGGCCATCAGGGACAGAAACACCAACTTGAGCGATCGTCTGATCCTCGCCCTGACTTTAGATGCACAAGATCTCGATTCAGTTTTGTAGATTGTGCCATCGCTGATACAAAATCCAGAGACAAAACCTGCGCAAGCGTCTCAGACTCGCACTTTCTTCATATCCTGAAGAGTTCTTCTCATGGTTTGTAGATCGAGCCTGCCATACCTACGTCCATACCTAAGCTGAGTTTGTGTTTTCCGACTTCTGTCCTCAAAGTCCAGGGCCACAAACCCTCCAGACTGAGGCCCCTGGAGCCACACATTAGGACTGTGCCTACCAATCCATGGGAATTCTGCCCATTCCATTGTCCAAAATCGTACAAAATAGGAGAAACCTCCAAAGTCCCTGAGGCCATCCCAATAGTGTAGGTCGCCTTGAACAAACAAGGGCTGTCTGACACCAACTGATAATCTACCTCCACTCATATCATAAATGGATGTCCCCAAGGAGAAGATTGAACCAGACAGGACCCTAGGACATAATAGGATCCATTGCCTTGGTTTACATGCATGTCTCCTCAAAAGCCTGATTCCAATACGAGCATCGGGGTTTTGCTGAGGCACCCAGCAGAACTCATCTCGTCTCCTCAAGGAAACCTGTGCATGGGAGCCATGTCCAAAGCATAGGAGAGTACTTCAGGGTCCCGGTGCCACCGCCCCATTCCAAGGCCCTCATGGACACTAAAACACATTAGGACCCATCCTCAGGAAAGTCCATTTCAACTCAGCCACCCCGGTTGCTCCCGCAGAGCCATCAGATCTAAACTGTCTTGTTGCTAGGAGACAATTGGAATGCGATGCGGGCTTCCCAGGCATCCAACTCGAACGGTGCTCTGGAGTCATTCCATATGGGATGTCCTGGAGCTGTCCAACACGTCTCAATTGTCGCGCAGAAGGAATCCTTGAAGGGGGCATCCCACAACTCCCAACGTGGGAAAAACTCAATGGCCTCGAGATTCCGCTCCCTTCATGAAGCGGCCGTCATGCACGGAAACTCCAACCTGAGCCAACGTCTGATCCTCGCCCTGAATTCAGATGCATGAGTATTGGTTCAGATCTGCAGGGGGTACCTGCCGTGTCCTCGCCCTGAAACCCAAGTCTAGCTTGTCTTCTCAGACTTCGGTCCTCACATTCCTGGCCCTGAAGCCTTCAAGTTTGGCAATTCCGGACCCACAGTGCAGCAATCTGCCTGCCCTCTAGAAAAAAATTATTGCCTCATGAGCTGCCCAGGCACCTTCAATGAGGATAAACCTCCACAGCACTCTACTTCACCCAAATTATATAGTCTAACCTGAGCACTAATGCACTGTCGGACAAAACCTGAGCCCGGACCTCCTGATCAACACCCGGAAAGCTGACCGCACACTGAGCACATAAGACCCACCATGGCCTTAGGTCATCATCTCTTCGCTATCTCAGTTTTCAGGCCTCAGAACCGAGACATTATCTCCAATCACTGCCCAGGGGTGAGTGTGATGCAGAAATCAGAACACCTCCTTACACATGGTAAGAAACCTTGTGGTTGGCACGTCGTGCAACGTACAGTGTAGGAGAAACCAGCATTCACCCTGAGGCCCCGCCCATTCTTGAGTGTGACAAGGGTATAAACACTCATTTTGACCCTCAGCATGGGTCCTTTCTTCTAGTAAGTCCTCTCAGTACCTAGACCATTAGTTGTCATAATGGGTTTGGTATGACACTAGGCCCCAATTTTTAACCAGATTTCTGATTGTCCAGTCACCCCCGCCTAGGGCTTTACTCTGGAATCCCTCATTTGGTGGGACACCTGAGGTTAAAAACAAAACAACATCAAAAAAAAAAAAAAAACCGGACTTCTTCCATTCCACAGAGTGACCCCAAACGCTTTGGACTGGGCCAAAACACCAGGGAGTAAGACTCGTCCATTTCCCATGATGACACCCAGAAATTTCACGACCATGAGTGACATGATATCCAGAGACAAAATCTTGAGCAAGAGCCTCACACTCGCCCTTTTCTCAAATCCCAAAAAGTTCTCCTCATGGTCTGTAGATAAGTCCTGCCATACCTATGACCTGAAACATAAGCCAAGTTTGTCTTTTCAGACAACTGTCCAAACAGCCCTGGCCTACTCAACCTACAGGCTCAGGCCCCTGGAGCCAAACCTGAGGACTGTACTTGCCCTCTCCAAGGGAATTGTGTGTGCCCATTCCAATGGCCACATCCCTTCTAATAGGATAAACATCCAAAGTCCCTGATCCAACTCATTATTGGTGGCTTCCCAGGTAAAACAGGGGCAATCTGATCCCTTCTGAGCACCTACCTGTACTCAGACCCATAGACAGATGTCCCCAGAGGTAAAAAGGAAAGAACAGGCCCCTAGGCACTAATCATATCCATTGCTTTGGTTTCCAGGCATCTCTCCTCAGAGGCCTGGATTTCAAAACCAGCATATGGCTGTTTCTTGACTCACCCATCAGAAAATATCTCATCTAAACATGGGAAACTTGCACGTTGGAGCTGTGTCAAAGCCTCTGTTTAGGAGAACCCTTCAGGTCCCCAGAGCCACGGCTTCATTCCAAGGTCTCCATAGAAACAAAAGCACATTAGGACCCATCCATAGGGGAGTCCATTTCAACTCACCCTCCTCGGTTGCTCCCCCAGATCCAGCAGATCTAACCTATCTTGTTTCTAGGAGACAATTGGAATGTGAGGTGGGCTACCCAGCCATTCATCCTTAGAACCCTGCTCAGAATCATTGGCCTGGAGCCAAACAACAGAGCTCAATTGTCCTGCAGAAGACACTTTGCAGTTTGGAGCTTCTCACAAATCCCATCGTGGGAAAATCCCCATGACCTCGTGATGCCGCCCCTTCGTGAAGGGCCCATCAGGGACAGAAACACCAACTTGAGCGATCATCTGATCCTCGCCCTGACTTCAGATGCACCTGATCTCGATTCAGGTCTGTAGATTGTGCCATCGCTGATACAAAATCCAGAGACACAAACCTGAGCAAACACCTCAGACTCGCACTTTCTTCATATCCTGAAGAGTTCTTCTCATGGTTTGTAGATCGGGCCTGCCATACCTATGTCCCCAAAACTAGGATGAGTTTGTGTTTTCAGACTTCTGTCCTCAAAGTCCTGGGCCACACATCCTCTAGTCTGGGGCCCCTGGAGCCACACATTAGGACTGTGCCTACCAATCCACGGGAATTCTGCCCATTCCATTGTCCAAAATCGAACAAATTAGGAGAAACCTCCAAAGACCCTGAGGCCATCCCAATAGCGTGGGTCGCCCGGTACTAACAAGGGCTGTCTGACACCAGCTGATAATCTACCTCCACTCATACCATAAATGGATGTCCCCAGAGGAGAAGAATGAACCAGACAGGACACTAGGCCATAATAGGATCCATTGCCTTGTTTTACAGGCATGTCTCCTCAAAAGCCTGATTCCAATACGAGCATAAGGGTTTTGCTGAGGCACCCAGCAGAACTCATCTCGTCTCCACAAGGAAACCTATGCATGGGAGCCATGTCCAAAGCATAGGAGAGTACTTCAGGGTCCCGGTGCCACCGCCCCATTCCAGGGCCATCATGGACACAAAAACACATTAGGACCCATCCTCAGGAAAGTCCATTTCAACTCAGCCACCCCGGTTGCTCCGCAGAGCCATCAGATCTAAATTCTCTTGTTGCTAGGAGACAATTGGAATGCGAGGCGGGCTTCCCAGGCATCCGCCTCGAACGGTGCTCTGGAGTCATTACATATGGGATGTCCTGGAGCTGTCCAACAGGCCTCAATTGTCCCGCAGAAGGTATCCTTGAAGGTGGCATCCCACAACTCCCAACGTGGGAAAATCTCAATGGCCTCGAGATTCCGCTCCCTTCATGAAGCGGCCATCATGCACAGAAACTCCAACCTGAGCCAACGTCTGATCCTCGCCCTGACTTCAGATGCATGAGTATTGGTTCAGATCTGCAGGGGGTACCTGCCGTGCCCTAGCCCTGAAACCAAGTCTAGCTAGTCTTCTCAGACTGCCGTCCTCACACTCCTGGCCCCGAAGCCCTCAAGTTTGGCAATTCCGGACCCACAATGCAGCACTCTGCCTGCCCTCTAGAAAAAAATTATTGCCTCATGAGCTGCCCAGGCACCTTCAATGAGGATAAACCTCCACAGCACTCGACTTCACCCAAATTATATAGTCTAACCTGGGAACTAATGCACTGTCGGACACAACCTGAGCCCGGACTTCCCGACCAACTCCCAGAAAGCAGACGGCAAACTGAGCACATAAGACCCGCCAAGGCCGTAGGTCATCATCTCTTCCCTACCTCAGTTTTCAGGCCTCAGAAACGAGATATTATCTCCAATCACTGCCCAGGGGTGAGTGTGATGCAGAAATCAGAACACCTCCTTACCCATGGTAAGAAACCTTGTGTTTGGCACGTCGTCCAACGTTCAGTGTAGAAGAAACCAGCATTCACCCTGAGGCCCCGCCCATTCTTGAGTGCGACAAGGGCATAAACACGCATTGTGACCCTCAGCATGAGTCCTGTCCTCTAGTAAGTCCTCTCAGTGACTGGACCATTAGATGTCATAATGGGCTTGATATGTCCCTAGGTCCCAATTTTTAACCAGATTTCTGATTTCCAGTCAACCCCCCCCCCCCAGGGCTCTACTCTGGAATCCCTCATTTGGTGGGACACCTGAGGTTAAAAAGAAAACAACATCAAAAAAAAAAAATAATAAACGGACTTCATCTATCCCACAGAGTGACCCCAAACGCTTTGGACTGGGCCAAACCACCAGGGAGTAAGACTCGTCCATTTCCCATGAAGTCACCCAAAAATTTCACGACCATGAGTGACAAGATATCCAGAGACAAAAACTTGAGCAAGAGCCTCACACTCGCCCTTTTCTCAAATCCCGAAATGTTCTCCTCATGGTCTGTATATAAGTCCTGCCATACCTATGACCTGAAACATAAGCCAAGTTTGTGTTTTCAGACAACTGTCCAAACAGTCCTGGCCTACACAACCTACAGTCTTAGGCCCCTGGAGCCAAACCTGAGGACTGTACTTGCCCACTCCAAGGGAATTGTGTGTGCCCATTCCAATGGCCACATTCCTTCTAATGGGATAAACCTCCAAAGTCCCTGATCCATTTCATTAGTGGTGGCTTCCCAGGTAAAACAGGGGCAATCTGAGCCCATCTGAGCACCTACCTGTACTCAGACCCATAGACAGATGTCCCCAGAGGTAAAAAGCAAAGAACAGACCCCTAGTCACTAATCATATCCATTGCTTTGGTTTCCAGGCATCTCTCCTCAGAGGCCTGGATTTCAAAACCAGCAATGGCTGTTTCTTGACTCACCCATCAGAAAACATCTCATCTACACATGGGAAACTTGCACGTTGGAGCTGTTTTCAAAGGCTCTGTTTAGGAGAACCCTTCAGGGCCTCAGTGCCACCGCTCTTTCCAAGGTTCCATAGACACAAAAGCACATTAGGACCCATCCACAGGAGAGTCCATTTCAACTCAGCCTCCTCGGTTTCTCCCCTAGATCCAGCAGAACTAACCTGTCTTGATGCTAGGAGACAATTGGAATGCTAGGTGGGCTACCCAGCCATCCATCCTTAGAACCCTGCTCAGAATCATTGGCTTGGAGCCAACAACAGGTCTCAATTGTCCTGCAGAAGACACTTTGCAGTTTGGAGCTTCTCACAATTCCCATTGTGGGAAAACCGCCATGGCCTCGTGATGCCTCCCTTTATGAAGGGGCTATCAGGGTCAGAAACTCCAACCTGAGCGATTGTCTGATCCTCGCCCTGACTTCAGATGCACGAGATCTCTATTCAGTTCTGTAGATTGTGCCTGCCATGTCCTCACCCAGAAACCGAAGCCTAGCTAGTGTTCTCAGACTTCTGTCCTCAGACTACTGACCCAGAAGCCCTCCATTTTGGCAATCCAGAACTACAAAGCAGCACTCTGCCTGCCCTCCAGAAGAAAAACATTGCCCTCTGGGGCTACCAAGTAACCCCAAGTGAGGATCAGCCTGCGCCTACCTTGGCTGTACCCCAAATACATAGGCTGACCAGGGCACTAATGCCCTTTCTGACACTGCCTGAGCCTAGACCTCCTGGCCGCACCAAGACAGCTGGCCGCACACTGAGCACATCGAGCCGCCAAGGCCTTAGGACGTCATCTCTTTCCACCTCGGTTTTCAGGCTTCAGAACCTAGACCTTATCTCTATTCACTGCCCAGGCCTGAACCTAATGCAGAAATCAGAATTCCTTCCCCAGGGCAAGAAACCTTGTGGTTGGCATGTTGTCCAATGTTAAGTGTAGTTGAAACCAGTGTGGCCCATGAGGCCCCACTCATGCTTGCTTTCCAAGCCCCCATACACACAATCCTCACCAGTGTTTGAGTTTTCCAGTCGCCCAGCCCGTACCTGGGGCTCTGCTCTGGAATCCCTTTCTTGGAGAGACACATGAGTCAGAAAACACGACTCCACCCTTACCAGAAAATGACCCCAAACTCTTGGGAGCTGGGACAAATCCCCAGAGAGGGATAGTCGTCCATAGTCCCTGAGGCCACCTTTCCAATCCACGGCTATCCCGGACACAACATCCAGAGACAAAAGCCTGAAGGAACGCCTCCCATTCTCCCTTGTTTCAGTGGCCCAGGAGCTCCCTCTCGGGCTGTACATCCGGCCTGCCATACGCTAGGCGCCACTCATGAGCTGAGTTTGTGTTTTCAGACTTTTGTGCCCACAGCCTGGACCCACAAAACCTCCAGGCTAGGGCCTCTGGAGACACAGCGAAAGATTGTGCCTGCCCTCTCCAAGGAAATTGTGCCCAATCCATTGACCAAAACCCTACAGGTTAGGGAAAAGCTCCAAGGCCCCTGAGGCCATCAATAGTGTAGGCCACCCTGGACTAAGAAGGGCTCTCTGACACCAGCGGAGCATCTATCTCCACTTAGACTCTCAGACAGTGTCCCCAGAGACAGAAGGTTGAAATGGACAGGCCCCCAGGCCCTAATCTGAACTTTAGCTTTGGTTTCCATGTGTCCGTCCTCAGAGGACTATTTTCGTAGACCAGCCATGGAGCTTTTCTGAGGCACCAAACCAAACATCTCTCGTCTTCTCATGGGAAGCTTACTTACTGGGGATGTATCAAACCCTTCAGGTAGGAGAGTTCCGCAGGGCCACAGAACAACCAGCACATTCCAAGGTCTCCATGGACTCAAACGCACATTATGACGCATCCTCAGGAGAGGCCATTTCAACTCAGCCCCCTGGGTAGCGTGCCCCAGAGGCAGCAGATCAAACATATCTTGTGGCTAATGGCCAATGGGAATGCGAGGCATGCTGTACAGGGATCCATCCTTCGAACCCTGCTCTACAGTCCTTCCGTATCCTATGTCCTGGAGCCATGCAACAGGACTCGAATGTCCCGCAGAAGGAAACCTTGTGGTTGGGGTAACCTCCAAACTCAGCGTGGGAAAACTTTCTTGGCCTCATGAGGCCCCCGCTTCATGAAGGTGCCATCATGGCCAAAAACTCCAGCCTCAGCCAACGTCTGATCCTCAGCCTGACTTCAGATGCAGGAGATTTTGATTCAGCCTCTGCAGAGTGGGCCTGCTCTGCCCTTGGCTCCATTCCTCACCCTAGCTTGTGTTTTCAGACTTCTGTCCTCACATTCTGGGCCCACAAACCAACCCTCCAGGAAATTCTGGGGCCACAATGAAGCACTCTGCCTGCCTTCCAGGAGAAAAACATTGTCTATGGTGCTGCCCAGAACCCCAAATGAGGACCAAACAGCTTGGCCATCGGCAACACCCCAATTGCATAGGCTACCTTAAACACTGATGCTCTGTCGCAAATTGCCTGAGCCCAGACCTTCCAACAGACACCGACACAGCTGGCTGCACACCCAGCACATTGGACCAGCCACTGCCTTAGGCCACCATCCATTCCCAACCTGGGTTTTCAGTCATCGGAACCTGGACTTTATCTCCAATTCCTGCACACGGGGGAACCTGATGCACAAGTCAGAACCCCTCCTTCCCCATGGCAAGAAACCTTGCTGCTGGCAGTGAGTCAAACATTCAGTGTAGGAGAAAACGGCATGACCCATGAGGCCACGCCCATGCGTGAGGGCCGCCTTGGGCACAAACACACATGGTGACCCTCAGCATGAGTACCTTATTCAAGTAACGCCTCTCAGTGACTGGACCAAGAGCCCGCATATGTGGCTTGCCATGCCCATAGGCACCCAGGACTAACTAGATGGTGTGTATTCCAGTTGAGGGAGGCCACTGCTGTGCTCTAGAGTCCCTCTCCTGGGGGGTCCCCTGTGGCAGAATACAGTACTCTTTCCTTCCCACAGAATGAACCAAAACACTTGGGAGCTTGGACAATCCCCCGAGAGGAAGGCTCTTCCTCGGCCCCTGAAGCAACCCCTACCCTGAACGGCCATTGTGAACGCAACACCCAGAGACAAATCCTGAGCGAATGCATCCCACTTGCCCTCCTTTGATATCCAGAGGATCTCCCCTCACGGACTGGAGATCAGGCCTGCCATTACCTTGGCCCCTAGCTGAGCCAAGTTTGCTTTTTCAGACATCTGTCCCCACAGCCCTGGCAAACACAGCCTCTAGGCTGGGTCCTCTGGAGCCATACCATATGACCGTGCCTGCTCTCTCCTGGAAAACTGTGTCCATTCCTTTGGCCACACAACTCCAGAATATGAGAAACCTCAAGGATATCCCACTACTGGGAGCCTCCCTGGACACACAGGGGCATTCGGACACAAGCTGAGCAGCTACCTCCACGAAAGCATGCACACAGATGTCAACAGAGATAGAAGGTTGAGCCGGCCAGGCCCTTAGGCCCTAATCTCAACTCTTGCTTTGGTGTCCAGGTGTCACTCCTCAGAGGCTTTGGTTCGAAGAACAGGATATGGGGCTTTCCTGAGGCACTGAACAGAACTCCTCTCGACTCCACATGGGAAGCTTCCTAGTTGGAGCCGTGTCAAACACCTCAGGTTGGAGAATCCTGCAGAGTCCCTGAGCCACCTCCACATTCCAAGGTCTCCCAGGCCACCAACCCACAGTAGGACTCATCTTCAGGAGAGTCCATTTCAACTCTCCCCTCTGGGTAGCTCACCCAGGAGGCCACAGATTGAGCCGGCCTTGTCCTGACTAAAGAGTGGGAATATGAGGTGGCGTTCCCAGGCATCCATGCTTAGACACCTGCTCTCGAGTCTTTCCATATTGGGCCTCCTGGAACCATCCAATAGGACTCGACATTCGTGCAGAAGGAAACCTTGAGGTTTGGAGTAGTTCACAAATCTCATCGTAGGCAAACCTCCGTGGCCTCATGACGCCCCCACACCCTTCAGGAAGAGGCCATGCTGGACAAAATCTCTAGCCTTAGGCTCGTCTCATAGTTGACATGACCTCAGAGCAGGAGATCTCGATTCAGCCTCTGCAGAGTGGGCCTGCCATGCCTTCGATCCCAAACCTCACGCTAGCTTGTTTTTTCAGACTTCCTTCCTCACACTCCTGGCAAACAAGCCCTCCGGACTAGCAACTCCAGAACCACAACCAGGCCCAGTGTCTACCCAACGGAAGAAAAACGTTTCCTTGTGGGGCTATCCAGAAAACCCAGATGAGGATCAACCTGCTCGGGCCTCAACGGTACCCGAACTGGATAGGCTGCACTGGGCACTCATGCTCTGTCTGACACAGCCTGAAGCCAGACGTCCAGACAGACAAGGAGACAGCTGGCCGCACACCCCACACTCGGACACGCCATGGTCATATGCCGTCAACTCTTCCTAACCTTGGTTTTCAGATATCTGAACCTAGATATTATATCAATTCTCCATACAGCTGGGTATCGCATGCAAAAAACAGAACTCTTCCTTCCCCATGGCTATAAAGCTTGCTCTTGGCATGGAGTCACACCTTCAGGGTGGGAGAAACCTTCATGGCCCCTGATGCCACGCCCAAACGTGAGTGCTGCTTGGGCACAAATTCAAACAGTGACCCTCAGCATGAGCCCCATGTCAAAGAAAGGCCTGTCAGGGCCTGGACCAAGAGCCCGCATATTGACTTGCCAAGCACCTATGCACCCAATCCTCACCAGTGATTGATTTTACCAGTCGCCCAGCCCATACCTGGGTCTCTGGTCTGGAATCCCTTTCTTGGAGAGACACATGAGCCAGAAAACACGACTCCACCCTTTCAACAAAATGACCCCAAACTCTTGGGACCTGAGACAAATCCCCAGAGAGAGATACTCGTCCACAGTCCCTGAGGCCACCCCTCCTATCCACGGCTATCCCGGACACAACATCCAGAGACAAAAGCCTGAAGGAATGCCTCCCACTCGCCCTTGTTTCAGAGGCCCAGGAGCTCCCTCTCGGGCTGTACATCCGGCCTGCCATACCCTAGGCGCCACTCATGAGCTGAGTTTGTATTTTCAGACTTCTGTGTCCACAGCCTGGACCCACACAACCTACAGGCTAGGACTTCTGGTGCCACAGCGAAAGATTGTGCCTGCCCTCTCCAAGGAAAGTGTACCCAATCCATTGACCACAACCCCACAGGTTAGGGAAAAGCCCCAAGGCCCCTGAGGCCATCAATAGTGTAGGCCACCCTGGACTAAGAGGGGCTCTCTGACACGAGCGGTGCAACTATCTCCACTTAGACTCTCAGACATTGTCCCCAGAGACAGAAGTTTGAAATGGACAGGCCCCCAGGCCCTAATATGAAACTTAGCTTTGGTTTCCATGTGTCCGTCCTCAGAGGACTGTTTTCGTAGACCAGCACACGGGGCTTTTCTGAGGCACCAAACAAAACCTCTTTTGTCTCCACATGGGGAGCTTTCTTACTGGGGATGTATCAAACCCTTCAGGTAGGAGAGTTCCGCAGGGCCACTGAACAACCAGCACATTACAAGGTCTTCATGGACCCAAACGCACATTATGACCCATCCTCGGGAGAGGCCATTTCAACTCAGCCCACTGGGTAGCGTGCCCCAGAGGCAGGAGATCAAAAATATCTTGTCGCTCATGGTCAATGGGAAACCGAGGCATGCTGTACAGGGATCCATCCTTCGAACCCTGCTCTACAGTCCTTCCGTAGGGTATGTCCTGGAGCCATGCAACAGGACACGAATATCCCGCAGAAGAAACCTTGTGGTCTGGGGCAACCTCCAAACTCAGCGTGGGAAAACTTCCTTGGCCTCATGAGGCCCCCGCTTCATGAAGGTGCCATCATGGACACATACTCCAGCCTCAGCCAACGTCTGATCCTCAGCCTGACTTCAGATGCAGGAGATTTCGATTCAGCCTCCGCAGAGTGGGCCTGCTCTGCCCTTGGATCCAATCCTCACCCTAGCTGGTGTTTTCAGACTTCCGTCCTCACACTCCTGGCCCACACACCCTCCCTACTGGGAATTCTGGGGCCACAATGAAGCACTCTGCCTGCCTCCCAGGAGAAAAACATTGTCTATGGTGCTGCCCAGAGATCCCAAATGAGGATCAAACTGCTTGGCCCTCGGCAACACCCCAACCTCATAGGCTACCTTAAACACTGATGCTCTGTCGCAAATTGCCTGAGCCCAGACCTTCCAACAGACACCAACACAGCTGGCTGCACACCCAGCACATTGGACCAGCCACTGCCTTAGGCCACCATCCATTCCCAACCTGGGTTTTCAGTCATCGGAACCTGGACCTTATCTCCAATTCCTGCACACGGGGGAACCTGATGCACAAGTCAGAACCCCTCCTTCCCCATGGCAAGAAACCTTGCTGCTGGCAGTGAGTCAAACATTCAGTGTAGGAGAAAACGGCATGACCCATGAGGCCACGCCCATGCGTGAGGGCCGCCTTGGGCACAAACACACATGGTGACCCTCAGCATGAGTACCTTATTCAAGTAACGCCTCTCAGTGACTGGACCAAGAGCCCGCATATGTGGCTTGCCATGCCCATAGGCACCCAGGACTAACTAGATGGTGTGTATTCCAGTTGAGGGAGGCCACTGCTGTGCTCTAGAGTCCCTCTCCTGGGGGGTCCATTGTGGCAGAAAACAGTACTCTTCCCTTCCTACAGATTGAACCGAAACACTTGGGAGCTTGGACAATCCCCCGAGAGGAAGGCTCTTCCTCGGCCCCTGAAGCAACCCCTACCCTGAACGGCCACTGTGAACGCAGCACCCAGAGACAAAAGCCTGAGCGACTGCCTCCCACTTGCCCTCCTTTGATATCCAGAGGATCTCCCCTCACGGACTGGAGACCAGGCCTGCCATTACCTTGGCCTCTAGCTGAGCCAAGTTTGCTTTTTCAGACTTCTGTCCCCACAGCCCTGGCAAACACAGCCACTAGGCTGGGTCCTCTGGAGCCATACCACAGGACCGTGCCTTCTTTCTACTGGGAAACTGTGTCCATTCCTTTGGCCACACACCTCCAGAATATGAGAAATCTCAAGGCCCCCGAGGACATCCCACTACTGGGAGCCTCTCTGGACACACAGGGGCATTCGGACACAAGCTGAGCAGCTACCTCCACCAAGGCATGCACACAGATGTCAACAGAGATAGAAGGTTGAGCCGGCCAGGCCCTTAGGCCCTAA
Organism: Mustela nivalis; assembly: GCF_964662115.1. Lineage (NCBI taxonomy): Eukaryota > Metazoa > Chordata > Mammalia > Carnivora > Mustelidae > Mustela > Mustela nivalis. Next base: position 428,699 of record NW_028136374.1, read on the forward strand.
TCTCAACTCTTGCTTTGGTGTCCAGGTGTCACTCCTCAGAGGCTTTGGTTCGAAGAACAGTATATGGGGCTTTCCTGAGGCACTGAACAGAACTCCTCTCGACTCCACATGGGAAGCTTCCTTGTTGGAGCCGTGTCAAACACCTCAGGTTGGAGAATCCTGCAGAGTCCCTGAGCCACCTCCACATTCCAAGGTCTCCCAGGCCACCAACCCACAGTAGGACTCATCTTCAGGAGGGTCCATTTCAACTCTCCCCTCTGGGTAGCTCACCCAGGAGCCCGCAGATTGAGCCGGCCTTGTCCTGACTAAAGAGTGGGAATATGAGGTGGCATTCCCAGGCATCCATGCTTAGACACCTGCTCTCGAGTCTTTCCATATGGGACCTCCTGGAACCATCCAATAGGACTCGACAGTCGTGCAGAAGGAAACCTTGAGGTTTGGAGTAGTTCACAAATCCCATCGTAGGCAAACCTCCCTGGCGTCATGGAGCCCCCACACCCTTAAGGAAGAGGCCATGCTGGACAAAAACTGTAGCCTGAGGCACGTCTCATAGTTGACATGACCTCAGTGCAGGAGATCTCGATACAGCCTCTGCAGAGTGGGCCTGCTCTGCCCTCGGTCCCAAACCTCAGGCTAGCTTGTGTTTTCAGACTTCCTTCCTCACACTCCAGGCAAACAAGCCCTCCGGACTAGGAACTCCAGAACCACATCCCAGCCAGTGTCTGCCCAACGGAAGAACAACGTTTCCCTGTGGGGTTCCCCAGAAAACCCAGATGAGGATCAACCTGCTCCGGCCTCAACGGTACCCGAACTGGATAGGCTGCACTGGGCACTCATGCTCTGTCTGACACAGCCTGAAGCCAGACGTCCAGACAGACAAGGAGACAGCTGGCCGCACACCCCACACTCGGACACGCCATGGTCATATGCCGTCAACTCTTCCTAACCTTGGTTTTCAGATATCTGAACCTAGATATTATATCAATTCTCCATACAGCTGGGTATCGCATGCAAAAAACAGAACTCTTCCTTCCCCATGGCTATAAAGCTTGCTCTTGGCATGGAGTCACACCTTCAGGGTGGGAGAAACCTTCATGGCCCCTGATGCCACGCCCAAACGTGAGTGCTGCTTGGGCACAAATTCAAACAGTGACCCTCAGCATGAGCCCCATGTCAAAGAAAGGCCTGTCAGGGCCTGGACCAAGAGCCCGCATATTGACTTGCCAAGCACCTATGCACCCAATCCTCACCAGTGATTGATTTTACCAGTCGCCCAGCCCATACCTGGGTCTCTGGTCTGGAATCCCTTTCTTGGAGAGACACATGAGCCAGAAAACACGACTCCACCCTTTCAACAAAATGACCCCAAACTCTTGGGACCTGAGACAAATCCCCAGAGAGAGATACTCGTCCACAGTCCCTGAGGCCACCCCTCCTATCCACGGCTATCCCGGACACAACATCCAGAGACAAAAGCCTGAAGGAATGCCTCCCACTCGCCCTTGTTTCAGAGGCCCAGGAGCTCCCTCTCGGGCTGTACATCCGGCCTGCCATACCCTAGGCGCCACTCATGAGCTGAGTTTGTATTTTCAGACTTCTGTGTCCACAGCCTGGACCCACACAACCTACAGGCTAGGACTTCTGGTGCCACAGCGAAAGATTGTGCCTGCCCTCTCCAAGGAAAGTGTACCCAATCCATTGACCACAACCCCACAGGTTAGGGAAAAGCCCCAAGGCCCCTGAGGCCATCAATAGTGTAGGCCACCCTGGACTAAGAGGGGCTCTCTGACACGAGCGGTGCAACTATCTCCACTTAGACTCTCAGACATTGTCCCCAGAGACAGAAGTTTGAAATGGACAGGCCCCCAGGCCCTAATATGAAACTTAGCTTTGGTTTCCATGTGTCCGTCCTCAGAGGACTGTTTTCGTAGACCAGCACACGGGGCTTTTCTGAGGCACCAAACAAAACCTCTTTTGTCTCCACATGGGGAGCTTTCTTACTGGGGATGTATCAAACCCTTCAGGTAGGAGAGTTCCGCAGGGCCACTGAACAACCAGCACATTACAAGGTCTTCATGGACCCAAACGCACATTATGACCCATCCTCGGGAGAGGCCATTTCAACTCAGCCCACTGGGTAGCGTGCCCCAGAGGCAGGAGATCAAAAATATCTTGTCGCTCATGGTCAATGGGAAACCGAGGCATGCTGTACAGGGACCCATCCTTCGAACCCTGCTCTACAGTCCTTCCGTAGGGTATGTCCTGGAGCCATGCAACAGGACACGAATATCCCGCAGAAGAAACCTTGTGGTCTGGGGCAACCTCCAAACTCAGCGTGGGAAAACTTCCTTGGCCTCATGAGGCCCCCGCTTCATGAAGGTGCCATCATGGACACATACTCCAGCCTCAGCCAACGTCTGATCCTCAGCCTGACTTCAGATGCAGGAGATTTCGATTCAGCCTCCGCAGAGTGGGCCTGCTCTGCCCTTGGATCCAATCCTCACCCTAGCTGGTGTTTTCAGACTTCCGTCCTCACACTCCTGGCCCACACACCCTCCCTACTGGGAATTCTGGGGCCACAATGAAGCACTCTGCCTGCCTCCCAGGAGAAAAACATTGTCTATGGTGCTGCCCAGAGATCCCAAATGAGGATCAAACTGCTTGGCCCTCGGCAACACCCCAACCTCATAGGCTACCTTAAACACTGATGCTCTGTCGCAAATTGCCTGAGCCCAGACCTTCCAACAGACACCAACACAGCTGGCTGCACACCCAGCACATTGGACCAGCCACTGCCTTAGGCCACCATCCATTCCCAACCTGGGTTTTCAGTCATCGGAACCTGGACCTTATCTCCAATTCCTGCACACGGGGGAACCTGATGCACAAGTCAGAACCCCTCCTTCCCCATGGCAAGAAACCTTGCTGCTGGCAGTGAGTCAAACATTCAGTGTAGGAGAAAACGGCATGACCCATGAGGCCACGCCCATGCGTGAGGGCCGCCTTGGGCACAAACACACATGGTGACCCTCAGCATGAGTACCTTATTCAAGTAACGCCTCTCAGTGACTGGACCAAGAGCCCGCATATGTGGCTTGCCATGCCCATAGGCACCCAGGACTAACTAGATGGTGTGTATTCCAGTTGAGGGAGGCCACTGCTGTGCTCTAGAGTCCCTCTCCTGGGGGGTCCATTGTGGCAGAAAACAGTACTCTTCCCTTCCTACAGATTGAACCGAAACACTTGGGAGCTTGGACAATCCCCCGAGAGGAAGGCTCTTCCTCGGCCCCTGAAGCAACCCCTACCCTGAACGGCCACTGTGAACGCAGCACCCAGAGACAAAAGCCTGAGCGACTGCCTCCCACTTGCCCTCCTTTGATATCCAGAGGATCTCCCCTCACGGACTGGAGACCAGGCCTGCCATTACCTTGGCCTCTAGCTGAGCCAAGTTTGCTTTTTCAGACTTCTGTCCCCACAGCCCTGGCAAACACAGCCACTAGGCTGGGTCCTCTGGAGCCATACCACAGGACCGTGCCTTCTTTCTACTGGGAAACTGTGTCCATTCCTTTGGCCACACACCTCCAGAATATGAGAAATCTCAAGGCCCCCGAGGACATCCCACTACTGGGAGCCTCTCTGGACACACAGGGGCATTCGGACACAAGCTGAGCAGCTACCTCCACCAAGGCATGCACACAGATGTCAACAGAGATAGAAGGTTGAGCCGGCCAGGCCCTTAGGCCCTAATCTCAACTCTTGCTTTGGTGTCCAGGTGTCACTCCTCAGAGGCTTTGGTTCGAAGAACAGTATATGGGGCTTTCCTGAGGCACTGAACAGAACTCCTCTCGACTCCACATGGGAAGCTTCCTTGTTGGAGCCGTGTCAAACACCTCAGGTTGGAGAATCCTGCAGAGTCCCTGAGCCACCTCCACATTCCAAGGTCTCCCAGGCCACCAACCCACAGTAGGACTCATCTTCAGGAGAGTCCATTTCAACTCTCCCCTCTGGGTAGCTCACCCAGGAGCCCGCAGATTGAGCCGGCCTTGTCCTGACTAAAGAGTGGGAATATGAGGTGGCATTCCCAGGCATCCATGCTTAGACACCTGCTCTCGAGTCTTTCCATATGGGACCTCCTGGAACCATCCAATAGGACTCGACAGTCGTGCAGAAGGAAACCTTGAGGTTTGGAGTAGTTCACAAATCCCATCGTAGGCAAACCTCCCTGGCGTCATGGAGCCCCCACACCCTTAAGGAAGAGGCCATGCTGGACAAAAACTGTAGCCTGAGGCACGTCTCATAGTTGACATGACCTCAGTGCAGGAGATCTCGATACAGCCTCTGCAGAGTGGGCCTGCTCTGCCCTCGGTCCCAAACCTCAGGCTAGCTTGTGTTTTCAGACTTCCTTCCTCACACTCCAGGCAAACAAGCCCTCCGGACTAGGAACTCCAGAACCACATCCCAGCCAGTGTCTGCCCAACGGAAGAACAACGTTTCCCTGTGGGGTTCCCCAGAAAACCCAGATGAGGATCAACCTGCTCGGGCCTTGACGTGCCCCGAACTGGATAGGCTGCTCTGGGCACTTAAGTTCCATCTGACACAGCCTGAAGCCACACGTCCAGACAGACAAGGAGACAGCTGGCCGCACACCCAGCACTTCGGTCACGCCATGGTCTTATGCTGTCACCTCTTCCTAACCTTGGTTTTCAGATATCTGAACCTAGACATTATATCAATTCTCCACACAGCTGGGTATCGCAAGCACAAAAGAGAACTCCTCCTTCCCCATGGCTGTAAAGCTTGCTCTTGGCATGGAATCACACCTTCAGGGTGAGAGAAATTTTCATGTCCCATGATTCCACGCCCAACCGTGGGTGCAGCAGCACAAATTCACACTGTGACCCTCAGCATGAGCCCCATGTCAAAGAAAGGCCTGTCAGGGCCTGGACCAAGAGTCCACATATGGGGCTTGCCAGGCCGCTATGCACCCAATCCTCACCAGTGTTTGAGTTTTCCAGTCACCCCGCCCGTACCGTGGGATCTGCTCTCGAATCCCTTTCTTGGAGAGACACATGAGCCAGACAACACGACTCCACCCTTCACACAAAATGACCCCAAACTCTTGGGACCTGGGACAAATCCCCAGACAGGGATACTCGTCCATAGTCCCTGAGGCCACCCGTCCAATCCACGGCTATCCCGGACACAACATCCAGAGACAAAAGCCTGAAGGAACGCCTCCCACTCGCCCTTGTTTCAGAGGCCCAGGAGCTCCCTCTTGGGCTATACATCCGGCCTGCCATACACTAGGCGCCACTCATAAGCTGAGTTTGTGTTTCCAGACATCTGTGCCCACAGCCTGGACCCACACAACCTCCAGGCTAGCCTCCATTCCAAGGCCCTCATGGACACAAACACACATTAAGCCCCATCCTCAAGAAAGTCCATTTCAACTCAGCCACCCCGGTTTCTCCCGCAGAGCCATCAGATCTCAACTGTCTAGTCCCTTCACTCTTCCCCAGGGCTCTGCTTTGGAATTCCTCTTTGTTTGGGGCACCTGAGGTATCAAACCTGAAAGGAGACCTCCCATCCCACAGATTGACGAAAAACCATTGGGACCGGGCCATATCCACCGAGAGGAAGATTCGTCCATGACCCATGAGGCCTCGCCACATTCCACGGTCATCGTTGATACAAAATCCAGAGAACAAAGCCTGAGCAAGCGCCTCAGACTCGCTCTTTCTTCATATCCTGAAGTTTTATTCTCATGGTTTGTAGATTGGGCCTGCCATACCTACGTCCCCAAACCTAAGCTGAGTTTGTGTTTTCAGACTTCTGTCCTCAAATTCCAGGGCCACACACCCTCCAGGATGGGGCCCCTGGAGCCACACATTAGGACTGTGCTTACCCCATGCATGGAAATTCTGCCCATTCCATTGTTCAATATCTACATATTAGGAGAACCCTGCAAAGTCCCCGAGGCCATCCCAAGAGTGTAGGTCTCCCGGGACAAACAAGGGCGGTCTGACACCAGCTGAGAATCTATCTCCACACATGACATAGATGGATGTCCCTAGAGAAGAAGATGGAACCAGACATGACCCTAGGCCATAATCAGATCCAAGCTTTGGTTTACAGGCATGTCTCCTCAAAAGCCTGAATTCCAATACAAGCATAGGGGGTTTCCTGAGGCACCCATCAGAACAAACCTCATCTGCACAAGGAAACTTGAGCATGGGAGCTATGTCAAAAGTTTAGGAGAATACTTCAGGGTCCCGGTGCCACCGCCCCATTCCAAGGTTCCCATGGGCACAAACACACTTTAGGAACTTACCTTGGGAAAGTCCATTTCAACTCAGCCTCCCCGGTGTCTCCCGCAGAGCCATCAGATCTCAACTGTCTTGTTGTTAGGAGACAATTGGAATGCGAGGCGATCTTCCCTGGCATCCATCTTAGAACAATGCTCTGGAGTCATTCCATAGGAAATGTCCTGGAGCTGCCCAACAAGTCTCAAATGTCCCGAATAAGGAATCCTTGAAGGGGGCATCCCACTACTCCCAACGTGGGAAAACGTTAAGAGCCTTGAGACTCCGCTTCGTTCATGAAGGGGCAGTCATGCACAGAAACTCCAACCGGAGACAACGTCTGTTCCTCGCCGTGAATTCATATGCTTGAGATATTGGTTCAGATCTGCAGGGGACACCTGCAGTTCCCTCGGCCTGAAGCCCAAGTTTAGGTTGTGTTCTCAGACTTCTGTCCTCACACTCCTAGCCCAGAAGCCCTCACGTTTGGCAATTCCGGACCCACAATGCAGAACTCTGCCTGCCCTATAGAAAAAATATCTTGCCTAATGAACTGCCCGGGAACCTCAAATAAGGATCAACCTACACGACACTCGACTGTACCCAAATTATATAGTCTAACCTGGGCACTAATGCACTGTCTGACACAACCTGAGCCCGAACCTCCTGACCAAAAACTAGGCACCTGACCGCACACTGAGCACATCAGACCCACCATGGCCTTAGGTCATCATCTCTTCCCAAATGCGGTTTTCTGACTTCCGTACCTAGACCTTATCTCCAACCACTGCCCAGGGTTGAAAAGGATGCAGAAATCAGAACTCCTTCCCCATGGCAAGAGACCTTGTAATTGGCATATGGGGCCTTCCATGCCCCTAGGCCCCAAATTTTAACCATAGTTTTGGTTGTCCCCTCACTCTTCCCCAGGGCTCTGCTTTGGAATTCTTCTTTGGTTGGGACCCTGAGGTAACAAACCTGAGAGGAGACCTCCCATCCCACAGATTGAAGAAAAGCAATTGGGACCGTGCCAAATCCCAAGAGAGGAAGTTTCGTCCATGGCCCATGAGACTTCCCCACATTCCACGGACATCGTTGACACAAAATCCAGAGACCAAAGCCTGAGCAAGCGCCTCAGACTCGCTCTTTCTTCATATCCTGAAGAGTTCTTCTCATGGCTTGTAGATTGGGCCTGCCATACCTACGTCCCCAAACCTAAGCTGATTCTGTGTTTTCCGACTTCTGTCCTCAAAGTCCTGGGCCACACACACTCAAGGCTGGGGCCCCTGGAGCCACACATTAGGACTGTGCCTACCCCATGCATGGGAATTCTGCCCATTCCATTGTACAAAATTGTACAAATTAGGAGATCCCTCCAAAGTACCCGAGGCCATCCCAATATGTAGGTCTCTTTGGACAACAAGGGCGGTCTGACACCAGCTGAGCATCTACCTCCAATCATACCATAGATGGATGTCCCCAGAGAAGGACATGGAACCAGACAGGACCCTGCCATAATCGGATCCATTGCTTTGGTTTACAGGCATGTCTCCTAAAAATCCTGGATTCAAATACCAGCATAGGGGGTTTCCTGAGGCACCCATCAGAAAACACCTCGTCTCCACGAGGAAACTTGTGCATGGGACCTATGTCAAAATCTTAGGAGAATACTTCAGAGTCCCGGTGCCACTTCCCCATTCCAAGGTCCTCATGGACACAACCACACAATAGGCCCCATGCTCGGGAGCTGTCCATTTCAAATCAACCACCCTGGTTGCTCCCGCAGAGCCATCCGATCTCCACTGTCTTGTAGCTAGGAGACAATTGGAATGCGAGGCGGGCTTCCCTGGCATCCATCCTCAAACAGTGCTCTGGAGTCATTCCATATGGGATGTTTTGGAGCTGCCCAACAGGTCTCAATTGTCCCGCAGAAGGAATCCTTGAAGGGGGCATCCCACAACTCCCAACGAGGGAAAACCTGCATGGCCTTGAGATTCCTTTCCGTTCATGAAGGGCAGTCATGCACAGAAACTACAACCTGAGTCAACGTCTGATCCTCGCCGTGACTTCAGATGCATGAGATATGGGTTCAGATGTGCAGGGGTTACCTGCCTTGCCCTCGGTGACGCCCAAGTCTAGCTTGTGTTCTCAGACTTCTGTCCTCACACTACTGGCCCAGAAGCGCTCACGTTTGTAATTCCGGACCCACAATGCAGCACTCTGCCTGCCCTCTAGAAAAAATATCTTGCCTAATGAGCTGCCCAGGCACCTCAAATGAGGATCAACCTACCGGGCACTCCACTGTACCCAAATTATATAGTATAACCTGGGCACTAATGCACTGTCTGACACAACCTGAGCCCGAACCTCCTGACCAACAACCAGGCAGCTGACCGCACACTGAGCACATCAGACCCACCATGGCCTTAGGTCATCATCTCTTCCCAACTGCGGTTTTCAGGCTTCCGAACCTAGACCTTTTCTCCAACCACTGCCTATGGTTGAAAATGATGCAGAAATCAGAACTCCTTCCCCATGGCAAGAGACCTTGTGATTGGCATGTTGTCCAAAGTTCAGTGTAGTTGAAACCAGTGTGGCCCATGAGGCCCCGCCCATGCTCACGGGACACATTGGTCACAAACACACATTGTGACCCTCAGCCTGAGCCCAGTCCTCAAGTAAGGCCTCTCAGTGGCTGGATGAAGAGACAGCATATGGGGCCTGCCATGCCCCTAGGCCCCAAATTTTAACCATAGTTTGGGTTGTCCCTTCAATCTTCCCCAGGGCTCTGCTTTGCAATTCCTCTTTGGTTGGGACACCTGAGGTAACAAACCTGAAAGGAGACCTCCCGTCCCACAGATTGACGAAAACAATTGGGGCCGGGCCAAATCCTAAGAGAGGAAGTTTCGTCCATGGCCCATGAGGCTTCCCCACATTCCACGGCCATTGTTGACACAAAATCCAGAGACCAAAGCCTGAGCAAGCGCCTCAGACTCGCTCTTTCTTCATATCCTGAAGAGTTCTTCTCATGGCTTGTAGATTGGGCCTGCCATACCTACGTCCCCAAACCTAAGCTGATTCTGTGTTTTCCGACTTCTGTCCTCAGAGTCCTGGGCCACACACCCTCCAGCCTGGGGCCCCTGGAGCGACACATTAGGACTGTGCCTACTTCATGCATGGGAATTCTGCCCATTCCATAATCCAAAATTTACAAATTAGGAGATCCCTCCAAAGTCCCCAAGGCCATCCCAGTATGTAGGTCTCTTTGGACAAACAAGGGCGGTCTGACACCAGCTGAGCAACTAGCTCCACTCAAAACATAGATGGATGTCCCCAAAGAAGGAGATGGAACCTGACAGGACCCTAGGCCATAATCGGATCCATTACTTTGGTTTACAGGCATGTCTCCTCCAAAATCCTGGATTCCAATACCAGCATAGGGGGTTTCCTGAGGCACCCATCAGAAAACATCTCGTCTCCATGAGGAAAGTTGTGCATGGAACCTATGTCAAAACCTTAGGAGAATACTTCAGAGTCCCGGTGCCACTTCCCCATTCCAAGGTCCTCATGGACACAAACACACATTAGGCCTCATGCTCAGGTAAGTCCATTTCAACTCAGCCACCCCGGTTGCTCCCGCAGAGCCATCCGATCGCCACTGTCTTGTTGCTAGGAGACAATTGGAATGTGAGACGGGCTTCCATGGCATCCATCCTCCAACGGTACTCTGGAGTTATTCCATATGGGATGTTTTGGAGCTGCCCAACAGGTCTCAATTGTGCCGCAGAAGGAATCCTTGAAGGGGGCATCCCACAACTCCCAACGTGGGAAAACCTCCATGGCCTTGGGATTCCTCTCCGTTCATGAAGGGGCAGTCATGCACAGAAACTTCAACCTGAGCCAACGTCTGAGCCTCGCCGTGACTTCAGATGCATGAGATATTGGTTCAGATGTGCAGGGGGTACCTGCCTTGCCCTCGGCCTGAAGCCCAAGTCTAGCTTGTGTTCTCAGACTTCTGTCCTCACACTACTGAACAAGAAGCCCTCAAGTTTGGCAATTCCGGGCCCACAATGCAGCACTCTGCCTGCCCTCTAGAAAAAATATCTTGCCTAATGAGCTGCCCAGGCTCCTCAAATGAGGATCAACCTAAACGGCACTCGACTGTACCCAAATTATATAGTGTAACCTGGTCACTAATGCACTGTCTGACACAACCTGAGCCCGAACCTCCTGACCAACAACCAGGCAGCTGACCGCACACTGAGCACATCAGACCCACCATGGCCTTAGGTCATCATCTCTTCCCAACTGCGGTTTTCAGGCTTCTGAACCTAGACCTTTTCTCCAAACACTGCCAATGGTTGAAAATGATGCAGAAATCAGAACTCCTTCCCCATGGCAAGAGACCTTGTGATTGGTATGTTGTCCAAAGTTCAGTGTAGTTTAAACCAGTGTGGCCCATGAGGCCCGGCCCCTTCTCGCGGGCCACATTGGTCACAAACACACATTGTGACCCTCAGCCTGAGCCCAGTCCTCAAGTAAGGCCTCTCAGTGGCTGGATGAAGAGACAGCATATGGGGCCTGCCATGCCCCTAGGCCCCAATTTTTAACCATAGTTTGGGTTGTCCATTCACTCTTCCCCAGGGCTCTGCTTTGGAATTCCTCCTGGTTGGGACACCTGAGGTAACAAACCTGAAAGGAGACCTCCCATCCCACAGATTGACGAAAAACAATTGGGACCGTTCCAAATCAACAGAGAGGAAGATTCGTCCATGGCCCATGAGGCCTCCCCACATTCCACGGCCATCGTTGACACAAAATCCAGAGACCAAAGCCTGAGCAATCGCCTCAGACTCGCTCTTTCTTCGTATTCTGAAGATTTCTTATCATGGTTTGTAGATTGGGCCAGCCATACCTACGTCCCCAAACCTAAGCTGAGTTTGTGTTTTCAGAATTCTGTCCTCAACGTCCTGGGCCAAAAACCCTCCAGGCTGGGGCCCGTGGAGCCAACATTAGGAATGTGCCTACCCCATGCATGGGAATTCTGCCCATTCCATTGTCCAAAATTGTACCAATGAGGAGATCCCTCTAATGTCCCCGAGGCCATCCAAATATGTAGGTCTCAGTGGACAACAAGGGCGGTCTGACACCAGCTGAGTATCTACGTCCACCCATACCATAGATGGATGTCCCTAGAGAAGGATATGGTACAACACAGGACCCTAGGCCATAATCGGATCCATTGCTTTGGTTTACAGTCATGAATCCTCAAAATCCTGGTTTCCAATACCAGCATAGGGGGTTTCCTGAGGCACCCATCAGAAAACATCTCGTCTCCACGAGGAAACTTGTGCATGGGACCTATGTCAAAATCTTAGGAGAATACTTCAGAGTCCCGGTGCCACCGTTCCATTCCTAGACCCTCATGGACACAAACACACATTAGGCTCCATGCTCAGGAAAGTCCATTTCAACTCAGCCACCCCGGTTGCTCCCGCAGAGCCATCCGATCTCCACTGTCTTGTTGCTAGGAGACAATTGGAATGCGAGGCGGGCTTCCCTGGCATCCATCCTTGAACGGTGCTCTGGATACATTCCATATGGGATGTTTTGGAGCCGCCCAAAAGGTCTCAATTGTCCCGCAGAAGGAATCCTTGAAGGGAACATCCCACAACTCCCAACGTGGGAAAACCTCCATGGCCTTGGGATTCCTCTCCGTTCATGAAGGGGCAGTCATGCACAGAAACTTCAAACTGAGCCAACGTCTGATCCTCGCCGTGACTTCAGATGCATGAGATATTGGTTCAGATGTGCAGGGGGTACCTGCCTTGCCCTCGGCCTGAAGCCCAAGTCTAGCTTGTGTTCTCAGACTTCTGTCCTCACACTACTGGCCCAGAAGCCCTCACGTTTGGCAAATCCGGACCCACATTGCAGCACTCTGCCTGCTCTCTAGAAAAAATATATGCCTAATGAGCTGCCCAGGCTCCTCAAATGAGGATCATCATACACGGCACTCGACTGTACCCAAATTACATAGTCTAACCTGGGCAATAATGCACTGTCTGACACAACCTGAGCCCGAACCTCCTGACCAACAACCAGGCAGCTGACCGCACACTGAGCACATCAGAACCACCATGGCCTTAGGTCATCATCTCTTCCCAACTGCGGTTTTCAGGCTTCCGAACCTAGACCTTATCTCCAACCACTGCCCAGGGTTGAAAATGATGCAGAAATCAGAACTCCTTCCCCATGGCAAGAGACCTTGTGATTGGCATGTTGTCCAAAGTTCAGTGTAGTTGAAACCAGGGTGGCCCATGAGGCCCGGCCCCTTCTCGCGGGCCACATTGGTCACAAACACACATTGTGACCCTCTGCGTGATCCCCGTCCTCAAGTAAGGCCTCTCAGAGGCTGGATGAAGAGACAGTATATGGGGCCTGCCATGCCCCTAGGACCCAAATTTTAACCATAGTTTGGGTTGACCCTTCACTCTTCCCAAGGGCTCTGCTTTGGAATTCCTCTTTGGTTGGGACACCTGAGGTTACAAACCTGAAAGGAGACCTCCCATCCCACAGATTGACGAAAAACAATTGGGACCGGGCCAAATCCACAGAGAGGAAGATTCGTCCATTGCCCATGAGGCCTCCCCTTAATCCACGGCCATCGTTGACCCAAAATCCAGAGACCAAAGCCTGAGCAAGCGCCTCAGACTCGCTCTTTCTTCGTATCCTGAAGAGCTCTTCTCATGTTTTGTAGATTGGGCCTGCCATACCTACGTCCCCCAACCTAAGCTGAGTTTGTGTTTTCAGACTTCTGTCCTCAAAGTCCTGGGCCACATACCCTCCAGGCTGGGGCCCCTGGAGCCACACATTAGGACTGTCCCTACCCCATGCATGGGAATTCTGCCCATTCCATTGTCCAAAATTGTACCAATTAGGAGAACCCTGCAAAGTCCCCGAGGCCATCCCAATATGTAGGTCTCTGTGGACAAACAAGGGCGGTCCTACACCAGCTGACCATTACCTCCACCTATAACATAGATGGATGTCCCCAGAGAAGGATATGGTTCCAGAAAGGACCCTAGGCCATATTCGGATCCATTGCTTTGGTTTAAAGACATGTCTCCTCAAAATCCTGGATTCCAATACCAGCATAGGGGGTTTCCTGAGGCACCCATCAGAAAAAATCTCGTCTCCACGAGGAAACTTGTGCATGGGACCTATGTCAAAATCTTAGGAGAATACTTCAGAGTCCCAGTGCCACCGACCCATTCCAAGGTCCTCATGGACACAAACACACATTAGGCCCAATGCTCAGGAAAGTCCATATCAACTCAGCCAACCAGGATGCTCCCGCAGAGCCATCCGATCTCAACTGTCTTATTGCAAGGAGACAATTGGAATGCAAGGCAGGCTTCCCTGGAATCCATCCTCGAACGGTGCTCTGGAGTCATTCCATATGGGATGTTTTGGAGCTGCCCAACAGGTCTCAATTGTCCCGCGAAGGAATCCTTGAACGGGGCATCCCACAACTCCCAAAGTGGGAAAACCTTCATGGCCTTGAGATTCCTCTCCGTTCTGGAAGGGGCAGTCATGCACAGAAACCCCAACCTGAGCCAACGTCTGATCCTCGCCGTGCCTTCAGATATATGAGATATTGGTTCAGATGTGCAGGGGGTACCTGCCTTGCACTCGGCCTGAAGCCAAGTCTAGCTTGTGGTCTCAGACTTCTGTCCTCACTCTACTGGCCCAGAAGACCTCACGTTTGGCAATTCTGGACCCACAATGCAGCACTCTGCCTGACCTCTAGAAAAAATATCTTGCCTAAGGAACTGCACGGGCACCTCAAATAAAGATCAACCTACACGGCATTCGACTGTATCCAAATTATATAGTCTAACCTAGGCACTAATTCCCTGTCTGACACAACCTGAGCCCGAAACTCCTGACTAACAACCAGGCAGCTGACCGCACACTGAGCACATCAGACCCACCATGGCCTTAGGTCATCATCTCTTCCCAACTGCGGTTTTCAGGCTTCCGAACCTAGACCTTATCTCCAACGACTGCCCAGGGTTGAAAATGATGCAGAAATCAGAACTCCTTCACCATGGCAAGAGACCTTGTGATTGGCATGTTGTCCAAAGTTCAGTGTAGATGAAACCAGTGTGGCCCATGAGGCCCCGCCCATGCTCGCGAGCCACATTGGTCACAAACACACATTGTGACCCTCAGCCTGAGCCCAGTCCTCAAGTAAGGCCTCTCAGTGGCTGGTGAAGAGACAGCATATGGGGCCTGCCATGCCCCTAGGCCCCAAATTTTAACCATAGTTTGGGTTGTCCCTTCACTCTTCCCCAGGGCTCTGGTTTGGAATTCCTCCTGGTTGGGACACCTGAGGTAACAAACCTGAAAGGAGACCTCCAATCCCACAGATTGACAAAAAACAATTGGGACCGATCCAAATCCACAGCGAGGAAGATTCGTCCATGGCCCATGAGGCCTCCCCACATTCCACGGCCATCGTTGACACAAATCCAGAGACCAAAGCCTGAGCAATCGCCTCAGACTCGCTCTTTCTTCGTATTCTGAAGATTTCTTCTCATGGTTTGTAGATTGGACCTGCCATACCTACGTCCCCAAACCTAAGCTGAGTTTGTGTTTTCAGACTTCTGTCCTCAAAGTCCTGGGCCACACACCCTCCAGGCTGGGGCCACTGGAGCCACACATTAGGACTGTGCCTACCCCATGCATGGGAATTCTGCCCATTCCATTGTCCAAAATTGTACCAATTAGGAGAACCCTCCAAGTCCCCGAGGCCATCCCAAAATGTAGGTCTCAATGGACAAACAAGGGCGGTCTGACACCAGCTGAGTATCTACGTCCACTCATACCATAGATGGATGTCCCCAGAGAAGGATATGGTACCAGACAGGACCCTAGGTCATAATCGGATCAATTGCTTTGGTTTACAGTCATGACTCCTCAAAATCCTGGATTCCAATACCAGCATAGGGTGTTTCCTGAGGCACCCATCAGAAAAAATCTCGTCTCCACGAGGAAACTTGTGCATGGGACCTATGTCAAAATCTTAGGAGAATACTTCAGAGTCCCGGTGCCACCGCTCCATTCCTTGGTCCTCATGGACACAAACACACATTAGGCCCCATGCTCAGGAAAGTCCATTTCAACTCAGCCACCCCGGTTGCTCTCGCAGAGCCATCCGATCTCCACTGTCTTGTTGCTAGGGGACAATTTGAATGCGAGGCGGGCTTCCCCTGCATCCATCCTCGAACGGTGCTCTGGAGTCATTCCATATGGGATGTCCTGGAGCTGCCCAACAGGTCGCAATTGTCTTGCAGAAGGAATCCTTGAAGGGGAAATCTCACAACTCCCAACGTGGGAAAACCTCCATGGCCTTGAGATTCCTCTCCGTTCATGAAGGGGCAGTCATGCACAGAAACTTCAACCTGAGCCAACGTCTGAGCCTCGCCGTGACTTCAGATGCATGAATATTGGCTCAGATGTGCATGGGGTACCTGCTTTGCCCTCGGCCTGTAGCCAAAGTCTAGCTTGTGTTCTCAGACTTCTGTCCTCACACTACTGGCACAGAAGCCCTCACGTTTGGCAATTCCGGACCCACAATGCAGCACTCTGCCTGCTCTCTAGAAAAAATATCTTGCCTAATGAGCTGCCCAGGCACCTCAAATGAGGATCATCATACACGGCACTCGACTGTACCCAAATTACATAGTCTAACCTGGGCAATAATGCACTGTCTGACACAACCTGAGGCCGAACCTTCTGACCAACAACCAGGCAGCTGACCGCACACTGAGCACATCAGACCCACCATGGCCTTAAGTCATCATCTCTTCCCAACTGCGGTTTTCAGGCTTCCGAACCTAGACCTTATCTCCAACCACTGCCCAGGGTTGAAAATGATGCAGAAATCAGAACTCCTTCCCCATGGCAAGAGACCTTGTGATTGGCATATTGTCCAAAGTTCAGTGTAGATGAAACCAGTGTGGCCCATGAGGCTCCGCCCATGCTCGGGAGCCACATTGGTCACAAACACACATTGTGACCCTCAGCTGAGCCCAGTCTTCAAGTAAGGCCTCTCAGTGGTTGGTGAAGAGACAGCGTATGGGGCCTGCCATGCCCCAAGGCCCCAAATTATAACCATAGTTTGGGTTGTCCCTTCACTCTTCCCCAGGGCTCTGCTTTGGAATTCCTCTTTGGTTGGGACACCTGAGGTTACAAACCTGAAAGGAGACCTCCCATCCCACAGATTGACGAAAAACAATTGGGATCGGTCCAAATCCACAGAGGAAGATTCGTCCATGTCCCATGAGGTCTCCCCACATTCCACGGCCATCGTTGACACAAAATCCAGAGACCAAAGCCTGAGCAAGCGCCTCAGACTCGCTCTTTCTTCATATCATGAAGAGTTCTTCTCATGGTTTGTAGATTGGGCCTGCCATACCTACGTCCCCTAACCTAAGCTGAGTCTGTGTTTTCAGACTTCTGTCCTCAAAGTCCTGGGCCACACACCCTCCAGGCTGGGGCCCCTGGAGCCACACATTAAGATTGTACCTACCCCATGCATAGTAATTCTGCCCATTCCATTTTCCAAAATTGTACAAATTCGGAGAACCCTCCAAAGTAACCGAGGCGATCCCAATATGTAGGTCTCAGTGGACAAACAAGGGCGGTCTGACACCAGCTGAGCATCTACCTCCACTCATACCATAGATGGATGTCCCCAGTGAAGGATATGGTACCAGAAAGGACCCTAGGCCATAATCGGTTCCATTGCTTTGGTTTACAGGCATGTCTCCTCAAAATCCTGGATTCCAATACCAGCATAGGGGGTTTCCTGAGGCACCCATCAGAAAAAATCTCGTCTCCACGAGGAAACTTGTGCATGGGACCTATGTCAAAATCTTAGGAGAATACTTCAGAGTCCCGGTGCCACCGCCCCATTCCAAGGTCCTCATGGACACAAACACACATTAGGCCCTATGCTAAGGAAAGTCCATTTCAACTCAGCAATCCCGGTTGCTCACGCAGAGCCATCGGATCTCAACTGTCTTGTTGTTAGGAGAAAATTGGAATGCGAGGCGGACTTCCCTTGCATCCATCCTCGAACGGTGCTCTGGAGTCATTCCATATGGGATGTTTTGGAGCTGCCCAACAGGTCTCAATTGTCCCGCAGAAGGAATCCTTGAAGGGGGCATTCCACAACTCCCAACGTGGGAAAACCTCCATGGCCTTGAGATTCCTCTCCGTTCATGAAGGGGCAGTCATGCACAGAAACTACAACCCGAGCCAACGACTGAATCTCGCCGTGACTTCAGATGCATGAGATATTGGTTCAGATGTGCAGGGGGTACCTGCCTGGCCTCGGCCTGAAGCCCAAGTCTAGCTTGTGTTCTCAGACTTCTGTCCTCACACTACTGGCCCAGAAGCCCTCACGTTTGGCAATTCCGGACCCACAATGCAGCACTCTGCCTGCTCTCTAGAAAAAATATCGTGCCTAATGAGCTGCCCAGGCACCTCAAATGAGGATCAAACTACACGACACTCGACTGTACCCAAATTGTAGAGTCTAACCTCGGCACAAATGCACTATCTGACACAACCTGAGCCCGAACCTCCTGACCAACATCCAGGCAGCTGACCGCACACTGAGCACATCAGAACCACCATGGCCTTAGGTCATCATCTCTTCCCAACTGCGGTTTCAGGCTTCCGAACCTAGACCTTATCTCCAACCACTGCCCAGGGTTGAAAATGATGCAGAAATCAGAACTCCTTCCCCATGGCAAGAGACCTTGTGATTGGCATGTTGTCCAAAGTTCAGTGTAGTTGAAACCAGTGTGGCCCATGAGGCACCGCCCATGCTCCTGAGCCACATTGGTCACAAACATACATTGTGACCATCAGCCTGAACCCAGTCCTCAAGTAAGGCCTCTCAGTGGCTGGATGAAGAGACGGCATATGGGGCCTGCCATGCCCCTAGGCCCCAAATTTTAACGATAGTTTGGGTTGTCCCTTCACTCTTCCTCAGGGCTCTGCTTTGGAATTCCTCTTTGGTTGGGACACCTGAGGTAACAAACCTGAAAGGAGACCTCCCATCCCACAGATTGACGAAAAACAATTGGGACTGGGCCAAATCCACAGAGACGAAGATTCGTCCATTGCCCATGAGGCCTCCCCCCATTCCACGGCCATCGTTGACACAAAATCCAGAGACCAAAGCCTGAGCAAGCGCCTCAGACTCGCTCTATCTTCAAATCCTGAAGAGTTCTTCTCATGGTTTGTAGATTGGGCCTGCCATACCTACGTCCCCAAACCTAAGCTGAGTTTGTGTTTTCAGACTTCTGTCCTCAAAGTCCTGGGCCACACACCCTCCAAGCTGGGGCCCCTGGAGCCACACATTAGGACTGTGCCTACCTCATGCATGGGAATTCTGCCCATTCCATTGTTCAAAATTGTACAAATTAGGAGAACCCTCCAAAATCCCCGAGGCCATCCCAATATCTAGGTCTCTTTGGACAAACAAGGGTGGTCTGACACCAGCTTAGCATCTACCTCGACTCATACTATAGATGGATGTCCCCAGTGAAGGATATGGTACCAGAAAGGACCCTAGGCCATAATCGGATCCATTGCTTTGGTTTACAGGCATGTCTCCTCAAAATCCTGGATTCCAATACCAGCATAGGGGGTTTCCTGAGGCACCCATCAGAAAAAATCTCGTCTCCACGAGGAAACTTGTGCATGGGACCTATGTCAAAAATTTAGGAGAATACTTCAGAGTCCCGGTGCCACCGCCCCATTCCAAGGTCCTCATGGACACAAACACACATTAGGCCCCATGCTCAGGAAAGTCCATTTCAACTCAGCCACCCCGGTTGCTCCCGCAGAGCCATCGGATCTCAACTGTCTTGTTGCTAGGAGACAATTGGAATGCGAGGCGGACTTTCCTGGCATCCATCCTCGAACGGTGCTCTGGAGTCATTCCATATGGGATGTTTTGGAGCTGCCCAACAGGTCTCAATTGTCCCGCAGAAGGAATCCTTGAAGGGGGCA
The DNA here is from genome assembly GCF_964662115.1 of Mustela nivalis. NCBI lineage: Eukaryota > Metazoa > Chordata > Mammalia > Carnivora > Mustelidae > Mustela > Mustela nivalis. Next base: position 448,090 of record NW_028136374.1, read on the forward strand.
TCCCACAACTCCCAACGTGGGAAAACCTCCATGGCCTTGAGATACCTCTCTGTTCATGAAGGGGCAGTCATGCACAGAAACTACAACCCGAGCCAACGACTGAATTAGCCGTGACTTCAGATGCATGAGATATTGGTTCAGATGTGCAGGGGGTACCTGCCTTGCCCTCGGCCTGAAGCCCAAGTCTATCTTGTGTTCTCAGACTTCTGTCCTCACACTACTGGCCCAGAAGCCCTCACGTTTGGCAATTCCGGACCCACAATGCAGCACTCTGCCTGCTCTCTAGAAAAAATATCGTGCCTAATGAGCTGCCCAGGCACCTCAAATGAGGATCAAACTACACGGTACTCGACTGTACCCAAATTGTAGAGTTTAACCTGGGCACAAATGCACTGTCTGACACAACCTGAGCCCGAACCCCCTGACCAACATCCAGGCAGCTGACCGCACACTGAGCACATCAGATCCACCATGGCCTTAGGTCATCATCTCTTCCCAACTGCGGTTTCAGGCTTCCGAACCTAGACCTTATCTCCAACCACTGCCCAGGGTTGAAAATGATGCAGAAATCAGAAATCCTTCCCCATGGCAAGAGACCTTGTGATTGGCATGTTGAACAAAGTTCAGCGTAGTTGAAACCAGTGTGGCCCATGAGGCCCTGCCCATGCTCGCAAGCCACATTGGTCACAAACACACATTGTGACCCTCAGCCTGAACCCTGTCCTCAAGTAAGGCCTCTCAGTGGCTGGATGAAGAGACAGCATATGGGGCCTGCCATGCCCCTAGGCCCCAAATTTTAACCATAGTTTGGTTTGTCCCTTCACTCTTCCCCAGGGCTCTGCTTTGGAATTACTCTTTGGTTGGGACACCTGAGGTTACAAACCTGAAAGGAGACCTCCCATCCCACAGATTGACAAAAAACAACTGGGACCAGGCCAAATCCCAAGAGATGAAGATTCGTCCATGGCCCATTAGGCCTCCCCTCATTCCACGACCATCGTTGACACAAAATCAAGAGACCAAAGCCTGAGCAAGAGCCTCAGACTCGCTCTTTATAAATATCCTGAAGAGTTCTTCTCGTGGTTTGTAGATTGGGCCTGCCATTCCTGCGTCCCCAAACCTAAGCTGAGTTGGTGTTTTCAGACTTCTGTCCTCAAAGTCTTGGGCCACACACCCTTTAAGCTAGGGCCACTGGAGACACACATTAGGACTGTGCCTACCCCATGCATGGGAATTCTGCCCATTCCATTGTCCAAAATTGTACAAATTAGGAGAACCCTCCAAAGTCCCCGAAGCCATCCGAATATGTAGATCTCTGTGGACAAACAACTGCGGTCTGACACCAGCTGAGCATCTACCTGCACTCATACCATAGATGGATGTCCCAAGAGAAGGAGATGGAACCTACAGGACCCTAGGCCATAATCGGATCCATTGCTTTGGTTTACAGGCATGTCTCCTCAAAATCCTGGATTCCAAAACCAGTAAAGGGGGTTTCCTGAGGCACTTATCAGAAAAATCTCATCTCCACGAGGAAACTTGTGCATGGGTCCTATGTCAAAATATTAGGAGAATATTTCAGAGTCCCGGTGGCACCGCCCCATCCCAAGGTCCTCTTGGACACAAACACATATTAGTCCCCATGCTCAGGAAAGTTGATTTCAACTCAGCCACCCCAGTTGCTCCCGCAGACCCATCCGATCTCAACTGTCTTGTTGCTAGGAGACAATTGGAGTGCGAGGTGGGCTTCCCTGGCATCCATCCTCCAACGGTGCTCTGGAGTCATTCCATATGGGATGTTTTGGAGCTGCCCAACAGGTCTCAATTGTCCCGCAGAAGGAATCCGTGAAGGGGGCATCCCACAACTCCCAACGTGGGAAAACCTCCATGGCCTTGAGATTCCTTTCCGTTCAAGAAGGGACAGTCATGCACAGAAACTACTACCTGAGCCAACGTCTGATCCTTGCCATGACCTCAGATCATGAGATATTGGTTCAGATGTGCAGGGGGTACCTGCCTTACCCTCGACCTGAAGCCCAAGTCTAGCTTGTGTTCTCAGACTTCTGTCCTCACACTACTGGCCCAGAAGCCCTCAAGTTTGGCAATTCTGGACCCACAATGCAGCACTCTGCCTGCCCTCTAGAAAAAATATCTTGCCTAATGAGCTGCCCAGGCACCTCAAATGAGGATCAACCTACACGGCACTCGACTGTACCCAAATTATATAGTCTAACCTTGGCACAAATGCACTGTCTGACACAACCTGAGCCCGAACCTCCTGACCAACAACCAGGTAGCTGACCGCACACTGAGCACATCAGACCCACCATGGCCTTAGGTCATCATCTCTTCCCAACTGCGGTTTTCAGGCTTCTGAACCTAGACCTTATCTCCAACCACTGCCCAGGGTTGAAAATGATGCAGAAATCAGAAATCCTTACCCATGGCAAGAGACCTTGTGATTGGCATGTTGTCCAAAGGTCAGTGTAGTTGAAACCTGTGTGGCCCATGAGGCCCCGCCCATGCTCGCAAGCTCACATTGGTCACAAACACACATTGTGACCCTCAGCCCAAGCCCAGTCCTCAAGTAAGGCCTCTCAGTGGCTGGATGAAGAGACAGCATATGGGGCCTGCCATGCCCCTAGGCCCCAAATTTTAACCATAGTTTGGGTTGTCCCTTCACTCTTCCCCAGGGCTCTGCTTTGGAATTCCTCTTTGGTTGGGACACCTGAGGTAACAAACCTGAAAGGAGACCTCCCATCCCACAGATTGACGAAAAACAATTGGGACCGGGCCAAATCCACAGAGAGGAAGATTCGTCCATGGCCCATGTGGCCTCCCCACATTCCACGGCCATCGTAGACACAAAATCAAGAGACCAAAGCCTGAGCAAGAGCCTCAGACTCGCTCTTTCTAAATATCCTGAAGAGTTCTTCTCATGGTTGTAGATTGGGCCTCCCATACCTATGTCCCCAAACCTAAGTTGAGTTTGTGTTTTCAGACTTCTGTCCTCAACGTCCTGGGCCACACACCCTCCAGGCTGGGGCCCCTGGAGCCACACATTAGGACTGTGCCTACCCCATGCATGGGAATTCTGCCAATTCCATGTCCAAAATTGTACAAATTAGGAGAACCCTCCATAGTCCCCGAGGCCAACCCAATATGTACGTCTCTTTTACAAACAAAGGCAGTCTGACACCAGCTGAGCATCTACCTCCACTCTTACCATAGATGGATGACCCAGAGATGGAGATGGAACCATACAGGACCCTAGGCCATAATAGGATCCATTGCTTTTGTTTACAGGATGTCTCCTCAAAACCTGGATTCCAATACCAGCATAGGGTGTTTCCTGAGGCACCATCAGAAAAAATCTCGTCTCCACGAGGAAACTTGTGCATGGGACCTATGTCAAAATATTAGGAGAATACCTCAGAGTCCCGGTGCCACCACCCCATTCCAAGGTTCTCATAGACACACACATATTAGGCCCCATGCTCAGGAAATTCCATTTCAACTCAGCTACCCCGGTTGCTCCCGCAGAGCCATCCATTCTCAACTGTCTTGTTGCTAGGAGACAATAGGAATGCGAGGCGTGCTTCCCTGGCATCCATCCTCGAACGGTGTTGTGGAGTCATTCCATATGGGATGTTTTGGAGCTGCCCAACAGGTCTCAATTGTCCCACATACGGAATCCTTGAAGGGGGCATCCCACAACTCCCAACGTGGGAAAACCTCCATGACCTTGAGATTCCTCTCCGTTCATGAACGGGCAGTCATGCACAGAAACTCCAACCTGAGCCAACGTCTGATCCTTGCCGTGACTTCAGATGAATGAGATATTGTTTCAGATGTGCAGGGGGTACCTGCCTTGCCCTCGGCCTGAAGCCCAAGTGTAGCTTGTGGTCTCAGACTTCTGTCCTCACATTACTGGCGCAGAGGCCCTCCAGTTTGGCAATTCCGGACCCACAATGGCGCACTCTGCCTGCCCTCTAGAAAAAATATCTTGCCTAATGAGCTGCCCAGGCACCTCAAATGAGGACTAACATACACGGCACTCGACTGAACCCAAATTATATATTATAACCTGGGCACTAATGCACTGTCTGACACAACCTGAGCCCGAACCTCCTGACCAACAACCAGGCAGCTGACCGCACACTGAGCACATAAGACCCACCATGACCTTAGGTCATCATCTCTTACAAACTGCGGTTTTCAGGCTTCCGAACCTAGACCTTATTTCCAACCACTGCCCAGGGTTGAAAATGATGCAGAAATCAGAACTCCTTCCCCATGGCAAGAGACCTTGTGATTGGCATGTTGTCCAAAGTTCAGTGTAGATGAAACCAGTGTGGCCCATGAGGCCCCGCCCATGCTCGCAAGCCACATTGGTCACAAACACACATTGTGACCATCAGCATGAGCCCAGTCCTCAAGCAAGGCCTCTCAGTGGCTGGATGAAGAGACAGCATATTGGGCCTTCCATGCCCCTAGGCCCCAAATTTTAACCATAGTTTGGGTTGTCTCTTCACTCTTCCCCAGGGCTCTGCTTTGGAATTCCTCTTTGGTTGTGACACCTGAGTTAACAAACCTGAAAGGAGACCTCCCATCCCACAGATTGACGAAAAACAATTGGGACCGGGCCAAATCCCAAGAGAGAAAGTTTCGTCCATGGCCCATGAGGCCTGCCCACATTCCATGGCCATCGTTGACACAAAATCCAGAGACCAAAGCCTGAGCAAGCGCCTCAGACTCGCTCTTTCTTAATATCCTGAAGAGTTCTTCTCATGGTTTGTAGATCGGGCCTGCCATACCTACGTCCCCAAACCTAAGCTGAGTTTGTGTTTTCAGACTTCTGTCCTCAAAGTCTTGGGCCACACACACTCCAGGCTGGGCCCCTGGAGACACACATTAGGATTGTGCCTACCAATCCATGGGAATTCTGCCCATTCCATGGTCCAAAATCGTACAAATTAGGAGAAACCTCCAAAGTCCCTGAGGCCATCCCAATAGTGTAGGTCGCCCGGAACAAACAAGGGCTGTCTGACACCAGCTGATAATCGACCTCCACTCATACCATAGATTTATGTCCCCAGAGAAGAAGATTGAACCAGACAGGACCCTAGGCCATAATAGGATCCATTGCTTTGGGTTACAGGCATGTGTCCTCAAAATCCTGATTCCAATACGAGGATACGGGTTTTCCTGAGGCACCCATCAGAACTCATCTCGTCTCCACAAGGAAACCTGTGCATGGGAGCCATGTCCAAAGCTTAGGATTGTACTTCAGGGTCCCGGTGCCACTGCCCCATTTCAAGGCCCTCATGGACACAAAAACACATTAGGACCCATCCGCAGGAAAGTCCATTTCAACTCAGCCACCCCGGTTGCTCCAGCAGAGCCATCAGATCTAAACTGTCTTGTTGCTAGGAGACAATTGGAATGCGAGGCGGGCTTCCCAGGCATCCATCCGCGAACGGTGCTCTGGAGTCATTCCATATGGGATGTCCTGGAGCTGTCCAACAGGTCTCAATTGTCCCACAGGAGGAATCCTTGAAGGGGGCATCCCACAACTCCCAACGTGGGAAAACCTCAATGGCCCCGAGATTCCGCTCCCTTCATGAAGCGGCCGTCATGCACAGAAACTCCAACCAGAGCCAACGTCTGATCCTCGCCCTGACTTCAGATGCATGAGATATTGATTCAAATCTGCAGGGGGTACCTGCCGTGCCCTCACCCTGAAACCCAAGTCTAGCTTGTCTTCTCAGACTTCCGTCCTCACACTCCTGGCCCCGAAGCCCTCAAGGTTGGCAATTTCGGACCCACAATACAGCACTCTGCCTGCCCTCTAGGAAAAAAATTATTGCCTCATGAGCTGCCCAGGCATCTTAAATGAGGATAAACCTACATGGCACTCGACGTTACCCAAATAATATAGTGTAACCTGGGCGCTAATGCACTGTCGAACACAACCTGAGCCCGGACCTCCTGACCAACACCCAGAAAGCTGACCGCACACTGAGCACATAAAAGCCGCCATGGCCTTAGGTCATCATCTCTTCCCTACCTCCGTTTTCAGGCTTCAGAACCGAGACCTTATCTCCAATCACTGCCCAGCGGTGAGTGTGATGCAGAAACAGAACTCCTCCTTACCCATAACAAGAACCCTTGTGGTTGGCACATTTTCCAACGTTCAGTGTAGGAGAAACCAGCATTCACCCTGAGGCCCCGCCCATTCTTTCGTGCGACGAGGGCATACATACGCATTGTGACCCTCAGCATGAGTCCAGTCCTCTAGTAAGTCCTCTCAGTGGCTTGTCCATTAGATGTCATAATGGGCTTGAACATGTCCCTAGGCCCCAATTTTTAACCAGATTTCTGATTGTCCAGTCGCCCCTCCCCAGGGCTCTACTCTGGAATCCCTCATTTGGTGGGACACCTGAGGTTAAAAAAGAAAACAACAACAACAACAACAACAACAACAACAACAACAACAATAAAAGAGACTTCTTCCAGCCCACAGATTGACCCCAAGTCTTTGGACGGGGCCAAACCACCAGAGAGTAAGACTCGTCCATTTCCCATGAAGTCACCCAGAAATTCCACGACCATGAGTGACACGATATCCAGAGACAAAAACTTGAGCAGGAGCCTCACACTCGCCCTTTTTTCAAATCCCGAAGAGTTCTCCTCATGGTCTGTAGGTCAGTCCTGCCATACCTATGACCCGAAACATAAGCCGAGTTTGTGTTTTCAGACAACTGTCCAAACAGCCCTGGCCTACACAACCTACAGGCTCAGGCCCCTGGAGCCAAACCTGAGGACTGTACTTGCCCTCTCCAAGGGAATTGTGTGTGCCCATTCCAATGGCCACAACCCTTCTAATAGGATAAACCTCCAAAGTCCCTGATCCATCTCAATAGTGGTGGCTTCCCAGGAAAAACAGGGGCAATCTGAGCCCAACTGAGCACCTACCTGCACTCAGACCCATAGACAGATGTCTCCAGAGGTAAAAAAGGAAAGAACAGGCCCCTAGGCACTAATCAGATCCATTGCTTTGGTTTCCAGGCATCTCTCCTCAGAGGCCTGGATATCAAAACAGCATATAGCTGTTTCTTGACTCACCCATCAGAAAACATCTCATCTACACATGGGAAACTTGCACGTTGGAGCTGTGTCAAAGCCTCTGTTTAGGAGAACCCTTTAGGGCCCCAGTGCCACCGCTTCATTCCAAGGTCTCCATAGACACAAAAGCTCATTAGGACCCATCCCCAGGGGTGTCCATTTCAACTCAGCGTCCTCGGTTGCTCCCCACAGATCCAGGAGATCTAACCTGTCTTGTTGCTAGGAGACAATTGGAATGCGAGGTGGGCTACACAGCCATCCATCCTTAGAACCCTGCTCAGAATCATTGGCCTGGACCCAAACAACAGGTCTCAATTGTCCTGCAGAAGACTCTCTGCAGTTTGGAGCTTCTCACAACTCCCATCGTGGGAAAACCCCCATGGCCTCGTGATGCCCCCCCATTCATGAAGGGGCCATCAGGGACAGAAACTCCAACCTGAGCGATCGTCTGATCCTTGCCCTGACTTCAGATGCACGAGATCTCGATTCAGGTCCGTAGATTGTGCCTGCCATGGCCTCACCAAGAAACCTAAGCCTAGCTTGTGTTCTCAGACTTTGGTCGTCAGACTACTGGCCCACATGCCCTCCAGTTTGGCAATCCAGAACTACAATGCAGCACCCTGCCCTCCCTCCAGAAGAAAAACATTGTCCTCTGGGGCTACCCAGTAACCCCAAATGAGGATCAACCTGCACCGAACTTGGCTGTACCCCAAATACATAGGCTGACCAGGGCACTAATGCCCTTTCTGACACAGCCTGAGCCTGGACCCCCTGGCCCCTCCCAGACAGCTGGCTGCACACTGAGCACATCGAGCCGCCGTGGCCTTAGGTCGTCATCTTTTCCCAACCTCGGTTTTCAGGTTTCAGAACCTAGACCTTATCTCCAATCACTGCCCAGGGTTGAAGGTGATGCAGAAATCAGAACTCCTTCCCCATGGCAAGAAACCTTGTGGTTGGCATGTTGTCCAACGTTCAGTGTAGTTGAAACCAGTGTGGCCCATGAGGCCCCGCCCATGCTCGCCGGCCACATTGGTCACAAACGCACATTGTGACCCTCAGGCTGAGCCCAGTCCTCAAGTAAGGCCACTCAGTGGCTGGATGAAGAGATAGCATATTGGGCTTGCCATGCCCCTAGGCCCCAATTTTTAACCATAGTTCGGGTTTTCCCTTCAGTCTTCCCCACGGCTTTGCTTTGGAATTCCTCTTTTGGTGGGACACCTGAGGTAACAAAACTGAAATGAGTCCTCCCATCCCACAGATTGACGAAAAGCAATTGGGAATCGGGCCAAATCCTCAGAGAGGAAGATTCGTCCATGGCCCATGAGGCCTCCCCGACATTCCACGGCCATCGCTGATACAAAATCCAGAGACAAAAGCCTGAGCAAGCGCCTCAGACTCGCACTTTCTTCATATCCTGATGAGTTCTTCTCATGGTTTGTAGATCGGGCCTGCCATACCTACGTCCCCAAACCTAAGCTGAGTTTGTGTTTTCAGACTTCTGTCTTCAAAGTCTTTGGCCACACACCCTCCAGGCTGGGCCCCTGGAGACACACATTAGGACTGTGCCTACCAATCCATGGGAATTCTGCCCATTCCATGGTCCAAAATCGTACAAATTAGGAGAAACCTCAAAGTCCCTGAGGCCATCCCAATAGTGTAGGTCGCCCGGAACAAACAAGGGCTGTCTGACACCAGCTGATAATCGACCTCCACTCATACCATAGATGGATGTCCCCAGAGAAGAATATTGAACCAGACAGGACCCTAGGCCATAATAGGATCCATTGCTTTGGGTTACAGGCATGTGTCCTCAAAAGCCTGATTCCAATACGAGCATAGGGGTTTTCCTGAGGCACCCATCAGAACTCATCTCGTCTCCACAAGGAAACCTGTGCATGGGAGCCATGTCCAAAGCTTAGGAGAGTACTTCAGGGTCCCGGTGCCACTGCCCCATTCCAAGGCCCTCATGGACACAAAAACACATTAGGACCCATCCTCAGGAAAGTCCATTTCAACTCAGCCACCCCGGTTGCTCCGGCAGAGCCATCAGATCTAAACTGTCTTGTTTAGGAGACAATTGGAATGTGAGGCGGGCTTCCCAGGCATCCATCCGCGAACGGTGCTCTGGAGTCATTCCATATGGGATGTCCTGGAGCTGTCCAACAGGTCTCAATTGTCCCGCAGAAGGAATCCTTGAAGGGGGCATCCCACAACTCCCAACGTGGGAAAACCTCAATGGCCCCGAGATTCCGCTCCCTTCATGAAGCGGCCGTCATGCACAGAAACTCCAACCTGAGCCAACGTCTGATCCTCGCCCTGACTTCAGATGCATGAGATATTGGTTCAGATCTGCAGGGGGTACCTGCCGTGCCCTCACCCTGAAACCCAAGTCTAGCTTGTCTTCTCAGACTTCCGTCCTCACACTCCTGGCCCCGAAGCCCTCAAGGTTGGCAATTCCGGACCCACAATGCAGCACTCTGCCTGCCCTCTAGGAAAAAAATTATTGCCACATGAGCTGCCCAGGCACCTTAAATGAGGATAAACCTACACAGCACTCGACGTTACCCAAATTATATAGTCTAACCTGGGCACTAATGCACTGTCGAACACAACCTGAGCCCGGACCTCCTGACCAACACCCAGAAAGCTGACCGCACACTGAGCACATAAAAGCCGCCATGGCCTTAGGTCATCATCTCTTCCCTACCTCCGTTTTCAGGCTTCAGAACCGAGACCTTATCTCCAATCACTGCCCAGGGGTGAGTGTGATGCAGAAATCAGAACTCCTCCTTACCCATGGCAAGAACCCTTGTGGTTGGCACGTTGTCCAACGTTCAGTGTAGGAGAAACCAGTATTCACCCTGAGGCCCCGCCCATTCTTTCGTGCGACGAGGGCATACACACGCATTGTGACCCTCAGCATGATTCCTGTCCTCTAGTAAGTCCTCCTAGTGTCTGGACTATTAGATGTCATAATGGGCTTGACATGTCCCTAGGCCCCAATTTTTAACCAGATTTCTGATTGTCCAGTCGCCCCTCCCCAGGGCTCTACTCTGGAATCCCTCATTTGGTGGGACACCTGAGGTTAAAAAAGAAAACAACAACAACAACAACAACAACAACAACAACAACAATAAAACAGACTTCTTCCAGCCCACAGATTGACCCCAAGTCTTTGGACGGGGCCAAACCACCAGAGAGTAAGACTCGTCCATTTCCCATGAAGTCACCCAGAAATTCCACGACCATGAGTGACACGATATCCAGAGACAAAAACTTGAGCAGGAGCCTCACACTCGCCCTTTTTTCAAATCCCGAAGAGTTCTCCTCATGGTCTGTAGGTCAGTCCTGCCATACCTATGACCCGAAACATAAGCCGAGTTTGTGTTTTCAGACAACTGTCCAAACAGCCCTGGCCTACACAACCTACAGGCTCAGGCCCCTGGAGCCAAACCTGAGGACTGTACTTGCCCTCTCCAAGGGAATTGTGTGTGCCCATTCCAATGGCCACAACCCTTCTAATAGGATAAACCTCCAAAGTCCCTGATCCATCTCAATAGTGGTGGCTTCCCAGGAAAAACAGGGGCAATCTGAGCCCAACTGAGCACCTACCTGCACTCAGACCCATAGACAGATGTCTCCAGAGGTAAAAAAGGAAAGAACAGGCCCCTAGGCACTAATCAGATCCATTGCTTTGGTTTCCAGGCATCTCTCCTCAGAGGCCTGGATATCAAAACAGCATATAGCTGTTTCTTGACTCACCCATCAGAAAACATCTCATCTACACATGGGAAACTTGCACGTTGGAGCTGTGCCAAAGCCTCTGTTTAGGAGAACCCTTTAGGGCCCCAGTGCCACCGCTTCATTCCAAGGTCTCCATAGACACAAAAGCTCATTAGGACCCATCCCCAGGGGTGTCCATTTCAACTCAGCGTCCTCGGTTGCTCCCCACAGATCCAGGAGATCTAACCTGTCTTGTTGCTAGGAGACAATTGGAATGCGAGGTGGGCTACACAGCCATCCATCCTTAGAACCCTGCTCAGAATCATTGGCCTGGACCCAAACAACAGGTCTCAATTGTCCTGCAGAAGACTCTCTGCAGTTTGGAGCTTCTCACAACTCCCATCGTGGGAAAACCCCCATGGCCTCGTGATGCCCCCCCATTCATGAAGGGGCCATCAGGGACAGAAACTCCAACCTGAGCGATCGTCTGATCCTTGCCCTGACTTCAGATGCACGAGATCTCGATTCAGGTCCGTAGATTGTGCCTGCCATGGCCTCACCAAGAAACCTAAGCCTAGCTTGTGTTCTCAGACTTTGGTCGTCAGACTACTGGCCCACATGCCCTCCAGTTTGGCAATCCAGAACTACAATGCAGCACCCTGCCCTCCCTCCAGAAGAAAAACATTGTCCTCTGGGGCTACCCAGTAACCCCAAATGAGGATCAACCTGCACCGAACTTGGCTGTACCCCAAATACATAGGCTGACCAGGGCACTAATGCCCTTTCTGACACAGCCTGAGCCTGGACCCCCTGGCCCCTCCCAGACAGCTGGCTGCACACTGAGCACATCGAGCCGCCGTGGCCTTAGGTCGTCATCTTTTCCCAACCTCGGTTTTCAGGTTTCAGAACCTAGACCTTATCTCCAATCACTGCCCAGGGTTGAAGGTGATGCAGAAATCAGAACTCCTTCCCCATGGCAAGAAACCTTGTGGTTGGCATGTTGTCCAACGTTCAGTGTCGTTGAAACCAGTGTGGCCCATGAGGCCCCGCCCATGCTCGCCGGCCACATTGGTCACAAACGCACATTGTGACCCTCAGGCTGAGCCCAGTCCTCAAGTAAGGCCACTCAGTGGCTGGATGAAGAGATAGCATATTGGGCTTGCCATGCCCCTAGGCCCCAATTTTTAACCATAGTTCGGGTTTTCCCTTCAGTCTTCCCCACGGCTTTGCTTTGGAATTCCTCTTTTGGTGGGACACCTGAGGTAACAAAACTGAAATGAGTCCTCCCATCCCACAGATTGACGAAAAGCAATTGGGAATCGGGCCAAATCCTCAGAGAGGAAGATTCGTCCATGGCCCATGAGGCCTCCCCGACATTCCACGGCCATCGCTGATACAAAATCCAGAGACAAAAGCCTGAGCAAGCGCCTCAGACTCGCACTTTCTTCATATCCTGATGAGTTCTTCTCATGGTTTGTAGATCGGGCCTGCCATACCTACGTCCCCAAACCTAAGCTGAGTTTGTGTTTTCAGACTTCTGTCTTCAAAGTCTTTGGCCACACACCCTCCAGGCTGGGCCCCTGGAGACACACATTAGGACTGTGCCTACCAATCCATGGGAATTCTGCCCATTCCATGGTCCAAAATCGTACAAATTAGGAGAAACCTCAAAGTCCCTGAGGCCATCCCAATAGTGTAGGTCGCCCGGAACAAACAAGGGCTGTCTGACACCAGCTGATAATCGACCTCCACTCATACCATAGATGGATGTCCCCAGAGAAGAATATTGAACCAGACAGGACCCTAGGCCATAATAGGATCCATTGCTTTGGGTTACAGGCATGTGTCCTCAAAAGCCTGATTCCAATACGAGCATAGGGGTTTTCCTGAGGCACCCATCAGAACTCATCTCGTCTCCACAAGGAAACCTGTGCATGGGAGCCATGTCCAAAGCTTAGGAGAGTACTTCAGGGTCCCGGTGCCACTGCCCCATTCCAAGGCCCTCATGGACACAAAAACACATTAGGACCCATCCTCAGGAAAGTCCATTTCAACTCAGCCACCCCGGTTGCTCCGGCAGAGCCATCAGATCTAAACTGTCTTGTTTAGGAGACAATTGGAATGTGAGGCGGGCTTCCCAGGCATCCATCCGCGAACGGTGCTCTGGAGTCATTCCATATGGGATGTCCTGGAGCTGTCCAACAGGTCTCAATTGTCCCGCAGAAGGAATCCTTGAAGGGGGCATCCCACAACTCCCAACGTGGGAAAACCTCAATGGCCCCGAGATTCCGCTCCCTTCATGAAGCGGCCGTCATGCACAGAAACTCCAACCTGAGCCAACGTCTGATCCTCGCCCTGACTTCAGATGCATGAGATATTGGTTCAGATCTGCAGGGGGTACCTGCCGTGCCCTCACCCTGAAACCCAAGTCTAGCTTGTCTTCTCAGACTTCCGTCCTCACACTCCTGGCCCCGAAGCCCTCAAGGTTGGCAATTCCGGACCCACAATGCAGCACTCTGCCTGCCCTCTAGGAAAAAAATTATTGCCACATGAGCTGCCCAGGCACCTTAAATGAGGATAAACCTACACAGCACTCGACGTTACCCAAATTATATAGTCTAACCTGGGCACTAATGCACTGTCGAACACAACCTGAGCCCGGACCTCCTGACCAACACCCAGAAAGCTGACCGCACACTGAGCACATAAAAGCCGCCATGGCCTTAGGTCATCATCTCTTCCCTACCTCCGTTTTCAGGCTTCAGAACCGAGACCTTATCTCCAATCACTGCCCAGGGGTGAGTGTGATGCAGAAATCAGAACTCCTCCTTACCCATGGCAAGAACCCTTGTGGTTGGCACGTTGTCCAACGTTCAGTGTAGGAGAAACCAGTATTCACCCTGAGGCCCCGCCCATTCTTTCGTGCGACGAGGGCATACATACGCATTGTGACCCTCAGCATGACTCCAGTCCTCTAGTAAGTCCTCTCAGTGGCTTGTCCATTAGATGTCATAATGGGCTTGACATGTCCCTAGGCCCCAATTTTTAACCAGATTTCTGATTGTCCAGTCGCCCCTCCCCAGGGCTCTACTCTGGAATCCCTCATTTGGTGGGACACCTGAGGTTAAAAAAGAAAACAACAACAACAACAACAACAACAACAACAACAATAAAAGAGACTTCTTCCAGCCCACAGATTGACCCCAAGTCTTTGGACGGGGCCAAACCACCAGAGAGTAAGACTCGTCCATTTCCCATGAAGTCACCCAGAAATTCCACGACCATGAGTGACACGATATCCAGAGACAAAAACTTGAGCAGGAGCCTCACACTCGCCCTTTTTTCAAATCCCGAAGAGTTCTCCTCATGGTCTGTAGGTCAGTCCTGCCATACCTATGACCCGAAACATAAGCCGAGTTTGTGTTTTCAGACAACTGTCCAAACAGCCCTGGCCTACACAACCTACAGGCTCAGGCCCCTGGAGCCAAACCTGAGGACTGTACTTGCCCTCTCCAAGGGAATTGTGTGTGCCCATTCCAATGGCCACAACCCTTCTAATAGGATAAACCTCCAAAGTCCCTGATCCATCTCAATAGTGGTGGCTTCCCAGGAAAAACAGGGGCAATCTGAGCCCAACTGAGCACCTACCTGCACTCAGACCCATAGACAGATGTCTCCAGAGGTAAAAAAGGAAAGAACAGGCCCCTAGGCACTAATCAGATCCATTGCTTTGGTTTCCAGGCATCTCTCCTCAGAGGCCTGGATATCAAAACAGCATATAGCTGTTTCTTGACTCACCCATCAGAAAACATCTCATCTACACATGGGAAACTTGCACGTTGGAGCTGTGCCAAAGCCTCTGTTTAGGAGAACCCTTTAGGGCCCCAGTGCCACCGCTTCATTCCAAGGTCTCCATAGACACAAAAGCTCATTAGGACCCATCCCCAGGGGTGTCCATTTCAACTCAGCGTCCTCGGTTGCTCCCCACAGATCCAGGAGATCTAACCTGTCTTGTTGCTAGGAGACAATTGGAATGCGAGGTGGGCTACACAGCCATCCATCCTTAGAACCCTGCTCAGAATCATTGGCCTGGACCCAAACAACAGGTCTCAATTGTCCTGCAGAAGACTCTCTGCAGTTTGGAGCTTCTCACAACTCCCATCGTGGGAAAACCCCCATGGCCTCGTGATGCCCCCCCATTCATGAAGGGGCCATCAGGGACAGAAACTCCAACCTGAGCGATCGTCTGATCCTTGCCCTGACTTCAGATGCACGAGATCTCGATTCAGGTCCGTAGATTGTGCCTGCCATGGCCTCACCAAGAAACCTAAGCCTAGCTTGTGTTCTCAGACTTTGGTCGTCAGACTACTGGCCCACATGCCCTCCAGTTTGGCAATCCAGAACTACAATGCAGCACCCTGCCCTCCCTCCAGAAGAAAAACATTGTCCTCTGGGGCTACCCAGTAACCCCAAATGAGGATCAACCTGCACCGAACTTGGCTGTACCCCAAATACATAGGCTGACCAGGGCACTAATGCCCTTTCTGACACAGCCTGAGCCTGGACCCCCTGGCCCCTCCCAGACAGCTGGCTGCACACTGAGCACATCGAGCCGCCGTGGCCTTAGGTCGTCATCTTTTCCCAACCTCGGTTTTCAGGTTTCAGAACCTAGACCTTATCTCCAATCACTGCCCAGGGTTGAAGGTGATGCAGAAATCAGAACTCCTTCCCCATGGCAAGAAACCTTGTGGTTGGCATGTTGTCCAACGTTCAGTGTCGTTGAAACCAGTGTGGCCCATGAGGCCCCGCCCATGCTCGCCGGCCACATTGGTCACAAACGCACATTGTGACCCTCAGGCTGAGCCCAGTCCTCAAGTAAGGCCACTCAGTGGCTGGATGAAGAGATAGCATATTGGGCTTGCCATGCCCCTAGGCCCCAATTTTTAACCATAGTTCGGGTTTTCCCTTCAGTCTTCCCCACGGCTTTGCTTTGGAATTCCTCTTTTGGTGGGACACCTGAGGTAACAAAACTGAAATGAGTCCTCCCATCCCACAGATTGACGAAAAGCAATTGGGAATCGGGCCAAATCCTCAGAGAGGAAGATTCGTCCATGGCCCATGAGGCCTCCCCGACATTCCACGGCCATCGCTGATACAAAATCCAGAGACAAAAGCCTGAGCAAGCGCCTCAGACTCGCACTTTCTTCATATCCTGATGAGTTCTTCTCATGGTTTGTAGATCGGGCCTGCCATACCTACGTCCCCAAACCTAAGCTGAGTTTGTGTTTTCAGACTTCTGTCTTCAAAGTCTTTGGCCACACACCCTCCAGGCTGGGCCCCTGGAGACACACATTAGGACTGTGCCTACCAATCCATGGGAATTCTGCCCATTCCATGGTCCAAAATCGTACAAATTAGGAGAAACCTCAAAGTCCCTGAGGCCATCCCAATAGTGTAGGTCGCCCGGAACAAACAAGGGCTGTCTGACACCAGCTGATAATCGACCTCCACTCATACCATAGATGGATGTCCCCAGAGAAGAATATTGAACCAGACAGGACCCTAGGCCATAATAGGATCCATTGCTTTGGGTTACAGGCATGTGTCCTCAAAAGCCTGATTCCAATACGAGCATAGGGGTTTTCCTGAGGCACCCATCAGAACTCATCTCGTCTCCACAAGGAAACCTGTGCATGGGAGCCATGTCCAAAGCTTAGGAGAGTACTTCAGGGTCCCGGTGCCACTGCCCCATTCCAAGGCCCTCATGGACACAAAAACACATTAGGACCCATCCTCAGGAAAGTCCATTTCAACTCAGCCACCCCGGTTGCTCCGGCAGAGCCATCAGATCTAAACTGTCTTGTTTAGGAGACAATTGGAATGTGAGGCGGGCTTCCCAGGCATCCATCCGCGAACGGTGCTCTGGAGTCATTCCATATGGGATGTCCTGGAGCTGTCCAACAGGTCTCAATTGTCCCGCAGAAGGAATCCTTGAAGGGGGCATCCCACAACTCCCAACGTGGGAAAACCTCAATGGCCCCGAGATTCCGCTCCCTTCATGAAGCGGCCGTCATGCACAGAAACTCCAACCTGAGCCAACGTCTGATCCTCGCCCTGACTTCAGATGCATGAGATATTGGTTCAGATCTGCAGGGGGTACCTGCCGTGCCCTCACCCTGAAACCCAAGTCTAGCTTGTCTTCTCAGACTTCCGTCCTCACACTCCTGGCCCCGAAGCCCTCAAGGTTGGCAATTCCGGACCCACAATGCAGCACTCTGCCTGCCCTCTAGGAAAAAAATTATTGCCACATGAGCTGCCCAGGCACCTTAAATGAGGATAAACCTACACAGCACTCGACGTTACCCAAATTATATAGTCTAACCTGGGCACTAATGCACTGTCGAACACAACCTGAGCCCGGACCTCCTGACCAACACCCAGAAAGCTGACCGCACACTGAGCACATAAAAGCCGCCATGGCCTTAGGTCATCATCTCTTCCCTACCTCCGTTTTCAGGCTTCAGAACCGAGACCTTATCTCCAATCACTGCCCAGGGGTGAGTGTGATGCAGAAATCAGAACTCCTCCTTACCCATGGCAAGAACCCTTGTGGTTGGCACGTTGTCCAACGTTCAGTGTAGGAGAAACCAGTATTCACCCTGAGGCCCCGCCCATTCTTTCGTGCGACGAGGGCATACATACGCATTGTGACCCTCAGCATGACTCCAGTCCTCTAGTAAGTCCTCTCAGTGGCTTGTCCATTAGATGTCATAATGGGCTTGACATGTCCCTAGGCCCCAATTTTTAACCAGATTTCTGATTGTCCAGTCGCCCCTCCCCAGGGCTCTACTCTGGAATCCCTCATTTGGTGGGACACCTGAGGTTAAAAAAGAAAACAACAACAACAACAACAACAACAACAACAACAACAATAAAAGAGACTTCTTCCAGCCCACAGATTGACCCCAAGTCTTTGGACGGGGCCAAACCACCAGAGAGTAAGACTCGTCCATTTCCCATGAAGTCACCCAGAAATTCCACGACCATGAGTGACACGATATCCAGAGACAAAAACTTGAGCAGGAGCCTCACACTCGCCCTTTTTTCAAATCCCGAAGAGTTCTCCTCATGGTCTGTAGGTCAGTCCTGCCATACCTATGACCCGAAACATAAGCCGAGTTTGTGTTTTCAGACAACTGTCCAAACAGCCCTGGCCTACACAACCTACAGGCTCAGGCCCCTGGAGCCAAACCTGAGGACTGTACTTGCCCTCTCCAAGGGAATTGTGTGTGCCCATTCCAATGGCCACAACCCTTCTAATAGGATAAACCTCCAAAGTCCCTGATCCATCTCAATAGTGGTGGCTTCCCAGGAAAAACAGGGGCAATCTGAGCCCAACTGAGCACCTACCTGCACTCAGACCCATAGACAGATGTCTCCAGAGGTAAAAAAGGAAAGAACAGGCCCCTAGGCACTAATCAGATCCATTGCTTTGGTTTCCAGGCATCTCTCCTCAGAGGCCTGGATATCAAAACAGCATATAGCTGTTTCTT
Source organism: Mustela nivalis (assembly GCF_964662115.1). NCBI lineage: Eukaryota > Metazoa > Chordata > Mammalia > Carnivora > Mustelidae > Mustela > Mustela nivalis. The sequence goes on from NW_028136374.1 coordinate 466,494, forward strand.
GACTCACCCATCAGAAAACATCTCATCTACACATGGGAAACTTGCACGTTGGAGCTGTGTCAAAGCCTCTGTTTAGGAGAACCCTTTAGGGCCCCAGTGCCACCGCTTCATTCCAAGGTCTCCATAGACACAAAAGCTCATTAGGACCCATCCCCAGGGGTGTCCATTTCAACTCAGCGTCCTCGGTTGCTCCCCACAGATCCAGGAGATCTAACCTGTCTTGTTGCTAGGAGACAATTGGAATGCGAGGTGGGCTACACAGCCATCCATCCTTAGAACCCTGCTCAGAATCATTGGCCTGGACCCAAACAACAGGTCTCAATTGTCCTGCAGAAGACTCTCTGCAGTTTGGAGCTTCTCACAACTCCCATCGTGGGAAAACCCCCATGGCCTCGTGATGCCCCCCCATTCATGAAGGGGCCATCAGGGACAGAAACTCCAACCTGAGCGATCGTCTGATCCTTGCCCTGACTTCAGATGCACGAGATCTCGATTCAGGTCCGTAGATTGTGCCTGCCATGGCCTCACCAAGAAACCTAAGCCTAGCTTGTGTTCTCAGACTTTGGTCGTCAGACTACTGGCCCACATGCCCTCCAGTTTGGCAATCCAGAACTACAATGCAGCACCCTGCCCTCCCTCCAGAAGAAAAACATTGTCCTCTGGGGCTACCCAGTAACCCCAAATGAGGATCAACCTGCACCGAACTTGGCTGTACCCCAAATACATAGGCTGACCAGGGCACTAATGCCCTTTCTGACACAGCCTGAGCCTGGACCCCCTGGCCCCTCCCAGACAGCTGGCTGCACACTGAGCACATCGAGCCGCCGTGGCCTTAGGTCGTCATCTTTTCCCAACCTCGGTTTTCAGGTTTCAGAACCTAGACCTTATCTCCAATCACTGCCCAGGGTTGAAGGTGATGCAGAAATCAGAACTCCTTCCCCATGGCAAGAAACCTTGTGGTTGGCATGTTGTCCAACGTTCAGTGTAGTTGAAACCAGTGTGGCCCATGAGGCCCCGCCCATGCTCGCCGGCCACATTGGTCACAAACGCACATTGTGACCCTCAGGCTGAGCCCAGTCCTCAAGTAAGGCCACTCAGTGGCTGGATGAAGAGATAGCATATTGGGCTTGCCATGCCCCTAGGCCCCAATTTTTAACCATAGTTCGGGTTTTCCCTTCAGTCTTCCCCACGGCTTTGCTTTGGAATTCCTCTTTTGGTGGGACACCTGAGGTAACAAAACTGAAATGAGTCCTCCCATCCCACAGATTGACGAAAAGCAATTGGGAATCGGGCCAAATCCTCAGAGAGGAAGATTCGTCCATGGCCCATGAGGCCTCCCCGACATTCCACGGCCATCGCTGATACAAAATCCAGAGACAAAAGCCTGAGCAAGCGCCTCAGACTCGCACTTTCTTCATATCCTGATGAGTTCTTCTCATGGTTTGTAGATCGGGCCTGCCATACCTACGTCCCCAAACCTAAGCTGAGTTTGTGTTTTCAGACTTCTGTCTTCAAAGTCTTTGGCCACACACCCTCCAGGCTGGGCCCCTGGAGACACACATTAGGACTGTGCCTACCAATCCATGGGAATTCTGCCCATTCCATGGTCCAAAATCGTACAAATTAGGAGAAACCTCAAAGTCCCTGAGGCCATCCCAATAGTGTAGGTCGCCCGGAACAAACAAGGGCTGTCTGACACCAGCTGATAATCGACCTCCACTCATACCATAGATGGATGTCCCCAGAGAAGAAGATTGAACCAGACAGGACCCTAGGCCATAATAGGATCCATTGCTTTGGGTTACAGGCATGTGTCCTCAAAAGCCTGATTCCAATACGAGCATAGGGGTTTTCCTGAGGCACCCATCAGAACTCATCTCGTCTCCACAAGGAAACCTGTGCATGGGAGCCATGTCCAAAGCTTAGGAGAGTACTTCAGGGTCCCGGTGCCACTGCCCCATTCCAAGGCCCTCATGGACACAAAAACACATTAGGACCCATCCTCAGGAAAGTCCATTTCAACTCAGCCACCCCGGTTGCTCCGGCAGAGCCATCAGATCTAAACTGTCTTGTTTAGGAGACAATTGGAATGTGAGGCGGGCTTCCCAGGCATCCATCCGCGAACGGTGCTCTGGAGTCATTCCATATGGGATGTCCTGGAGCTGTCCAACAGGTCTCAATTGTCCCGCAGAAGGAATCCTTGAAGGGGGCATCCCACAACTCCCAACGTGGGAAAACCTCAATGGCCCCGAGATTCCGCTCCCTTCATGAAGCGGCCGTCATGCACAGAAACTCCAACCTGAGCCAACGTCTGATCCTCGCCCTGACTTCAGATGCATGAGATATTGGTTCAGATCTGCAGGGGGTACCTGCCGTGCCCTCACCCTGAAACCCAAGTCTAGCTTGTCTTCTCAGACTTCCGTCCTCACACTCCTGGCCCCGAAGCCCTCAAGGTTGGCAATTCCGGACCCACAATGCAGCACTCTGCCTGCCCTCTAGGAAAAAAATTATTGCCACATGAGCTGCCCAGGCACCTTAAATGAGGATAAACCTACACAGCACTCGACGTTACCCAAATTATATAGTCTAACCTGGGCACTAATGCACTGTCGAACACAACCTGAGCCCGGACCTCCTGACCAACACCCAGAAAGCTGACCGCACACTGAGCACATAAAAGCCGCCATGGCCTTAGGTCATCATCTCTTCCCTACCTCCGTTTTCAGGCTTCAGAACCGAGACCTTATCTCCAATCACTGCCCAGGGGTGAGTGTGATGCAGAAATCAGAACTCCTCCTTACCCATGGCAAGAACCCTTGTGGTTGGCACGTTGTCCAACGTTCAGTGTAGGAGAAACCAGTATTCACCCTGAGGCCCCGCCCATTCTTTCGTGCGACGAGGGCATACATACGCATTGTGACCCTCAGCATGACTCCAGTCCTCTAGTAAGTCCTCTCAGTGGCTTGTCCATTAGATGTCATAATGGGCTTGACATGTCCCTAGGCCCCAATTTTTAACCAGATTTCTGATTGTCCAGTCGCCCCTCCCCAGGGCTCTACTCTGGAATCCCTCATTTGGTGGGACACCTGAGGTTAAAAAAGAAAACAACAACAACAACAACAACAACAACAACAACAACAATAAAAGAGACTTCTTCCAGCCCACAGATTGACCCCAAGTCTTTGGACGGGGCCAAACCACCAGAGAGTAAGACTCGTCCATTTCCCATGAAGTCACCCAGAAATTCCACGACCATGAGTGACACGATATCCAGAGACAAAAACTTGAGCAGGAGCCTCACACTCGCCCTTTTTTCAAATCCCGAAGAGTTCTCCTCATGGTCTGTAGGTCAGTCCTGCCATACCTATGACCCGAAACATAAGCCGAGTTTGTGTTTTCAGACAACTGTCCAAACAGCCCTGGCCTACACAACCTACAGGCTCAGGCCCCTGGAGCCAAACCTGAGGACTGTACTTGCCCTCTCCAAGGGAATTGTGTGTGCCCATTCCAATGGCCACAACCCTTCTAATAGGATAAACCTCCAAAGTCCCTGATCCATCTCAATAGTGGTGGCTTCCCAGGAAAAACAGGGGCAATCTGAGCCCAACTGAGCACCTACCTGCACTCAGACCCATAGACAGATGTCTCCAGAGGTAAAAAAGGAAAGAACAGGCCCCTAGGCACTAATCAGATCCATTGCTTTGGTTTCCAGGCATCTCTCCTCAGAGGCCTGGATATCAAAACAGCATATAGCTGTTTCTTGACTCACCCATCAGAAAACATCTCATCTACACATGGGAAACTTGCACGTTGGAGCTGTGTCAAAGCCTCTGTTTAGGAGAACCCTTTAGGGCCCCAGTGCCACCGCTTCATTCCAAGGTCTCCATAGACACAAAAGCTCATTAGGACCCATCCCCAGGGGTGTCCATTTCAACTCAGCGTCCTCGGTTGCTCCCCACAGATCCAGGAGATCTAACCTGTCTTGTTGCTAGGAGACAATTGGAATGCGAGGTGGGCTACACAGCCATCCATCCTTAGAACCCTGCTCAGAATCATTGGCCTGGACCCAAACAACAGGTCTCAATTGTCCTGCAGAAGACTCTCTGCAGTTTGGAGCTTCTCACAACTCCCATCGTGGGAAAACCCCCATGGCCTCGTGATGCCCCCCCATTCATGAAGGGGCCATCAGGGACAGAAACTCCAACCTGAGCGATCGTCTGATCCTTGCCCTGACTTCAGATGCACGAGATCTCGATTCAGGTCCGTAGATTGTGCCTGCCATGGCCTCACCAAGAAACCTAAGCCTAGCTTGTGTTCTCAGACTTTGGTCGTCAGACTACTGGCCCACATGCCCTCCAGTTTGGCAATCCAGAACTACAATGCAGCACCCTGCCCGCCCTCCAGAAGAAAAACATTGTCCTCTGGGGCTACCCAGTAACCCCAAATGAGGATCAACCTGCACCGAACTTGGCTGTACCCCAAATACATAGGCTGACCAGGGCACTAATGCCCTTTCTGACACAGCCTGAGCCTGGACCCCCTGGCCCCTCCCAGACAGCTGGCTGCACACTGAGCACATCGAGCCGCCGTGGCCTTAGGTCGTCATCTTTTCCCAACCTCGGTTTTCAGGTTTCAGAACCTAGACCTTATCTCCAATCACTGCCCAGGGTTGAAGGTGATGCAGAAATCAGAACTCCTTCCCCATGGCAAGAAACCTTGTGGTTGGCATGTTGTCCAACGTTCAGTGTAGTTAAAACCAGTGTGGCCCATGAGGCCCCGCCCATGCTCGCCGGCCACATTGGTCACAAACGCACATTGTGACCCTCAGGCTGAGCCCAGTCCTCAAGTAAGGCCACTCAGTGGCTGGATGAAGAGATAGCATATTGGGCTTGCCATGCCCCTAGGCCCCAATTTTTAACCATAGTTCGGGTTTTCCCTTCAGTCTTCCCCACGGCTTTGCTTTGGAATTCCTCTTTTGGTGGGACACCTGAGGTAACAAAACTGAAATGAGTCCTCCCATCCCACAGATTGACGAAAAGCAATTGGGAATCGGGCCAAATCCTCAGAGAGGAAGATTCGTCCATGGCCCATGAGGCCTCCCCGACATTCCACGGCCATCGCTGATACAAAATCCAGAGACAAAAGCCTGAGCAAGCGCCTCAGACTCGCACTTTCTTCATATCCTGATGAGTTCTTCTCATGGTTTGTAGATCGGGCCTGCCATACCTACGTCCCCAAACCTAAGCTGAGTTTGTGTTTTCAGACTTCTGTCTTCAAAGTCTTAGGCCACACACCCTCCAGGCTGGGCCCCTGGAGACACACATTAGGACTGTGCCTACCAATCCATGGGAATTCTGCCCATTCCATGGTCCAAAATCGTACAAATTAGGAGAAACCTCAAAGTCCCTGAGGCCATCCCAATAGTGTAGGTCGCCCGGAACAAACAAGGGCTGTCTGACACCAGCTGATAATCGACCTCCACTCATACCATAGATGGATGTCCCCAGAGAAGAAGATTGAACCAGACAGGACCCTAGGCCATAATAGGATCCATTGCTTTGGGTTACAGGCATGTGTCCTCAAAAGCCTGATTCCAATACGAGCATAGGGGTTTTCCTGAGGCACCCATCAGAACTCATCTCGTCTCCACAAGGAAACCTGTGCATGGGAGCCATGTCCAAAGCTTAGGAGAGTAATTCAGGGTCCCGGTGCCACTGCCCCATTCCAAGGCCCTCATGGACACAAAAACACATTAGGACCCATCCTCAGGAAAGTCCATTTCAACTCAGCCACCCCGGTTGCTCCGGCAGAGCCATCAGATCTAAACTGTCTTGTTGCTAGGAGACAATTGGAATGCGAGGCGGGCTTCCCAGGCATCCATCCGCGAACGGTGCTCTGGAGTCATTCCATATGGGATGTCCTGGAGCTGTCCAACAGGTCTCAATTGTCCCGCAGAAGGAATCCTTGAAGGGGGCATCCCACAACTCCCAACGTGGGAAAACCTCAATGGCCCCGAGATTCCGCTCCCTTCATGAAGCGGCCGTCATGCACAGAAACTCCAACCTGAGCCAACGTCTGATCCTCGCCCTGACTTCAAATGCATGAGATATTGGTTCAGATCTGCAGGGGGTACCTGCCGTGCCCTCACCCTGAAACCCAAGTCTAGCTTGTCTTCTCAGACTTCCGTCCTCACACTCCTGGCCCCGAAGCCCTCAAGGTTGGCAATTCCGGACCCACAATGCAGCACTCTGCCTGCCCTCTAGGAAAAAAATTATTGCCTCATGAGCTGCCCAGGCACCTTAAATGAGGATAAACCTACACAGCACTCGACGTTACCCAAATTATATAGTCTAACCTGGGCACTAATGCACTGTCGAACACAACCTGAGCCTGGACCTCCTGACCAACACCCAGAAAGCTGACCACACACTGAGCACATAAAAGCCGCCATGGCCTTAGGTCATCATCTCTTCCCTACCTCCGTTTTCAGGCTTCAGAACCGAGACCTTATCTCCAATCACTGCCCAGGGGTGAGTGTGATGCAGAAATCAGAACTCCTCCTTACCCATGGCAAGAACCCTTGTGGTTGGCACGTTGTCCAACGTTCAGTGTAGGAGAAACCAGCATTCACCCTGAGGCCCCGCCCATTCTTTCGTGCGACGAGGGCATACATACGCATTGTGACCCTCAGCATGAGTCCAGTCCTCTAGTAAGTCCTCTCAGTGGCTTGTCCATTAGATGTCATAATGGGCTTGACATGTCCCTAGGCCCCAATTTTTAACCAGATTTCTGATTGTCCAGTCGCCCCTCCCCAGGGCTCTTCTCTGGAATCCCTCATTTGGTGGGACACCTGAGGTTAAAAAAGAAAACAACAACAACAACAACAACAACAACAACAACAATAAAACAGACTTCTTCCAGCCCACAGATTGACCCCAAGTCTTTGGACGGGGCCAAACCACCAGAGAGTAAGACTCGTCCATTTCCCATGAAGTCACCCAGAAATTCCACGACCATGAGTGACACGATATCCAGAGACAAAAACTTGAGCAGGAGCCTCACACTCGCCCTTTTTTCAAATCCCGAAGAGTTCTCCTCATGGTCTGTAGGTCAGTCCTGCCATACCTATGACCCGAAACATAAGCCGAGTTTGTGTTTTCAGACAACTGTCCAAACAGCCCTGGCCTACACAACCTACAGGCTCAGGCCCCTGGAGCCAAACCTGAGGACTGTACTTGCCCTCTCCAAGGGAATTGTGTGTGCCCATTCCAATGGCCACAACCCTTCTAATAGGATAAACCTCCAAAGTCCCTGATCCATCTCAATAGTGGTGGCTTCCCAGGAAAAACAGGGGCAATCTGAGCCCAACTGAGCACCTACCTGCACTCAGACCCATAGACAGATGTCTCCAGAGGTAAAAAAGGAAAGAACAGGCCCCTAGGCACTAATCAGATCCATTGCTTTGGTTTCCAGGCATCTCTCCTCAGAGGCCTGGATATCAAAACAGCATATAGCTGTTTCTTGACTCACCCATCAGAAAACATCTCATCTACACATGGGAAACTTGCACGTTGGAGCTGTGTCAAAGCCTCTGTTTAGGAGAACCCTTTAGGGCCCCAGTGCCACCGCTTCATTCCAAGGTCTCCATAGACACAAAAGCTCATTAGGACCCATCCCCAGGGGTGTCCATTTCAACTCAGCGTCCTCGGTTGCTCCCCACAGATCCAGGAGATCTAACCTGTCTTGTTGCTAGGAGACAATTGGAATGCGAGGTGGGCTACACAGCCATCCATCCTTAGAACCCTGCTCAGAATCATTGGCCTGGACCCAAACAACAGGTCTCAATTGTCCTGCAGAAGACTCTCTGCAGTTTGGAGCTTCTCACAACTCCCATCGTGGGAAAACCCCCATGGCCTCGTGATGCCCCCCCATTCATGAAGGGGCCATCAGGGACAGAAACTCCAACCTGAGCGATCGTCTGATCCTTGCCCTGACTTCAGATGCACGAGATCTCGATTCAGGTCTGTAGATTGTGCCTGCCATGGCCTCACCAAGAAACCTAAGCCTAGCTTGTGTTCTCAGACTTTGGTCGTCAGACTACTGGCCCACAAGCCCTCCAGTTTGGCATTCCAGAACTACAATGCAGCACCCTGCCCGCCCTCCAGAAGAAAAACATTGTCCTCTGGGGCTACCCAGTAACCCCAAATGAGGATCAACCTGCACCGAACTTGGCTGTACCCCAAATACATAGGCTGACCAGGTCACTAATGCCCTTTCTGACACAGCCTGAGCCTGGACCCCCTGGCCCCTCCCAGACAGCTGGCTGCACACTGAGCACATCGAGCCGCCGTGGCCTTAGGTCGTCATCTTTTCCCAACCTCGGTTTTCAGGTTTCAGAACCTAGACCTTATCTCCAATCACTGCCCAGGGTTGAAGGTGATGCAGAAATCAGAACTCCTTCCCCATGGCAAGAAACCTTGTGGTTGGCATGTTGTCCAACGTTCAGTGTAGTTGAAACCAGTGTGGCCCATGAGGCCCCGCCCATGCTCGCCGGCCACATTGGTCACAAACGCACATTGTGACCCTCAGGCTGAGCCCAGTCCTCAAGTAAGGCCACTCAGTGGCTGGATGAAGAGATAGCATATTGGGCTTGCCATGCCCCTAGGCCCCAATTTTTAACCATAGTTCGGGTTTTCCCTTCAGTCTTCCCCACGGCTTTGCTTTGGAATTCCTCTTTTGGTGGGACACCTGAGGTAACAAAACTGAAATGAGTCCTCCCATCCCACAGATTGACGAAAAGCAATTGGGAATCGGGCCAAATCCTCAGAGAGGAAGATTCGTCCATGGCCCATGAGGCCTCCCCGACATTCCACGGCCATCGCTGATACAAAATCCAGAGACAAAAGCCTGAGCAAGCGCCTCAGACTCGCACTTTCTTCATATCCTGATGAGTTCTTCTCATGGTTTGTAGATCGGGCCTGCCATACCTACGTCCCCAAACCTAAGCTGAGTTTGTGTTTTCAGACTTCTGTCTTCAAAGTCTTGGGCCACACACCCTCCAGGCTGGGCCCCTGGAGACACACATTAGGACTGTGCCTACCAATCCATGGGAATTCTGCCCATTCCATGGTCCAAAATCGTACAAATTAGGAGAAACCTCAAAGTCCCTGAGGCCATCCCAATAGTGTAGGTCGCCCGGAACAAACAAGGGCTGTCTGACACCAGCTGATAATCGACCTCCACTCATACCATAGATGGATGTCCCCAGAGAAGAATATTGAACCAGACAGGACCCTAGGCCATAATAGGATCCAGTGCTTTGGGTTACAGGCATGTGTCCTCAAAAGCCTGATTCCAATACGAGCATAGGGGTTTTCCTGAGGCACCCATCAGAACTCATCTCGTCTCCACAAGGAAACCTGTGCATGGGAGCCATGTCCAAAGCTTAGGAGAGTACTTCAGGGTCCCGGTGCCACTGCCCCATTCCAAGGCCCTCATGGACACAAAAACACATTAGGACCCATCCTCAGGAAAGTCCATTTCAACTCAGCCACCCCGGTTGCTCCGGCAGAGCCATCAGATCTAAACTGTCTTGTTTAGGAGACAATTGGAATGTGAGGCGGGCTTCCCAGGCATCCATCCGCGAACGGTGCTCTGGAGTCATTCCATATGGGATGTCCTGGAGCTGTCCAACAGGTCTCAATTGTCCCGCAGAAGGAATCCTTGAAGGGGGCATCCCACAACTCCCAACGTGGGAAAACCTCAATGGCCCCGAGATTCCGCTCCCTTCATGAAGCGGCCGTCATGCACAGAAACTCCAACCTGAGCCAACGTCTGATCCTCGCCCTGACTTCAGATGCATGAGATATTGGTTCAGATCTGCAGGGGGTACCTGCCGTGCCCTCACCCTGAAACCCAAGTCTAGCTTGTCTTCTCAGACTTCCGTCCTCACACTCCTGGCCCCGAAGCCCTCAAGGTTGGCAATTCCGGACCCACAATGCAGCACTCTGCCTGCCCTCTAGGAAAAAAATTATTGCCACATGAGCTGCCCAGGCACCTTAAATGAGGATAAACCTACACAGCACTCGACGTTACCCAAATTATATAGTCTAACCTGGGCACTAATGCACTGTCGAACACAACCTGAGCCCGGACCTCCTGACCAACACCCAGAAAGCTGACCGCACACTGAGCACATAAAAGCCGCCATGGCCTTAGGTCATCATCTCTTCCCTACCTCCGTTTTCAGGCTTCAGAACCGAGACCTTATCTCCAATCACTGCCCAGGGGTGAGTGTGATGCAGAAATCAGAACTCCTCCTTACCCATGGCAAGAACCCTTGTGGTTGGCACGTTGTCCAACGTTCAGTGTAGGAGAAACCAGTATTCACCCTGAGGCCCCGCCCATTCTTTCGTGCGACGAGGGCATACATACGCATTGTGACCCTCAGCATGACTCCAGTCCTCTAGTAAGTCCTCTCAGTGGCTTGTCCATTAGATGTCATAATGGGCTTGACATGTCCCTAGGCCCCAATTTTTAACCAGATTTCTGATTGTCCAGTCGCCCCTCCCCAGGGCTCTACTCTGGAATCCCTCATTTGGTGGGACACCTGAGGTTAAAAAAGAAAACAACAACAACAACAACAACAACAACAACAACAACAATAAAAGAGACTTCTTCCAGCCCACAGATTGACCCCAAGTCTTTGGACGGGGCCAAACCACCAGAGAGTAAGACTCGTCCATTTCCCATGAAGTCACCCAGAAATTCCACGACCATGAGTGACACGATATCCAGAGACAAAAACTTGAGCAGGAGCCTCACACTCGCCCTTTTTTCAAATCCCGAAGAGTTCTCCTCATGGTCTGTAGGTCAGTCCTGCCATACCTATGACCCGAAACATAAGCCGAGTTTGTGTTTTCAGACAACTGTCCAAACAGCCCTGGCCTACACAACCTACAGGCTCAGGCCCCTGGAGCCAAACCTGAGGACTGTACTTGCCCTCTCCAAGGGAATTGTGTGTGCCCATTCCAATGGCCACAACCCTTCTAATAGGATAAACCTCCAAAGTCCCTGATCCATCTCAATAGTGGTGGCTTCCCAGGAAAAACAGGGGCAATCTGAGCCCAACTGAGCACCTACCTGCACTCAGACCCATAGACAGATGTCTCCAGAGGTAAAAAAGGAAAGAACAGGCCCCTAGGCACTAATCAGATCCATTGCTTTGGTTTCCAGGCATCTCTCCTCAGAGGCCTGGATATCAAAACAGCATATAGCTGTTTCTTGACTCACCCATCAGAAAACATCTCATCTACACATGGGAAACTTGCACGTTGGAGCTGTGTCAAAGCCTCTGTTTAGGAGAACCCTTTAGGGCCCCAGTGCCACCGCTTCATTCCAAGGTCTCCATAGACACAAAAGCTCATTAGGACCCATCCCCAGGGGTGTCCATTTCAATTCAGCGTCCTCGGTTGCTCCCCACAGATCCAGGAGATCTAACCTGTCTTGTTGCTAGGAGACAATTGGAATGCGAGGTGGGCTACACAGCCATCCATCCTTAGAACCCTGCTCAGAATCATTGGCCTGGACCCAAACAACAGGTCTCAATTGACCTGCAGAAGACTCTCTGCAGTTTGGAGCTTCTCACAACTCCCATCGTGGGAAAACACCCATGGCCTCGTGATGCCCCCCCATTCATGAAGGGGCCATCAGGGACAGAAACTCCAACCTGAGCGATCGTCTGATCCTTGCCCTGACTTCAGATGCACGAGATCTCGATTCAGGTCTATAGATTGTGCCTGCCATGACCTCACCCAGAAACCTAAGCCTAGCTTGTGTTCTCAGACTTTGGTCGTCAGACTACTGGCCCACAAGCCCTCCAGTTTGGCAATCCAGAACTACAATGCAGCACCCTGCCCGCCCTCCAGAAGAAAAACATTGTCCTCTGGGGCTACCCAGTAACCCCAAATGAGGATCAACCTGCACCGACCTTGGCTGTACCCCAAATACATAGGCTGACCAGGGCACTAATGCCCTTTCTGACACAGCCTGAGCCTGGACCCCCTGGCCCCTCCCAGACAGCTGGCTGCACACTGAGCACATCGAGCCGCCGTGGCCTTAGGTCGTCATCTTTTCCCAACCTCGGTTTTCAGGTTTCAGAACCTAGACCTTATCTCCAATCACTGCCCAGGGTTGAAGGTGATGCAGAAATCAGAACTCCTTCCCCATGGCAAGAAACCTTGTGGTTGGCATGTTGTCCAACGTTCAGTGTAGTTGAAACCAGTGTGGCCCATGAGGCCCCGCCCATGCTCGCCGGCCACATTGGTCACAAACGCACATTGTGACCCTCAGGCTGAGCCCAGTCCTCAAGTAAGGCCACTCAGTGGCTGGATGAAGAGATAGCATATTGGGCTTGCCATGCCCCTAGGCCCCAATTTTTAACCATAGTTCGGGTTTTCCCTTCAGTCTTCCCCACGGCTTTGCTTTGGAATTCCTCTTTTGGTGGGACACCTGAGGTAACAAAACTGAAATGAGTCCTCCCATCCCACAGATTGACGAAAAGCAATTGGGAATCGGGCCAAATCCTCAGAGAGGAAGATTCGTCCATGGCCCATGAGGCCTCCCCGACATTCCACGGCCATCGCTGATACAAAATCCAGAGACAAAAGCCTGAGCAAGCGCCTCAGACTCGCACTTTCTTCATATCCTGATGAGTTCTTCTCATGGTTTGTAGATCGGGCCTGCCATACCTACGTCCCCAAACCTAAGCTGAGTTTGTGTTTTCAGACTTCTGTCTTCAAAGTCTTGGGCCACACACCCTCCAGGCTGGGCCCCTGGAGACACACATTAAGACTGTGCCTACCAATCATGGGAATTCTGCCCATTCCATGGTCCAAAATCGTACAAATTAGGAGAAACCTCCAAAGTCCCTGAGGCCATCCCAATAGTGTAGGTCGCCCGGAACAAACAAGGGCTGTCTGACACCAGCTGATAATCGACCTCCACTCATACCATAGATGGATGTCCCCAGAGAAGAAGATTGAACCAGACAGGACCCTAGGCCATAATAGGATCCATTGCTTTGGGTTACAGGCATGTGTCCTCAAAAGCCTGATTCCAATACGAGCATAGGGGTTTTCCTGAGGCACCCATCAGAACTCATCTCGTCTCCACAAGGAAGCCTGTGCATGGGAGCCATGTCCAAAGCTTAGGAGAGTACCTCAGGGTCCCGGTGCCACTGCCCCATTCCAAGGCCCTCATGGACACAAAAACACATTAGGACCCATCCTCAGGAAAGTCCATTTCAACTCAGCCACCCCGGTTGCTCCGGCAGAGCCATCAGATCTAAACTGTCTTGTTGCTAGGAGACAATTGGAATGCGAGGCGGGCTTCCCAGGCATCCATCCGCGAACGGTACTCTGGAGTCATTCCATATGGGATGTCCTGGAGCTGTCCAACAGGTCTCAATTGTCCCGCAGAAGGAATCCTTGAAGGGGGCATCCCACAACTCCCAACGTGGGAAAACCTCAATGGCCCCGAGATTCCGCTCCCTTCATGAAGCGGCCGTCATGCACAGAAACTCCAACCTGAGCCAACGTCTGATCCTCGCCCTGACTTCAGATGCATGAGATATTGGTTCAGATCTACAGGGGGTACCTGCCGTGCCCTCGCCCTGAAACCCAAGTCTAGCTTGTCTTCTCAGACTTCCGTCCTCACACTCCTGGCCCCGAAGCCCTCAAGGTTGGCAATTCCGGACCCACAATGCAGCAATCTGCCTGCCCTCTAGGAAAAAAATTATTGCCTCATGAGCTGCCCAGGCACCTTAAATGAGGATAAACCTACACAGCACTCGACGTTACCCAAATTATATAGTCTAACCTGGGCACTAATGCACTGTCGAACACAACCTGAGCCCGGACCTCCTGACCAACACCCAGAAAGCTGACCGCACACTGAGCACATAAAAGACGCCATGGCCTTAGGTCATCATCTCTTCCCTACCTCCGTTTTCAGGCTTCAGAACCGAGACCTTATCTCCAATCACTGCCCAGGGGTGAGTGTGATGCAGAAATCAGAACTCCTCCTTACCCATGGCAAGAACCCTTGTGGTTGGCACGTTGTCCAACGTTCAGTGTAGGAGAAACCAGTATTCACCCTGAGGCCCCGCCCATTCTTGCGTGCGACGAGGGCATACATATGCATTGTGACCCTCAGCATGAGTCCAGTCCTCTAGTAAGTCCTCTCAGTGGCTGGACCATTAGATGTCATAATGGGCTTGACATGTCCCTAGGCCCCAATTTTTAACCAGATTTCTGATTGTCCAGTCGCCCCTCCCCAGGGCTCTACTCTGGAATCCCTCATTTGGTGGGACACCTGAGGGTAAAAAAGACAACAACAACAACAACAACAACAACAACAACAACAACAACAAAACAGACTTCTTCCAGCCCACAGATTGACCCCAAGTCTTTGGACGAGGCCAAACCACCAGAGAGTAAGACTCGTCCATTTCCCATGAAGTCACCCAGAAATTCCACGACCATGAGTGACATGATATCCAGAGACAAAAACTTGAGCAGGAGCCTCACACTCGCCCTTTTTTCAAATCCCGAAGAGTTCTCCTCATGGTCTGTAGGTCAGTCCTGCCATACCTATGACCCGAAACATAAGCCGAGTTTGTGTTTTCAGACAACTGTCCAAACAGCCCTGGCCTACACAACCTACAGGCTCAGGCCCCTGGAGCCAAACCTGAGGACTGTACTTGCCCTCTCCAAGGGAATTGTGTGTGCCCATTCCAATGGCCACAACCCTTCTAATAGGATAAACCTCCAAAGTCCCTGATCCATCTCAATAGTGGTGGCTTCCCAGGAAAAACAGGGGCAATCTGAGCCCAACTGAGCACCTACCTGCACTCAGACCCATAGACAGATGTCTCCAGAGGTAAAAAAGGAAAGAACAGGCCCCTAGGCACTAATCAGATCCATTGCTTTGGTTTCCAGGCATCTCTCCTCAGAGGCCTGGATATCAAAACAGCATATAGCTGTTTCTTGACTCACCCATCACAAAACATCTCATCTACACATGGGAAACTTGCACGTTGGAGCTGTGTCAAAGCCTCTGTTTAGGAGAACCCTTTAGGGCCCCAGTGCCACCGCTTCATTCCAAGGTCTCCATAGACACAAAAGCACATTAGGACCCATCCCCAGGGGTGTCCATTTCAACTCAGCGTCCTCGGTTGCTCCACACAGATCCAGGAGATCTAACCTGTCTTGTTGCTAGGAGACAATTGGAATGCGAGGTGGGCTACCCAGCCATCCATCCTTAGAACCCTGCTCTGAATCATTGGTTCTGGACCCAAACAACAGGTCTCAATTGTCCTGCAGAAGACTCTCTGCAGTTTGGAGCTTCTCACAACTCCCATCGTGGGAAAACCCCCATCGCCTCGTGATGCCCCCCCATTCATGAAGAGGCCATCAGGGACAGAAACTCCAACCTGAGCGATCGTCTGATCCTTGCCCTGACTTCAGATGCACGAGATCTCGATTCAGGTCTGTAGATTGTGCCTGCCGTGGCCTCACCCAGAAACCTAAGCCTAGCTTGTGTTCTCAGACTTTGGTCGTCAGACTACTGGCCCACAAGCCCTCCAGTTTGGCATTCCAGAACTACAATGCAGCACCCTGCCCGCCCTCCAGAAGAAAAACATTGTCCTCTGGGGCTACCCAGTAACCCCAAATGAGGATCAACCTGCACCGACCTTGGCTGTACCCCAAATACATAGGCTGACCAGGGCACTAATGCCCTTTCTGACACAGCCTGAGCCTGGACCACCTGGCCCCTCCCAGAAAGCTGGCCGCACACTGAGCACATCGAGCCGCCGTGGCCTTAGTTCGTCATCTTTTCCCAACCTCGGTTTTCAGGTTTCAGAACCTAGACCTTACCTCCAATCACTGCCCAGGGTTGAAGGTGATGCAGAAATCAGAACTCCTTCCCCATGGCAAGAAACCTTGTGGTTGGCATGTTGTCCAACGTTCAGTGTAGTTGAAACCAGTGTGGCCCATGAGGCCCCGCCCATGCTCGCCGGCCACATTGGTCACAAACGCACATTGTGACCCTCAGGCTGAGCCCAGTCCTCAAGTAAGGCCACTCAGTGGCTGGATGAAGAGATAGCATATTGGGCTTGCCATGCCCCTAGGCCCCAATTTTTAACCATAGTTCGGGTTGTCCCTTCAGTCTTCCCCACGGCTTTGCTTTGGAATTCCTCTTTTGGTGGGACACCTGAGGTAACAAAACTGAAATGAGTCCTCCCATCCCACAGATTGAGGAAAAGCAATTGGGAATCGGGCCAAATCCTCAGAGAGGAAGATTCGTCCATGGCCCATGAGGCCTTCCGACATTCCACGGCCATCGCTGATACAAAATCCAGAGACAAAAGCCTGAGCAAGCGCCTCAGACTCGCACTTTCTTCATATCCTGAAGAGTTCTTCTCATGGTTTGTAGATTGGGCCTGCCATACGTACGTCCCCAAACCTAAGCTGAGTTTGTGTTTTCAGCCTTCTGTCCTCAAAGTCTTGGGCCACACACCCTCCAGGCTGGGCCCCTGGAGACACACATTATGACTGTGCCTACCAATCCTTGGGATTCTGCCCATTCGATGGTCCAAAATCATACAAATTAGGAGAAACCTCCAAAGTCCCTGAGGCCATCCCAATAGTGTAGGTCTCCCGGAAAAAACAAGGGCTGTCTGACACCAGATGATAATCAACCTCCACTCATACCATAGATGGATGTCCCCAGAGAAGAAGATTGAACCAGACAGGACCCTAGGCCATAATAGGATCCAGTGCTTTGGGTTACAGGCATGTGTCCTCAAAAGCCTGATTCCAATACGAGCATAGGGGTTTTCCTGAGGCACCCATCAGAACTCATCTCGTCTCCACAAGGAAACCTGTGCATGGGAGCCATGTCCAAAGCTTAGGAGAGTACTTCAGGGTCCCGGTGCCACTGCCCCATTCCAAGGCCCTCATGGACACAAAAACACATTAGGACCCATCCTCAGGAAAGTCCATTTCAACTCAGCCACCCCGGTTGCTCCGGCAGAGCCATCAGATCTAAATTGTCTTTTTGCTAGGAGACAATTGGAATGCGAGGCGGGCTTCCCAGGCATCCATCCGCGAACGGTGCTCTGGAGTCATTCCATATGGGATGTCCTGGAGCTGTCCAACAGGTCTCAATTATCCCGCAGAAGGAATCCTTGAAGGGGGCATCCCACAACTCCCAACGTGGGAAAACCTCAATGGCCCCGAGATTCCGCTCCCTTCATGAAGCGGCCGTCATGCACAGAAACTCCAACCTGAGCCAACGTCTGATCCTCGCCCTGACTTCAGATGCATGAGATATTGGTTCAGATCTGCAGGGGGTACCTGCCGTGCCCTCACCCTGAAACCCAAGTCTAGCTTGTTTTCTCAGACATCCGTCCTCACACTCCTTGCCCCGAAGCCCTCTAGTTTGTCAATTCCGGACCCACAATGCAGCACTCTGCCTGCCCTCTAGAAAAAAAATTATTGCCTCATGAGGTGCCCAGGAACCTTAAATGAAGATAAACCTACACAGCACTCGACGTTACCCAAATTATATAGTCTAACCTGGGCACTAATGCACTGTCGAACACAACCTGAGCCCGGACCTCCTGACCAACACCCAGAAAGCTGACCGCACACTGAGCACATAAAAGCCGCCATGGCCTTAGGTCATCATCTCTTCCCTACCTCCTTTTTCAGGCTTCAGAACAGAGACCTTATCTCCAATCACTGCCCAGGGGTGAGTGTGATGCAGAAATCAGAACTCCTCCTTACCCATGGCAAGAACCCTTGTGATTGGCACGTTGTCCAACGTTCAGTGTAGGAGAAACCAGCATTCACCCTGAGGCCCCGCCCATTCTTTCGAGCGACGAGGGCATACATACGCATTGTGACCCTCAGCACGAGTCCTGTCCTCTAGTTAGTCCTCTCAGTGACTGGACCATTAGATGTCATAATGGGCTTGACATGTTCCTAGGCCCCAATTTTTAACCAGATTTCTGATTGTCCAGTCGGCCCTCCCCAGGGCTCTACTCTGGAATCCCTCATTTGGTGGGACACCTGAGGTTAAAAAAGAAAACAACAACAACAACAACAACAAAACCGACTTCTTCCAGCCCAGAGATTGACCCCAAGTCTTTGGACGGGGCCAAACCACCAGAGAGTAAGACTCGTCCATTTCCCATGAAGTCACCCAGAAATTCCACGACCATGAGTGACACGATATCCAGAGACAAAAACTTGAGCAGGAGCCTCACACTCGCCCTTTTTTCAAATCCCGAAGAGTTCTCCTCATGGTCTGTAGGTCAGTCCTGCCATACCTATGACCCGAAACATAAGCCGAGTTTGTGTTTTCAGACAACTGTCCAAACAGCCCTGGCCTACACAACCTACAGGCTCAGGCCCCTGGAGCCAAACCTGAGGACTGTACTTGCCCTCTCCAAGGGAATTGTGTGTGCCCATTCCAATGGCCACAACCCTTCTAATAGGATAAACCTCCAAAGTCCCTGATCCATCTCAATAGTGGTGGCTTCCCAGGAAAAACAGGGGCAATCTGAGCCCAACTGAGCACCTACCTGCACTCAGACCCATAGACAGATGTCTCCAGAGGTAAAAAAGGAAAGAACAGGCCCCTAGGCACTAATCAGATCCATTGCTTTGGTTTCCAGGCATCTCTCCTCAGAGGCCTGGATATCAAAACAGCATATAGCTGTTTCTTGACTCACCCATCAGAAAACATCTCATCTACACATGGGAAACTTGCACGTTGGAGCTGTGTCAAATACTCTGTTTAGGAGAACCCTTTAGGGCCCCAGTGCCACCGCTTCATTCCAAGGTCTCCATAGACACAAAAGCACATTAGGACCCATCTTCAGGGGTGTCCATTTCAACTCAGCGTCCTCGGTTGCTCCCCACAGATCCAGGAGATCTAACCTGTCTTGTTGCTAGGAGACAATTGGAATGCGAGGTGGGCTACCCAGCCATCCATCCTTAGAACCCTGCTCAGAATCATTGGTTCTGGACCCAAACAACAGGTCTCAATTGTCCTGCAGAAGACTCTCTGCAGTTTGGAGCTTCTCACAACTCCCATCGTGGGAAAACCCCCATGGCCTCGTGATGCCCCCCTATTCATGAAGGGGCCATCAGGGACAGAAACTCCAACCTGAGCGATCGTCTGATCATCGCCCTGACTTCAGATTACGAGATATCGATTCAGGTCTATAGATTGTGCCTGCCGTGGCCTCACCCAGAAACCTAAGCCTAGCTTGTGTTCTCAGACTTTGGTCGTCAGACTACTGGCCCACAAGCCCTCCAGTTTGGCAATCCAGAACTACAATGCAGCACCCTGCCCGCCCTCCAGAAGAAAAACATTGTCCTCTGGGGCTACCCAGTAACCCCAAATGAGGATCAACCTGCACCAACCTTGGCTGTACCCCAAATACATAGGCTGACCAGCGCACTAATGCCCTTTCTGACACAGCCTGAGCCTGGACCACCTGGCCCCTCCCAGACAGCTGGCTGCACACTGAGCACATCCAGCTGCCGTGGCCTTAGGTCGTCATCTTTTCCCAACCTCGGTTTTCAGGTTTCAGAACCTAGACCTTATCTCCAATCACTGCCCAGGGTTGAAGGTGATGCAGAAATCAGAACTCCTTCCCCATGGCAAGAAACCTTGTGGTTGGCATGTTGTCCAACGTTCAGTGTAGTTGAAACCAGTGTGGCCCATGAGGCCCCGCCCATGCTCGCCGGCCACATTGGTCACAAACGCACATTGTGACCCTCAGGCTGAGCCCAGTCCTCAAGTAAGGCCACTCAGTGGCTGGATGAAGAGATAGCATATTGGGCTTGCCATGCCCCTAGGCCCCAATTTTTAACCATAGTTCGGGTTGTCCCTTCAGTCTTCCCCACGGCTTTGCTTTGGAATGCCTCTTTTGGTGGGACACCTGAGGTAACAAAACTGAAATGAGTCCTCCCATCCCACAGATTGACGAAAAGCAATTGGGAATCGGGCCAAATCCTCAGAGAGGAAGATTCGTCCATGGCCCATGAGGCCTCCCCGACATTCCACGGCCATCGCTGATACAAAATCCAGAGACAAAAGCCTGAGCAAGCGCCTCAGACTCGCACTTTCTTCATATCCTGATGAGTTCTTCTCATGGTTTGTAGATCGGGCTGCCATATGTACGTCACAAAACCTAAGCTGACTTTGTGTTTTCAGACTTCTGTCCTCAAAGTCTTGGGCCACACACCCTCCAGGCTGGGCCCCTGGAGACACACATTAGTACTGTGCCTACCAATCCATGGGAATTCTGCCCATTCCATGGTCCAAAATCGTACAAATTAGGAGAAACCTCCAAAGTCCCTGAGGCCATCCCAATAGTGTAGGTCTCCCGGAACAAACAAGGGCTGTCTGACACCAGCTGATAATCGACCTCCACTCATACCATAGATGGATGTCCCCAGAGAAGAAGATTGAACCAGACAGGACCCTAGGCCATAATAGGATCCATTGCTTTGGGTTACAGGCATGTGTCCTCAAAAGCCTGATTCCAATTCGAGCATAGGGGTTTTCCTGAGGCACCCATCAGAACTCATCTCGTCTCCACAAGGAAACCTGTGCATGGGAGCCATGTCCAAAGCTTAGGAGAGTACTTCAGGGTCCCGGTGCCACTGCCCCATTCCAAGGCCCTCATGGACACAAAAACACATTAGGACCCATCCTCAGGAAAGTCCATTTCAACTCAGCCACCCCGGTTGCTCCGGCAGAGCCATCAGATCTAAACTGTCTTGTTTCTAGGAGACAATTGGAATGCGAGGCGGGCTTCCCAGGCATCCATCCGCGAACGGTGCTCTGGAGTCATTCCATGTGGGATGTCCTGGAGCTGTCCAACAGGTCTCAATTGTCCCGCAGAAGGAATCCTTGAAGGGGGCATCCCACAACTCCCAACGTGGGAAAACCTCAATGGCCACGAGATTCCGCTCCCTTCATGAAGCGGCCATCATGCACAGAAACTCCAACCTGAGCCAAGGTCTGATCCTCGCCCTGAATTCAGATGCATGAGATATTGGTTCAGATCTGCAGGGGGTACCTGCCGTGCCCTCACCCTGAAACCCAAGTCTAGCTTGTCTTCTCAGACTTCCGTCCTCACACTCCTGGCCCCGAAGCCCTCAAGGTTGGCAATTCCTGACCCACAATGCAGCACTCTGCCTGCCCTCTAGGAAAAAAATTATTGCCTCATGAGCTGCCCAGGCACTTTAAATGAGGATAAACCTACACAGCACTTGACGTTACCCAAATTACATAGTCTAACCTGGGCACTAATGCACTGTCGAACACAACCTGAGCCCGGACCTCCTGATGAACACCCCGAAAGCTGACCACACACTGAGCACATAAAACAAGCCATGGCCTTAGGTCATCATCACTTCCCTACCTCCGTTTTCAGGCTTCAGAACCGAGACCTTATCTCCAATCACTGCCCAGGGGTGAGTGTGATGTAGAAATCAGAACTCCTCCTTACCCATGGAAAGAACCCTTGTGGCTGGCACGTTATCCAACGTTCAGTGTAGGAGAATCCAGCATTCACCCTAAGGCCCCGCCCATTCTTACATGCGACGAGGGCATACATACGCATTGTGACCCTCAGCACGAGTCCTGTCCTCTAGTTAGTCCTCTCAGTGACTGGACCATTAGATGTCATAATGGGCTTGACATGTCCCTGGGCCCCAATTTTTAACCAGATTTCTGATTGTCCAGTCGCCCCTCAACAGGGCTCTACTCTGGAATCCCTCATTTGGTAGGACAACTGAGGTTAAAAAAGAAAACAACAACAACAACAACAAAAAAAAAACGGACTACTTCCAGCCCACAGATTGACCCCAAACTCTTTGGACGGGGCCAAACAACCAGAGAGTAAGACTCGTCCATTTCCCATGAAGTCACCCAGAAATTCCACGACCATGAGTGACACGATATCCAGAGACAAAAACTTGAGCAGGAGCCTCACACTCGCCCTTTTTTCAAATCCCGAAGAGTTCTCCTCATGGTCTGTAGGTCAGTCCTGCCATACCTATGACCCGAAACATAAGCCGAGTTTGTGTTTTCAGACAACTGTCCAAACAGCCCTGGCCTACACAACCTACAGGCTCAGGCCCCTGGAGCCAAACCTGAGGACTGTACTTGCCCTCTCCAAGGGAATTGTGTGTGCCCATTCCAATGGCCACAACCCTTCTAATAGGATAAACCTCCAAAGTCCCTGATCCATCTCAATAGTGGTGGCTTCCCAGGAAAAAAAGGGGCAATCTGAGCCCAACTGAGCACCTACCTGCACTCAGACCCAAGACAGATGTCTCCAGAGGTAAAAAAGGAAAGAACAGGCCCCTAGGCACTAATCAGATCCATTGCTTTGGTTTCCAGGCATCTCTCCTCAGAGGCCTGGATATCAAAACAGCATATAGCTGTTTCTTGACTCTCCCATCAGAAAACATCTCATCTACACATGGGAAACTTGCACGTTGGAGCTGTGTCAAATACTCTGTTTAGGAGAACCCTTTAGGGCCCCAGTGCCACCGCTTCATTCCAAGGTCTCCATAGACACAAAAGCACATTAGGACCCATCCCCAGGGGTGTCCATTTCAACTCAGCGTCCTCGGTTGCTCCCCACAGATCCAGGAGATCTAACCTGTCTTGTTGCTAGGAGACAATTGGAATGCGAGGTGGGCTACCCAGCCATCCATCCTTAGAACCCTGCTCAGAATCATTGGCCTGGACCCAAACAACAGGTCTCAATTGTCCTGCAGAAGACTCTCTGCAGTTTGGAGCTTCTCACAACTCCCATAGTGGGAAAACCCCCATGGCCTCTTGATACCCCCCCATTCATGAAGGGGCCATCAGGGACAGAAACTCCAACCTGAGCGATCGTCTGATCCTCGCCCTGACTTCAGATGCACGAGATCTCGATTCAGGTCTGTAGATTGTGCCTGCCATGGCCTCACCCAGAAACCTAAGCCTAGCTTGTGTTCTCAGACTTTGGTCGTCAGACTACTGGCCCACAAGCCCTCCAGTTTGGCAATCCAGAACTACAATGCAGCACCCTGCCTGCCCTCCAGAAGAAAAACATTGTCCTCTGGGGCTACCCAGTAACCCCAAATGAGGATCAACCTGCACCGACTTTGGCTGTACCCCAAATACATAGGCTAACCAGGGCACTAATGCCCTTTCTGACACAGGCTGAGCCTGGACCCCTGGCCCCTCCCAGACAGCTGGCCACACAGTGAGCACATCGAGCCGCCGTGGACTTAGGTCCTCATTTTTACCCAACCTCGGTTTTCAGGTTTCAGAACCTAGAACTTATCTCCAATCACTGCCCAGGGTTGAAGGTGATGCAGAAATCAGAACTCCTTCCCCATGGCAAGAAACCTTGTGGTTGGCATGTTGTCCAACGTTCAGTGTAGTTGAAACCAGTGTGGCCCATGAGGCCCCGCCCATGCTCGCCGGCCACATTGGTCACAAACGCACATTGTGACCCTCAGGCTGAGCCCAGTCTTAAGTAAGGCCACTCAGTGGCTGGATGAAGAGATAGCATATTGGGCTTGCCTTGCCCCTAGGCACCAAGTTTTAACCATAGTTCGGGTTGTCCCTTCAGTCTTCCCCACGGCTTTGCTTTGGAATTCCTCTTTTGGTGGGACACCTGAGGAAACAAAATTGAAATGAGTCATCCCATCCCACAGATTGACGAAAAGCAATTGGGAATCGGGCCAAATCCTCAGAGAGGAAGATTCGTCCATGGCCCATGAGGCCTGCCCGACATTCCACGGCCATCGCTGATACAAAATCCAGAGACAAAAGCCTGAGCAAGCGCCTCAGACTCGCACTTTCTTCATATCCTGAAGAGTTCTTCTCATGGTTTGTAGATCGGGCCTGCCATACCTACGTCCCCAAACCTAAGCTGAGTTTGTGTTTTCAGACTTCTGTCCTCAAAGTCTTGCGCCACACACCCTCCAGGCTGGACCCCTGGAGACACACATTAGGACTGGGACTACCATCCATGGGAATTCTGCCCATTCCATGGTCCAAAATCATACAACTTAGGAGAAACCTCCAAAGTCCCTGAGGCCATCCCAATAGTGTAGGTCGCCCGGAAAAAAAAGTGCTCTCTGACACCAGCTGATAATCGACCTCCACTCATACCATAGATGGATGTCCCCAGAGAAGAAGATTGATCCAGAAAGGACCGTAGGCCATAATAGGATCCATTGATTTGGGTTACAGGCATGTGTCCTCAAAAGCCTGATTCCAATACGAGCATAGGGGTTTTCCTGAGGCACCCATCAGAACTCATCCCGTCTCCACAGGGAAACCTGTGCATGGGAGCCATGTCCAAAGCTTAGGAGAGTACTTCAGGGTCCCGGTGCCACTGCCCCATTCCAAGGCCCTCATGGACACAAAAACACATTAGGACCCATCCTCAGGAAAGTCCATTTCAACTCAGCCACCCCGGTTGCTCCGGCAGAGCCATCAGAACTAGACTGTCTTGTTGCTAGGAGACAATTGGAATGCGAGGCGGGCTTCCCAGGCATCCATCCGCGAACGGTGCTCTGGAGTCATTCCATATGGGATGTCCTGGAGCTGTCCAACAGGTCTCAATTGTCCCGCAGAAGGAATCCTTGAAGGGGGCATCCCACAACTCCCAACGTGGGAAAATCTCAATGGCCCCGAGATTCTGCTCCCTTCATGAAGCGGCCGTCATGCACAGAATAGCCATCCTGAGCCAACGTCTGATCCTCGCCCTGACTTCAGATGCATGAGATATTGGTTCAGATCTGCAGGGGGTACCTTCCGTGCCCTCACCCTGAAACACAAGTCTAGCTTGTCTTCTCAGACTTCCGTCCTCACACTCCTGGCCCCGAAGCCCTCTAGTTTGTCAATTCCGGACCCACAATTCAGCACTCTGCCTGCCCTCTAGAAAAAAAATTATTGCCTCATGAGCTGCCCAGGCACCTTAAATGAGGATAAACCTACACAGCACTCGACGTTACCCAAATTATATAGTCTAACCTGGGCACTAATGCACTGTCGAACACAACCTGAGCCCGGACCGCCTGACCAACACCCCGAAAGCTGACCGTACACTGAGCACATAAAACAAGCAATGGCTTTAGGTCATCATCTCTTTCCTACCTCCGTTTTCAGGCTACAGAACCGAGACCTTATCTCCAATCACTGCCCAGGGGTGAGTGTGATGCAGAAATCAGAACTCCTCCTTACCAATGGCAAGAACCCTTGTGTTTGGCACGTTGTCCAACGTTCAGTGTAGGAGAAACCAGCATTCACCCTGAGGCCCCGCCCATTCTTGTGTGCGATGAGGGCATACATACGCATTGTGACCCTCAGCATGAGTCCTGTTCTCTAGTATGTCCTCTCAGTGTCTGGACCATTAGATGTCATAATGGGCTTGACATGTCCCAAGGCCCCAATTTTTAACCAGATTTCTGATTGTCCAGTCGCCCCTCCCCAGGGCTCTACTCTGGAATCCCTCATTTGGTGGGACACCTGAGGTTAAAAAAAAAAACAAAAAAAAACAAACAAACAAAAAAAAAAAACGGACTTCTTCCAGCCCACAGATTGACCCTAAACTCTTTGGATGGGGCCAAACTGCCAGAGAGTAAGACTCGTCCATTTCCCATGAAGTCACCCAGAAATTCCACGACCATGTGTGACACGATATCCAGAGACAAAAACTTGAGCAGGAGCCTCACACTCGCCCTTCTTTCAAATCCCGAAGAGTTCTCCTCATGGTCTGTAGGTCAGTCCTGCAATACATATGACCCGAAACATAAGCCGAGTTTGTGTTTTCAGACAACTGTCCAAACAGCCCTGGCCTACACAACCTACAGGCTCAGGCCCATGGAGCCAAACCTGAGAACTATACTTGCCCTCTCTAAGGGAATTGTGTGTGCCCATTCCAATGGCCACAACCCTTCTAATAGGATAAACCTCCAAAGTCCCTGATCCATCTCAATAGTGGTGGCTTCCCAGGAAAAACAGGGGCAATCTGAGCCCAACTGAGCACCTACCTGCACTCAGACCCATAGACAGTTGTCCCCAGAGGTAAAAAGGAAAGAACAGGCCCCTAGGCACTAATCAGATCCATTGCTTTGGTTTCCAGGCATCTCTCCTGAGAGGCCTGATTTCTAAACAGCATCTAGCTGTTTCTTGACTCACCCATCAGAAAACATCTCATCTACACGAAAACCTTGCACGTTGGAGCTGTGTCAAAGCCCCTGTTTAGAAGAATTCTTTAGGGCCCCAGTGCCACCGCTTCATTCCAAGGTCTCCATAGACACAAAAGCACATTACGACCTATCCCCAGGGGTTTCCATTTCAACTAGCCTCCTTGATTGCTTCCCAAAGATCAAGGAGATCTAACCTTTCTTGTTGTTAGGAGACAATTGGAATGCGAGGGGGGCTACCCAGCCATCCATCCTTAGAACCCTGCTCAGAATCATTGGAATGGAGCCAAACAACAGGTCTCAGTTGTCCTGCAGAAGACTCTCTGCAGTTTGGAGCTTCTCACAACTCCCATCGTGGGAAAACCCCCATGGCCTCGTGATGCCCCCCCATTCATGAGGGGCCATCAGGGACAGAAACTCCAACCTGAGCGATCGTCTGATCCTATCCCTGTCTTATCCTCATGGTCTGTAGATCAGTCCTGCCATACCTATGACCCGAAACATAAGCCGAGTTTGTGTTTTCAGACAGCTGACCATACAGCTCTGGCCTACACACCCTACAGGCTCAGGGCCCTGGAGCCGAACCTGAGGACTGTACTTGCCCTCTACAAGAGAATTGTATGTGCCCATTCCAATGGCCAAAGCCCTACTAATAGTATAAACCTCCAAAGTCCCTGAGGCCATCCCAATAGTTGTGGCTTCCCAGGACAAACAGGGGCAATCTGAGCCCATCGGAGCACCTACATGCACTCAGACCCGTAGACTGATGTCCCCAGAGGTAAAAAGGAACGAACAGGACCCTAGGCACTAATCGGATCCATTGTTTTGGTTTCCAGGCATCTCTCCTCCGAGGCCTGGATTTCAATACCAGCATATGGCTGTTTCTAGACTCACCCATCAGAACAAATCTCATCTACACATGGGAAACAAGCACGTTGGAGCTGTTTCAAAGCCTCTGTTTAGGATAATGCTTCAGGGCCCCAGTGCCCCCACTTCATTCCTAGGTCTCCATAGAAACAAAAACATATTAGGACACATCCACAGGAGAGTCCATTTCAACTCAGCCTCCTCGGTTGCTCCCCCACGTCCAGCAGATCTAACCTGTCTTGTTGCTTGGAGACAATTGGAATGCGAGGTGGGCTACCCAGCCATCCATC
This sequence comes from Mustela nivalis, assembly GCF_964662115.1. NCBI lineage: Eukaryota > Metazoa > Chordata > Mammalia > Carnivora > Mustelidae > Mustela > Mustela nivalis. The sequence goes on from NW_028136374.1 coordinate 493,960, forward strand.
CTTAGAACCCTGCTTGGAATCGTTGGCCTCGAGGCAACCAACAGGTCTCAATTGTCCTGCAGAAGAATCTTTGCAGTTGGGATCTTCTCACAACTCCCATCGTGGGAAAACCCTTATGGCCTCGTGATCCACCCCCCCTTCAAGAAGGGACAGAAAGTCCAACAGGAGCAATCACCTGTCTTTGCCCTGACTTCAGATGCATGAGATCTCGATTGAGGTCTGTAGATTGTGCCTGCCATATTCTCACCCATAAACATAGGCCTAGTTTGGGTTCTCAGACTTCCGTCCTCAGACTACTAGCCCACAAGCCCTCCAGTTTGGCAAACCAGAACTACAATGCTGCACTCTGCCTGCCCTTCAGAAGAAAAACATTGCCCTCTGGGGCTACCCAGAATCCCCAAATGAGGATCAACTTGCACGCCATTCGGCCGTACCCCAAATATGTAGGCTGACCTGGGCACTATTGCCCTTTCTGACCCAGCCTGAGCCTGGACCTCCTGGCCCCACCCAGACAGCTGGCTGCATACTGAGCACATCAGACACGCCATGGACTTGTGTCGTCATCTCTTCTCATCCTCGGTCCAGGCTTCAGAACCTAGACCTGATCTCCAAGCACTGCCCTGGTTTGAAAATGATGCATAAAACAGAACTCTTTTCCCATGGCAAGAAACCTTGTGGTTGGCATGTTGTCCAACGTTCAGTGTAGTTGAAACCAGTGTGGCCCATGAGGCCCCGCCCATGCTTGCGGGCCACATTGGTCACAAACACACATTGTGACCCTCAGCCTGAGCCCAGTCCTCAGGTAATGCCTCTGAGTGGCTGGATCCAGAGACGGCCATCGCTGATACAAAATCCAGAGACAAAAGCCTGAGAAAGCCCCTTAGACTCGCTCATTCTTCGTATCCTGAAGAGTTTATCTCATGGTTTGTAGATCGGGCGTGCCATACCTAAGTTCCCAATCCTAAGCTGAGTTTGTGTTTTCAGGCTTCTGTCCTTAAAGTCCTGGGCCACACTCCCTCCAGCTGGGGCCCCTGGAGCCACACATTAGGAATGCGCCCACCCAATCCTTGGGAATTCTGCCCATTCCATTGTCAAAAATCGTACAAATCAGGAGAACCCTCCAAAGTTCCTGAGGCCATCCATCTAGTGTAGGTCGCCCGGGACAAAAAAAAAAAACAAACGGTTTATACCAGCTGAGCATCTACCTCCACTCATACCAGAGATGGTTGTCCCCAGAGAAGAAGATTGAACCAGACAGGACCTGAGGCATTATCGGATCCATTGCTTTGGTTTACAGGCATGTCTCCTCAAACCCTGGATTCCAATACCAGCAGAGGGGATTTCCTGAGGCACACATCAGAACAAATCTGGTCTCCACAAGGAAACTTGTGCATGGGAGCTATGTCCAAAGCTTAGGAGAATACTTCAGGGCCCCGGTGCCACCGCCCCATTCCAAGGCCCTCATGGACACAAACACACATTAGGACCCATCCTCAGGAATGTCCATTTCAACTCAGCCACCCCGGTTGCTCCCGCAGATCCATTAGATCTAAACTGTCTTGTTGCTAGGAGACAATTGGAATGTGAGGCGGACTTCCCAGGCATCCATCCTCAAACGGTGCTCAGGAGTCGTTCCATATGGGATGTCCTGGAGCTGTCCAATAGGTCTCAATTGTCCCGCAGAAGGAATCCTTGAAGGGGGCATCCCACATCTCCCAACGTGGAAAAACTCCATGGCCTCGAGATTAGGCCCCATTTATGAAGGGACGTCATGCACAGAAACTCCAACCTGAGCCAACGTCTGATCCTCGCCCTCACTTCAGATGCATGAGATATTGGTTCAGATCTGCAGGGGGTACCTGCCGTGCCCTCACCCTGAATCCGAAGTCTAGCTTTTGTTCTCAGACTTCCGTCCTCACTCTCCTGGCCCCCAAGCGCTCAAGTTTGGCAACTTTTGACCAACAATGAAGCACTCTGCCTGCCCTCTAGAACAAATATATTGCCTGATGAGCTGCCCAGGCAGCTTAAATGAAGATAAACCTACACGGCACTCGAATGTACCCAAATTATATAGTCTAACCTGGGCACTAATGCACTGTCTGACACAACCTGAGCCCGGACCTCCTGACCAACACCCAGACAGCTGACCGCACACTGAGCACATCAGTCCCGCCATGGCCTTAGGTCATCATCTCTTCCCTACCTCAGTTTTCAGGCTTCGGGGCCGAGTCCTTATCTCCAATCCATGTTCAGGGGTGAGTGTGATGCAGAAATCAGAACTCCTCCTTACCCATGGCAAGAAACCTTGCGGTTGGCATGTTGTCCAACCTTCAGTGTAGGAGAAACCAGCATTCACCCTGAGGCCCCGCCCATTCTTGAGTGCGACGAGAGCATAAACACGCATTGTGACCTCAGCTGAGTCCTGTCCTCTAGTAAGTCCTCTCAGTGGCTGGATCATTAGATATCATAATGGGCTTGACATTTCCCTAGGCCCCAATTTTTAACCAGTTTTCTGGTTGTCCAGTCGCCCCTCCCCAGGGCTCTACTCTGGAATCCCTCATTTGGTGGGACATCTGAGGTTGAAAAACAAATCAAAACAAAACAACAACAACAACAAAACGGACTTCTTCCATCCCCAGGATGACCCCAATCTCTTTCGACGGGGCCGAAACACCAGAGAGTAAGACTCGTCCCTTTCCCATTGAGTCACCCGGAAATTTCAAGACCAAGAGTGACACGATATCCAGAGACAAAAACTTGAGCAAGAGCCTCACACTCGCCCTCTTTTCATATCGCGAAGGCTTCTCCTCATGGTCTGTAGATCAGTCCTGCCAAACCTATGACCCGAAACATAAGCCGAGTTTGTGTTTTCAGACAACTGACCAAACAGCTCTGGCCTACACACCCTACAGGCTCAGGCCCCTGGAGCCAAACCTGAGGACTCTACTTGCCCTCTACAAGAGAATTGTATGTGCCCATTCCAATGGCCAAAGCCCTACTAATAGTATAAACCTCCAAAGTCCCTGAGGCCATCTCAATAGTTGTGGCTTCCCAGGACAAACAGGGGTAATCTGAGCCCATCTGAGCACCTACCTGCACTCAGACCCGTAGACTGATGTCCCCAGAGGTAAAAAGGAACGAACAGGCCCCTAGGCACTAATCGGATCCATTGTTTTGGTTTCCAGGCATCTCTCCTCCGAGGCCTGGATTTCAATACCAGCATATGGCTGTTTCTTGACTCACCCATCAGAACAAATCTCATCTACACATGGGAAACATGCACCTTGGAGCTGTTTCAAAGCCTCTGTTTAGGATAATCCTTCAGGGCCCCAGTGCCCCCGCTTCATTCCTAGGTCTCCATAGACACAACAACATATTAGGACACATCCACAGGAGAGTCCATTTCAACTCAGCCTCCTGGGTTGCTCCCCCACATCCAGCAGATCTAACCTGTCTTGTTGCTTGGAGAACATTGGAATGCGAGGTGGGCTACCCAGGAATCCATCCTTAGAACCCTGCTCGGAATCATTGGCCTGGAGCCAACCAACAGGTCTCAATTGTCCTGCAGAAGAATCTTTGCAGTTGGGAGCTTCTCACAACTCCCATCGTGTGAAAACCCCCAAGGCCTCGTGATCCAACCCCCCCTTCAAGAAGGGGCCATCAGGGACAGAAAGTCCAACAGGAGTGATCGTCTGATTTTTGCCCTGACTTCAGATGCACGAGATCTCGATTGAGGTCTGTAGATTGTGCCTGCCATATCCTCACACAGAAACCTAGGCCTAGCTTGGGTTCTCAGACTTCCGTCCTCAGACTACTGGCCCACAAACCCTCCAGTTTGGCAAACCAGAACTACAATGCTGCACTCTGCCTGCCCACAAGAAGAAAAACCTTGCCCTCTGGGGCTACCCAGAATCCCCAAATGAGGATCAACTTGCACGCCATTCGGCTGTACCCCAAATATATAGGCTGACCTGGGCACTATTGCCCTTTCTGACCCAGCCTGAGCCTGGACCTCCTGGCCTCACCCAGACAGCTGGTCGCACACTGAGCACATTAGACCTGCCATGGCCTTAGGTCGTCATCTCTTCTAAACCTAGGTTTCCAGGCTTCAGAACCTAGACCTGATCTCCAATCACTGCCCTGGTTTGAAAATGATGCATAAATCAGAACTCTTTTCCCATGGCAAGAAACCTTGTGGTTGGCATGTTGTCCAACGTTCAGTGTAGTTGAAACCAGTGTGGCCCATGAGGCCCCGCCCATATTTGCGGGCCACATTGGACACAAACACACATTGTGACCCTTAGCCTGAGCCCAGTCCTCAGATAAGGCCTCTCAGTGGCTGGATGCAGAGACAGCATATTGGGCTTGCCATGCCACTAAGCCCCAATTTTTAACCATAGTTCAAACTGTCCCTTCACTCTTCCCCAGAGCTCTGCTTTGGAATTTCTCTTTTGGCGGGTCACCTGTGGTTACAAAACTGAAAGGAGTCCTCCCATCCCACAGATTGACGAAAAGCAATTGGGATCACGCCAAATTCACAGAGAGGAAGATTCGTCCACGGCCCATGATTACTCCCCAACATTCCACGGCGATCGCTGATACAAAATCCAGAGACAATAGCCTGAGCAAGCGCCTCAGTCTCGCTCATTCTTCGTATCCTGAAGAGTTCTTCTCATGGTTTGTAGATCGGGCGTGCCATACCTAAGTTCCCAATCCTAAGCTGAGTTTGTGTTTTCAGACTTCTGTCCTTAAAGTCCTGGGCCACACTCCCTCCAGCTGGGGCCCCTGGAGCCACACATTAGGAATGCGCCCACCCAATCATTGGGAATTCTGCCCATTCCATTGTCAAAAATCGTACAAATCAGGAGAACCCTCCAAAGTCCCTGAGGCCATCCCTCTACTGTAGGTCGTCCGGGACAAAAAAAAAAAAAAACGGTTTATACCAGCTGAGCATCTACCTCCACTCATACCATAGATGGTTGTCCCCAGAGAAGAAGATTGAAACAGACAGGACCTGAGGCATTATCGGATCCATTGCTTTGGTTTACAGGCATGTCTCCTCAAACCCTGGATTCCAATACCAGCAGAGGGGATTTCCTGAGGCACACATCAGAACAAAACTGGTCTCCACAAGGAAACTTGTGCATGGGAGCTATGTCCAAAGCTTAGGAGAATACTTCAGGGCCCCGGTGCCACTGCCCCATTCCAAGGCTCTCATGGACACAAACACACATTAGGACCCATCCTCAGGAATGTCCATTTCAACTCAGCCACCCCGGTTGCTCCCGCAGATCCATTAGATCTAAACTGTCTTGTTGCTAGGAGACAATTGGAATGTGAGGCGGACTTCCCAGGCATCCATCCTCAAACGGTGCTCAGGAGTCGTTCCATATGGGATGTCCTGGAGCTGTCCAATAGGTCTCAATTGTCCCGCAGAAGGAATCCTTGAAGGGGGCATCCCACATCTCCCAACGTGGAAAAACTCCATGGCCTCGAGATTAGGCCCCCTTTATGAAGGGACGTCATGCACAGAAACTCCAACCTGAGCCAACGTCTGATCCTCGCCCTCACTTCAGATGCATGAGATATTGGTTCAGATCTGCAGGGGGTACCTGCCATGCCCTCACCCTGAATCCGAAGTCTAGCTTTTGTTCTCAGACTTCCGTCCTCACTCTCCTGGCCCCCAAGCACTCAAGTTTGGCAACTTTTGACCAACAATGAAGCACTCTGCCTGCCCTCTAGAACAAATATATTGCCTGATGAGCTGCCCAGGCAGCTTAAATGAAGATAAACCTACACGGCACTCGAATGTACCCAAATTATATAGTCTAACCTGGGCACTAATGCACTGTCTGACACAACCTGAGCCCGGTCCTCCTGACCAACACCCAGACAGCTGACCGCACACTGAGCACATCAGTCCCGCCATGGCCTTAGGTCATCATCTCTTCCCTACCTCAGTTTTCAGGCTTCGAACCCGAGTCCTTATCTCCAATCCATGTTCAGGGGTGAGTGTGATGCAGAAATCAGAACTCCTCCTTACCCATGGCAAGAAACCTTGCGGTTGGCATGTTGTCCAACCTTCAGTGTAGGAGAAACCAGCATTCACCCTGAGGCCCCGCCCATTCTTGAGTGCGACGAGAGCATAAACACACATTGTGACCTCAGCTGAGTCCTGTCCTCTAGTAAGTCCTCTCAGTGGCTGGATCATTAGATATCATAATGGGCTTGACATTTCCCTAGGCCCCAATTTTTACCCAGATTTCTGGTTGTCCAGTCGCCACTCCCCAGGGCTCTACTCTGGAATCCCTCATTTGGTGGGACATCTGAGGTGAAAAACAAAACAAAACAAAACAACAACAACAACAAAACGGACTTCTTACATCCCCAGAATTACCCCAAACTCTTTCGACGGGGCCGAAATACCAGAGAGTAAGACTCGTCCCTTTCCCATTGAGTCACCCGGAAATTTCACGACCAAGAGTGACACGATATCCAGAGACAAAAACTTGAGCAAGAGCCTCACACTCGCCCTCTTTTCATATCGCGAAGGCTTCTCCTCATGGTCTGTAGATCAGTCCTGCAATACCTATGACCCGAAACATAAGCCGAGTTTGTGTTTTCAGACAACTGACCAAACAGCTCTGGCCTACACACCCTACAGGCTCAGGCCCCTGGAGCCAAACCTGAGGACTGTACTTGCCCTCTACAAGAGAATTGTATTTGCCCATTCCAATGGCCAAAGCCCTACTAAAAGTATAAACCTCCAAAGTCCCTGAGGCCATCTCAATAGTTGTGGCTTCCCAGGACAAACAGGGGTAATCTGAGCCCATATGAGCACCTACCTGCACTCAGACCCGTAGACTGATGTCCCCAGAGGTAAAAAGGAACGAACAGGCCCCTAGGCACTAATCGGATCCATTGTTTTGGTTTCCAGGCATCTCTCCTCCGAGGCCTGGATTTCAATACCAGCATATGGCTGTTTCTTGACTCACCCATCAGAACAAATCTCATCTACACATGGGAAACATGCACGTTGGAGGTGTTTCAAAGCCTCTGTTTAGGATAATCCTTCAGGGCCCCAGTGCCCCCGCTTCATTCCTAGGTCTCCATAGACACAAAAACATATTAGGACACATCCACAGGAGAGTCCATTTCAACTCAGCCTCCTCGGTTGCCCCCCACATCCAGCAGATCTAACCTGTCTTGTTGCTTGGAGACAATTGGAATGCGAGGTGGGCTACCCAGCCATCCATCCTTAGAACCCTGCTCGGAATCATTGGCCTGGAGCCAACCAACAGGTCTCAATTGTCCTGCAGAAGAATCTTTGCAGCTGGTAGCTTCTCACAACTCCCATCGTGGGAAAACACCCATGGCCTCGTGATCCAACACCCCCTTCAAGAAGGGGCCATCAGGGACAGAAAGTCCAACAGGAGCGATCGTCTGAACTTTGCCCTGACTTCAGATGCACGAGGTCTCGATTGAGGTCTGTAGATTGTGCCTTCCATATCCTCACCCAGAAACCTAGGCCTAGCTTGGGTTCCTAGACTTCCGTCCTCAGACTACTGGCCCACAAGCCCTCCAGTTTGGCAAACCAGAACTACAATGCTGCACTCTGCCTGCCCCCCAGAAGAAAAACCTTGCCCTCTGGGGCTACCCAGAATCCCCAAATGAGGATCAACTTGCACGCCATTCGGCTGTACCCCAAATTTGTAGGCTGACCTGGGCACTATTTCCCTTTCTGACCCAGCCTGAGCCTGGACCTCCTGGCCCCACCCAGACAGCTGGCAGCACACTGAGCACATTAAACCCGCCATGGCCTTAGGTCGTCATCTCATCTCAACCTCGGTTTCCAGGCTTCAGAACCTAGACCTGATCTCCAATCACTGCCCTGGTTTGAAAATGATGCATAAATCAGAACTCTTTTCCCATGCAAGAAACCTTGTGGTTGGCATGTTGTCCAACCTTCAGTGTAGTTGAAACCAGTGTGGCCCATGAGGGCCCGCCCATGATTGCGGGCCATATTGGTCACAAACACACATTGTGACCCTCAGCCTGAGCCCAGTCCTCAGGTAAGGCCTCTCAGTGGCTGGATGCAGAGACAGCATATTGGGCTTGCCATGCCCCTAGGCCCCAATTTTTATCCATAGTTCGGGATGTCCCTTCACTCTTCCCCAGAGCTCTGCTTTGGAATTCCTCTTTTGGTGGGACACCTGAGTTAACAAACCTGAAAGTAGTCCTCCCATCCCACAGATTGACGAAAAGCAACTGGGATCACGCCAAATACACAGAGAGGAAGATTCGTCCACGGCCCATGAGGACTCCCCAACATTCCACGGCCATCGCTGATACAAAATCCAGAGACAAAAGCCAGAGCAAGCGCCTCAGACTCGCACATTCTTCATTTCCTGAAGAGTTCTTCTCATGGTTTGTAGATCGGGCGTGCCTGACCTAAGTCCCCAAACCTAAGCTGAGTTTGTCTTTTCAGTCTTCTGTCCTCAAAGTCCTGGGCCACACTCCCTCCAGCTTGGGCCCCTGGAGCCACACATTAGGACTGCCCCCACCCAATCCATGGGAATTCTGCCCATTCCATTGTCAAAAATCGTTCAAATTAGGAGAACCCTCCAAAGTTCCTGAGGCCATCCCTATAGTGTAGGTCGCCCGGGACAAAAAAAAAAAAAAAAAAAAAACGGTTGATACCAGCTGAGCATCTACCTCCACTCATACCAGAGATGGATATCCCCAGAGAAGAAGATATAACCAGACAGGACCTGAGGCATTATCGGATCCATTGCTTTGGTTTACAGGCATGTCTCCTCAAAAGCCTGGATTCCAATACCAGCAGAGGGGATTTCCTGAGGCACCCATCAGAATAAATCTCGTCTCCACAATGAAATTTGTGCATGGGAGCTATGTCCAAAGCTTAGAAGAATACTTCAGGGCCCCGGTGCCACCGCCCCATTCCAAGGCCCTCATGGACACAAACACACATTAGGACCCATCCTCAAAAAAGTCCATTTCAACTCAGCCAACCCGGTTGCTCCCGCAGATCCATTAGATCTAAACTGTCTTGTTGCTAGGAGACAATTGGAATGTGAGGCGGACTTCCCAGGCATCCATCCTCGAATGGTGCTCAGGAGTCGTTCCATATGGGATGACCTGGAGCTGACCAATAGGTCTCAATTGACCTGTAGAAGGAATCCTTGAAGGGGGCATCCCACATCTCCCAACGTGGAAAACCTCCTTGGCCTCGAGATTCCGCTCCCTTCATGAAGGGCCCGTCATGCACAGAAACTCAACCTGAGCCAACGTCTGATCCTCGCCCTGACTTCAGATGCATGAGATATTGGTTCAGATCTGCAGGGGGAACCTGCCGTGCCCTCACCCTGAATCCGAAGTCTCCTTGTGTTCTCAGACTTACTTCCTCACTCTCCTGGCCCCGAAGCCCTCAAGTTTGGCAATTCCGGACCGACAATGAAGCACTCTGCCTGCCCTCTAGAAAAAATATATTGCCTAATGAGCTGCCCAGGCAGCTTAAATGAAGATAAACCTACACGGCACTCGAATGTACCCAAATTATATAGTCTAACCTGGGCACTAATGCACTGTCTGACACAACCTGAGCCCGGACCTCCTGACCAACACCCAGACAGCTGACCGCACACTGAGCACATCAGTCCCGCCATGGCCTTAGGTCATCATCTCTTCTTTACCTCAGTTTTCAGGCTTCGGGGCCGAGTCCTTATCTCCAATCCATGTTCAGGGGTGAGTGTGATGCAGAAATCAGAACTCCTCCTTACCCATGGCAAGAAACCTTGCGGTTGGCATGTTGTCCAACCTTCAGTGTAGGAGAAACCAGCATTCACCCTGAGGCCCCGCCCATTCTTGAGTGCGACGAGAGCATAAACACGCATTGTGACCTCAGCTGAGTCCTGTCCTCTAGTAAGTCCTCTCAGTGGCTGGATCATTAGATATCATAATGGGCTTGACATTTCCCTAGGCCCCAATTTTTACCCAGATTTCTGGTTGTCCAGTCGCCACTCCCCAGGGCTCTACTCTGGAATCCCTCATTTGGTGGGACATCTGAGGTGAAAAACAAAACAAAACAACAACAACAAAACGGACTTCTTACATCCCCAGAATGACCCCAAACTCTTTCGACGGGGCCGAAATACCAGAGAGTAAGACTCGTCCCTTTCCCATTGAGTCACCCGGAAATTTCACGACCAAGAGTGACACGATATCCAGAGACAAAAACTTGAGCAAGAGCCTCACACTCGCCCTCTTTTCATATCGCGAAGGCTTCTCCTCATGGTCTGTAGATCAGTCCTGCAATACCTATGACCCGAAACATAAGCCGAGTTAGTGTTTTCAGACAACTGACCAAACAGCTCTGGCCTACACACCCTACAGGCTCAGGCCCCTGGAGCCAAACCTGAGGACTGTACTTGCCCTATACAAGAGAATTGTATGTGCCCATTCCAATGGCCAAAGCCCTACTAAAAGTATAAACCTCCAAAGTCCCTGAGGCCATCTCAATAGTTGTGGCTTCCCAGGACAAACAGGGGTAATCTGAGCCCATCTGAGCACCTACCTGCACTCAGACCCGTAGACTGATGTCCCCAGAGGTAAAAAGGAATGAACAGGCCCCTAGGCACTAATCGGATCCATTGTTTTGGTTTCCAGGCATCTCTCCTCCGAGGCCTGGATTTCAATACCAGCATATGGCTGTTTCTTGACTCACCCATCAGAACAAATCTCATCTACACATGGGAAACATGCACGTTGGAGCTGTTTCAAAGCCTCTGTTTAGGATAATCCTTCAGGGCCCCAGTGCCCCCGCTTCATTCCTAGGTCTCCATAGACACAAAAACATATTAGGACACATCCACAGGAGAGTCCATTTCAACTCAGCCTCCTCGGTTGCCCCCCACATCCAGCAGATCTAACCTGTCTTGTTGCTTGGAGACAATTGGAATGCGAGGTGGGCTACCCAGCCATCCATCCTTAGAACCCTGCTCGGAATCATTGGCCTGGAGCCAACCAACAGGTCTCAATTGTCCTGCAGAAGAATCTTTGCAGCTGGTAGCTTCTCACAACTCCCATCGTGGGAAAACACCCATGGCCTCGTGATCCAACACCCCCTTCAAGAAGGGGCCATCAGGGACAGAAAGTCCAACAGGAGCGATCGTCTGAACTTTGCCCTGACTTCAGATGCACGAGGTCTCGATTGAGGTCTGTAGATTGTGCCTTCCATATCCTCACCCAGAAACCTAGGCCTAGCTTGGGTTCCTAGACTTCCGTCCTCAGACTACTGGCCCACAAGCCCTCCAGTTTGGCAAACCAGAACTACAATGCTGCACTCTGCCTGCCCCCCAGAAGAAAAACCTTGCCCTCTGGGGCTACCCAGAATCCCCAAATGAGGATCAACTTGCACGCCATTCGGCTGTACCCCAAATTTGTAGGCTGACCTGGGCACTATTTCCCTTTCTGACCCAGCCTGAGCCTGGACCTCCTGGCCCCACCCAGACAGCTGGCAGCACACTGAGCACATTAAACCCGCCATGGCCTTAGGTCGTCATCTCATCTCAACCTCGGTTTCCAGGCTTCAGAACCTAGACCTGATCTCCAATCACTGCCCTGGTTTGAAAATGATGCATAAATCAGAACTCTTTTCCCATGCAAGAAACCTTGTGGTTGGCATGTTGTCCAACCTTCAGTGTAGTTGAAACCAGTGTGGCCCATGAGGGCCCGCCCATGATTGCGGGCCATATTGGTCACAAACACACATTGTGACCCTCAGCCTGAGCCCAGTCCTCAGGTAAGGCCTCTCAGTGGCTGGATGCAGAGACAGCATATTGGGCTTGCCATGCCCCTAGGCCCCAAATTTTATCCATAGTTCGGGATGTCCCTTCACTCTTCCCCAGAGCTCTGCTTTGGAATTCCTCTTTTGGTGGGACACCTGAGTTAACAAACCTGAAAGTAGTCCTCCCATCCCACAGATTGACGAAAAGCAACTGGGATCACGCCAAATACACAGAGAGGAAGATTCGTCCACGGCCCATGAGGACTCCCCAACATTCCACGGCCATCGCTGATACAAAATCCAGAGACAAAAGCCTGAGCAAGCGCCTCAGACTCGCTCATTCTTCATTTCCTGAAGAGTTCTTCTCATGGTTTGTAGATCGGGCGTGCCTGACCTAAGTCCCCAAACCTAAGCTGAGTTTGTCTTTTCAGTCTTCTGTCCTCAAAGTCCTGGGCCACACTCCCTCCACCTTGGGCCCCTGGAGCCACACATTAGGACTGCCCCCACCCAATCCATGGGAATTCTGCCCATTCCATTGTCAAAAATCGTACAAATTAGGAGAACCCTCCAAAGTCCCTGAGGCCATCCCTATAGTGTAGGTCGCCCGGGACAAAAAAAAAAAAAAAAAAAAAAAAAAAAAACGGTTGATACCAGCTGAGCATCTACCTCCACTCATACCAGAGATGGATATCCCCAGAGAAGAAGATATAACCAGACAGGACCTGAGGCATTATCGGATCCATTGCTTTGGTTTACAGGCATGTCTCCTCAAAAGCCTGGATTCCAATACCAGCAGAGGGGATTTCCTGAGGCACCCTTCAGAACAAATCTCGTCTCCACAAGGAAACTTGTGCATGGGAGCTATGCCAAAGCTTAGGAGAAAACTTCAGGGTCCCGGTACCACCTCCCCATTCCAAGGCCCTCATGGACACAAACACATGTTAGGACCCATCCTCTGGAAAGTGCATTTCAACTCAGCCACCCCGGGTGCTCCCGCAGATCCATTAGGTATAAACTGTCTTGTTGCTAGGAGACAATTGGAAGGCGAGGCGGACTTCCCAGGCATCCATCCTCGAACTGTGCTCTGGAGTCATTCCATATGGGATGTCCTGGAGCTGTCCAACAGGTCTCAATTGTCCCGCAGAAGGAATCCTTGAAGGGGGCATCCCACATCTCCCAACGTGGAAAACCTCAATGGCCTCGAGATTCCGCTCCCTTCATGAAGGGGCCGTCATGCACAGAAACTCCAAACTGAGCCAACGTCGGATCCTCGCCCTGACTTCAGATGCATGAGATATTGGTTCAGATCTGCAGGGGGTACCTGCCGTGCCCTCACCCTGAATTCGAAGTCTAGCTTGTGTTCTCAGACTTCCGTCCTCACTCTCCTGGCCCCGAAGCCCTCAAGTTTGGCAATTCCGGACCGACAATGAAGCACTCTGCCTGCCCTCTAGAAAAAATATATTCACTAATGAGCAGCCCAGGCAGCTTAAATGAGGATAAACCTAAACGGCACTCGAAGGTACCCAAATTATATAGTCCTACCAGGGCACTAATGCACTGTCTGACACAACCTGAGCCCGGACCTGCTGACCAACACCCAGACAGCTGACCGCACGCTGAGCACATCAGACCCGCCATGGCCTTAGGTCATCATCTCTTCCCTACCTCAGTTTTCAGGCTTCAGAACCTAGACCTTATCTCCAATCACTGCCCACGGGTGACTGTGATGCAGAAATCAGAACTCTTCCTGACCCATGGCAAGAAACCTTGTGGTTGGCATGTTGTCCAACGTTCAGTGTAGGAGAAACCAGCATTCACCCTGAAGCCCCGCCCATTCTTGAGTGCGACGAGAGCATAAACACGCATTGTGACCTCAGCGTGTGTCCTGTCCTCTAGTAAGTCCTCTCAGTGGCTGGACCATTAGATGTCATAATGGGCTTGACATGTCCCTAGTCCCCAATTTTTAACCAGATTTCTGGTTGTCCTGTCGCCCCACCCCAGGGCTCTACTCTGGAATCCCTCATTTGGTGGGACATCTGAGGTTGAAAAACAAAATGAAACAAATCGACAACAACAACAAAAAAACGGACTTCTTCCATCCCCAGAATGAGCCCAAACTCTTTGGATGGGTCCGAACCCCCAGAGAGTAAGACTGGTCCATTTCCCATGAAGTCACCCGGCAATTTCACGACCATGAGTGACACGATATCCAGAGACAAAAACTTGAGCAAGAGCCTCACACTCGCCCTTTTTTCATATCCCGAAGTGTTCTCCTCATGGTCTGTAGATCAGTCCTGCCATACCTATGACCCAAAACATAAGCCGAGTTTGTGTTTTCAGACAACTGTCCAAACAGCTCTGGAATACACGCCCTACAGGCTCAGGCTCCTGGAGCCAAACCTGAGAACTGTACTTGCCGTCTCCAAGGGAATTGTATGTGCCCATTCCAAAGGCCACAACCCTACTAGTAGGATAACCTCAAAAGTCCCTGAGGCCATCCCAATAGTTGTGGCTTCCCAGGACAAACAGGGGCAATCTGAGCCCATCTGAGCACCTATCTGCACTCAGACCTGTAGACTGATGTCCCCAGAGGTAAAAAGGAACGAACAGGCCCCTAGGCACTAATCGGATCCCTTGCTTTGGTTTGCAGGCATCTCTCATCAGAGGCCTTGATTTCAATACCAGCATATGGCTGTTTCTTGACTCACCCATCAGAACAAATCTCATCTACACATGGGAAACATGCACGTTGGAGCTGTGTCAAAGCCTCTGTTTAGGAGAATCCTTCAGGGCCCCAGGGCCACCGCTTCATTCAAAGGTCTCCATAGACACAAAAACATATTAGGACACATCCACAGGAGAGTCCATTTCAACTCAGCCTCCTCGGTTGCCCCCCACATCCAGCAGATCTAACCTGTCTTGTTGCTTGGAGACAATTGGAATGCGAGGTGGGCTACCCAGCCATCCATCCTTAGAACCCTGCTCGGAATCGTTGGCCTGGAGCCAACCAACAGGTCTCAATTGTCCTGCAGAAGAATCTTTGCAGTTTGGAGCTTCTCACAACTCCCATCGTGCGAAAACCCCCATGTCCTCGTGATCCAACCCCCTTCAAGAACGGGCCATCAGGGCAGAAAGTCCAACCTGAGCGATCGTCTGATCCTTGCCCTGACTTCAGATGCACGAGATCTCTATTGAGGTCTGTAGATTGTGCCTGCCATATCCTCACCCAGAAACCTAGGCCTAGCTTGGGTTCTCATACTCCGTCCTCAGACTACTGGCCCACAAGCCCTCCAGTTTGGCAATCCAGAACTACAATGCCGCACTCTGCCTGCCCTACAGCAGTAAAACATTGCCCTCAGGGCTACACCGAAACCCCAAATGAGGATCAACCTGCACGCCATTCGGCTGTACCCCAAACATATAGGCTGACCTGGGCACTATTTCCACTTCTGACCTAGCCTGAGCCTGGACCTCCTGGTCCCACCCAGACAGCTGGCCGCACACTGAGCACATCGGTCCCGCATGGCCTTAGGTCGTCAACTCTTCCCAACTGCGGTTTTCTGGCTCCAGAACCTAGACCTTATCTCCAACAACAGCCCAGGGTTGAAAATGATGCAGAAATCAGAACTCTTTCCCCATGGCAAGAAACCTTGTGGTTGGCATGTTGTCCAACGTGAGTGTAGTTGAAACAAGCGTGGCCCATGAGGCCCAGCCCATGCTTGCGGGCCACTTTGGTCACAAAGACACATTGTGACCCTCAGCCTGAGCCCAGGCCTTAGTAAGGCCTCTCAGGGCCTATATGAAGAGACAGCATATTGGGCTTGCCATGCCCCTAGGCCCCAATTTTTATCCATAGTTCGGGGTGTCCCTTCACTCTTCCCCAGGGCTCTGCTTTGGAATTCCTCTTTTGGTGGGACACCTGAGGTAACAAACCTGAAAGGAGTCCTCCCATCCCACAGATTGACGAAAAGCAATTGAGATTCGGCCAAATCCACAGAGAGGAAGATTCGTCCATGGCCCATGAGACCTCCCCAACATTCCACGGCCATCGCTGAAACAAAATCCAGAGACAAAAGCCTGAGCAAGCGCCTCAGACTCGCTCATTCTTCATATCCTGAAGAGTTCTTCTCATGGTTTGTAGATCGGGCGTGCCATACCTACGTCCCCAAACTTAAGCTGAGTTTGTGTTTTCAGTCTTCCGTCCTCAAAGTCCTGGGCCACACTCCCTCCAGGCTGGGGCCCCTGGAGCCACACATTAGGACTGCCCCCACCCAATCCATGGGAATTCTGCCCATTCCATTGTCAAAAATCGTACAAATTAGGAGAACCCTCCAAAGTCCCTGAGGCCATCCCAATAGTGTAGGTCGACCGGGAAAAAAAAGGGCGGGTGATACCAGCTGAGCATCTACCTCCACTCATCTACCTCCACTCATACCAAGAAGATTGAACCAGACAGGACCCGAGGCCATTATCGGATCCATTGCTTTGGTTTACAGGCATGTCTCCTCAAAAGCCTGGATTCCTATACCAGCAGAGGGGATTTCCTGAGGCAACCATCAGAACAAATCACTTCTCCACAAGGAAACTTGTGCAAGGGAGCTATGCCAAAGCTTAGGAGAATAATTCAGGGTCCCGGTGCCACCTCCCCATTCCAAGGCCCTCATGGACACAAACACACGTTAGGACCCACCTTCTAGAAAGTGCATTTCAACTCAGCCACCCCGGTTGCTCCCGCAGATCCATTAGATCTAAACTGTCTTGTTGCTAGGAGACAATTGGAAGGCGAGGCAGACTTCCCAGGCATCCATCCTCGAACGGTGCTCTGGAGTCATTCCATATGGGATGTCCTGGAGCTGTCCAACAGGTCTCAATTGTCCCGCAGAAGGAATCCTTGAAGGGGGCATCCCACATCTCCCAACGTGGAAAACCTCCATGGCCTCGAGATTCCGCTCCCTTCATGAAGGGGCCGTCATACACAGAAACTCCAACCTGAGCCAACGTCGGATCCTCGCCCTGACTTCAGATGCATGAGATATTGGTTCAGATCTGCAGGTGGAACCTGCCGTGCCCTCACCCTGAATCCGAAGTCTCCTTGGGTTCTCAGATTTCCTTCCTCACTCTCCTGGCCCCGAAGCCCTCAAGTTTGGCAATTCCGGACCGACAATGAAGCACTCTGCCTGCCCTCTAGAAAAAATATATTGCCTAATGAGCAGCCCAGGCAGCTTAAATGAGGATAAAACTACACGGCACTCGAATGTACCCAAATTATATAGTCTAACCTGGGCACTAATGCACTGTCTGACACAACCTGAGCCCGGACCTGCTGACCAACACCCAGACACCTGACCGCACCCTGAGCACATCAGACCCGCCATGGCCTTAGGTCATCATCTCTTCCCCACCTCAGTTTTCAGGCTTCAGATCCTAGACCTTATCTCCAATCACTGCCCACGGGTGACTGTGATGCAGAAATCAGAACTCTTCCTGACCCATGGCAAGAAACCTTGTGGTTGGCATGTTGTCCAACGTTCAGTGTAGGAGAAAGCAGCATTCACCCTGAGGCCCCGCCCATTCTTGAGTGCGACGAGAGCATAAACACGCATTGTGACCTCAGCGTGAGTCCTGTCCTCTAGTAAGTCCTCTCAGTGGCTGGACCATTAGATGTCATAATGGGCTTGACATGTCTCTAGTCCCCAATTTTTAACCAGATTTCTGGTTGTCCTGTCGCCCCACCCCAGGGCTCTACTCTGGAATCCCTCATTTGGTGGGACATCTGAGGTTGAAAAACAAAATGAAACAAATCGACAACAACAACAAAAAAACGGACTTCTTCCATCCCCAGAATGACCCCAAACTCTTTGGACGGTACCGAACACCCAGAGAGTAAGACTCGTCCATTTCCCATGATGTCACCCGGCAATTTCACGACCATGAGTGACACGATATCCAGAGACAAAAACTTGAGCAAGAGCCTCACACTCGCCCTTTTTTCATATCCCGTAGTGTTCTCCTCATGGTCTGAAGATCCGTCCTGCCATTCCTATGACCCAAAACATAAGCTGAGTTTGTTTTTCAGACAACTGTCCAAACAGCTCTGGCCTACCCACCCTACAGGCTCAGGGCCCTGGAGCCAAACCTGAGGACTGTACTTGCCCTCTCCAAGGGAATTGTATGTGCCCATTCCAATGGCCACAACCCTACTAGTAGGATAACCTCCAAAGTCCCTGAGGCCATCCCAATAGTTGTGGCTTCCCAGGACAAACAGGGGCAATCTGAGCCCATCTGAGCACCTACCTGCACTCAGACCCGTAGACTGATGTCCCCAGACGTAAAAAGGAACGAACAGGACCCTAGGCACTAATCGGATCCGTTGCTTTGGTTTCCAGGCATCTCTCCTCAGAGGCCTGGATTTCAATACCAGCATATGGCTGTTTCTTGACTCACCCATCAGAACAAATCTCATCTACACATGGGAAACATGCACGTTGGAGCTGTGTCAAAGCCTCTGTTTAGGAGAACCCTTCAGGGCCCCAGGGCCACCGCTTCATTCCAAGGTCTCCATAGACACAAAAACATTTAGGACACATCCACAGGAGAGTCCATTTCAACTCAGCCTCCTCGGTTGCCCCCCACATCCAGCAGTTCTAACTTGTCTTGTTGCTTGGAGACAATTGAAATGCGAGGTGGGCTACCCAGCCATCCATCCTTAAACCCTGCTTGGAGTCATTGGCCTGGAGCCAACCAACAGGTCTCAATTGTCCTGCAGAAGAATCTTTGCAGTTTGGAGCTTCTCACAACTCCCATCGTGGGAAAACCCCCATGTCCTCGTGATCCAACCCCCTTCAAGAAAGGGCCATCAGGGCAGAAAGTCCAACCTGAGCGATCGTCTGATCCTTGCCCTGACTTCAGATGCACGAGATCTCGATTGAGGTCTCTAGATTGTGCCTGCCATATCCTCACCCAGAAACCTAGGCTTAGCTTGGGTTCTCAGACTCCGTCCTCAGACTACTGGCCCACAGGCCCTCCAGTTTGGCAATCCAGAACTACAATGCTGCAATCTGCCTGCCCTACAGAAGTAAAATATTGCCCTCATGGCTACCCCGAATCCCCAAATGAGGATCAACCTGCACGCCATTCGGCTGTACCCCAAACATATAGGCTGACCTGGGCACTATTTCCCCTTCTGACCCAGCCTGAGCCTGGACCTCCTGGTCCCACCCAGACAGCTGGCCGCACACTGAGCACATTGGACCCGCCATGGCCTTAGGTCGTCATCTCTTCCCAACTGCGGTTTTCAGGCTCCAGAACCTAGACCTTATCTCCAACCACTGCCCAGGTTTGAAAATGATGCTGAAATCAGAACTCTTTCCCCATGGCAAGAAACCTTGTGGTTGGCATGTTGTCCAACGTTCAGTGTAGTTGAATCAAGCGTGGCCCATAAGGCCCAGCCCATGCTTGCAGGCCACATTGGTCACAAACACACATTGTGACCCTCAGCCTGAGCCCAGTCCTCAGGTAAGGCCTCTCAGGGCCTATATGAAGAGACAGCATATTGGGCTTGCCATGCCCCTAGGCCCCAATTTTTAACCATAGTTCGGGGTGTCCCTTCACTCTTCCCCAGGGCTCTGCTTTGGAATTCCTCTTTTGGTGGGACACCTGAGGTAACAAACCTGAAAGGATTCCTCCCATCCCACAGATTGACGAAAAACAATTGGGATCGGGCCAAATCCACAGAGAGGAAGATTTGTCCATGGCCCATGAGACCTCCCCAACATTCCACGGCCATCGCAGAAACAAAATCCAGAGACAAAATCCTGAGCAAGCGCCTCAGACTCGCTCATTCTTCATATTATGAAGAGTTCTTCTCATGGTTTGTAGATCGGGCGTGCCATACCTACGTCCCCAAACTTAAGCTGAGTTTGTGTTTTCAGTCTTCTGTCCTCAAAGTCCTGGGCCACACTCCCTCCAGGCTGGGGCCCCTGGAGCCACACATTAGGACTGCCCCCACCCAATCCATGGGAATTCTGCCCATTCTATTGTCAAAAATCGTACAAATTAGGAGAACCCTCCAAAGTCCCTGAGGCCATCCCAATAGTGTAGGTCGCCCGGGACAAAAAATGGGCGGTTGACACCGGCTGAGCATTTACCTCCACTCATCTACCTCCACTCATCTACCTCCACTCATACCAAGGAGATTGAACCAGACAGGACCCGAGGCCATTATCAAATCCATTGCTTTGGTTTACAAACATGTCTCCTCAAAAGCCTGGTTTCCAATACCAGCAGAGGGGATTTCCTGAGGCACTCATCAGAACAAATCTCGTCTCCACAAGAAACTTGTGCATGGTAGCTAAGCCAAAGCTTAGGAGAATACTTCAGGGTCCCGGTGCCACCTCCCCATTCCAAGGTCCTCATGGACACAAATACACGTTAGGACCCATCCTCTGGAAAGTGCATTTCAACTCAGCCACCCCGGTTGCTCCCGCAGATCCATTAGATCTAAACTGTCTTGTTGCTAGGAGACAATTGGAAGGCGAGGCGGACTTCCCAGGCATCTATCCTGGAACGGTGCTCTGGAGTCATTCCATATGGGATATCCTGGAGCTGTCCAACAGGTCTCAATTGTCCCGCAGAAGGAATCCTTGAAGGGGGCATCCCACATCTCCCAACGTGGAAAACCTCCATGGCCTCGAGATTCTGCTCCCTTCATGAAGGGGCCGTCATGCACAGAAACTCCAACCTGAGCCACCGTGGGATCCTCGCCCTGACTTCAGATGCATGAGATATTGGTTCAGATCTGCAGGGGTTACCTGCCGTGCCCTCACCCTGAATCCGAAGTCTAGCTTGTGTTCTCAGACTTCCGTCCTCACTCTCCTGGCCCCGAAGCCCTCAAGTTTGGCAATTCCGGACCGACAATGAAGCACTCTGCCTGCCCTCTAGAAAAAATATATTGCCTAATGAGCAGCCCAGGCAGCTTAAATGAGGATAAACCTACACGGCACTCGAATGTACCCAAATTATATAGTCTAACCTGGGCACTAATGCACTATCTGACACAACCTGAGCCCGGACCTGCTGACCAACACGCAGACAGCTGACCGCACGCTGAGCACATCAGACCCGCCATGGCCTTAGGTCATCATCTCTTCCCTACCTCAGTTTTCAGGCTTCAGAACCTAGACCTTATCTCCAATCACTGCCCACGGGTGACTGTGATGCAGAAATCAGAACTCTTCCTGACCCATGGCAAGAAACCTTGTGGTTGGCATGTTGTCCAACGTTCAGTGTAGGAGAAACCAGCATTCACCCTGAGGCCCCGCCCATTCTTGCGTGCGACGAGAGCATAAACACGCATTGTGACCTCAGCGTGAGTCCTGTCCTCTAGTAAGTCCTCTCAGTGGCTGGACCTTAGATGTCATTATGGCCTTGACATGTCCCTAGTCCCCAAATTTCACCAGATTTCTGGTTGTCCAGTCGCCCCACCCCAGGGCTCTACTCTGGAATCCCTCATTTGGTGGGACATCTGAGGTTGAAAAACAAAATGAAACAAATCGACAACAACAAAAAAACGGACTTCTTCCATCCCCAGAATGACCCCAAACTCTTTGGACGGGACCGAATCCCCAGAAAGTAAGACTCATCCATTTCCCATGAAGTCACCCGGCAATTTCACGACCATGAGTGACACGATATCCAGAGACAAAAACTTGAGCAAGAGCCTCACACTCGCCCTTTTTTCATATCCCGAAGTGTTCTCCTCATGGTCTGTAGATCAGTCCTGCCATACCTATGACCCAAAACATAAGCCGAGTTTGTGTTTTCAAACAACTCTCCAAACAGATCTGGCCTACACACCCTACAGGCTCAGGGCCCTGGAGCCAAACCTGAGGACTGTACTTGCCCTCTCCAAGGGAATTGTATGTGCCCATTCCAATGGCCACAACCCTACTAGTAGGATAACCTCCAAAGTCCCTGAGGCCATCCCAATAGTTGTGGCTTCCCAGGACAAACAGGGGCAATCTGAGCCCATCTGAGCACCTACCTGCACTCAGACCCGTAGACTGATGTCCCCAGAGGTAAAAAGGAACGAACAGGCCCCTAGGCACTAATCGGATCCATTGTTTGGTTTCCAGGCATCTCTCCTCAGAGGCCTGGATTTCAATACCAGCATATGGCTGTTTCTTAACTCACCCATCAGAACAAATCTCATCTACACATGGGAAACATGCACGTTGGAGCTGTGTCAAAGCCTCTGTTTAGGAGAACCCTTCAAGGCCCCAGGGCCACCGCTTCATTCCAAAGTCTCCATAGACACAAAAACATATTAGGACACATCCACAGGAGAGTCCATTTCAACACAGCCTCCTCGGTTGCCCCCCACATCCAGCAGATCTAACCTGTCTTGTTCCTTGGAGACCATTGGAATGCGAGGTGGGCTACCCAGCCATCCATCCTTAGGACCCTGCTCGGAATCGTTGGCCTGGAGCCAACCAACAGGTCTCAATTGTCCTGCAGAAGAATCTTTGCAGTTTGGAGCTTCTCACAACTCCCATCGTGCGGAAACCCCCATGTCCCCGTGATCCAACCCCCTTCAAGAAAGGGCCATCAGGGCAGAAAGTCCAACCTGAGCGATCGTCTGATCCTTGCCCTGACTTCAGATGCACGAGATCTCGATTGAGGTCTGTAGATTGTGCCTGCCATATCCTCACCCAGAAACCTAGGCCTAGCTTGGTTTCTCAGACTCAATCCTCAGACTACTGGCCCACAAGCCCTCCAGTTGGGCAATCCAGAACTACAATGCCGCACTCTGCCTGCCCTACAGAAGTAAAACATTGCCCTCAGGGCTACCCCGAAACCGCAAATGAGGATCAACCTGCACGCCATTCGGCTGTACCCCAAACATATAGGCTGACCTGGGCACTATTTCCCCTTCTGACCCAGCCTGAGCTTGGACCTCCTGGTCCCACCCACACAGCTGGCCGCACACTGAGCACATCGGAGCCGCCATGGCCTTAGGTCGTTATATCTTCCCAACTGCGGTTTTCAGGCTCCAGAACCTAGACCTTATCTCCAACCACTGCCCAGGGTTGAAAATGATGCAGAAATCAGAACTCTTTCCCCATGGCAAGAAACCTTGTGGTTGGCATGTTGTCCAACGTTCAGTGTAGTTGAAACAAGCGTGGCCCATGAGGCCCAGCCCATGCTTGAGGGCCACATTGGTCACAAACACACATTGTGACCCTCAGCGTGAGCCCAGTCCTCAGGTAAGGCCTCTCAGGGCCTATATGAAGAGACAGCATATTGGGCTTGCCATGCCCCTAGGCCCCAATTTTTAACCATAGTTCGGGTTGTCCCTTCACTCTTCCCCAGGGCTCTGCTTTGGAATTCCTCTTTTGGTGGGACACCTGAGGTAACAAACCTGAAAGGAGTCCTCCCATCCCACAGATTGACGAAAAACAATTGGGATCGGGCCAAATCCACAGAGAGGAAGATTCGTCCATGGCCCATGAGACCTCCCCAACATTCCACGGCCATCGCTGAAACAAAATCCAGAGACAAAAGCCTGAGCAAGCTCCTCAGACTCGCTCATTATTCATATCCTGAAGAGTTCTTCTCATGGTTTGTAGATCGGGCGTGCCATACCTACGTCCCCACACTTAAGCTGAGTTTGTGTTTTCAGTCTTCTGTCCTCAAAGTCCTGGGCCACACTCCCTCCAGGCTGGGGCCCCTGGAGCCACACATTAGGACTGCCCCCACCCAATCCATGGGAATACTGCCCATTCCATTGTCAAAAATCGTACAAATTAGGAGAACCCTCCAAAGTCCCTGAGGCCATCCCAATAGTATAGGTCGCACGGGACAAAAAAGGGCAGTTGATACTGGCTGAGCATCTACCTCCACTCATCTACCTCCACTCATACCAAGAAGATTGAACAAGACAGGACCCGAGGCCATTATCGGATCCATTGCTTTGGTTTACAGGCATGTCTCCTCAAAAGCCTGCATTCCAATACCAGCAGAGGAGATTTCCTGAGGCACCCATCAGAACAAATCTCGTCTCCACAAGGAAACTTGTGCATGGGAGCTATGCCAAAGCTTAGGAGAATACTTCAGGGTCCCGGTGCCACCTCCCCATTCCAAGGCCCTCATGGACACAAACACACGTTAGGACCCATCCTCTGGAAAGTGCATTTCAACTCAGCCACCCCGGTTGCTCCCGCAGATCCATTAGATCTAAACTGTCTTGTTGCTAGGAGACAATTGGAAGGCGAGGCGGACGTCCCAGGCATCCATCCTGGAACGGTGCTCTGGAGTCATTCCATATGGGATGTCCTGGAGCTGTCCAACAGGTCTCAATTATCACGCAGAAGGAATCCTTGAAGGGGACATCCCACATCTCCCAACGTGGAAAACCTCCATGGCCTCGAGATTCCGCTCCCTTCATGAAGGGGCCGTCATGCACAGAAACTCCAACCTGAGCCAACGTCGGATCCTCGCCCTGACTTCAGATGCATGAGATATTGGTTCAGATCTGCAGGGGGTACCTGCCGTGCCCTCACCCTGAATCCGAAGTCTAGCTTGTGTTCTCAGACTTCCGTCCTCACCCTCCTGGCCCCGAAGCCCTCAAGTTTGGCAATTCCGGACCGACAATGAAGCACTCTGCCTGCCCTCTAGAAAAAATATATTGCCTAATGAGCAGCCCAGGCAGCTTAAATGAGGATAAACCTACACGGCACTCGAATGTACCCAAATTATATAGTCTAACCTGGGCACTAATGCACTGTCTGACACAACCTGAGCCCGGACCTGCTGACCAACACCCAGAGAGCTGACCGCACGCTGAGCACATCAGACCCGCCATGGCCTTAGGTCATCATCTCTTCCCTACCTCAGTTTTCAGGCTTCAGAACCTAGACCTTATCTCCAATCACTGCCCACGGGTGACTGTGATGCAGAAATCAGAACTCTTCCTGACCCATGGCAAGAAACCTTGTGGTTGGCATGTTGTCCAACGTTCAGTGTAGGAGAAACCAGCATTCACCCTGAGGCCCCGCCCATTCTTGCGTGCGACGAGAGCATAAACACGCATTGTGACCTCAGCGTGAGTCCTGTCCTCTAGTAAGTCCTCTCAGTGGCTGGACCATTAGATGTCATTATGGCCTTGACATGTCCCTAGTCCCCAAATTTCACCAGATTTCTGGTTGTCCAGTCGCCCCACCCCAGGGCTCTACTCTGGAATCCCTCATTTGGTGGGACATCTGAGGTTGAAAAACAAAATGAAACAAATCGACAACAACAACAAAAAAACGGACTTCTTCCATCCCCAGAATGACCCCAAACTCTTTGGACGGGACCGAACCCCCAGAGAGTAAGACTCGTCCATTTCCCATGAAGTCACCCGGCAATTTCACGACCATGAGTGACACGATATCCAGAGACAAAAACTTGAGCAAGAGCCTCACACTCGCCCTTTTTTCATATCCCAAATTGTTCTCCTCATGGTCTGTAGATCAGTCCTGCCATACCTATGACACAAAACATAAGCCGAGTTTGTGTTTTCAGACAACTGTCCAAACAGCTCTGGCCTACACGCCCTACAGGCTCAGGGCCCTGGAGCCAAACCTGAGGACTGTACTTGCCCTCTCCAAGGGAATTGTATGTGCCCATTCCAATGGCCACAACCCTACTAGTAGGACAACCTCCAAAGTCCCTGAGGCCATCCCAATAGTTGTGGCTTCCCAGGACAAACAGGGGCAATCTGAGCCCATCTGAGCACCTACCTGCACTCAGACCCGTAGACTGATGTCCCCAGAGGTAAAAAGGAACGAACAGGCCCCTAGGCACTAATTGGATCCATTGCTTTGGTTTCCAGGCATCTCTCCTCAGAGGCCTGGATTTCAATACCAGCATATGGCTGTTTCTTGACTCACCCATCAGAACAAATCTCATCTACACATGGGAAACATGCACGTTGGAGCTGTGTCAAAGCCTCGGTTTAGGAGAACCCTTCAAGGCCCCAGGGCCACCGCTTCATTCCAAGGTCTCCATAGACACAAAAACATATTAGGACACATCCACAGGAGAGTCCATTTCAACTCAGCCTCCTCGGTTGCCCCCCACATCCAGCAGATCTAACCTATCTTGTTGCTTGGAGACCATTGGAATGCGAGGTGGGCTACCCAGCCATCCATCCTTAGAACCCTGCTCGGAATCGTTGGCCTGGAGCCAACCAACAGGTCTCAATTGTCCTGCAGAAGAATCTTTGCAGTTTGGAGCTTCTCACAACTCCCATCGTGGGAAAACCCCCATGTCCTCGTGATCCAACCCCCTTCAAGAAAGGGCCATCAGGGCAGAAAGTCCAAACTGAGCGATCGTCTGATCCTTGCCCTGACTTCAGATGCACGAGATTCGATTGAGGTCTGTAGATTGTGCCTGCCATATCCTCACCCAGATACCTAGTCCTAGCTTGGGTTCTCAGACTCCGTCCTCAGACTACTGGCCCACAAGCCCTCCAGTTGGGCAATCCAGAACTACAATGCCGCACTCTGACTGCCCTACAGAAGTAAAACATTCCCTCAGGGCTACCCCGAAACCGCAAATGAGGATCAACCTGCACGCCATTCGGCTGTACCCCAAACATATAGGCTGACCTGGGCACTATTTCCCCTTCTGACCCAGCCTGAGACTGGACCTCCTGGTCCCACCCAGACAGCTGGCCGCACACTGAGCACATCGGACCCGCCATGGCCTTAGGTCGTCATCTCTTCCCAACTGCGGTTTTCAGGCTCCAGAACCTAGACCTTATCACCAACCACTGCCCAGTTTGAAAATGATGCAGAAATCAGAACTCTTTCCCCATGGCAAGAAACCTTGTGGTTGGCATGTTGTCCAACGTTCAGTGTAGTTGAAACAAGCGTGGCCCATGAGGCCCAGCCCATGCTTGCGGGCCACATTGGTCACAAACAAACATTGTGACCCTCAGCCTGAGCCCAGTCCTCAGGTAAGGCCTATCAGGGCCTATATGAAGAGACAGCATATTAGGCTTGCCATGCCCCTAGGCCCCAATTTTTAACCATAGATCGGGTTGTCCCTTCACTCTTCCCCAGGTCTCTGCATTGGAATTCCTCTTTTGGTGGGACACCTGAGGTAACAAACCTGAAAGGAGTCCTCCCATCCCACAGATTGACGAAAAACAATTGGGATCGGGCCAAATCCACAGAGAGGAAGATTCGTCCATGGCCCATGAGACCTCCCCAACATTCCACGGCCATCGCTGAAACAAAATCCAGAGACAAAAGCCTGAGCAAGCGCCTCAGACTCGCTCATTCTTCATATCCTGAAGAGTTCTTCTCATGGTTTGTAGATCGGGCGTGCCATACCTACGTCCCCATACTTAAGCTGAGTTTGTGTTTTCAGTCTTCTGTCCTCAAAGTCCTGGGCCACACTCCCTCCAAGCTGGGGCCCCTGGAGACACACATTAGGACTGCCCCCACCCAATCCATGGGAATTCTGCCCATTCCATTGTCAAAAATCGTACAAATTAGGAGAACCCTCCAAAGTCCCTGAGGCCATCCCAATAGTGTAGGTCGCCCGGGACAAAAAAGGGCGGTTGATACCGGCTGAGCATCTACCTCCACTCATCTACCTCCACTCATACCAAGGAGATTGATCCAGACAGGACCCGAGGCCATTATCGGATCCATTGCTTTGGTTTACAGGCTTGTCTCCTCAAAAGCCTGCATTCCAATACCAGCAGAGGGGATTTCCTGAGGCACCCATCAGAACAAATCTCGTCTCCACAAGGAAACTTGTGCATGGGAGCTATGCCAAAGCTTAGGAGAATACTTCAGGGTCCCGGTGCCACCTCCCCATTCCAAGGCCCTCATGGACACAAACACACGTTAGGACCCAACCTCTGGAAAGTGCATTTCAATTCAGCCACCCCGGTTGCTCCCGCAGATCCATTAGATCTAAACTGTCTTGTTGCTAGGAGACAATTGGAGGGCGAGGCGGACTTCCCAGGCATCCATCCTGGAACGGTGCTCTGGAGTCATTCCATATGGGATGTCCTGGAGCTGTCCAACAGGTCTCAATTGTCCCGCAGAAGGAATCCTTGAAGGGGGCATCCCACATCTCCCAACGTGGAAAACCTCCATGGCCTCGAGATTCCGCTCTCTTCATGAAGGGGCCGTCATGCACAGAAACTCCAACCTGAGCCAACGTCGGATCCTCGCCCTGACTTCAGATGCATGAGATATTGGTTCAGATCTCCAGGGGGTACCTGCCGTGCCCTCACCCTGAATCCGAAGTCTAGCTTGTGTTCTCAGACTTCTGTCCTCATTCTCCGGGCCCCGAAGCCCTCAAGTTTGGCAATTCCGGAATGACAATGAAGCACTCTGCCTGCCCTCTAGAAAAAATATATTGCCTAATGAGCAGCCCAGGCAGCTTAAATGAGAATAAACCTACACGGTACTCGAATGTACCCAAATTATATAGTCTAACCTGGGCACTAATGCACTGTCTGACACAACCTGAGCCCGGACCTGCTGACCAACACCCAGACAGCTGACCGCACGCTGAGCACATCAGACCCGCCATGGCCTTAGGTCATCATCTCTTCCCTACCTCAGTTTTCAGGCTTCAGAACCTAGACCTTATCTCCAATCACTGCCCACGGGTGACTGTGATGCAGAAATCAGAACTCTTCCTGACCCATGGCAAGAAACCTTGTGGTTGGCATGTTGTCCAACGTTCAGTGTAGGAGAAACCAGCATTCACCCTGAGGCCCCGCCCATTCTTGAGTGCGACGAGAGCATAAACACGCATTGTGACCTCAGCGTGAGTCCTGTCCTCTAGTAAGTCCTCTCAGTGGCTGGACCATTAGATGCCATAATGGGCTTGACATGTCCCTAGTCCCCAATTTTTAACCAGATTTCTGGTTGTCCAGTCGACCCACCCCAGGGCTCTACTCTGGAATCCCTCATTTGGTGGGACATCTGAGGTTGAAAAACAAAATGAAACAAATCGACAACAACAACAAAAAAACGGACTTCTTCCATCCCCAGAATGACCCCAAACTCTTTGGACGGGACCGAACCCCCAGAGAGTAAGACTCGGCCATTTCCCATGATGACACCCGGCAATTTCACGAGCATGAGTGACATGATATCCAGAGACAAAAACTTGAGCAAGAGCCTCACACTCGCCCTTTTTTCATATCCCGAAGTGTTCTCCTCATGGTCTGTAGATCAGTCCTGCCATACCTATGACCCAAACATAAGCCGAGTTTGTGTTTTCAGACAACTGTCCAAACAGCTCTGGCCTACACACCCTACAGGCTCAGGGCCCTGGAGCCAAACCTGAGGACTGCACTTGCCCTCTCCAAGGGAATTGTATGTGCCCATTCCAATGGCCACAACCCTACTAGTAGGATAACCTCCAAAGTCCCTGAGGCCATCCCAATAGTTGTGGCTTCCCAGGACAAACAGGGGCAATCTGAGCCCATCTGAGCCCTTACGTGCACTCAGACCCTTAGACTGATGTCCCCAGAGGTAAAAAGGAACGAACAGGCCCCTAGGCACTAATCGGATCCATTGCTTTGGTTTCCAGGCATCTCTCCTCAGAGGCCTGGATTTCAATACCAGCATATGGCTGTTTCTTGACTCACCCATCAGAACAAATCTCATCTACACATGGGAAACATGCACTTTGGAGCTGTGTCAAAGCCTCTGTTTAGGAGAACCCTTCAGGGCCCCAGGGCCACCGCTTCATTCCAAGGTCTCCATAGACACAAAAACATATTAGGACACATCCACAGGAGAGTCCATTTCAACTCAGCCTCCTCGGTTGCCCCCCACATCCAGCAGATCTAACCTGTCTTGTTGCTTGGAGACCATTGGAATGCGAGGTGGGCTACCCAGCCATCCATCCTTAGAACCCTGCTCGGAATCGTTGGCCTGGAGCCAACCAACAGGTCTCAATTGTCCTGCAGAAGAATCTTTGCAGTTTGGAGCTTCTCACAACTCCCATCGTGGGAAAACCCCCATGTCTTCGTGATCCAACCCCCTTCAAGAAAGGGCCATCAGGGCAGAAAGTCCAACCTGAGCGATCGTCTGATCCTTGCCCTGACTTCAGATGCACGAGATCTCGATTGAGGTCTCTAGATTGTGCCTGCCATATCCTCACCCAGAAACCTAGGCCTAGCTTGGGTTCTCAGACTCCGTCCTCAGACTACTGGCCCACAAGCCCTCCAGTTTGGCAATCCAGAACTACAATGCCGCACTTTGCCTGCCCTACAGAAGTAAAACATTGCCCTCAGGGCTACCCCGAAACCCCAAATGAGGATCAACCTGCACGCCATTCGGCTGTACCCCAAACATATAGGCTGACCTGGGCACTATTTCCCCTTCTAACCCAGCCTGAGCCTGGACCTCCTGGTCCCACGAGACAGCTGGCCGCACACTGAGCACATCGGACCCGCCATGGCCTTAGGTCGTCATCTCTTCCCAACTGCGGTTTTCAGGCTCCAGAACCTAGACCTAATCTCCAAACACTGCCCAGGTTTGAAAATGATGCAGAAACCATAACACTTTCCCCATGGCAAGAAACCTTGTGGTTGGCATGTTGTCCAACGTTCAGTGTAGATGAAACAAGCGTGGCCCATGAGGCCCAGCCCATGCTTGTGGTCCACATTGGTCACAAACACACATTGTCACCCTTAGCCTGAGCCCAGTCCTCAGGTAAGGCCTCTCAGGGCCTATATGAAGAGACAGCATATTGGGCTTGCCATGCCCCTAGGCCCCAATTTTTAACCATATTTCGGGTTGTCCGTTCACTCTACCCCAGGGCTCTGCTTTGGAATTCCTCTTTTGGTGGGACACCTGAGGTAACAAACCTGAAAGGAGTCCTCCCATCCCAGAGATTGACGAAAAACAATTGGGATCGGGCCAAATCCACAGAGAGGAAGATTTGTCCATGGCCCATGAGACCTCCCCAACATTCCCCGGCCATCGCTGAAAAAAAATCCAGAGACAAAAGCCTGAGCAAGTGCCTCAGACTCGCTCATTCTTCATATCCTGAAGAGTTCTTCTCATGGTTTGTAGATCGGGCGTGCCATACCTACGTCCCCAAACTTAAGCTGAGTTTGTGTTTTCAGTCTTCTGTCCTCAAAGTCCTGGGCCACACTCCCTCCAGGCTGGGGCCCCTGGAGCCACACATTAGGACTGCCCCCACTCAATCCATTGGAATTCTGCCCATTCCATTGTCAAAAATCGTATAAATTAGGAGAACCCTCCAAAGTCCCTGAGGCCATCCCAATAGTGTAGGTCGCCCGGGACAAAAAGTGGGCGGTTGATACCGGCTGAGCATCTACCTCCACTCATCTACCTCCACTCATACCAAGAAGATTGAACCAGACAGGACCCAAGGCCATTATCGGATCCATTGCTTTGGTTTACAGGCATGTCTCCTCAAAAGCCTGGATTCCAATACCAGCAGAGGGGATTTCCTGAGGCACCCATCAGAACAAATCTCGTCTCCACAAGGAAAATTGTGCATGGGAGCTAAGCCAAAGCTTAGGAGAATACTTCAGGTTCCCGGTGCCACCTCCCCATTCCAAGGCCCTCATGGACACAAACACACGTTAGGACCCATCCTCTGGAAAGTGCATTTCAACTCAGCCACCCCGGTTGCTCCCGCAGATCCATTAGATCTAAACTGTCTTGTTGCTAGGAGACAATTGGAAGGCGAGGCGGACTTCCCAGGCATCCATCCTGGAACGGTGCTCTGGAGTCATTCCATATGGGATGTCCTGGAGCTGTCCAACAGGTCTCAATTGTCCCGCAGAAGGAATCCTTGAAGGGGGCATCCCACATCTCCCAACGTGGAAAACCTCCATGGCCTCGAGATTCCGCTCCCTTCATGAAGGTGCCGTCATGCACAGAAACTCCAACCTGAGCCAACGTCGGATCCTCGCCCTGACTTCAAATGCATGAGATATTGGTTCAGATCTGCAGGGGGTACCTGCCGTGCCCTCACCCTGAATCCGAAGTCTAGCTTGTGTTCTCAGACTTCCGTCCTCACTCTCCTGGCCCCGAAGCCCTCAAGTTTGGCAATTCCGGACCGACAATGAAGCACTCTGCCTGCCCTCTAGAAAAAATATATTGCCTAATGAGCAGCCCAGGCAGCTTAAATGAGGATAAAACTACACGGCACTCGAATGTACCCAAATTATATAGTCTAACCTGGGCACTAATGCACTGTCTGACACAACCTGAGCCCGGACCTGCTGACCAACACCCAGACAGCTGACCGCACGCTGAGCACATCAGACCCGCCATGGCCTTAGGTCATCATCTCTTCCCTACCTCAGTTTTCAGGCTTCAGAACCTAGACCTTATCTCCAATCACTGCCCACGGGTGACTGTGATGCAGAAATCAGAACTCTTCCTGACCCATGGCAAGAAACCTTGTGGTTGGCATGTAGTCCAACGTTCAGTGTAGGAGAAACCAGCATTCACCCTGAGGCCCCGCCCATTCTTGAGTGCGACGAGAGCATAAACACGCATTGTGACCTCAGCGTGAGTCCTGTCCTCTAGTAAGTCCTCTCAGTGGCTGGACCATTAGATGTCATAATGGGCTTGACATGTCCCTAGTCCCCAATTTTTAACCAGATTTCTGGTTGTCCAGTCGCGCCACCCCTGGGCTCTACTCTGGAATCCCTCATTTGGTCGGACATCTGAGGTTGAAAAACAAAATGAAACAAATCGACAACAACAACCAAAAAACGGACTTCTTCCATCCCCAGAATGACCCCAAAATCTTTGGACGGGACCGAACCCCCAGAGAGTAAGACTCGTCCATTTCCCATGATGTCACCCGGCAATTTCACGACCATGAGTGACACGATATCCAGAGACAAAAACTTGAGCAAGAGCCTCACACTCGCCCTTTTTGCATATCCCGAAGTGTTCTACTCATGGTCTGTAGATCAGTCCTGCCATACCTATGACCCAAAACATAAGCCGAGTTTGTGTTTTCAGACAACTGTCCAAACAGCTCTGGCCTACACACCCTACAGGCTCAGGGCCCTGGAGCCAAACCTGAGGACTGTACTTGCCCTCTCCAAGGGAATTGTATGTGCCCATTCCAATGGCCACAAACTTATAGTAGGATAACCTTCAAAGTCCCTGAGGCCATCCCAATAGTTGTGGCTTCCCAGGACAAACAGGGGCAATCTGAGCCCATTTGAGCACCTACCTGCACTCAGACACGTAGACTGATGTCCCCAGAGGTATAAAGGAACGAACAGGCCTCTAGGCATTAATCGGATCCATTGTTTGGTTTCCAGGCATCTCTCCTCAGAGGCCTGGATTTCAATACCAGCATATGGCTGTTTCTTGACTCACCCATCAGAACAAATCTCATCTACACATGGGAAACATGCACGTTGGAGCTGTGTCAAAGCCTCTGTTTAGGAGAACCCTTCAGGGCCCCAGGGCCACCGCTTCATTCCAAGGTCTCCATAGACACAAAAACATATTAGGACACATCCACAGGAGAGTCCATTTCAACTCAGCCTCCTCGGTTGCCCCCCACATCCAGCAGATCTAACCTGTCTTGTTGCTTGGAGACCATTGGAATGCGAGGTGGGCTACCCAGCCATCCATCCTTAGAACCCTGCTCGGAATCGTTGGCCTGGAGCCAACCAACAGGTCTCAATTGTCCTGCAGAAGAATCTTTGCAGTTTGGAGCTTCTCACAACTCCCATCGTGCGAAAACCCCCATGTCCTCGTGATCCAACCCCCTTCAAGAAAGGGCCATCAGGGCAGAAAGTCCAACCTGAGCGATCGTCTGATCCTTGCCCTGACTTCAGATGCACGAGATCTCGATTGAGGACTGTAGATTGTGCCTGCCATATCCTCACCCAGAAACCTAGTCCTAGCTTGGGTTCTCAGACTCCGTCCTCAGACTACTGGCCCACAAGCCCTCCAGTTGGGCAATCCAGAACTACAATGCCGCACTCTGACTGCCCTACAGAAGTAAAACATTGCCCTCAGGGCTACCCCGAAACCGCAAATGAGGATCAACCTGCACGCCATTCGGCTGTACCCCAAACATATAGGCTGACCTGGGCACTATTTCCCCTTCTGACCCAGCCTGAGCCTGGACCTCCTGGGCCCACCCAGACAGCTGGCCGCACACTGAGCACATCGGACCCGCCATGGCCTTAGGTCGTCATCTCTTCCCAACTGCGGTTTTCAGGCTCCAGAACCTAGACCTTATCTCCAACCACTGCCCAGGTTTGAAAATGATGCAGAAATCAGAACTCTTTCCCCATGGCAAGAAACCTTGTGGTTGGTATGTTGTCCAACGTTCAGTGTAGTTGAAACAAGCGTGGCCCATGAGACCCAGCCCATGCTTGTGGGCCACATTGGTCACAAACACACATTGTGACCCTCAGCCTGAGCCCAGTCCTCAGGTAAGGCCTCTCAGGGCCTATATGAAGAGACAGCATATTGGGCTTGCCATGCCCCTAGGCCCCAATTTTTAACCATAGTTCGGGTTGTCCCTTCACTCTTCCCCAGGGCTCTGCTTTGGAATTCCTCTTTTGGTGGGACACCTGAGGTAACAAACCTGAAAGGAGTCCTCCCATCCCACAGATTGACGAAAAACAATTGGGATCGGGCCAAATCCACAGAGAGGAAGATTCGCCCATGGCCCATGAAGCCTCCCCGACATTCCACGGCCATCGCTGATACAAAATCCAGAGACAAAGCCTGAGCAAGCGCCTCAGACTCGCTCATTCTTCAAATCCTGAGGAGTTCTTCTCATGGTTTGTAGATCGGGCGTGCCATACCTACGTCCCCACAATTAAGCTGAGTTTGTGTTTTCAGTCTTCTGTCCTCAAAGTCCTGGGCCACACTCCCTCCAGGCTGGGGCCCCTGGAGCCACACATTAGGACTGCCCCCACCCAATCCATGGGAATTCTGCCCATTCCATTGTCAAAAATCGTACAAATTAGGAGAACCCTCCAAAGTCCCCGAGGCCATCCCTATAGTGTAGGTCGCCCGGGACAAAAAATGGGCGGTTGATACCGGCTGAGCATCTACCTCCACTCTTCTACCTCCACTCATACCAAGGAGATTGAACCAGACAGGACCCGAGGCCATTATCGAATCCATTGCTTTGGTTTACAGGCATGTCTCCTCAAAAGCCTGGATTCCAATACCAGCAGAGGGGATTTCCTGAGGCACCCATCAGAACAAATCTCGTCTCCACAAGGAAACTTGTGCATGGGAGCTAAGCCAAAGCTTCGGAGAATACTTCAGGGTCCCGGTGCCACCTCCCCATTCCAAGGCCCTCATGGACACAAATACACGTTAGGACCCATCCTCTGGAAAGTGCATTTCAACTCAGCCACACGGGTTGCTCCCGCAGATCCATTAGATTTAAACTGTCTTGTTGCTAGGAGACAATTGGAAGGCGAGGCAGACTTCCCAGGCATCCATCCTGGAACGGTGCTCTGGAGTCATTCCATATGGGATGTCCTGGAGCTGTCCAACAGGTCTCAATTGTCCCGCACAAGGAATCCTTGAAGGGGGCATCCCACATCTCCCAACGTGGAAAACCTCCATGGCCTCGAGATTCCGCTCCCTTCATGAAGGGGCCGTCATGCACAGAAACTCCAACCTGAGCCAACGTCGGATCCTCGCCCTGACTTCAGATGCATGAGATATTGGTTCAGGTCTGCAGGGGGTACCTGCCGTGCCCTCACCCTGAATCCGAAGTCTAGCTTGTGTTCTCAGACTTCCGTCCTCACTCTCCTGGCCCCGAAGCCCTCAAGTTTGGCAATTCCGGACCGACAATGAAGCACTCTGCCTGCCCTCTAGAAAAAATATATTGCCTAATGAGCAGCCCAGGCAGCTTAAATGAGGATAAATCTACACGGCACTCGAATGTACCCAAATTATATAGTCTAACCTGGGCACTAATGCACTGTCTGACACAACCTGAGCCCGGACCTGCTGACCAACACCCAGACAGCTGACCGCACGCTGAGCACATTAGACCCGCCATGGCCTTAGGTCATCATCTCTTCCCTACCTCAGTTTTCAGGCTTCAGAACCTAGACCTTATCTCCAATCACTGCCCACGGGTGACTGTGATGCAGAAATCAGAACTCTTCCTGACCAATGGCAAGAAACCTTGTGGTTGGCATGTTGTCCACCGTTCAGTGTAGGAGAAACCAGCATTCACCCTGAGGCCCCGCCCATTCTTGAGTGCAAAGAGAGCATAAACACGCATTGTGACCTCAGCGTGAGTCCTGTCCTCTAGTAAGTCCTCTCAGTGGCTGGACCATTAGATGTCATAATGGGCTTGACATGTCCCTAGTCCCCAATTTTTAACCAGATTTCTGGTTGTCCAGTCGCCCCACCCCAGGGCTCTACTCTGGAATCCCTCATTTGGTGGGACATCTGAGGTTGAAAAACAAAATGAAACAAATCGACAACAACAACCAAAAAACGGACTTCTTCCATCCCCAGAATGACCCCAAACTCTTTGGACGGGACCGAACCCCCAGAGAGTAAGACTCGTCCATTTCCCATGATGTCACCCGGCAATTTCACGACCATGAGTGACACGATATCCAGAGACAAAAACTTGAGCAAGAGCCTCACACTCGCCCTTTTTTCATATCCCGAAGTGTTCTCCTCATGGTCTGTAGATCAGTCCTGCCATACCTATGACCCAAAACATATGCCGAGTTTGTGTTTTCAGACAACTGTCCAAACAGCTCTGGCCTACACACCCTACAGGCTCAGGGCCCTGGAGCCAAACCTGAGGACTGTACTTGCCCTATCCAAGGGAATTGTATGTGCCCATTCCAATGGCCACAACCCTACTAGTAGGATAACCTCCAAAGTCCCTGAGGCCATCCCAATAGTTGTGGCTTCCCAGGACAAACAGGGGCAATCTGAGCCCATCTGAGCACCTACCTGCACTCAGACCCGTAGACTGATGTCCCCAGAGGTAAAAAGGAACGAACAGGCCCCTAGGCACTAATCGGATCCATTGTTTGGTTTCCAAGCATGTCTCCTCAGAGGCCTGGATTTCAATACCAGCATATGGCTGTTTCTTGACTCACCCATCAGAACAAATCTCATCTACACATGGGAAACATGCACGTTGGAGCTGTGTCAAAGCCTCTGTTTAGGAGAACCCTTCAGGGCCCCAGGGCCACCGCTTCATTCCAAGGTCTCCATAGACACAAAAACATATTAGGACACATCCACAGGAGAGTCCATTTCAACTCAGCCTCCTCGGTTGCCCCCCACATCCAGCAGATCTAACCTGTCTTGTTGCTTGGAGACCATTGGAATGCGAGGTGGGCTACCCAGCCATCCATCCTTAGAACCCTGCTCGGAATCGTTGGCCTGGAGCCAACCAACAGGTCTCAATTGTCCTGCAGAAGAATCTTTGCAGTTTGGAGCTTCTCACAACTCCCATCGTGGGAAAACCCCCATGTCCTCTTGATCCAAACCCCTTCAAGAAAGGGCCATCAGGGCAGAAAGTCCAACCTGAGCGATCGTCTGATCCTTGCCCTGACTTCAGATGCACGAGATCTCGATTGAGGACTGTAGATTGTGCCTGCCATATCCTCACCCAGAAACCTAGTCCTAGCTTGGGTTCTCAGACTCCGTCCTCAGACTACTGGCCCACAAGCCCTCCAGTTGGGCAATCCAGAACTACAATGCGGCACTCTGACTGCCCTACAGAAGTAAAACATTGCCCTCAGGGCTACCCCGAAACCGCAAATGAGGATCAACCTGCACGCCATTCGGCTGTACCCCAAACATATAGGCTGACCTGGGCACTATTTCCCCTTCTGACCCAGCCTGAGCCTGGACCTCCTGGTCCCATCCAGACAGCTGGCCGCACACTGAGCACATCGGACCCGCCATGGCCTTAGGTCGTCATCTCTTCCCAACTGCGGTTTTCAGGCTCCAGAACCTAGACCTTATCTCCAACCACTGCCCAGGTTTGAAAATGATGCAGAAATCAGAACTCTTTCCCCATGGCAAGAAACCTTGTGGTTGGTATGTTGTCCAACGTTCAGTGTAGTTGAAACAAGCGTGGCCCATGAGACCCAGCCCATGCTTGTGGGCCACATTGGTCACAAACACACATTGTGACCCTCAGCCTGAGCCCAGTCCTCAGGTAAGGCCTCTCAGGGCCTATATGAAGAGACAGCATATTGGGCTTGCCATGCCCCTAGGCCCCAATTTTTAACCATAGTTCGGGTTGTCCCTTCACTCTTCCCCAGGGCTCTGCTTTGGAATTCCTCTTTTGGTGGGACACCTGAGGTAACAAACCTGAAAGGAGTCCTCCCATCCCACAGATTGACGAAAAACAATTGGGATCGGGCCAAATCCACAGAGAGGAAGATTCGCCCATGGCCCATGAAGCCTCCCCGACATTCCACGGCCATCGCTGATACAAAATCCAGAGACAAAGCCTGAGCAAGCGCCTCAGACTCGCTCATTCTTCAAATCCTGAGGAGTTCTTCTCATGGTTTGTAGATCGGGCGTGCCATACCTACGTCCCCACACTTAAGCTGAGTTTGTGTTTTCAGTCTTCTGTCCTCAAAGACCTGGGCCACACTCCCTCCAGGCTGGGGCCCCTGGAGCCACACATTAGGACTGCCCCCACCCAATCCATGGGAATTCTGCCCATTCCATTGTCAAAAATCGTACAAATTAGGAGAACCCTCCAAAGTCCCCGAGGCCATCCCTATAGTGTAGGTCGCCCGGGACAAAAAATGGGCGGTTGATACCGGCTGAGCATCTACCTCCACTCTTCTACCTCCACTCATACCAAGGAGATTGAACCAGACAGGAACCGAGGCCATTATCGAATCCATTGCTTTGGTTTACAGGCATGTCTCCTCAAAAGCCTGGATTCCAATACCAGCAGAGGGGATTTCCTGAGGCACCCATCAGAACAAATCTCGTCTCCACAAGGAAACTTGTGCATGGGAGCTAAGCCAAAGCTTCGGAGAATACTTCAGGATCCCGGTGCCACCTCCCCATTCCAAGGCCCTCATGGACACAAATACACGTTAGGACCCATCCTCTGGAAAGTGCATTTCAACTCAGCCACACGGGTTGCTCCCGCAGATCCATTAGATTTAAACTGTCTTGTTGCTAGGAGACAATTGGAAGGCGAGGCAGACTTCCCAGGCATCCATCCTGGAACGGTGCTCTGGAGTCATTCCATATGGGATGTCCTGGAGCTGTCCAACAGGTCTCAATTGTCCCGCACAAGGAATCCTTGAAGGGGGCATCCCACATCTCCCAACGTGGAAAACCTCCATGGCCTCGAGATTCCGCTCCCTTCATGAAGGGGCCGTCATGCTCAGAAACTCCAACCTGAGCCAACGTCGGATCCTCGCCCTGACTTCAGATGCATGAGATATTGGTTCAGATCTGCAGGGGGTACCTGCCGTGCCCTCACCCTGAATCCGAAGTCTAGCTTGTGTTCTCAGACTTCCGTCCTCACTCTCCTGGCCCCGAAGCCCTCAAGTTTGGCAATTCCGGACCGACAATGAAGCACTCTGCCTGCCCTCTAGAAAAAATATATTGCCTAATGAGCAGCCCAGGCAGCTTAAATGAGGATAAATCTACACGGCACTCGAATGTACCCAAATTATATAGTCTAACCTGGGCACTAATGCACTGTCTGACACAACCTGAGCCCGGACCTGCTGACCAACACCCAGACAGCTGACCGCACGCTGAGCACATTAGACCCGCCATGGCCTTAGGTCATCATCTCTTCCCTACCTCAGTTTTCAGGCTTCAGAACCTAGACCTTATCTCCAATCACTGCCCACGGGTGACTGTGATGCAGAAATCAGAACTCTTCCTGACCAATGGCAAGAAACCTTGTGGTTGGCATGTTGTCCACCGTTCAGTGTAGGAGAAACCAGCATTCACCCTGAGGCCCCGCCCATTCTTGAGTGCAAAGAGAGCATAAACACGCATTGTGACCTCAGCGTGAGTCCTGTCCTCTAGTAAGTCCTCTCAGTGGCTGGACCATTAGATGTCATAATGGGCTTGACATGTCCCTAGTCCCCAATTTTTAACCAGATTTCTGGTTGTCCAGTCGCCCCAACTCAGGGCTCTTCTCTGGAATCCCTCATTTGGTGGGACATCTGAGGTTGAAAAACAAAATGAAACAAATCGACAACAACAACAAAAAAACGGACTTCTTCCATCCCCAGAATGACCCCAAACTCTTTGGACGGGACCGAACCCCCAGAGTGTAAGTCTCCTCCATTTCCCATGAAGTCACCCGGCAATTTCACGACCATGAGTGACACGATATCCAGAGACAAAAACTTGAGCAAGAGCCTCACACTCGCCCTTTTTTCATATCCCGAAGTGTTCTACTCATGGTCTGTAGATCAGTCCTGCCATACCTATTACCCAAAACATAAGCTGAGTTTGTGTTTTCAGACAACTGTCCAAACAGCTCTGGCCTACACACCCTACAGGCTCAGGGCCCTGGAGCCAAACCTGAGGACTGTACTTGCCCTCTC
Organism: Mustela nivalis; assembly: GCF_964662115.1. Taxonomy (NCBI): domain Eukaryota; kingdom Metazoa; phylum Chordata; class Mammalia; order Carnivora; family Mustelidae; genus Mustela; species Mustela nivalis. Next base: position 534,369 of record NW_028136374.1, read on the forward strand.
CAAGGGAATTGTATGTGCCCATTCCAATGGCCACAACCCTACTAGTAGGCTAACCTCCAAAGTCCCTGAGGCCATCCCAATAGTTGTGGCTTCCCAGGACAAACAGGGGCAATCTGAGCCCATCTGAGCACCTACCTGCACTCAGACCCGTAGACTGATGTCCCCAGAGGTAAAAAGGAACGAACAGGCCCCTAGGCACTAATCGGATCCATTGTTTGGTTTCCAGGCATCTCTCCTCAGAGGCCTAGATTTCAATACCAGCATATGGCTGTTTCTTGACTCACCCATTAGAACAAATCTCATCTACACATGGGAAACATGCACGTTGGAGCTGTGTCAAAGCCTCTGTTTAGGAGAACCCTTCAGGGCCCCAGGGCCACCGCTTCATTCCAAGGTCTCCATAGACACAAAAACATATTAGGACACATCCCCAGGAGGGTCCATTTCAACTCAGCCTCCTCGGTTGCCCCCACATCCAGCAGATCTAACTTGTCTTGTTGCTTGGAGACAATTGGAATGCGAGGTGGGCTACCCAGCCATCGATCCTTAGAACTCTGCTCGGAATCGTTGGCCTGGAGCCAACCAACAGGTCTCAATTGTCCTGCAGAAGAATCTTTGCAGTTTGGAGCTTCTCACAACTCCCATCGTGGGAAAACGCCCATGTCCTCGTGATCCAACCCCCTTCAAGAAAGGGCCATCAGGGCAGAAAGTCCAACCTGAGCGATCGTCTGATCCTTGCCCTGACTTCAGATGCACGAGATCTCTATTGAGGTCTGTAGATTGTGCCTGCCATATCCTCACCCAGAAACCTAGGCCTAGCTTGGGTTTTCAGACTCCGTCCTCAGACTACTGGCCCACAAGCCCTCCAGTTTGGCAATCCAGAACTACAATGCCGCACTCTGCCTGCCCTACAGAAATAAAACATTGCCCTCAGGGCTACCCCGAATCCCCAAATGAGGATCAACCTGCACGCCATTCGGCTGTACCCCAAATATATAGGCTGACCTGGGCACTATTTCCCCTTCTAACCCAGCCTGAGACTGGACCTCCTGGTCCCACCCAGACAGCTGGCCGCACACTGAGCACATCGGACCCGCCATGGCCTTAGGTCGTCATCTCTTCCCAACTGCGGTTTTCAGGCTCCAGAATCTAGACCTTATCTCCAACCACTGCCCAGGGTTGAAAATGATGCAGAAATCAAAACTCTTTCCCCATGGCAAGAAACCTTGTGCTTGGCATGTGGTCCAACGTTCAGTGTAGTTGAAACAAGCGTGGCCCATGAGGCCCAGCCCTTGCTTGTGGGCCACATTGGTCACAAACACACATTGTGACCCTCAGCCTGAGCCCAGTCCTCAGGTAAGGCCTCTCAGGGCCTATATGAAGAGACAGCATATTAGGCTTGCCATGCCCCTAGGACCCAATTTTTAACCATAGTTCGGGTTGTCCCTTCACTCTTCCCCAGGGCTCTGCTTTGGAATTCCTCTTTTGGTGGGACACCTGAGGTAACCAATCTGAAAGGAGTCCTCCCATCCCACAGATTGACGAAAAACAATTGTGATCGGGCCAAATCCACAGAGAGGAAGATTCGCCCATGGCCCATGAAGCCTCCCCGACATTCCACGGCCATCGCTGATACAAAATCCAGAGACAATGCCTGAGCAAGCGCCTCAGACTCGCTCATTCTTCATATCCTGAAGAGTTCTTCTCATGGTTTGTAGATCGGGCGTGCCATACCTATGTCCCCACACTTAAGCTGAGTTTGTGTTTTCAGTCTTCTGTCCTCAAAGACCTGGGCCACACTCCCTCCAGGCTGGGGCCCCTGGAGCCACACATTAGGACTGCCCCCACCCAATCCATGGGAATTCTGCCCATTCCATTGTCAAAAATCGTACAAATTAGGAGAACCCTCCAAAGTCCCCGAGGCCATCCCTATAGTGTAGGTCGCCCGGGACAAAAAATGGGCGGTTGATACCGGCTGAGCATCTACCTCCACTCTTCTACCTCCACTCATACCAAGGAGATTGAACCAGTCAGGACCCGAGGCCATTATCGAATCCATTGCTTTGGTTTACAGGCATGTCTCCTCAAAAGCCTGGATTCCAATACCAGCAGAGGGGATTTCCTGAGGCACCCATCAGAACAAATCTCGTCTCCACAAGGAAACTTGTGCATGGGAGCTAAGCCAAAGCTTAGGAGAATACTTCAGGGTCCCGGTGCCACCTCCCCATTCCAAGGCCCTCATGGACACAAATACACGTTAGGACCCATCCTCTGGAAAGTGCATTTCAACTCAGCCACCCGGGTTGCTCCCGCAGATCCATTAGATTTAAACTGTCTTGTTGCTAGGAGACAATTGGAAGGCGAGGCGGACTTCCCAGGCATCCATCCTGGAACGGTGCTCTGGAGTCATTCCATATGGGATGTCCTGGAGCTGTCCAACAGGTCACAATTGTCCCGCAGAAGGAATCCTTGAAGGGGGCATCCCACATCTCCCAACGTGGAAAACTTCCATGGCCTCGAGATTCCGCTCCCTTCATGAAGGGGCCGTCATGCACAGAAACTCCAACCTGAGCCAACGTCGGATCCTCGCCCTGACTTCAGATGCATGAGATATTGGTTCAGATCTGCAGGGTGTACCTGCCGTGCCCTCACCCTGAATCCGAAGTCTAGCTTGTGTTCTCAGACTTCCGTCCTCACTCTCCTGGCCTCGAAGCCCTCAAGTTTGGCAATTCCGGACCGACAATGAAGCACTCTGCCTGCCCTCTAGAAAAAATATATTGCCTAAGAGCAGCCCAGGCAGCTTAAATGAGGATAAACCTACACGGCACTCGAATGTACCCAAATTATATAGTCTAACCTGGGCACTAATGCACTGTCTGACACAACCTGAGCCCGGACCTGCTGACCAACACCCAGACAGCTGACCCTACGCTGAGCACATCAGACCCGCCATGGCCTTAGGTCTTCATCTCTTCCCTACCTCAGTTTTCAGGCTTCAGAACCTAGACCTTATCTCCAATCACTGCCCACGGGTGACTGTGATGCAGAAATCAGAACTCTTCCTGACACATGGCAAGAAACCTTGTGGTTGGCATGTTGTCCAACGTTCAGTGTAGGAGAAACCAGCATTCACCCTGAGGCCCCGCCCATTCTTGAGTGCGACGAGAGCATAAACACGCATTGTGACCTCAGCGTGAGTCCTGTCCTCTAGTAAGTCCTCTCAGTGGCTGGACCATTAGATGTCATAATGGGCTTGGCATGTCCCTAGTCCCCAATTTTTAACCAGATTTCTGGTTGTCCAGTCGCCCCACCCCAGGGCTCTACTATGGAATCCCTCATTTGGTGGGACATCTGAGGTTGAAAAACAAAATGAAACAAATCGACAACAACAACAAAAAAACGGACTTCTTCCATCCCCAGAATGACCCCAAACTCTTTGGACGGGACCGAACCCCCAGAGAGTAAGACTCGTCCATTTCCCATGATGTCACCCGGCAATTTCACGACCATGAGTGACACGATATCCAGAGACAAAAACTTGAGCAAGAGCCTCACACTCGCCCTTTTTTCATATCCCGAAGTGTTCTCCTCATGGTCTGTAGATCAGTCCTGCCATACCTATGACCCAAAACATAAGCCGAGTTTGTGTTTTCAGACAACTGTCCAAACAGCTCTGGCCTACACACCCTACAGGCTCAGGGCCCTGGAGCCAAAGCTGAGGACTGTACTTGCCCTCTCCAAGGGAATTGTATGTGCCCATTCCAATGGCCACAACCCTACTAGTAGGATAACCTCCAAAGTCCCTGAGGCCATCCCAATAGTTGTGGCTTCCCAGGCAAACAGGGGCAATCTGAGCCCATCTGAGCACCTACCTGCACTCAGACCCGTAGACTGATGTCCCCAGAGGTAAAAAGGCACGAACAGGCCCCTAGGCACTAATCGGATCCATTGCTTTGGTTTCCAGGCATCTCTCCTCAGAGGCCTGGATTTCAATACCAGCATATGGCTGTTTCTTGACTCACCCATCGGAACAAATCTCATCTACACATTGGTCACATGCACGTTGGAGCTGTGTCAAAGCCTCTGTTTAGGAGAACGCTTCAGGGCCCCAGGGCCACCGCTTCATTCCAAGGTCTCCATAGACACAAAAACATATTAGGACACATTCACAGGAGAGTCCATTTCAACTCAGCCTCCTCGGTTGCCCCCCACATCCAGCAGATCTAACCTGTCTTGTTGCTTGGAGACAATTGGAATGCTAGTTGGGCTACCCAGCCATCCATCCTTAGAACCCTATTCGGAATCGTTGGCCTGGAGCCAACCAACAGGTCTCAATTGTCCTGCAGAAGCATCTTTGCAGTTTGGAGCTTCTCACAACTCCCATTGTTGGAAAACCCCCATGTCCTCGTGATCCAACCCCCTTCAAACAAGGGCCATCAGGGCAGAAAGTCCAACCTGAGCTATCGTCTGATCCTTGCCCTGACTTCAGATGCACGAGATCTCTATTGAGGTCTGTAGATTGTGCCTGCCATATCCTCACCCAGAAACCTAGGCCTAGCTTGGGTTCTCAGATTCCGTCCTCAGACTACTGGTCCACAAGCCCTCCAGTTGGGCAATCCAGAACTACAATGCCGCACCCTGCCTGCCCTACAGAAGTAAAACATTGCCCTCAGGGCTACCCCGAAACCCCAAATGAGGATCAACCTGCACGCCATTCGGCTGTACCCCAAACATATAGGCTGACCTGGGCACTATTTCCCCTTCTGACCCAGCCTGAGCCTGGACCTCCTGGTCCCACCCAGACAGCTGGCCGCACACTGAGCACATCGGACCCGCCATGGCCTTAGGTCGTCATCTCTTCCCAACTGCGGTTTTCAGGCTCCAGAACCTAGACCTTATCTCCAACCACTGCCCAGGGTTGAAAATGATGCAGAAATCAGAACTCTTTCCCCATGGCAAGAAACCTTGTGCTTGGCATGTGGTCCAACGTTCAGTGTAGTTGAAACAAGCGTGGCCCATGAGGCCCAGCCCATGCTTGCGGGCCACATTGGTCACAAACACACATTGTGACCCTCAGCCTGAGCCCAGTCCTCAGGTAAGGCCTCTCAGGGCCTATATGAAGAGACAGCATATTGGGCTTGCCATGCCCCTAGGCCCCAATTTTTAACCATAGTTCGGGGTGTCCCTTCACTCTTCCCCAGGGCTCTGCTTTGGAATTCCTCTTTTGGTGGGACACCTGAGTTAACAAACCTAAAAGGAGTCCTGCCATCCCACAGATTGACAAAAAACTATTGGGATCGGGCCAAATCCACAGAGAGGAAGATTCGTCTATGGCCTATGAGACCTCCCCAATATTCCACGGCCATCACTGAAACAAAATCCAGAATCAAAAGCCTGAGCAAGCGACTCAGACTCGCTAATTCTTCATATCCTGAAGAGTTCTTCTCATGGTTTGTAGATCGGGCGTGCGATACCTACGTCCCCAAACTTAAGCTGAGTTTGTGTTTTCAGTCTTCTGTCCTCAAAGTCCTAGGCCACACTCCCTCCAGGCTGGGGCCCCTGGAGCCACACATTAGGACTGTCCCCACCCAATCCATGGCAATTCTGACCATTCCATTGTCAAAAATCGTGCAAATTAGGAGAACCCTCCAAAGTCCCTGAGGCCATCCCAATAGTGTTGGTCGCCCGGGACAAAAAAGTGCGGTTGATACCGGATGAGCATCTACCTCCACTCATCTACCTCCACTCATACCAAGAAGATTGAACCAGACAGGACCCAAGGCCATTATCGGATCCATTGCTTTGGTTTACAGGCATGTCTCCTCAAAAGCCTGGATTCCAATACCAGCAGAGGGGATTTCCTGAGGCACCCATCAGAACAAATCTCGTCTCCACAAGGAAACTTGTGCATGGGAGCTAAGCCAAAGCTTAGGAGAATACTTCAGGGTCCCGGTGCCACCTCCCCATTCCAAGGCCCTCATGGACACAAACACACGTTAGGACCCATCCTCTGGAAAGTGCATTTCAAATCAGCCACCCCGGTTGCTCCCGCAGATCCATTAGATCTAAACTGTCTTGTTGCTAGGAGACAATTGGAAGGCGAGGCGGACTTCCCAGGCATCCATTCTCGAACGGTGCTATGGAGTCATTCCATATGGGATGTCCTGGAGCTGTCAACAGGTCTCAATTGTCCCGCAGAAGGAATCCTTGAAGGGGGCATCCCACATCTCCCAACGTGGAAAACCTCCATGGCCTCGAGATTCCGCTCCCTTCATGAAGGGGCTGTCATGCACAGAAACTCCAACCTGAGCCAACGTCGGATCCTCGCCCTGACTTCAGATGCATGAGATATTGGTTCAGATCTGCAGGGAGTACCTGCCGTGCCCTTACCCTGAATCCGAAGTCTAGCTTGTGTTCTCAGACTTCCGTCCTCACTCTCCTGGCCCCGAAGCCCTCAAGTTTGGCAATTCCGGACCGACAATGAAGCACTCTGCCTGCCCTCTAGAAACAATATATTGCCTAATGAGCTGCCCAGGCAGCTTAAATGAAGATAAACCTACACGGCACTCGAATGTACCCAAATTATATAGTCTAACCTGGGCACTAATGCACTGTCTGACACAACCTGAGCCCGGACCTGCTGACCAACACCCAGACAGCTGACCGCAGGCTGAGTACATCAGACACGCCATGGCCTTAGGTCATCATCTCTTCCCTACCTCAGTTTTCAGGCTTCAGAACCTAGACCTTATCTCCAATCACTGCCCATGGGTGACTGTGATGCAGAAATCAGAACTCTTCCTGACCCATGGCAAGAAACCTTGTGATTGGCATGTTGTCCAACGTTCAGTGTAGGAGAAACCAGCATTCACCCTGAGGCCCCGCCCATTCTTGAGTGCGACGAGAGCATAAACACGCATTGTGACCTCAGCGTGAGTCCTGTCCTCTAGTAAGTCCTCTCAGTGGCTGGACCATTAGCTGTCATAATGGGCTTGGCATGTCCCTAGTCCCCAATTTTTAACCAGATTTCTGGTTGTCCAGTCGCCCCACCCCAGGGCTCTACTATGGAATCCCTCATTTGGTGGGACATCTGAGGTTGAAATACAAAATGAAACAAATCGACAACAACAACAAAAAAACGGACTTCTTCCATCCCCAGAATGACCCCAAACTCTTTGGACGGGACCGAACCCCCAGATAGTAAGACTCGTCCATTTCCCATGATGTCACCCGGCAATTTCACGACCATGAGTGACACGATATCCAGAGACAAAAACTTGAGCAAGAGCCTCACACTCGCCCTTTTTTCAGATCCCGAAGTGTTCTCCTCATGGTCTGTAGATCAGTCCTGCCATACCTATGACCCAAAACATAAGCCGAGTTTGTGTTTTCAGACAACTGTCCAAACAGCTCTGGCCTACACACCCTACAGGCTCAGGGCCCTGGAGCCAAACCTGAGGACTGTACTTGCCCTCTCCAAGGGAATTGTATGTGCCCATTCCAATCGCCAAAACCCTACTAGTAGGATAACCTCCAAAGTCCCTGAGGCAATCCCAATAGTTGTGGCTTCCCAGGACAAACAGGGGCAATCTGAGCCCATCTGAGCACCTACCTGCACTCAGACCCGTAGACTGATGTCCCCAGAGGTAAAAAGGAATGAACAGGCCCCTAGGCACTAATCGGATCCAGCGCTTTGGTTTCCAGGCATCTCTCCTCAGAGGCCTGGATTTCAATACCAGCATATGGCTGTTTCTTGACTCACCCATCAGAACAAATCTCATCTACACATGGGGAATATGCACGTTGAAGCTGTGTCAAAGCCTCTGTTTAGGAGAACCCTTCAGGGCCCCAGGGCCACCGCTTCATTCCAAGGTCTTTATAGACACAAAAACATATTAGGACACATTCACAGGAGAGTCCATTTCAACTCAGCCTCCACAGTTGCCCCCCACATCCAGCAGATCTAACCTGTCTTGTTGCTTGGAGACAATTGGAATGCGAGGTGGCTACCCAGCCATCCATCCTTAGAACCCTGCTCGGAATCGTTGGCCTGGAGCCAACCAACAGGTCTCAATTGTCCTGCAGAAGAATCTTTGCAGTTTGGAGCTTGTCACAACTCCCATTGTGGGAAAACCCCCATGTCCTCGTGATCCGTCCCCTTCAAGAAAGGGCCATCAGGGCAGAAAGTCCAACCTGAGCGATCGTCTGATCCTTGCCCTGACTTCAGATGCACGAGATGTCTATTGAGGTCTGTAGTTGTGACTTCCATATCCTCACCCAGAAACCTAGGCCTAGCTTGGTTTCTCAGACTCCGTCCTCAGACTACTGGCGCACAAGCCCTCCAGTTTGGCAATCCAGAACTACAATGCCGCACTCTGCCTGCCCTACAGAAGTAAAACATTGCCCTCAGGGCTACACCGAAACCCCAAATGAGGATCAACCTGCACGCCATTCGGCTGTACCCCAAACATATAGGCTGACCTGGGCACTATTTCCCCTTCTGACCCAGCCTGAGCCTAAACCTCCTGGTCCCACCCAGACAGCTGGCCACACACTGAGCACATCGGACCCGCCATGGCCTTAGGTCGTCATCTCTTCCCAACTGCGGTTTGCAGGCTCCAGAATCTAGACCTTATCTCCAACCACTGCCCAGGGTTGAAAATGATGCAGAAATCAGAACTCTTTCCCCATGGCAAGAAACCTTGTGCTTGGCATGTGGTCCAACGTTCAGTGTAGTTGAAACAAGCGTGGCCCATGAGGCCCAGCCCATGCTTGCGGGCCACATTGGTCACAAACACACATTGTGACCCTCAGCCTGAGCCCAGTCCTCAGGTAAGGCCTCTCAGGGCCTATATGAAGAGACAGCATATTGGGCTTGCCATGCCCCTAGGCCCCAATTTTTAACCATGGTTCGGGTTCTCCCTTCACTCTTCCCCAGGGCTCTGCTTTGGAATTCCTCTTTTGGTGGGACACCTGAGGTAACAAACCTGAAAGGAGTCCTCCCATCCCTCAGATTGACGAAAAACAATTGGGATCGGGCGAAATCCACAGAGAGGAAGATTCGTTCATGGCCCATGAGACCTCCCCAACATTCCACGGCCATCGCTGAAACAAAATCCAGAGACAAAAGCCTGAGCAAGCGCCTCAGACTCGCTCATTCTTCATATCCTGAAGAGTTCTTCTCATGGTTTGTAGATCGAGCGTGCCATACCTACGTCCCCAAACTTAAGCTGAGTTTGTGTTTTCAGTCTTCTGTCCTCAAAGTCCTGGGCCACACTCCCTCCAGGCTGGGGCCCCTGGAGCCACACATTAGGACTGCCCCCACCCAATCCATGGGAATTCTGCCCATTCAATTTTCAAAAATCGTACAAATTAGGAGAACCCTCCAAAGTCCCTGAGGCCATCCCAATAGTGTAGGTCGCCCGGGACAAAAAAGGGCGGTTGATACCAGCTGAGCATCTACCTCCACTCATCTACCTCCACTCATACCAAGAAGATTGAACCAGACAGGACCCGAGGCCATTATCGGATCCATTGCTTTGGTTTACAGGCATGTCTCCTCAAAAGCCTGGATTCCAATACCTGCAGAGGGGATTTCCTGAGGCACCCATCAGAACAAATCTCGTCTCCACAAGGAAACTTGTGCATGGGAGCTATGCCAAAGCTTAGGAGAATACTTCAGTGTCCCGGTGCCACCTCCCCATTCCAAGGCCCTCATGGACACAAACACACGTTAGGACCCAACCTCTGGAAAGTGCATTTCAACTGAGCCACCCCGGTTGCTCCCGCAGATCCATTAGATCTAAACTGTCTTGTTGCTAGCAAACAATTGGAAGGCGCGGCGGACTTCCCAGGCATCCATACTCGAACAGTGCTCTGCAGTCATTCCATATGGGATGTCCTGGAGCTGTCCAACAGGTCTCAATTGTCCCGCAGAAGGAATCCTTGAAGGGGGCATCCCACATCTCCCAACGTGGAAAACCTCCATGGCCTCGAGATTCCGCTCCCTTCATGAAGGGGCCGTCAGGCACAGAAACTCCAACCTGAGCCAACGTGGGATCCTCGCCCTGACTTCAGATGCATGAGATATTGGTTCAGATCTGCAGGGAGTACCTGCCGTGCCCTCACCCTGAATCCGAAGTCTAGCTTGTGTTCTCAGACTTCCGTCCTCACTCTCCTGGCCCCGAAGCCCTCAAGTTTGGCAATACCGGACCGACAATGAAGCACTCTGCCTGCCCTCTAGAAACAATATATGCCTAATGTGATGCCCAGAAAGCTTAAATGAAAATAAACCTACACGGCACTCGAATGTACCCAAATTATATAGTCTAACCTGGGCACTAATGCACTGTCTGACACAACCTTAGCCCGGACCTGCTGACCAACACCCAGACAGCTGACCGCACGCTGAGCACATCAGACCCGCCATGGCCTTAGGTCATCATCTCTTCCCTACCTCAGTTTTCAGGCTTCAGAACCTAGACCTTATCTCCAATCACTGCCCACGGGTGACTGTGATGCAGAAATCAGAACTCTTCCTGACCCATGACAAGAAACCTTGTGGTTGGCATATTGTCCAACGTTCAGTGTAGGAGAAAACAGCATTCACCCTGAGGCCCCGCCCATTCTTGAGTGCGACGAGAGCATAAACACGCATTGTGACCTCAGCGTGAGTCCTGTCCTCTAGTAAGTCCTCTCAGTGGCTGGACCATTAGATGTCATAATGGGCTTGACATGTCCCTAGTCCCCAATTTTTAACCAGATTTCTGGTTGTCCAGTCGCCCCAACTCAGGGCTCTTCTCTGGAATCCCTCATTTGGTGGGACATCTGAGGTTGAAAAACAAAATGAAACAAATCGACAACAACAACAAAAAAACGGACTTCTTCCATCCCCAGAATGACCCCAAACTCTTTGGACGGGACCGAACCCCCAGAGTGTAAGTCTCCTCCATTTCCCATGAAGTCACCCGGCAATTTCACGACCATGAGTGACACGATATCCAGAGACAAAAACTTGAGCAAGAGCCTCACACTCGCCCTTTTTTCATATCCCGAAGTGTTCTACTCATGGTCTGTAGATCAGTCCTGCCATACCTATTACCCAAAACATAAGCCGAGTTTGTGTTTTCAGACAACTGTCCAAACAGCTCTGGCCTACACACCCTACAGGCTCAGGGCCCTGGAGCCAAACCTGAGGACTGTACTTGCCCTCTCCAAGGGAATTGTATGTGCCCATTCCAATGGCCACAACCCTACTAGTAGGATAACCTCCAAAGTCCCTGAGGCCATCCCAATAGTTGTGGCTTCCCAGGACAAACAGGGGCAATCTGAGCCCATCTGAGCACCTACCTGTACTCAGACCCGTAGACTGATGTCCCCAGAGGTAAAAAGGAACGAACAGGCCCCTAGGCACTAATCGGATCCATTGCTTTGGTTTCCAGGCATCTCTCCTCAGAGGCCTGGATTTCAATACCAGCATATGGCTGTTTCTTGACTCACCCATCGGAACAAATCTCATCTACACATGGGAAACATGCACTTTGGAGCTGTGTCAAAGCCTCTGTTTAGGAGAACCCTTCAGGGCCCCAGGGCCACCGCTTCATTCCAAGGTCTCCATAGACACAAAAACATATTAGGACACATTCACAAGAGAGTCCATTTCAACTCAGCCTCCTCGATTGCCCCCCACATCCAGCAGATCTAACCTGTCTTGTTGCTTGGAGACCATTGGAATGCGAGGTGGGCTACCCAGCCATCCATCCTTAGAACCCTGCTCGGAATCGTTGGCCTGGAGCAAACCAACAGGTCTCAATTGTCCTGCAGAAGAATCTTTGCAGTTAGGAGCTTCTCACAACTCCCATCGTGGGAAAACCCCCATGTCCTCGTGATCCAACCCCCTTCAAGAAAGGGCCATCAGGGCAGAAAGTCCAACCTGAGCGATCGTCTGATCCTTGCCCTGACTTCAGATGCACGAGATCTCTATTGAGGTCTGTAGATTGTGCCTGCCATATCCTCACCCAGAAACCTAGGCCTAGCTTGGGTTCACAGACTCCGTCCTCAGACTACTGGCCCACAAGCCCTCCAGTTGGGCAATCCAGAACGACAATGCCGCACTCTGCCTGCCCTACAGAGGTAAAACATTGCCCTCAGGGCTACCCCGAAACCCCAAATGAGGATCAACCTGCACGCCATTCGGCTGTACCCCAAACATAGAGGCTGACCTGGGCACTATTTCCCCTTCTGACCCAGCCTGAGCCTGGACCTCCTGGTCCCACCCAGACAGCTGGCCGCACACTGAGCACATCGGACCCGCCATGGCCTTAGGTCGTCATCTCTTCCCAACTGCGGTTTGCAGGCTCCAGAATCTAGACCTTATCTCCAACCACTGCCCAGGGTTGAAATGATGCAGAAATCAGAACTCTTTCCCCATGGCAAGAAACCTTGTGCTTGGCATGTGGTCCAACGTTCAGTGTAGTTGAAACAAGCGTGGCCCATGAGGCCCAGCCCATGCTTGCGGGCCACATTGGTCACAAACACACATTGTGACCCTCAGCCTGAGCCCAGTCCTCAGGTAAGGCCTCTCAGGGCCTATATGAAGAGACAGCATATTGGGCTTGCCATGCCCCTAGGCCCCAATTTTTAACCATAGTTCGGGTTCTCCCTTCACTCTTCCCCAGGGCTCTGCTTTGGAATTCCTCTTTTGGTGGGACACCTGAGGTAACAAACCTGAAAGGAGTCCTCCCATCCCACAGATTGACGAAAAACAATTGGGATCGGGCGAAATCCACAGAGAGGAAGATTCGTTCATGGCCCAAGAGACCTCCCCAACATTCCACGGCCATCGCTGAAACAAAATCCAGAGACAAAAGCCTGAGCAAGCGCCTCAGACTCGCTCATTCTTCATTTCCTGAAGAGTTCTTCTCATGGTTTGTAGATCGAGCGTGCCATACCTACGTCCCCAAACTTAAGCTGAGTTTGTGTTTTCAGTCTTCTGTCCTCAAAGTCCTGGGCCACACTCCCTCCAGGCTGGGGCCCCTGGAGCCACACATTAGGACTGCCCCCACCCAATCCATGGGAATTCTGCCCATTCAATTTTCAAAAATCGTACAAATTAGGAGAACCCTCCAAAGTCCCTGAGGCCATCCCAATAGTGTAGGTCGCCCGGGACAAAAAAGGGCGGTTGATACCGGCTGAGCATCTACCTCCACTCATCTACCTCCACTCATACCAAGAAGATTGAACCAGACAGGACCCGAGGCCATTATCGGATCCATTGCTTTGGTTTACAGGCATGTCTCCTCAAAAGCCTGGATTCCAATACCTGCAGTGGGGATTTCCTGAGGCACCCATCAGAACAAATCTCGTCTCCACAAGGAAACTTGTGCATGGGAGCTATGCCAAAGCTTAGGAGAATACTTCAGGGTCCCGGTGCCACCTCCCCATTCCAAGGCCCTCATGGACACAAGCACACGTTAGGACCCAACCTCTGGAAAGTGCATTTCAACTGAGCCACCCCGGTTGCTCCCGCAGATCCATTAGATCTAAACTGTCTTGTTGCTAGGAGACAATTGGAAGGCGAGGCGGACTTCCCAGGCATCCATACTCGAACAGTGCTCTGCAGTCATTCCATATGGGATGTCCTGGAGCTGTCCAACAGGTCTCAATTGTCCCGCAGAAGGAATCCTTGAAGGGGGCATCCCACATCTCCCAACGTGGAAAACCTCCATGGCCTCGAGATTCCGCTCCCTTCATGAAGGGGCCGTCAGGCACAGAAACTCCAACCTGAGCCAACGTGGGATCCTCGCCCTGACTTCAGATGCATGAGATATTGGTTCAGATCTGCAGGGAGTACCTGCCGTGCCCTCACCCTGAATCCGAAGTCTAGCTTGTGTTCTCAGACTTCCGTCCTCACTCTCCTGGCCCCGAAGCCCTCAAGTTTGGCAATTCCGGACCGACAATGAAGCACTCTGCCTGCCCTCTAGAAACAATATATGCCTAATGTGATGCCCAGACAGCTTAAATGAAAATAAACCTACACGGCACTCGAATGTACCCAAATTATATAGTCTAACCTGGGCACTAATGCACTGTCTGACACAACCTTAGCCCGGACCTGCTGACCAACACCCAGACAGCTGACCGCACGCTGAGCACATCAGACCCGCCATGGCCTTAGGTCATCATCTCTTCCCTACCTCAGTTTTCAGGCTTCAGAACCTAGACCTTATCTCCAATCACTGCCCACGGGTGACTGTGATGCAGAAATCAGAACTCTTCCTGACCCATTGCAAGAAACCTTGTGGTTGGCATTTGTCCAACGTTCAGTGTAGGAGAAAACAGCATTCACCCTGAGGCCCCGCCCATTCTTGAGTGCGACGAGAGCATAAACACGCATTGTGACCTCAGCGTGAGTCCTGTCCTCTAGTAAGTCCTCTCAGTGGCTGGACCATTAGATGTCATAATGGGCTTGACATGTCCCTAGTCCCCAATTTTTAACCAGATTTCTGGTTGTCCAGTCGCCCCAACTCAGGGCTCTTCTCTGGAATCCCTCATTTGGTGGGACATCTGAGGTTGAAAAACAAAATGAAACAAATCGACAACAACAACAAAAAAACGGACTTCTTCCATCCCCAGAATGACCCCAAACTCTTTGGACGGGACCGAACCCCCAGAGTGTAAGTCTCCTCCATTTCCCATGAAGTCACCCGGCAATTTCACGACCATGAGTGACACGATATCCAGAGACAAAAACTTGAGCAAGAGCCTCACACTCGCCCTTTTTTCATATCCCGAAGTGTTCTACTCATGGTCTGTAGATCAGTCCTGCCATACCTATTACCCAAAACATAAGCCGAGTTTGTGTTTTCAGACAACTGTCCAAACAGCTCTGGCCTACACACCCTACAGGCTCAGGGCCCTGGAGCCAAACCTGAGGACTGTACTTGCCCTCTCCAAGGGAATTGTATGTGCCCATTCCAATGGCCACAACCCTACTAGTAGGATAACCTCCAAAGTCCCTGAGGCCATCCCAATAGTTGTGGCTTCCCAGGACAAACAGGGGCAATCTGAGCCCATCTGAGCACCTACCTGTACTCAGACCCGTAGACTGATGTCCCCAGAGGTAAAAAGGAACGAACAGGCCCCTAGGCACTAATCGGATCCATTGCTTTGGTTTCCAGGCATCTCTCCTCAGAGGCCTGGATTTCAATACCAGCATATGGCTGTTTCTTGACTCACCCATCGGAACAAATCTCATCTACACATGGGAAACATGCACTTTGGAGCTGTGTCAAAGCCTCTGTTTAGGAGAACCCTTCAGGGCCCCAGGGCCACCGCTTCATTCCAAGGTCTCCATAGACACAAAAACATATTAGGACACATTCACAAGAGAGTCCATTTCAACTCAGCCTCCTCGATTGCCCCCCACATCCAGCAGATCTAACCTGTCTTGTTGCTTGGAGACCATTGGAATGCGAGGTGGGCTACCCAGCCATCCATCCTTAGAACCCTGCTCGGAATCGTTGGCCTGGAGCAAACCAACAGGTCTCAATTGTCCTGCAGAAGAATCTTTGCAGTTAGGAGCTTCTCACAACTCCCATCGTGGGAAAACCCCCATGTCCTCGTGATCCAACCCCCTTCAAGAAAGGGCCATCAGGGCAGAAAGTCCAACCTGAGCGATCGTCTGATCCTTGCCCTGACTTCAGATGCACGAGATCTCTATTGAGGTCTGTAGATTGTGCCTGCCATATCCTCACCCAGAAACCTAGGCCTAGCTTGGGTTCACAGACTCCGTCCTCAGACTACTGGCCCACAAGCCCTCCAGTTGGGCAATCCAGAACTACAATGCCGCACTCTGCCTGCCCTACAGAGGTAAAACATTGCCCTCAGGGCTACCCCGAAACCCCAAATGAGGATCAACCTGCACGCCATTCGGCTGTACCCCAAACATAGAGGCTGACCTGGGCACTATTTCCCCTTCTGACCCAGCCTGAGCCTGGACCTCCTGGTCCCACCCAGACAGCTGGCCGCACACTGAGCACATCGGACCCGCCATGGCCTTAGGTCGTCATCTCTTCCCAACTGCGGTTTGCAGGCTCCAGAATCTAGACCTTATCTCCAACCACTGCCCAGGGTTGAAATGATGCAGAAATCAGAACTCTTTCCCCATGGCAAGAAACCTTGTGCTTGGCATGTGGTCCAACGTTCAGTGTAGTTGAAACAAGCGTGGCCCATGAGGCCCAGCCCATGCTTGCGGGCCACATTGGTCACAAACACACATTGTGACCCTCAGCCTGAGCCCAGTCCTCAGGTAAGGCCTCTCAGGGCCTATATGAAGAGACAGCATATTGGGCTTGCCATGCCCCTAGGCCCCAATTTTTAACCATAGTTCGGGTTCTCCCTTCACTCTTCCCCAGGGCTCTGCTTTGGAATTCCTCTTTTGGTGGGACACCTGAGGTAACAAACCTGAAAGGAGTCCTCCCATCCCACAGATTGACGAAAAACAATTGGGATCGGGCGAAATCCACAGAGAGGAAGATTCGTTCATGGCCCAAGAGACCTCCCCAACATTCCACGGCCATCGCTGAAACAAAATCCAGAGACAAAAGCCTGAGCAAGCGCCTCAGACTCGCTCATTCTTCATTTCCTGAAGAGTTCTTCTCATGGTTTGTAGATCGAGCGTGCCATACCTACGTCCCCAAACTTAAGCTGAGTTTGTGTTTTCAGTCTTCTGTCCTCAAAGTCCTGGGCCACACTCCCTCCAGGCTGGGGCCCCTGGAGCCACACATTAGGACTGCCCCCACCCAATCCATGGGAATTCTGCCCATTCAATTTTCAAAAATCGTACAAATTAGGAGAACCCTCCAAAGTCCCTGAGGCCATCCCAATAGTGTAGGTCGCCCGGGACAAAAAAGGGCGGTTGATACCGGCTGAGCATCTACCTCCACTCATCTACCTCCACTCATACCAAGAAGATTGAACCAGACAGGACCCGAGGCCATTATCGGATCCATTGCTTTGGTTTACAGGCATGTCTCCTCAAAAGCCTGGATTCCAATACCTGCAGTGGGGATTTCCTGAGGCACCCATCAGAACAAATCTCGTCTCCACAAGGAAACTTGTGCATGGGAGCTATGCCAAAGCTTAGGAGAATACTTCAGGGTCCCGGTGCCACCTCCCCATTCCAAGGCCCTCATGGACACAAGCACACGTTAGGACCCAACCTCTGGAAAGTGCATTTCAACTGAGCCACCCCGGTTGCTCCCGCAGATCCATTAGATCTAAACTGTCTTGTTGCTAGGAGACAATTGGAAGGTGAGGCGGACTTCCCAGGCATCCATACTCGAACAGTGCTCTGCAGTCATTCCATATGGGATGTCCTGGAGCTGTCCAACAGGTCTCAATTGTCCCGCAGAAGGAATCCTTGAAGGTGGCATCCCACATCTCCCAACGTGGAAAACCTCCATGGCCTCGAGATTCCGCTCCCTTCATGAAGGGGCCGTCAGGCACAGAAACTCCAACCTGAGCCAACGTGGGATCCTCGCCCTGACTTCAGATGCATGAGATATTGGTTCAGATCTGCAGGGAGTACCTGCCGTTCCCTCACCCTGAATCCGAAGTCTAGCTTGTGTTCTCAGACTTCCGTCCTCACTCTCCTGGCCCCGAAGCCCTCAAGTTTGGCATTCCGGACCGACAATGAAGCACTCTGCCTGCCCTCTAGAAACAATATATTGCCTAATGTGATGCCCAGACAGCTTAAATGAAGATAAACCTACACGGCACTCGAATGTACCCAAATTATATAGTCTAACCTGGGCACTAATGCACTGTCTGACACAACCTGAGCCCGGACCTGCTGACCAACACCCAGACAGCTGACCGCACGCTGAGCACATCAGACCCGCCATGGCCTTAGGTCATCATCTCTTCCCTACCTCAGTTTTCAGGCTTCAGAACCTAGACCTTATCTCCAATCACTGCCCACGGGTGACTGTGATGCAGAAATCAGAACTCTTCCTGACCCATGGCAAGAAACCTTGTGGTTGGCATATTGTCCAACGTTCAGTGTAGGAGAAAACAGCATTCACCCTGAGGCCCCGCCCATTCTTGAGTGCGACGAGAGCATAAACACGCATTGTGACCTCAGCGTGAGTCCTGTCCTCTAGTAAGTCCTCTCAGTGGCTGGACCATTAGATGTCATAATGGGCTTGACATGTCCCTAGTCCCCAATTTTTAACCAGATTTCTGGTTGTCCAGTCGCCCCACCCCAGGGCTCTTCTCTGGAATCCCTCATTTGGTGGGACATCTGAGGTTGAAAAACAAAATGAAACAAATCGACAACAACAACAAAAAAACGGACTCCTTCCATCCCCAGAATGACCCCAAACTCTTTGGACGGGACCGAACCCCCAGAGTGTAAGACTCCTCCATTTCCCATGAAGTCACCCGGCAATTTCACGACCATGAGTGACACGATATCCAGAGACAAAAACTTGAGCAAGAGCCTCACACTCGCCCTTTTTCATATCCCGAAGTGTTCTCCTCATGGTCTGTAGATCAGTCCTGCCATACCTATGACCCAAAACATAAGCCGAGTTTGTGTTTTCAGACAACTGTCCAAACAGCTCTGGCCTACACACCCTACAGGCTCAGGGCCCTGGAGCCAAACCTGAGGACTGTACTTGCCCTCTCCAAGGGAATTGTATGTGCCCGATCCAATGGCCACAACCCTACTAGTAGGATAACCTCCAAAGTCCCTGAGGCCATCCCAATAGTTGTGGCTTCCCAGGACAAACAGGGGCAATCTGAGCCCATCTGAGCACCTACCTGTACTCAGACCCGTAGACTGATGTCCCCAGAGGTAAAAAGGAACGAACAGGCCCCTAGGCACTAATCGGATCCATTGCTTTGGTTTCCAGGCATCTCTCCTCAGAGGCCTGGATTTCAATACCAGCATATGGCTGTTTCTTGACTCACCCATCGGAACAAATCTCATCTACACATGGGAAACATGCACTTTGGAGCTGTGTCAAAGCCTCTGTTTAGAAGAACCCTTCAGGGCCCCAGTGCCACCGCTTCATTCCAAGGTCTCCATAGACACAAAAACATATTAGGACACATTCACAAGAGAGTCCATTTCAACTCAGCCTCCTCGATTGCCCCCCACATCCAGCAGATCTAACCTCTTGTTGCTTGGAGACCATTGGAATGCGAGGTGGGCTACCCAGCCATCCATCCTTAGAACCCTGCTCGGAATCGTTGGCCTGGAGCCAACCAACAGGTCTCAATTGTCCTGCAGAAGAATCTTTGCAGTTTGGAGCTTCTCACAACTCCCATCGTGGGAAAACCCCCATGTCCTCGTGATCCAACCCCCTTCAAGAAAGGGCCATCAGGGCAGAAAGTCCAACCTGAGCGATCGTCTGATCCTTGCCCTGACTTCAGATGCACGAGATCTCTATTGAGGTCTGTAGATTGTGCCTGCCATATCCTCACCTAGAAACCTAAGCCTAGCTTGGGTTTTCAGACTCCGTCCTCAGACTACTCGCCCACAAGCCCTCCAGTTGGGCAATCCAGAACTACAATGCCGCACTCTGCCTGCCCTACAGAGGTAAAACATTGCCCTCAGGGCTACCCCGAAACCCCAAATGAGGATCAACCTGCACGCCATTCCGCTGTACCCCAAACATAGAGGCTGACCTGGGCACTATTTCCCCTTCTGACCCAGCCTGAGCCTGGACCTCCTGGTCCCACCCAGACAGCTGGCCGCACACTGAGCACATCGGACCCGCCATGGCCTTAGGTCGTCATCTCTTCCCAACTGCGGTTTGCAGGCTCCAGAATCTAGACCTTATCTCCAACCACTGCCCAGGGTTGAAAATGATGCAGAAATCAGAACTCTTTCCCCATGGCAAGAAACCTTGTGCTTGGCATGTGGTCCAACGTTCAGTGTAGTTGAAACAAGCGTGGCCCATGAGGCCCAGCCCATGCTTGCGGGCCACATTGGTCACAAACACACATTGTGACCCTCAGCCTGAGCCCAGTCCTCAGGTAAGGCCTCTCAGGGCCTATATGAAGAGACAGCATATTGGGCTTGCCATGCCCCTAGGCCCCAATTTTTAACCATAGTTCGGGTTCTCCCTTCACTCTTCCCCAGGGCTCTGCTTTGGAATTCCTCTTTTGGTGGGACACCTGAGGTAACAAACCTGAAAGGAGTCCTCCCATCCCACAGATTGACGAAAAACAATTGGGATCGGGCGAAATCCACAGAGAGGAAGATTCGTTCATGGCCCATGAGACCTCCCCAACATTCCACGGCCATCGCTGAAACAAAATCCAGAGACAAAAGCCTGAGCAAGCGCCTCAGACTCGCTCATTCTTCATATCCTGAAGAGTTCTTCTCATGGTTTGTAGATCGAGCGTGCCATACCTACGTCCCCAAACTTAAGCTGAGTTTCTGTTTTCAGTCTTCTGTCCTCAAAGTCCTGGGCCACACTCCCTCCAGGCTGGGGCCCCTGGAGCCACACATTAGGACTGCCCCCACCCAATCCATGGGAATTCTGCCCATTCAATTTTCAAAAATCGTACAAATTAGGAGAACCCTCCAAAGTCCCTGAGGCCATCCGAATAGTGTAGGTCGCCCGGGACAAAAAAGGGCGGTTGATACCGGCTGAGCATCTACCTCCACTCATCTACCTCCACTCATACAAAGAAGATTGAACCAGACAGGACCCGAGGCCATTATCGGATCCATTGCTTTGGTTTACAGGCATGTCTCCTCAAAAGCCTGGATTCCAATACCTGCAGAGGGGATTTCCTGAGGCACCCATCAGAACAAATCTCGTCTCCACAAGGAAACTTGTGCATGGGAGCTATGCCAAAGCTTAGGAGAATACTTCAGGGTCCCGGTGCCACCTCCCCATTCCAAGGCCCTCATGGACACAAGCACACGTTAGGACCCAACCTCTGGAAAGTGCATTTCAACTCAGCCACCCCGGTTGCTCCCGCAGATCCATTAGATCTAAACTGTCTTGTTGCTAGGAGACAATTGGAAGGCGAGGCGGACTTCCCAGGCATCCATACTCGAACAGTGCTCTGCAGTCATTCCATATGGGATGTCCTGGAGCTGTCCAACAGGTCTCAATTGTCCCGCAGAAGGAATCCTTGAAGGTGGCATCCCACATCTCCCAACGTGGAAAACCTCCATGGCCTCGAGATTCCGCTCCCTTCATGAAGGGGCCGTCAGGCACAGAAACTCCAACCTGAGCCAACGTGGGATCCTCGCCCTGACTTCAGATGCATGAGATATTGGTTCAGATCTGCAGGGAGTACCTGCCGTGCCCTCACCCTGAATCCGAAGTCTAGCTTGTGTTCTCAGACTTCCGTCCTCACTCTCCTGGCCCCGAAGCCCTCAAGTTTGGCAATTCCGGACCGACAATGAAGCACTCTGCCTGCCCTCTAGAAACAATATATTGCCTAATGTGATGCCCAGACAGCTTAAATGAAGATAAACCTACACGGCACTCGAATGTACCCAAATTATATAGTCTAACCTGGGCACTAATGCACTGTCTGACACAACCTTAGCCCGGACCTGCTGACCAACACCCAGACAGCTGACCGCACGCTGAGCACATCAGACCCGCCATGGCCTTAGGTCATCATCTCTTCCCTACCTCAGTTTTCAGGCTTCAGAACCTAGACCTTATCTCCAATCACTGCCCACGGGTGACTGTGATGCAGAAATCAGAACTCTTCCTGACCCATGGCAAGAAACCTTGTGGTTGGCATGTTGTCCAACGTTCAGTGTAGGAGAAAACAGCATTCACCCTGAGGCCCCGCCCATTCTTGAGTGCGAGGAGAGCATTAACACGCATTGTGACCTCAGCGTGAGTCCTGTCCTCTAGTAAGTCCTCTCAGTGGCTGGACCATTAGATGTCATAATGGGCTTGACATGTCCCTAGTCCCCAATTTTTAACCAGATTTCTGGTTGTCCAGTCGCCCAACCCCAGGGCTCTTCTCTGGAATCCCTCATTTGGTGGGACAACTGAGGTTGAAAAACAAAATGAAACAAATCGACAACAACAACAAAAAAACGGACTCCTTCCATCCCCAGAATGACCCCAAACTCTTTGGACGGGACCGAACCCCCAGAGTGTAAGACTCCTCCATTTCCCATGAAGTCACCCGGCAATTTCACGACCATGAGTGACACGATATCCAGAGACAAAAACTTGAGCAAGAGCCTCACACTCGCCCTTTTTTCATATCGCGATGTGTTCTCCTCATGGTCTGTAGATCAGTCCTGCCATACCTATGACCCAAAACATAAGCCGAGTTTGTGTTTTCAGACAACTGTCCAAACAGCTCTGGCCTACACACCCTACAGGCTCAGGGCCCTGGAGCCAAACCTGAGGACTGTACTTGCCCTCTCCAAGGGAATTGTATGTGCCCATTCCAATGGCCACAACCCTACTAGTAGGATAACCTCCAAAGTCCCTGAGGCCATCCCAATAGTTGTGGCTTCCCAGGACAAACAGGGGCAATCTGAGCCCATCTGAGCACCTACCTGTACTCAGACCCGTAGACTGATGTCCCCAGAGGTAAAAAAGTAACGAACAGGCCCCTAGGCACTAATCGGATCCATTGCTTTGGTTTCCAGGCATCTCTCCTCAGAGGCCTGGATTTCAATACCAGCATATGGCTGTTTCTTGACTCACCCATCGGAACAAATCTCATCTACACATGGGAAACATGCACTTTGGAGCTGTGTCAAAGCCTCTGTTTAGGAGAACCCTTCAGGGCCCCAGTGCCACCGCTTCATTCCAAGGTCTCCATAGACACAAAAACATATTAGGACACATTCACAAGAGAGTCCATTTCAACTCAGCCTCCTCGATTGCCCCCCACATCCAGCAGATCTAACCTGTCTTGTTGCTTGGAGACCATTGGAATGCGAGGTGGGCTACCCAGCCATCCATCCTTAGAACCCTGCTCGGAATCGTTGGCCTGGAGCCAACCAACAGGTCTCAATTGTCCTGCAGAAGAATCTTTGCAGTTTGGAGCTTCTCACAACTCCCATCGTGGGAAAACCCCCATGTCCTCGTGATCCAACCCCCTTCAAGAAAGGGCCATCAGGGCAGAAAGTCCAACCTGAGCGATCGTCTGATCCTTGCCCTGACTTCAGATGCACGAGATCTCTATTGAGGTCTGTAGATTGTGCCTGCCATATCCTCACCTAGAAACCTAAGCCTAGCTTGGGTTTTCAGACTCCGTCCTCAGACTACTGGCCCACAAGCCCTCCAGTTGGGAAATCCAGAACTACAATGCCGCACTCTGCCTGCCCTACAGAAGTAAAACATTGCCCTCAGGGCTACCCTGAAACCCCAAAAGAGGATCAACCTGCACGCCATTCGTCTGTACCCCAAACATAGAGGCTGACCTGGGCACTATTTCCCCTTCTGACCCAGCCTGAGCCTGGACCTCCTGGTCCCACCCAGACAGCTGGCCGCACACTGAGCACATCGGACCCGCCATGGCCTTAGGTCGTCATCTCTTCCCAACTGCGGTTTGCAGGCTCCAGAATCTAGACCTTATCTCCAACCACTGCCCAGGGTTGAAAATGATGCAGAAATCAGAACTCTTTCCCCATGGCAAGAAACCTTGTGCTTGGCATGTGGTCCAACGTTCAGTGTAGTTGAAACAAGCGTGGCCCATGAGGCCCAGCCCATGCTTGCGGGCCACATTGGTCACAAACACACATTGTGACCCTCAGCCTGAGCCCAGTCCTCAGGTAAGGCCTCTCAGGGCCTATATGAAGAGACAGCATATTGGGCTTGCCATGCCCCTAGGCCCCAATTTTTAACCATAGTTCGTTTTGTCCCTTCAATCTTCCCGAGGGCTCTGCTTTGGAATTCCTCTTTTGGTGGGACACCTGAGGTAACAAACCTGAAAGGAGTCCTCCCATCCCACAGATTGACGAAAAACAATTGGGATCGGGCCAAATACACAGAGAGGAAGATTAGTCCATGGCCCATGAGACATCCCCAACATTCCACGGCCATCGCTGAAACAAAATCCAGAGACAAAAGCCTGAGCAAGTGCCTCAGACTCGCTAATTCTTCATATCCTGAAGAGTTCTTCTCATGGTTTGTAGATCGAGCGTGCCATACCTACGTCCCCAAACTTAAGCTGAGTTTGTGTTTTCAGTCTTCTGTCCTCAAAGTCCTGGGCCACACTCCCTCCAGGCTGGGGCCCCGGGAGCCACACATTAGGACTGCCCCCACCCAATCCATGGGAATTCTGCCCATTCCATTGTCAAAATCATACAAATTAGGAGAACCCTCCAAAGTCCCTGAGGCCATCCCAATAGTGTAGGTCGCACGGGACAAAAAAGGGCGGTTGATACCGGCTGAGCATCTACCTCCACTCATCTACCTCCACTCATACCAAGAAGATTGAACCAGACAGGACCCGAGGCCATTATCGGATCCATTGCTTTGGTTTACAGGCATGTCTCCTCAAAAGCCTGGATTCCAATACCTGCAGAGGGGATTTCCTGAGGCACCCATCAGAACAAATCTCGTCTCCACAAGGAAACTTGTGCATGGGAGCTATGCCAAAGCTTAGGAGAATACTTCAGTGTCCCGGTGCCACCTCCCCATTCCAAGGCCCTCATGGACACAAACACACGTTAGGACCCAACCTCTGGAAAGTGCATTTCAACTCAGCCACCCCGGTTGCTCCCGCAGATCCATTAGATCTAAACTGTCTTGTTGCTAGGCGACAATTTGAAGGCGAGGCGGACTTTCCAGGCATCCATCCTGGAACTGTGCTCTGGAGTCATTCCATATGGGATGTCCTGGAGCTGTCCAACAGGTCTCAATTGTCCCGCAGAAGGAATCCTTGAAGGGGGCATCCCACATCTCCCAACGTGGAAAACCTCCATGGCCTCGAGATTCCGCTCCCTTCATGAAGGGGCCGTCATGCACAGAAACTCCAACCTGAGCCAACGTGGGATCCTCGCCCTGACTTCAGATGCATGAGATATAGGTTCAGATCTGCAGGGGGTACCTGCCGTGCCCTCACCCTGAATCCGAAGTCTAGCTTGTGTTCTCAGACTTCCGTCCTCACTCTCCTGGCCCCGAAGCCCTCAAGTTTGGCAATTCCGGACCGACAATGAAGCACTCTGCCTGCCCTCTAGAAAAAATATATTGCCTAATGAGCAGCCCAGGCAGCTTAAATGAGGATAAACCTACACGGCACTCGAATGTACCCAAATTATATAGTCTAACCAGGGCACTAATGCACTGTCTGACACAACCTGAGCCCGGACCTGCTGACCAACACCCAGACAGCTGACCACACCCTGAGCACATCAGACCCGCCATGGCCTTAGGTCATCATCTCTTCCCTACCTCAGTTTTCAGGCTTCAGAACCTAGACCTTATCTCCAATCACTGCCCACGGGTGACTGTGATGCAGAAATCAGAACTCTTCCTGACCCATGGCAAGAAACCTTGTGGTTGGCATGTTGTCCAACGTTCAGTGTAGGAGAAACCAGCATTCACCCTGTGGCCCCGCCTATTCTTGAGTGCGACGAGAGCATAAACACGCATTGTGACCTCAGCATGAGTCCAGTCATCTAGTAAGTCCACTCAGTGGCTGGACCATTAGATGTCATACTGGGCTTGATATGTCCCTAGTCCCCAATTTTTAACCAGATTTCTGGTTGTCCAGTCGCCCCACCCCAGGGCTCTACTCTGGAATCCCTCATTTGGTGGGACATCTGAGGATGAAAAACAAAATGAAACAAATCGACAACAACAACAAAAAAACGGGCTACTTCCATCCCCAGAATGAGCCCAAACTCTTTGGACGGAACGAACCCCCAGAGAGTAAGACTCGTCCATTTCCCATGAAGTCACCCGGCAATTTCACGACCATGAGTGACACGATATCCAGAGACAAAAACTTGAGCCAGAGCCTCACACTCGCCCTTTTTTCATATCCCGAAGTGTTCTCCTCATGGTCTGTAGATCAGTCCTGCCATACCTATGACCCAAAACATAAGCCGAGTTTGTGTTTTCAGACAACTGTCCAAACAGCTCTGGCCTACACACCCTACAGGCTCAGGGCCCGGAGCCAAACCTGAGGACTGTACTTGCCCTCTCCAAGGGAATTGTATGTGCCCGATCCAATGGCCACAACCCTACTAGTAGGATAACCTCCAAAGTCCCTGAGGCCATCCCAATAGTTGTGGCTTCCCAGGACAAACAGGGGCAATCTGAGCCCATCTGAGAACCTACCTGCACTCAGACCCGTAGACTGATGTCCCCAGAGGTAAAAAGGAACGAACTGGCCCCAGGCACTAATCGGATCCATTGCTTTGGTTTCCAGGCATCTCTCCTCAGAGGCCTGGATTTCAATACCAGCATATGGATGTTATTTGACTCACCCATCGGAACAAATCACATCTACACATGGGAAACATGCACTTTGGAGCTGTGTCAAAGCCTCTGTTTAGGAGAACCCTTCAGGGCCCCAGTGCCACCGCTTCATTCCAAGGTCTCCATAGACACAAAAACATATTAGGACACATTCACAAGAGAGTCCATTTCAACTCAGCCTCCTCGATTGCCCCCCACATCCAGCAGATCTAACCTGTCTTGTTGCTTGGAGACCATTGGAATGCGAGGTGGGCTACCCAGCCATCCATCCTTAGAACCCTGCTCGGAATCGTTGGCCTGGAGCAAACCAACAGGTCTCAATTGTCCTGCAGAAGAATCTTTGCAGTTTGGAGCTTCTCACAACTCCCATCGTGGGAAAACCCCCATGTCCTCGTGATCCAACCCCCTTCAAGAAAGGGCCATCAGGGCAGAAAGTCCAACCTGAGCAATCGTCTGATCCTTGCCCTGAATTCAGATGCACGAGATCTCTATTGAGGTCTGTAGATTGTGCCTGCCATATCCTCACCCAGAAACCTAGGCCTAGCTTGGGTTCACAGACTCCGTCCTCAGACTACTGGCCCACAAGCCCTCCAGTTGGGAAATCCAGAACTACAATGCCGCACTCTGCCTGCCCTACAGAGGTAAAACATTGCCCTCAGGGCTACCCCGAAACCCCAAATGAGGATCAACCTGCACGCCATTCGGCTGTACCCCAAACATAGAGGCTGACCTGGGCACTATTTCCCCTTCTGACCCAGCCTGAGCCTGGACCTCCTGGTCCCACCCAGACAGCTGGCCGCACACTGAGCACATCGGACCCGCCATGGCCTTAGGTCGTCATCTCTTCCCAACTGCGGTTTGCAGGCTCCAGAATCTAGACCTTATCTCCAACCACTGCCCAGGGTTGAAATGATGCAGAAATCAGAACTCTTTCCCCATGGCAAGAAACCTTGTGCTTGGCATGTGGTCCAACGTTCAGTGTAGTTGAAACAAGCGTGGCCCATGAGGCCCAGCCCATGCTTGCGGGCCACATTGGTCACAAACACACATTGTGACCCTCAGCCTGAGCCCAGTCCTCAGGTAAGGCCTCTCAGGGCCTATATGAAGAGACAGCATATTGGGCTTGCCATGCCCCTAGGCCCCAATTTTTAACCATAGTTCGGGTTCTCCCTTCACTCTTCCCCAGGGCTCTGCTTTGGAATTCCTCTTTTGGTGGGACACCTGAGGTAACAAACCTGAAAGGAGTCCTCCCATCCCACAGATTGACGAAAAACAATTGGGATCGGGCGAAATCCACAGAGAGGAAGATTCGTTCATGGCCCAAGAGACCTCCCCAACATTCCACGGCCATCGCTGAAACAAAATCCAGAGACAAAAGCCTGAGCAAGCGCCTCAGACTCGCTCATTCTTCATATCCTGAAGAGTTCTTCTCATGGTTTGTAGATCGAGCGTGCCATACCTACGTCCCCAAACTTAAGCTGAGTTTGTGTTTTCAGTCTTCTGTCCTCAAAGTCCTGGGCCACACTCCCTCCAGGCTGGGGCCCCTGGAGCCACACATTAGGACTGCCCCCACCCAATCCATGGGAATTCTGCCCATTCAATTTTCAAAAATCGTACAAATTAGGAGAACCCTCCAAAGTCCCTGAGGCCATCCCAATAGTGTAGGTCGCCCGGGACAAAAAAGGGCGGTTGATACCGGCTGAGCATCTACCTCCACTCATCTACCTCCACTCATACCAAGAAGATTGAACCAGACAGGACCCGAGGCCATTATCGGATCCATTGCTTTGGTTTACAGGCATGTCTCCTCAAAAGCCTGGATTCCAATACCTGCAGTGGGGATTTCCTGAGGCACCCATCAGAACAAATCTCGTCTCCACAAGGACACTTGTGCATGGGAGCTATGCCAAAGCTTAGGAGAATACTTCAGGGTCCCGGTGCCACCTCCCCATTCCAAGGCCCTCATGGACACAAGCACACGTTAGGACCCAACCTCTGGAAAGTGCATTTCAACTGAGCCACCCCGGTTGCTCCCGCAGATCCATTAGATCTAAACTGTCTTGTTGCTAGGAGACAATTGGAAGGTGAGGCGGACTTCCCAGGCATCCATACTCGAACAGTGCTCTGCAGTCATTCCATATGGGATGTCCTGGAGCTGTCCAACAGGTCTCAATTGTCCCGCAGAAGGAATCCTTGAAGGTGGCATCCCACATCTCCCAACGTGGAAAACCTCCATGGCCTCGAGATTCCGCTCCCTTCATGAAGGGGCCGTCAGGCACAGAAACTCCAACCTGAGCCAACGTGGGATCCTCGCCCTGACTTCAGATGCATGAGATATTGGTTCAGATCTGCAGGGAGTACCTGCCGTTCCCTCACCCTGAATCCGAAGTCTAGCTTGTGTTCTCAGACTTCCGTCCTCACTCTCCTGGCCCCGAAGCCCACAAGTTTGGCAATTCCGGACCGACAATGAAGCACTCTGCCTGTCCTCTAGAAACAATATATTGCCTAATGTGATGCCCAGACAGCTTAAATGAAGATAAACCTACATGGCACTCGAATGTACCCAAATTATATAGTCTAACCTGGGCACTAATGCACTGTCTGACACAACCTGAGCCCGGACCTGCTGACCAACACCCAGACAGCTGACCGCATGCTGAGCACATCAGACCCGCCATGGCCTTAGGTCATCATCTCTTCCCTACCTCAGTTTTCAGGCTTCAGAACCTAGACCTTATCTCCAATCACTGCCCACGGGTGACTGTGATGCAGAAATCAGAACTCTTCCTGACCCATGGCAAGAAACCTTGTGGTTGGCATATTGTCCAACGTTCAGTGTAGGAGAAAACAGCATTCACCCTGAGGCCCCGCCCATTCTTGAGTGCGAGGAGAGCATAAACACGCATTGTGACCTCAGCGTGAGTCCTGTCCTCTAGTAAGTCCTCTCAGTGGCTGGACCATTAGATGTCATAATGGGCTTGACATGTCCCTAGTCCCCAATTTTTAACCAGATTTCTGGTTGTCCAGTCGCCCCACCCCAGGGCTCTTCTCTGGAATCCCTCATTTGGTGGGACATCTGAGGTTGAAAAACAAAATGAAACAAATCGACAACAACAACAAAAAAACGGAATCCTTCCATCCCCAGAATGACCCCAAACTCTTTGGACGGGACCGAACCCCCAGAGTGTAAGACTCCTCCATTTCCCATGAAGTCACCCGGCAATTTCACGACCATGAGTGACACGATATCCAGAGACAAAAACTTGAGCCAGAGCCTCACACTCGCCCTTTTTTCATATCCCGAAGTGTTCTCCTCATGGTCTGTAGATCAGTCCTGCCATACCTATGACCCAAAACATAAGCCGAGTTTGTGTTTTCAGACAACTGTCCAAACAGCTCTGGCCTACACACCCTACAGGCTCAGGGCCCTGGAGCCAAACCTGAGGACTGTACTTGCCCTCTCCAAGGGAATTGTATGTGCCCATTCCAATGGCCACAACCCTACTAATAGGATAACCTCCAAAGTCCCTGAGGCCATCCCAATAGTTGTGGCTTCCCAGGACAAACAGGGGCAATCTGAGCCCATCTGAGAACCTACCTGCACTCAGACCCGTAGACTGATGTCCCCAGAGGTAAAAAGGAACGAACAGGCCCCTAGGCACTAATCGGATCCATTGCTTTGGTTTCCAGGCATCTCTCCTCAGAGGCCTGGATTTCAATACCAGCATATGGATGTTATTTGACTCACCCATCGGAACAAATCACATCTACACATGGGAAACATGCACTTTGGAGCTCTGTCAAAGCCTCTGTTTAGAAGAACCTTTCAGGGCCCCAGGGCCACCGCTTCATTCCAAGGTCTCCATAGACACAAAAACATATTAGGACACATCCACAGGAGAGTCCATTTCAACTCTGCCTCCTCGGTTGCCCCCCACATCCAGCAGATCTAACCTGTCTTGTTGCTTGGAGACCATTGGAATGCGAGGTGGGCTACCCAGCCATCCATCCTTAGAACCCTGCTCGGAATCGTTGGCCTGGAGCCAACCAACAGGTCTCAATTGTCCTGCAGAAGAATCTTTGCAGTTTGGAGCTTCTCACAACTCCCATCGTGAAAAAACCCCCATGTCCTCGTGATCCAACCCCCTTCAAGAAAGGGCCATCAGGGCAGAAAGTCCAACCTGAGCGATCGTCTGATCCTTGCCCTGACTTCAGATGCACGAGATCTCTATTGAGGTCTGTAGATTGTGCCTGCCATATCCTCACCCAAAAACCTAGGCCTAGCTTGGGTTCTCAGACTCCGTCCTCAGACTACTGGCCCACAAGCCCTCCAGTTGGGCAATCCATAACTACAATGCCGCACTCTGCCTGCCCTACAGAGGTAAAACATTGCCCTCAGGGCTACCCCGAAACCCCAAATGAGGATCAACCTGCACGCCATTCGGCTGTACCCCAAACATAGAGGCTGACCTGGGCACTATTTCCCCTCTGACCCAGCTTGAGCCTGGACCTCCTGGTCCCACCCAGACAGCTGGCCGCACACTGAGCACATCGGACCCGCCATGGCCTTAGGTCGTCATCTCTTCCCAACTGCGGTTTGCAGGCTCCAGAATCTAGACCTTATCTCCAACCACTGCCCAGGGTTGAAAATGATGCAGAAATCAGAACTCTTTCCCCATGGCAAGAAACCTTGTGATTGGCATGTGGTCCAACGTTCAGTGTAGTTGAAACAAGCGTGGCCCATGAGGCCCAGCCCATGCTTGCGGGCCAAATTGGTCACAAACACACATTGTGACCCTCAGCCTGAGCCCAGTCCTCAGGTAAGGCCTCTCAGGGCCTATATGAAGAGACAGCATATTGGGCTTGCCATGCCCCTAGGCCCCAATTTTTAACCATAGTTCGTTTTGTCCCTTCACTCTTCCCCAGGGCTCTGCTTTGGAATTCCTCTTTTGGTGGGACACCTGAGTTAACAAACCTGAAAGGAGTCCTCCCATCCCACAGTTTGACGAAAAACAATTTGGATCGGGCGAAATCCACAGAGAGGAAGATTCGTTCATGGCCCATGAGACCTCCCCAACATTCCACGGCCATCGCTGAAACAAAATCCAGAGACAAAATCCTGAGCAAGCGCCTCAGACTCGCTCATTCTTCATATCCTGAAGAGTTCTTCTCATGGTTTGTAGATCGGGCGTGCCATACCTACGTCCCCAAACTTAAGCTGAGTTTGTGTTTTCAGTCTTCTGTCCTCAAAGTCCGGGGCCACACTCCCTCCAGGCTGGGGCCCCTGGAGCCACACATTAGGACTGCCCCCACCCAATCCATGGGAATTCTGCCCATTCAATTTTCAAAAATCGTACAAATTAGGAGAACCCTCCAAAGTCCCTGAGGCCATCCCAATAGTGTAGGTCGCCCGGGACAAAAAAGGGCGGTTGATACCGGCTGAGCATCTACCTCCACTCATCTACCTCCACTCATACCAAGAAGATTGAACCAGACAGGACCCGAGGCCATTATCGGATCCATTGCTTTGGTTTACAGGCATGTCTCCTCAAAAGCCTGGATTCCAATACCTGCAGAGGGGATTTCCTGAGGCACCCATCAGAACAAATCTCGTCTCCACAAGGAAACTTGTGCATGGGAGCTATGCCAAAGCTTAGGAGAATACTTCAGGGTCCCGGTGCCACCTCCCAATTCCAAGGCCCTCATGGACACAAGCACACGTTAGGACCCAACCTCTGGAAAGTGCATTTCAACTGAGCCACCCCGGTTGCTCCCGCAGATCCATTAGATCTAAACTGTCTTGTTGCTAGGAGACAATTGGAAGGCGAGGCGGACTTCCCAGGCATCCATACTCGAACAGTGCTCTGCAGTCATTCCATATGGGATGTCCTGGAGCTGTCCAACAGGTCTCAATTGTCCCGCAGAAGGAATCCTTGAAGGGGGCATCCCACATCTCCCAACGTGGAAAACCTCCATGGCCTCGAGATTCCGCTCCCTTCATGAAGGGGCCGTCAGGCACAGAAACTCCAACCTGAGCCAACGTGGGATCCTCGCCCTGACTTCAGATGCATGAGATATTGGTTCAGATCTGCAGGGAGTACCTGCCGTGCCCTCACCCTGAATCTGAAGTCTAGCTTGTATTCTCAGACTTCCGTCCTCACACTCCTGGCCCAGAAGCCCTCACGTTTGGCAACTCCGGAGCCACAATGCAGCACTCTACCTGCCCTCTAGAAAAATATCTTGCCTAATGAGCTGCCCAGGCTCCTCAAATGCGGAACAATCTACAGGCACTCGACTGTACCCATATTATACAGTCTAAACTGGGCACTAATGCACTTTCTGACACAACATGAGCCCGAACTTCCTGACCAACACCCAGGCAGCTGACAGCACACTGAGCACAACAACCTTCCATGGCCTTAGGTCGTCATCTCTTCCCAATTTCTCTGGCTTCAGAACATAGACCTTATCTCCAACCACTGCCCAGGGTTGAAAATGATGCAGAAATCAGAACTCTTTCCCCATGGCAAGAAACCTTGTGGTTGGCATGTTGTCCAACGTTCAGTGTAGTTGAAACAAGCGTGGCCCATGAGGCCCAGCCCATGCTTGCGGGCCACATTGGTCACAAACACACATTGTGACCCTCAGCCTGAGCCCAGTCCTCAGGTAAGGCCTCTCAGGGCCTATATGAAGAGACAGCATATTGTGCTTGCCATGCCCCTAGGCCCCAATTTTTAACCATAGTTCTCGTTGCCCCTTCACTCTTCCCCAGGGCTCTGCTTTGGAATTCCTCTTTTGGTGGGACACCTGAGGTAACAAACCTGAAAGGAGTCCTCCCATCCCACAGATTGACGAAAAACAATTGGGATCGGGCCAAATCCACAGAGAGGAAGATTCGTCCATGGCCCATGAGACCTCCCCAACATTCCACGGCCATCGCTGAAACAAAATCCAGAGACAAAAGCCTGAGCAAGCGCCTCAGACTCGCTCATTCTTCATATCCTGAAGAGTTCTTCTCATGGTTTGTAGATCGAGCGTGCCATACCTACGTCCCCAAAATTAAGCTGAGTTTGTGTTTTCAGTCTTCTGTCCTCAAAGTCCTGGGCCACACTCCCTCCAGGCTGGGGCCCCTGGAGCCACACATTAGGACTGCCCCCACCCAATCCATGGGAATTCTGCCCATTCCATTGTCAAAAATCATACATATTAGGAGAACCCTCCAAAGTCCCTGAGGCCATCCCAATAGAGTAGGTCGCACGGGACAAAAAAGGGCGGTTGATACCGGCTGAGCATCTACCTCCACTCATCTACCTCCACTCATACCAAGAAGATTGAACCAGACAGGACCCTAGGCCATTATCGGATCCATTGCTTTGGTTTACAGGCATGTCTCCTCAAAAGCCTGGATTCCAATACCTGCAGAGGGGATTTCCTGAGGCACCCATCAGAACAAATCTCGTCTCCACAAGGACACTTGTGCATGGGAGCTATGCCAAAGCTTAGGAGAATACTTCAGTGTCCCGGTGCCACCTCCCCATTCCAAGGCCCTCATGGACACAAACACACGTTAGGACCCATCCTCTGGAAAGTGCATTTCAAATCAGCCACCCCGGTTGCTCCCGCAGATCCATTAGATCTAAACTGTCTTGTTGCTAGGAGACAATTGGAAGGCGAGGCGGACTTCCCAGGCATCCATCCTCGAACGGTGCTCTGGAGTCATTCCATAGGGGATGTTCTGGAGCTGTCCAAAAGGTCTCAATTGTCCCGCACAAGGAATCCTTGAAGGGGGCATCCCACATCTCCCAACGTGGAAAACCTCCATGGCCTCGAGATTCCGCTCCCTTCATGAAGGGGCCGTCATGCACAGAAACTCCAACCTGAGCCAACGTGGGATCCTCGCCCTGACTTCAGATGCATGAGATATTGGTTCAGATCTGCAGGGGGTACCTGCCGTGCCCTCACCCTGAATCCGAAGTCTAGCTTGTGTTCTCAGACTTCCGTCCTCACTCTCCTGGCCCCGAAGCCCTCAAGTTTGGCAATTCCGGACCGACAATGAAGCACTCTGCCTGCCCTCTAGAAAATATATATTGCCTAATGAGCAGCCCAGGCAGCTTAAATGAGGATAAACCTACACGGCACTCGAATGTACCCACTTCTTTAGTGTAACCTGGGCACTAATGCACTGTCTGACACAACCTGAGCCCGGACCTGCTGACCAACACCCAGACAGCTGACCGCATGCTGAGCACATCAGACCCGCCATGGCCTTAGGTCATCATCTCTTCCCTACCTCAGTTTTCAGGCTTCAGAACCTAGACCTTATCTCCAATCACTGCCCACGGGTGACTGTGATGCAGAAATCAGAACTCTTCCTGACCCATGGCAAGAAACCTTGTGGTTGGCATGTTGTCCAACGTTCAGTGTAGGAGAAACCAGCATTCACCCTGAGGCCCCGCCCATTCTTGAGTGCGACGAGAGCATAAACACACATTGTGACCTCAGCGTGAGTCCTGTCCTCTAGTAAGTCCTCTCAGTGGCTGGACCATTAGATGTCATACTGGGCTTGTCATGTCCCTAGTCCCCAATTTTTAACCAGATTTCTGTTTGTCCAGTCGCCCCACCCCAGGGCTCTACTCTGGAATCCCTCATTTGGTGGGACATCTGAGGTAGAAAAACAAAATGAAACAAATCGACAACAACAACAAAAAAACGGACTTCTTCCATCCCCAGAATGAGCCCAAACTCTTTGGACGGGAACGAACCCCCAGAGAGTAAGACTCGTCCATTTCCCATGAAGTCACCCGGCAATTTCACGACCATGAGTGACACGATATCCAGAGACAAAAACTTGAGCCAGAGCCTCACACTCGCCCTTTTTTTATATCCCGAAGTGTTCTCCTCATGGTCTGTAGATCAGTCCTGCCATACCTATGACCCAAAACATAAGCCGAGTTTGTGTTTTCAGACAACTGTCCAAACAGCTCTGGCCTACACACCCTACAGGCTCAGGGCCCTGGAGCCAAACCTGAGGACTGTACTTGCCCTCTCCAAGGGAATTGTATGTGCCCATTCCAATGGCCACAACCCTACTAATAGGATAACCTCCAAAGTCCCTGAGGCCATCCCAATAGTTGTGGCTTCCCAGGACAAACAGGGGCAATCTGAGCCCATCTGAGAACCTACCTGCACTCAGACCCGTAGACTGATGTCCCCAGAGGTAAAAAGGAACGAACAGGCCCCTAGGCACTAATCGGATCCATTGCTTTGGTTTCCAGGCATCTCTCCTCAGAGGCCTGGATTTCAATACCAGCAT
The DNA here is from genome assembly GCF_964662115.1 of Mustela nivalis. NCBI lineage: Eukaryota > Metazoa > Chordata > Mammalia > Carnivora > Mustelidae > Mustela > Mustela nivalis. The sequence continues at coordinate 570,126 of NW_028136374.1, forward strand.
ATGGATGTTATTTGACTCACCCATCGGAACAAATCACATCTACACATGGGAAACATGCACTTTGGAGCTCTGTCAAAGCCTCTGTTTAGGAGAACCTTTCAGGGCCCCAGGGCCACCGCTTCATTCCAAGGTCTCCATAGACACAAAAACATATTAGGACACATCCGAAGGAGAGTCCATTTCAAATCTGCCTCCTCGGTTGCCCCCCACATCCAGCAGATCTAACCTGTCTTGTTGCTTGGAGACCATTGGAATGCGAGGTGGGCTACCCAGCCATCCATCCTTAGAACCCTGCTCGGAATCGTTGGCCTGGAGCCACCCAACAGGTCTCAATTGTCCTGCAGAAGAATCTTTGCAGTTTGGAGCTTCTCACAACTCCCATCGTGGGAAAACCCCCATGTCCTCGTGATCCAACCCCCTTCAAGAAAGGGCCATCAGGGCAGAAAGTCCAACCTGAGCGATCGTCTGATCCTTGCCCTGACTTCAGATGCACGAGATCGATTGAGGTCTGTAGATTGTGCCTGCCATATCCTCACCCAGAAACCTAGGCCTAGCTTGGGTTCTCAGACTCCGTCCTCAGACTACTGGCCCACAAGCCCTCCAGTTGGGCAATCCAGAACTACAATGCCGCACTCTGCCTGCCCTACAGAAGTAAAACATTGCCCTCAGGGCTACCCCGAAACCCCAAATGAGGGTCAACCTGCACGCCATTCGTCTGTACCCCAAACATATAGGCTGACCTGGGCACTATTTCCCCTACTGACCCAGCCTGAGCCTGGACCTCCTGGTCCCACCCAGACAGCTGGCCGCACACTGAGCACACCGGACCCGCCATGGCCTTAGGTCGTCATCTCTTCCCAACTGCGGTTTTCAGGCTCCAGAACCTAGACCTTATCTCCAACCACTGCCCAGGGTTGAAAATGATGCAGAAATCAGAACTCTTTCCCCATGGCAAGAAACCTTGTGGTTGGCATGTTGTCCAACGTTCAGTGTAGTTGAAACAAGCGTGGCCCATGAGGCCCAGCCCATGCTTGCGGGCCACATTGGTCACAAACACACATTGTGACCCTCAGCCTGAGCCCAATCCTCAGGTAAGGCCTCTCAGGGCCTATATGAAGAGACAGCATATTGGGCTTGCCATGCCCCTAGGCCCCAATTTTTAACCATAGTTCGTTTTGTCCCTTCACTCTTCCCCAGGGCTCTGCTTTGGAATTCCTCTTTTGGTGGGACACCTGAGGTAACAAACCTGAAAGGAGTCCTCCCATCCCACAGATTGACGAAAAACAATTGGTTTCGGGCAAAATCCACAGAGAGGAAGATTCGTCCATGGCCCATGAGACCTCCCCAACATTCCACGGCCATCGCTGAAACAAAATCCAGAGACAAAAGCCTGAGCAAGTGCCTCAGACACGCTCATTCTTCATATCCTGAAGAGTTCTTCTCATGGTTTGTAGATCGAGCGTGCCATACCTACGTCTCCAAATTTAAGCTGAGTTTGTGTTTTCAGTCTTCTGTCCTCAAAGTCCTGGGCCACACTCCCTCCAGGCTGGGGCCCCTGGAGCCACACATTAGGACTGCCCCCACCCAATCCATGGGAATTCTGCCCATTCCATTGTCAAAAATCATACAAATTAGGAGAACCCTCCAAAGTCCCTGAGGCCATCCCAATAGAGTAGTCACACGGGACAAAAAAGGGCGGTTGATACCGGCTGAGCATCTACCTCCACTCATCTACCTCCACTCATACCAAGAAGATTGAACCAGACAGGACCCGAGGCCATTATCGGATCCATTGCTTTGGTTTACAGGCATGTCTCCTCAAAAGCCTGGATTCCAATACCTGCAGAGGGGATCTCCTGAGGCACCCATCAGAACAAATCTCGTCCCCACAAGGAAACTTGTGCATGGGAGCTATGCCAAAGCTTAGGAGAATACTTCAGGGTCCCGGTGCCACCTCCCCATTCCAAGGCCCTCATGGACACAAACACACGTTAGGACCCATCCTCTGGAAAGTGCATTTCAAATCAGCCACCCAGGTTGCTCCCGCAGATCCATTAGATCTAAACTGTCTTGTTGCTAGGAGACAATTGGAAGGCGAGGCGGACTTCCCAGGCATCCATCCTGGAACGGTGCTCTGGAGTCATTCCATATGGGATGTCCTGGGGCTGTCCAACAGGTCTCAATTGTCCCGCAGAAGGAATCCTTGAAGGGGGCATCCCACATCTCCCAACGTGGAAAACCTCCATGGCCTCGAGATTCCGCTCCCTTCATGAAGGGGCCGTCATGCACAGAAACTCCAACCTGAGCCAACGTGGGATCATCGCCCTGACTTCAATGCATGAGATATTGGTTCAGATCTGCAGGGGGTACCTGCCGTGCCCTCACCCTTAATCCGAAGTCTAGCTGTGTTCTCAGACTTCCGTCCTCACTCTCCTGGCCCTGAAGCCCTCAAGTTTGGCAATTCCGGACCGACAATGAAGCACTCTGACTGCCCTCTAGAAAAAATATATTCCCTAATGAGCAGCCCAGGCAGCTTAAATGAGGATAAACCTACACGGAACTCGAAGGTACCCAAATTATATAGTCTAACCTGGGCACTAATGCACTGTCTGACACAACCTGAGCCCGGACCTACTGACCAACACCCAGACAGCTGACCGCACGCTGAGTACATCAGACCCGCCATGGCCTTAGGTCATCATCTCTTCCCTACCTCAGTTTTCAGGCTTCAGAATCTAGACCTTATCTCCAATCACTGCCCACGGGTGACTGTGATGCAGAAATCAGACTCTTCCTGACCCATGGTAAGAAACCTTGTGGTTGGCATGTTGTCCAACGTTCAGTGTAGGAGAAACCAGCATTCACTCTGAGGCCCCGCCCATTCTTGAGTGCGACGAGAGCATAAACACGCATTGTGACCTCAGCGTGAGTCCCATTATGACATCTAATGGTCCAGCCATGTCCCTAGTCCCCAATTTTTAACCAGATTTCTGGTTGTCCCGTCGCCCCAACCCAGGGCTCTACTCTGGAATCCCTCATTTGGTGGGACATCTGAGGTTGAAAAACAAAATGAAACAAATCGACAACAACAAAAAAACGGACTTCTTCCATCCCCAGAATGACCCCAAACTCTTTGGACGGGACCGAACCCGCAGAGAATAAGACTCGTCCATTTCCCATGAAGTCACCCGGCAATTTCAAGACCATGAGTGACACGATATCCAGAGACAAAAACTTGAGCAAGAGCCTCACACTCGCTCTTTTTTCATATCCCGAAGTGTTCTCCTCATGGTCTGTAGATCAGTCCTGCCATACCTATGACCCAAAACATAAGCCGAGTTTGTGTTTTCAGACAACTGTCCAAACAGCTCTGGCCTACACACCCTACAGGCTCAGGGCCCTGGAGCCAAACCTGAGGACTGTACTTGCCCTCTCCAAGGGAATTGTATGTGCCCATTCCAATGGCCACAACCCTACTAGTAGGATAACCTCCAAATTCCCTGAGGCCATCCCAATAGTTGTGGCTTCCCAGGACAAACAGGGGCAATCTGAGCCCATCTGAGCACCTACCTGCACTCAGACCCGTAGACTGAAGTCCCCAGAGGTAAAAAGGAACGAACAGGCCCCTAGGCACTAATCGGATCCATTGCTTTGGTTTCCAGGCATTCTCCTCAGAGGCCTGGATTTCAATACCAGCATATGGCTGTTTCTTGACTCACCCATCAGAACAAATCTCATCTACACATGGGAAACATGCACGTTGGAGCTGTGTCAAAGCCTCTGTTTAGGAGAACCCTTCAGGGCCCCAGGGCCACCGCTTCATTCCAAGGTCTCCATAGACACAAAAACATATTAGGACACATCCACAGGAGAGTCCATTTCAACTCAGCCTCCTCAGTTGCCCCCCACATCCAGCAGATCTAACCTGTCTTGTTACTTGGAGACAATTGGAATGCGAGGTGGGCTACCCAGCCATCCATCCTTAGAACCCTGCTCGGAATCGTTGGCCTGGAGCCAACCAACAGGTCTCAATTGTCCTGCAGAAGAATCTTTGCAGTTTGGAGCTTCTCACAACTCCCATCGTGCGAAAATCTCCATGTCCTCGTGATCCAACCCCCTTCAAGAAAGGGCCATCAGGGCAGAAAGTCCAACCTGAGCGATCGTCTGATCCTTGCCCTGACTTCAGATGCACGAGATCTCGATTGAGGTCTGTAGATTGTGCCTGATATCCTCACCCAGACACCTAGGCCTAGCTTGGGTTCTCAGACTCCGTCCTTAGACTACTGGCCCACAAGCCCTCCAGTTGAGCAATCCAGAACTACAATGCCGCACTCTGCCTGCCCTACAGAAGTAAAACATTGCCCTCAGGGCTACCCCGAAACCGCAAATGAGGATCAACCTGCACGCCATTCGGCTGTACCCCAAACATATAGGCTGACCTGGGCACTATTTCCCCTTCTGACCCAGCCTGAGCCTGGACCTCCTGGTCCAACCCAGACAGCTGGCCGCACACTGAGCACATTGGACCCGCCATGGCCTTAGGTCGTCATCTCTTCCCAACTGCGGTTTTCAGGCTCCAGAACCTAGACCTTATCTCCAACAACTGCCCAGGGTTGTAAATGATGCAGAAATCAGAACTCTTTCCCCATGGCAAGAAACCTTGTGCTTGGCATGTGGTCCAACGTTCAGTGTAGTTGAAACAAGCGTGGCCCATGAGGCCCAGCCCATGCTTGCGGGCCACATTGGTCACAAACACACATTGTGACCCTCAGCCTGAGCCCAGTCCTCATGTAAGGCCTCTCAGGGCTATATGAAGAGACAGCATATTGGGCTTGCCATGCCCCTAGGCCCCAATTTTTAACCATAGTTCGGGTTGTCCCGTCACTCTTCCCCAGGGCTCTACTTTGGAATTCCTCTTTTGTTGGGACACCTGAGGTAACAAACCTGAAAGGAGTCCTCCCATTCCACAGATGGACGAAAAACAATTGGTATCAGGCCAAATCCACAGAGAGGAAGATTCGTCCATGGCCCATGAGACCTCCCCAACATTCCAAGGCCATCGCTGAAACAAAATTCAGAGACAAAAGCCTGAGCAAGCGCTTCAGACTCGCTCATTCTTCATAACCTGAAGAGTTCTTCTCATGGTTTGTAGATCGGGCGTGCCATACCTACGTCCCCATACATAAGCTGAGTTTGTGTTTTCAGTCTTCTGTCCTCAAAGTCCTGGGCCAGAATCCCTCCAGGCTGGGGCCCCTGGAGCCACACATTAGGACTGCCCCCACCCAATCCATGGGAATTCTGCCCATTCCATTGTCAAAAATCGTACAAATTAGGAGAACCCTCCAAAGTCCCTGAGGCCATCCCAATAGTGTAGGTCGCCCGGGACAAAAAAGGGCGGTTGATACCGGCTGAGCATCTACCTCCACTCATCTACCTCCACTCATACCAAGAAGATTGAACCAGACCGGACCCGAGACCATTATTGGATCCATTGCTTTGGTTTACAGGCATGTCTCCTCAAAAGACCGGATTCCAATACCAGCAGAGGGGATTTCCTGAGGCACCCATCAGAACAAATCTCGTCTCCACAAGGACACTTGTGCATGGGAGCTATGCCAAAGCTTAGGAGAATACTTCAGGGTCCCGGTGCCACCTCCCCAATGCAAGGCGCTCATGGACACAAACACACGTTAGGACCCATCCTCTGGAAAGTGCATTTCAACTGAGCCACCCCGGTTGCTCCCGCAGATCCATTAGATCTAAACTGTCTTGTTGCTAGGAGACAATTGGAAGGCGAGGCGGACTTCCCAGGCATCCATCCTCGAACGGTGCTCTGGAGTCATTCCATATGGGATGTCCTGGAGCTGTCCAACAGGTCTCAATTGTCCCGCAGAAGGAATCCTTGAAGGGGGCATCCCACATCTCCCAACGTGGAAAACCTCCATGGCCTCGAGATTCCGCTCCCTTCATGAAGGGGCCGTCATGCACAGACTCCAACCTGAGCCAACGTCGGATCCTCGCCCTGACTTCAGATGCATGAGATATTGGTTCAGATCTGCAGGGAGTACCTGCCGTGCCCTCACCCTGAATCCGAAGTCTAGCTTGTGTTCTCAGACTTCCGTCCTCACTCTCCTGGCCCCGAAGCCCTCAAGTTTGGCAATTCCGGACCGACAATGAAGCACTCTGACTGCCCTCTAGAAAAAATATATTGCCTAATGAGCAGCCCAGGCAGCTTAAATGAGGATAAACCTACACGGCACTCGAATGTACCCAAATTATATAGTCTAACCTGGGCACTAATGCACTGTCTGACACAACCTGAGCCCGGACCTGCTGACCAACACCCAGACAGCTGACCGCACGCTGAGCACATCAGACCCGCCATGGCCTTAGGTCATCATCTCTTCCCTACCTCAGTTTTCAGGCTTCAGAACCTAGACCTTATCTCCAATCACTGCCCACGGGTGACTGTGATGCAGAAATCAGAACTCTTCCTGAGCCATGGCAAGAAACCTTGTGGTTGGCATGTTGTCCCACGTTCAGTGTAGGAGAAACCAGCATTCACCCTGAGGCCCCGCCCATTCTTGAGTGCGACGAGAGCATAAACACGCATTGTGACCTCAGCGTGAGTCCTGTCCTCTAGTAAGTCCTCTCAGTGGATGGACCATTAGATGTCATAATGGGCTTGACATATCCCTAGTCCCCAATTTTTAACCAGATTTCTGGTTGTCCAGTCGCCCCACCCCAGGGCTCTACTCTGGAATGCCTCATGGTGGGACATCTGAGGTTGAAATACAAAATGAAACAATCAACCTCAACAAAGGAACGGACTTCTTCCATCCCCAGAATGACCCCAAACTCTTTGGACGGGACCGAACCCCCAGAGAGTAAGACTCGTCCATTTCCCATGGTGTCACCCGGCAATTTTACGACCATGAGTGACACGATATCCAGAGACAAAAACTTGAGCAAGAGCCTCACACTCGCCCTTTTTTCATATCCCGAAGTGTTCTCCTCATGGTCTGTAGATCAGTCCTGCCATACCTATGACCCAAAACATAAGCCGAGTTTGTGTTTTCAGACTACTGTCCAAACAGCTCTGGCCTACACACCCTACAGGCTCAGGGCCCTGGAGCCAAACCTGAGGACTGTACTTGCCCTCTCCAAGGGAATTGTATGTGCCCATTCCAATGGCCACAACCCTACTAGTAGGATAACCTCCAAAGTCCCTGAGGCCATCCCAATAGTTGTGGCTTCCCAGGACAAACAGGGGCAATCTGAGCCCATCTGAGCACCTACCTGCCCTCAGACCTTTAGACTGATGTCCCCAGAGGTAAAAAGGAACGAACAGGCCCCTAGGCACTAATCGGATCCATTGCTTTGGTTTCCAGGCATCTCTCCTCAGAGGCCTGGATCTCAATACCAGCATATGGCTGTTTCTTGACTCACCCATCAGAACAAAACTCATCTACACATGGGAAACATGCACGTTGGAGCTGTGTCAAAGCCTCTGTTTAGGAGAACACTTCAGGGCCCCAGGGCCACCGCTTCATTCCAAGGTCTCCATTGACACAAAACCATATTAGGACACATTCACAGGAGAGTCCATTTCAACTCAGCCTCCTCGGTTGCCCCCCACATCCAGCAGATCTAACCTGTCTTGTTGCTTGGAGACAATTGGAATGCGAGGTGGGCTAAGCAGCCATCCATCCTTAGAACCCTGCTCGGAATCGTTGGCCTGGAGCCAACCGACAGGTCTCAATTGTCCTGCAGAAGAATCTTTGCAGTTTGGAGCTTCTCACAACTCCCATCGTGGGAAAACCCCCATGTCCTCGTGATCCAACCCCCTTAAAGAAAGGGCCATCAGGGCAGAAAGTTTAACCTGAGAGATCGTCTGATCCTTGCCCTGACTTCAGATGCACGAGATCTCTGTTGAGGTCTGTAGATTGTGCCTACCATATCCTCACACAGAAACCTAGGCCTAGCTTGGGTTCTCAGACTCCGTCCTCAGACTACTGGCCCACGAGCCCTCCCGTTGGGCAATCCAGAACTACAATGCCGCACTCTGCCTGCCTTACAGAAGTAAAATATTGCCCTCAGGGCTACCCGAAACCCCAAATGAGGATCCACCTGCACGCAATTCGGCTGTACCCCAAACATATAGGCTGACCTGGGCACTATTTCCCCTTCTGACCCAGCCTGAGCCTGGACCTCCTGGTCCCACCCAGACAGCTGGCCGCACACTGAGCACATCGGTCCCGCCATGGCCTTAGGTCGTCATCTCTTCCGAACTGCGGTTTTCTGGCTCCAGAACCTAGACCTTATCTCCAACCAATGCCCAGGGTTGAAAATGATGCAGAAATCAGAACTCTTTCCCCATGGCAAGAAACCTTGTGCTTGGCATGTTGTCCAACGTTCAGTGTAGTTGAAACAAGCGTGGCCCATGAGGCCCAGCCGATGCTTGCGGGCCACATTGGTCAAAAACACACATTGTGACCCTCAGCCTGAGCCCAGTCCTCCAGTAAGGCCTCTTAGGGCCTATATGAAGAGACAGCATATTGGGCTTGGGTGCCCCTAGGCCCCAATTTTTAACCATAGTTCGGGGTGTCCCTTCACTCTTCCCCAGGGCTCTGCTTTGGAATTCCTCTTTTGGTGGGACACCTGAGGTAACAAACCTGAAAGGAGTCCTCCCATCCCACAGATTGACGAAAACCAATTGGGATCGGGCCAAATCCACAGAGAGGAAGATTCGTCCATGGCCCATGAGACCTCCCCAACATTCCACGGCCATCGCTGAAACAAAAGTCAGAGACAAAAGCCTGAGCAAGCGCCTCAGACTCGCTCATTCTTCATATCCTGAAGAGTTCTTCTCATGGTTTGTAGATCGGGCGTGCCATACCTACGTCCCCAAACTTAAGCTGAGTTTGTGTTTTCAGTCTTCTGTCCTCAAAGTCCTGGGCCACACTCCCTCCAGGCTGGGGCCCCTGGAGCCACACATTAGGACTGCCCCCACCCAATCCATGGGAATTCTGCCCATTCCATTGTCAAAAATCGTACAAATTAGGAGAACCCTCCAAAGTCCCTGAGGCCATCCCAATAGTGTAGGTCGCCCCGGACAAAAAATGGGCGGTTGATACCGGCTGAGCATCTACCTCCACTCATCTACCTCCACTCATACCAAGAAGATTGAACCAGACAGGACCCGAGGCCATTATCGGATCCATTGCTTTGGTTTACAGGCATGTCTCCTCAAAAGCCTGGATTCCAATACCAGCAGAGGGGATTTCCTGAGGCACCCATCAGAACAAATCTCATCTCCACAAGGAAACTTGTGCATGGGAGCTAAGCCAAAGCTTAGGAGAATACTTCAGGGTCCCAATGCCACCTCCCCATTCCAAGGCCCTCATGGACACAAACACACGTTAGGACCCATCCTCTGGAAAGTGCATTTCAACTCAGCCACCCCGGTTGCTCCCTCAGATCCATTAGATCTAAACTGTCTTGTTGCTAGGAGACAATTGGAAGGCGAGGCGGACTTCCCAGGCATCCATCCTCGAACGGTGCTCTGGAGTCATTCCATATGGGATGTCCTGGAGCTGTCCAACAGGTCTCAATTGTCCCGCAGAAGGAATCCTTGAAGGGGGCATCCCACATCTCCCAACGTGGAAAACCTCCATGGCCTCGAGATTCTGCTCCCTTCATGAAGGGGCCGTCATGCACAGACTCCAACCTGAGCCAACGTCGGATCCTCGCCCTGACTTCAGATGCATGAGATATTGGTTCAGATCTGCAGGGAGTACCTGCCGTGCCCTCACCCTGAATCCGAAGTCTAGCTTGTGTTCTCATACTTCCGTCCTCACTCTCCTGGCCCCGAAGCCCTCAAGTTTGGCAATTCCGGACCAACAATGAAGCACTCTGACTGCCCTCTAGAAAAAATATATTGCCTAATGAGCAGCCCAGGCAGCTTAAATGAGGATAAACCTACACGGCACTCGAATGTACCCAAATTATATAGTCTAACCTGGGCACTAATGCACTGTCTGACACAACCTGAGCCCGGACCTGCTGACCAACACCCAGACAGCTGACCGCACGCTGAGCACATCAGACCCGCCATGGCCTTAGGTCATCATCTCTTCCCTACCTCAGTTTTCAGGCTTCAGAACCTAGACCTTATCTCCAATCACTGCCCACGGGTGACTGTGATGCAGAAATCAGAACTCTTCCTGACCCATGGCAAGAAACCTTGTGGTTGGCATGTTGTCCCACGTTCAGTGTAGGAGAAACCAGCATTCACCCTGAGGCCCCGCCCATTCTTGAGTGCGACGAGAGCATAAACACGCATTGTGACCTCAGCGTGAGTCCTGTCCTCTAGTAAGTCCTCTCAGTGGATGGACCATTAGATGTCATAATGGGCTTGACATATCCCTAGTCCCCAATTTTTAACCAGATTTCTGGTTGTCCAGTCGCCCCACCCCAGGGCTCTACTCTGGAATGCCTCATGGTGGGACATCTGAGGTTGAAATACAAAATGAAACAATCAACCTCAACAAAGGAACGGACTTCTTCCATCCCCAGAATGACCCCAAACTCTTTGGACGGGACCGAACCCCCAGAGAGTAAGACTCGTCCATTTCCCATGGTGTCACCCGGCAATTTTACGACCATGAGTGACACGATATCCAGAGACAAAAACTTGAGCAAGAGCCTCACACTCGCCCTTTTTTCATATCCCGAAGTGTTCTCCTCATGGTCTGTAGATCAGTCCTGCCATACCTATGACCCAAAACATAAGCCGAGTTTGTGTTTTCAGACTACTGTCCAAACAGCTCTGGCCTACACACCCTAAAGGCTCAGGGCCCTGGAGCCAAACCTGAGGACTGTACTTGCCCTCTCCAAGGGAATTGTATGTGCCCATTCCAATGGCCACAACCCTACTAGTAGGATAACCTCCAAAGTCCCTGAGGCCATCCCAATAGTTGTGGCTTCCCAGGACAAACAGGGGCAATCTGAGCCCATCTGAGCACCTACCTGCCCTCAGACCTTTAGACTGATGTCCCCAGAGGTAAAAAGGAACGAACAGGCCCCTAGGCACTAATCGGATCCATTGCTTTGGTTTCCAGGCATCTCTCCTCAGAGGCCTGGATCTCAATACCAGCATATGGCTGTTTCTTGACTCACCCATCAGAACAAAACTCATCTACACATGGGAAACATGCACGTTGGAGCTGTGTCAAAGCCTCTGTTTAGGAGAACACTTCAGGGCCCCAGGGCCACCGCTTCATTCCAAGGTCTCCATTGACACAAAACCATATTAGGACACATTCACAGGAGAGTCCATTTCAACTCAGCCTCCTCGGTTGCCCCCCACATCCAGCAGATCTAACCTGTCTTGTTGCTTGGAGACAATTGGAATGCGAGGTGGGCTAAGCAGCCATCCATCCTTAGAACCCTGCTCGGAATCGTTGGCCTGGAGCCAACCGACAGGTCTCAATTGTCCTGCAGAAGAATCTTTGCAGTTTGGAGCTTCTCACAACTCCCATCGTGGGAAAACCCCCATGTCCTCGTGATCCAACCCCCTTAAACAAAGGGCCATCAGGTCAGAAAGTTTAACCTGAGCGATCGTCTGATCCTTGCCCTGACTTCAGATGCACGAGATCTCTGTTGAGGTCTGTAGATTGTGCCTACCATATCCTCACACAGAAACCTAGGCCTAGCTTGGGTTCTCAGACTCCGTCCTCAGACTACTGGCCCACGAGCCCTCCCGTTGGGCAATCCAGAACTACAATGCCGCACTCTGCCTGCCTTACAGAAGTAAAATATTGCCCTCAGGGCTACCCGAAACCCCAAATGAGGATCCACCTGCACGCAATTCGGCTGTACCCCAAACATATAGGCTGACCTGGGCACTATTTCCCCTTCTGACCCAGCCTGAGCCTGGACCTCCTGGTCCCACCCAGACAGCTAGCCGCACACTGAGCACATCGGTCCCGCCATGGCCTTAGGTCGTCATCTCTTCCCAACTGCGGTTTTCTGGCTCCAGAACCTAGACCTTATCTCCAACCACTGCCCAGGTTTGAAAATGATGCAGAAATCAGAACTCTTTCCCCATGGCAAGAAACCTTGTGCTTGGCATGTTGTCCAACGTTCAGTGTAGTTGAAACAAGCGTGGCCCATGAGGCCCAGCCGATGCTTGCGGGCCACATTGGTCAAAAACACACATTGTGACCCTCAGCCTGAGCCCAGTCCTCCAGAAAGGCCTCTTAGGGCCTATATGAAGAGACAGCATATTGGGCTTGGGTGCCCCTAGGACCCAATTTTTAACCATAGTTCGGGGTGTCCCTTCACTCTTCCCCAGGGCTCTGCTTTGGAATTCCTCTTTTGGTGGGACACCTGAGGTAACAAACCTGAAAGGAGTCCTCCCATCCCACAGATTGACGAAAAACAATTGGGATCGGGCCAAATCCACAGAGAGGAAGATTCGTCCATGGCCCATGAGACCTCCCCAACATTCCACGGCCATCGCTGAAACAAAAGTCAGAGACAAAAGCCTGAGCAAGCGCCTCAGACTCGCTCATTCTTCATATCCTGAAGAGTTCTTCTCATGGTTTGTAGATCGGGCGTGCCATACCTACGTCCCCAAACTTAAGCTGAGTTTGTGTTTTCAGTCTTCTGTCCTCAAAGTCCTGGGCCACACTCCCTCCAGGCTGGGGCCCCTGGAGCCACACATTAGGACTGCCCCCACCCAATCCATGGGAATTCTGCCCATTCCATTGTCAAAAATCGTACAAATTAGGAGAACCCTCCAAAGTCCCTGAGGCCATCCCAATAGTGTAGGTCGCCCCGGACAAAAAATGGGCGGTTGATACCGGCTGAGCATCTACCTCCACTCATCTACCTCCACTCATACCAAGAAGATTGAACCAGACAGGACCCGAGGCCATTATCGGATCCATTGCTTTGGTTTACAGGCATGTCTCCTCAAAAGCCTGGATTCCAATACCAGCAGAGGGGATTTCCTGAGGCACCCATCAGAACAAATCTCATCTCCACAAGGAAACTTGTGCATGGGAGCTAAGCCAAAGCTTAGGAGAATACTTCAGGGTCCCAATGCCACCTCCCCATTCCAAGGCCCTCATGGACACAAACACACGTTAGGACCCATCCTCTGGAAAGTGCATTTCAACTCAGCCACCCCGGTTGCTCCCTCAGATCCATTAGATCTAAACTGTCTTGTTGCTAGGAGACAATTGGAAGGCGAGGCGGACTTCCCAGGCATCCATCCTCGAACGGTGCTCTGGAGTCATTCCATATGGGATGTCCTGGAGCTGTCCAACAGGTCTCAATTGTCCCGCAGAAGGAATCCTTGAAGGGGGCATCCCACATCTCCCAACGTGGAAAACCTCCATGGCCTCGAGATTCTGCTCCCTTCATGAAGGGGCCGTCATGCACAGACTCCAACCTGAGCCAACGTCGGATCCTCGCCCTGACTTCAGATGCATGAGATATTGGTTCAGATCTGCAGGGAGTACCTGCCGTGCCCTCACCCTGAATCCGAAGTCTAGCTTGTGTTCTCATACTTCCGTCCTCACTCTCCTGGCCCCGAAGCCCTCAAGTTTGGCAATTCCGGACCGACAATGAAGCACTCTGACTGCCCTCTAGAAAGAATATATTGCCTAATGAGCAGCCCAGGCAGCTTAAATGAGGATAAACCTACACGGCACTCGAATGTACCCAAATTATATAGTCTAACCTGGGCACTAATGCACTGTCTGACACAACCTGAGCCCGGACCTGCTGACCAACACCCAGACAGCTGACCGCACGCTGAGCACATCAGACCCGCCATGGCCTTAGGTCATCATCTCTTCCCTACCTCAGTTTTCAGGCTTCAGAACCTAGACTTTATCTCCAATCACTGCCCACGGGTGACTGTGATGCAGAAATCAGAACTCTTCCTGACCCATGGCAAGAAACCTTGTGGTTGGCATGTTGTCCCACGTTCAGTGTAGGAGAAACCAGCATTCACCCTGAGGCCCCGCCCATTCTTGAGTGCGACGAGAGCATAAACACGCATTGTGACCTCAGCGTGAGTCCTGTCCTCTAGTAAGTCCTCTCAGTGGATGGACCATTAGATGTCATAATGGGCTTGACATATCCCTAGTCCCCAATTTTTAACCAGATTTCTGGTTGTCCAGTCGCCCCACCCCAGGGCTCTACTCTGGAATGCCTCATGGTGGGACATCTGAGGTTGAAATACAAAATGAAACAATCAACCTCAACAAAGGAACGGACTTCTTCCATCCCCAGAATGACCCCAAACTCTTTGGACGGGACCGAACCCCCAGAGAGTAAGACTCGTCCATTTCCCATGGTGTCACCCGGCAATTTTACGACCATGAGTGACACGATATCCAGAGACAAAAACTTGAGCAAGAGCCTCACACTCGCCCTTTTTTCATATCCCGAAGTGTTCTCCTCATGGTCTGTAGATCAGTCCTGCCATACCTATGACCCAAAACATAAGCCGAGTTTGTGTTTTCAGACTACTGTCCAAACAGCTCTGGCCTACACACCCTAAAGGCTCAGGGCCCTGGAGCCAAACCTGAGGACTGTACTTGCCCTCTCCAAGGGAATTGTATGTGCCCATTCCAATGGCCACAACCCTACTAGTAGGATAACCTCCAAAGTCCCTGAGGCCATCCCAATAGTTGTGGCTTCCCAGGACAAACAGGGGCAATCTGAGCCCATCTGAGCACCTACCTGCCCTCAGACCTTTAGACTGATGTCCCCAGAGGTAAAAAGGAACGAACAGGCCCCTAGGCACTAATCGGATCCATTGCTTTGGTTTCCAGGCATCTCTCCTCAGAGGCCTGGATCTCAATACCAGCATATGGCTGTTTCTTGACTCACCCATCAGAACAAAACTCATCTACACATGGGAAACATGCACGTTGGAGCTGTGTCAAAGCCTCTGTTTAGGAGAACACTTCAGGGCCCCAGGGCCACCGCTTCATTCCAAGGTCTCCATTGACACAAAACCATATTAGGACACATTCACAGGAGAGTCCATTTCAACTCAGCCTCCTCGGTTGCCCCCCACATCCAGCAGATCTAACCTGTCTTGTTGCTTGGAGACAATTGGAATGCGAGGTGGGCTACCCAGCCATTCATCCTTAGGACCCTGCTCGGAATCGTTGGCCTGGAGCCAACCAACAGGTCTCAATTGTCCTGCAGAAGAATCTTTGCAGTTTGGAGCTTCTCACAACTCCCATCGTGGGAAAACCCCCATGTCCTCGTGATCCAACCCCCTTCAAGAAAGGGCCATCAGGGCAGAAAGTCCAACCTGAGCGATCGTCTGATCCTTGCCCTGACTTCAGATGCACGAGATCTCGATTGAGGTCTGTAGATTGTGCCTGCCATATCCTCACCCAGAAACCTAGGCCTAGCTTGGGTTCTCAGACTCCGTCCTCAGACTACTGGCCCACAAGCCCTCCAGTTGGGCAATCCAAACTACAATGCCGCACTCTGCCTGCCTTACAGAAGTAAAATATTGCCCTCAGGGCTACCCCGAAACCGCAAATGAGGATCTACCTGCACGCCATTCGGCTGTACCCCAAACATATAGGCTGACCTGGGTACTATTTCCCCTTCTGACCCAGCCTGAGCCTGGACCACCTGGTCCCACCCAGACAGCTGGCCGCACACTGAGCACATCGGACCGCCATGGCCTTAGGTCGTCATCTCTTCCCAACTGCGGTTTTCAGGCTCCAGAACCTAGACCTTATCTCCAACCACTGCCCAGGGTTGAAAATGATGCAGAAATCAGAACTCTTTCTCCATGGCAAGAAACCTGGTGGTTGGCATGTTGTCCAACGTTCAGTGTAGTTGAAACAAGCGTGGCCCATGAGGCCCAGCCCATGCTTGCGGGCCACATTGGTCACAAACACACATTGTGACCCTCAGCCTGAGCCCAGTCCTCAGGTAAGGCCTCTCTGGGCCTATAGGAAGAGACAGCATATTGGGCTTGCCATGCCCCTAGGCCCCAATTTTTAACCATAGTTCGGGTTGACCCTTCACTCTTCCCCAGGGCTCTGCTTTGGAATTTCTCTTTTGGTGGGACACCTGAGGTAACAAACCTGAAAGGTGTCCTCCCATCCCACAGATTGACGAAAAACAATTGGGATCGGGTCAAATCCACAGAGAGGAAGATTCGTCCATGGCCCATGAGACCTCCCCAACATTCCACGGCCATCGCTGAAACAAAATCCAGAGACAAAAGCCTGAGCAAGCTCCTCAGACTCGCTGATTCTTCATATCCTGAAGAGTTCTTCTCATGGTGTGTAGATCGGGCGTGCCATACCTACGTCCCCACACTTAAGCTGAGTTTGTGTTTTCAGTCTTCTGTCCTCAAAGTCCTGGGCCACACTCCCTCCAGGCTGGGGCCCCTGGAGCCACACATTAGGACTGCCCCCACCCAATCCATGGGAATTCTGCCCATTCCATTGTCAAAAATCGTACAAATTAGGAGAACCCTCCAAAGTCCCTGAGGCCATCCCAATAGTGTAGGTCGCCCGGGACAAAAAAGGGCGGTTGATACCGGCTGAGCATCTACCTCCACTCATCTACCTCCACTCATACCAAGAAGATTGAACCAGACAGGACCCGAGGCCATTATCGGATCCATTGCTTTGGTTTACAGGCATGTCTCCTCAAAAGCCTGGATTCCAATACCAGCAGAGGGGATTTCCTGAGGCACCCATCAGAACAAATCTCGTCTCCACAAGGAAACTTGTGCATGGGAGCTATGCCAAAGCTTAGGAGAATACTTCAGGGTCCCGGTGCCACCTCCCCATTCCAAGGCCCTCATGGACACAAATACGCGTTAGGACCCATCCTCTGTAAGTGCTTTTCAACTCAGCCACCCGGTTGCTCCCGCAGATCCATTAGATCTAAACTGTCTTGTTTTATTACCTAATGAGCTCCCCAGGCAGCTTAAATGAGGATAAACCTACACGGCACTCGAATGTACCCAAATTATATAGTCTAACCTGGGCACTAATGCACTGTCTGACACAACCTGAGCCCGGACCTGCTGACCAACACCCAGACAGCTGACCGCACGCTGAGCACATCAGACCCGCCATGGCCTTAGGTCATCATCTCTTCCCTACCTCAGTTTTCAGGCTTCAGAACCTAGACCTTATCTCCAATCACTGCCCACGGGTGACTGTGATGCAGAAATCAGAACTCTTCCTGACCCATGGCAAGAAACCTTGTGGTTGGCATGTTGTCCAACGTTCAGTGTAGGAGAAACCAGCATTCACCCTGAGGCCCCGCCCATTCTTGCCTGGGACGAGAGCATAAACACGCATTGTGACCTCAGCGTGAGTCCTGTCCTCTAGTAAGTCCTCTCAGTGGCTGGACCATTAGATGTCATAATGGGCTTGACATGTCCCTAGTCCCCAATATTTAACCAGATTTCTGGTTGTCCAGTCGCCCCACCCCAGGGCTCTACTCTGGAATCCCTCATTTGGTGGGACATCTGAGGTTGAAAAACAAAATGAAACAAATCGACAACAACAACAAAAAAACGGACTTCTTCCATCCCCAGAAGGACCCCAAACTCTTTGGACGGGACCGAACCCCCAGAGAGTAAGACTCGTCCATTTCCCATGAAGTCACTCGGCAATTTCACGACCATGAGTGACACCATATCCAGAGACAAAAACTTGAGCAAGAGCCTCACACTTGCCCTTTTTTCATATCCCGAAGTGTTCTCCTCATGGTCTGTAGATCAGTCCTCCCATACGTATGACCCAAAACATAAGCCGAGTTTGTGTTTTCAGACAACTGTCCAAACAGCTCTGGCCTACACACCCTACAGGTTCAGGGCCCTGGAGCCAAACCTGAGGACTGTACTTGCCCTCTCCAAGGGAATTGTATGTGCCCATTCCAATGGCCACAACCCTACTAGTAGGATAACCTCCAAAGTCCCTGAGGCCATCCCAATAGTTGTGGCTTCCCAGGACAAACAGGGGCAATCTGAGCCCATCTGAGCACCTACCTGCACTCAGACCCGTAGACTGATGTCCCCAGAGGTAATAAGGAACGAACAGGCCCCTAGGCACTAATCGGATCCATTGCTTTGGTTTCCAGGCATCACTCCACAGAGGCCTGGATTTCAATACCAGCATATGGCTGTTTCTTGACTCACCCATCAGAACAAATCTCATCTACACATGGGAAACATGCACGTTGGAGCTGTGTCAAAGCCTCTGTTTAGGAGAACCCTTCAGGGCCCCAGGGCCACCGCTTCATTCCAAGGTCTCCATAGACACAAAAACATATTAGGACACATCCACAGGAGAGTCCATTTCAACTCAGCCTCCTCGGTTGCCCCCCACATCCAGCAGATCTAACCTGTCTTGTTGCTTGGAGACAATTGGAATGCGAGGTGGGCTACCCAGCCATCCATCCTTAGAACCCTGCTCGGAATCATTGGCCTGGAGCCAACCAACAGGTCTCAATTGTCCTGCAGAAGAATCTTTGCAGTTTGGAGCTTCTCACAACTCCCATCGTGGGAAAACCCCCATGTCCTCGTGATCCAACCCCCTTCAAGAAAGGGCCATCAGGGCAGAAAGTCCAACCTGAGCGATCGTCTGATCCTTGCCCTGACTTCAGATGCACGAGATCTCGATTGAGGTCTGTAGATTGTGCCTGCCATATCCTCACCCAGAAACCTAGGCCTAGCTTGGGTTCTCAGACTCCGTCCTCAGACTACTGGCCCACAAGCCCTCCAGTTGGGCAATCCAAACTACAATGCCGCACTCTGCCTGCCCTACAGAAGTAAAACAATGCCCTCAGGGCTACCGCGAAACCGCAAATGAGGATCTACCTGCACGCCATTCGGCTGTACCCCAAACATATAGGCTGACCTGGGTACTATTTCCCCTTCTGACCCAGCCTGAGCCTGGACCACCTGGTCCCACCCAGACAGCTGGCCGCACACTGAGCACATCGGACCGCCATGGCCTTAGGTCGTCATCTCTTCCCAACTGCGGTTTTCAGGCTCCAGAACCTAGACCTTATCTCCAACCACTGCCCAGGGTTGAAAATGATGCAGAAATCAGAACTCTTTCTCCATGGCAAGAAACCTGGTGGTTGGCATGTTGTCCAACGTTCAGTGTAGTTGAAACAAGCGTGGCCCATGAGGCCCAGCCCATGCTTGCGGGCCACATTGGTCACAAACACACATTGTGACCCTCAGCCTGAGCCCAGTCCTCAGGTAAGGCCTCTCTGGGCCTATAGGAAGAGACAGCATATTGGGCTTGCCATGCCCCTAGGCCCCAATTTTTAACCATAGTTCGGGTTGACCCTTCACTCTTCCCCAGGGCTCTGCTTTGGAATTTCTCTTTTGGTGGGACACCTGAGGTAACAAACCTGAAAGGTGTCCTCCCATCCCACAGATTGACGAAAAACAATTGGGATCGGGTCAAATCCACAGAGAGGAAGATTCGTCCATGGCCCATGAGACCTCCCCAACATTCCACGGCCATCGCTGAAACAAAATCCAGAGACAAAAGCCTGAGCAAGCTCCTCAGACTCGCTGATTCTTCATATCCTGAAGAGTTCTTCTCATGGTGTGTAGATCGGGCGTGCCATACCTACGTCCCCACACTTAAGCTGAGTTTGTGTTTTCAGTCTTCTGTCCTCAAAGTCCTGGGCCACACTCCCTCCAGGCTGGGGCCCCTGGAGCCACACATTAGGACTGCCCCCACCCAATCCATGGGAATTCTGCCCATTCCATTGTCAAAAATCGTACAAATTAGGAGAACCCTCCAAAGTCCCTGAGGCCATCCCAATAGTGTAGGTCGCCCGGGACAAAAAAGGGCGGTTGATACCGGCTGAGCATCTACCTCCACTCATCTACCTCCACTCATACCAAGAAGATTGAACCAGACAGGACCCGAGGCCATTATCGGATCCATTGCTTTGGTTTACAGGCATGTCTCCTCAAAAGCCTGGATTCCAATACCAGCAGAGGGGATTTCCTGAGGCACCCATCAGAACAAATCTCGTCTCCACAAGGAAACTTGTGCATGGGAGCTATGCCAAAGCTTAGGAGAATACTTCAGGGTCCCGGTGCCACCTCCCCATTCCAAGGCCCTCATGGACACAAATACGCGTTAGGACCCATCCTCTGTAAGTGCTTTTCAACTCAGCCACCCGGTTGCTCCCGCAGATCCATTAGATCTAAACTGTCTTGTTTTATTACCTAATGAGCTCCCCAGGCAGCTTAAATGAGGATAAACCTACACGGCACTCGAATGTACCCAAATTATATAGTCTAACCTGGGCACTAATGCACTGTCTGACACAACCTGAGCCCGGACCTGCTGACCAACACCCAGACAGCTGACCGCACGCTGAGCACATCAGACCCGCCATGGCCTTAGGTCATCATCTCTTCCCTACCTCAGTTTTCAGGCTTCAGAACCTAGACCTTATCTCCAATCACTGCCCACGGGTGACTGTGATGCAGAAATCAGAACTCTTCCTGACCCATGGCAAGAAACCTTGTGGTTGGCATGTTGTCCAACGTTCAGTGTAGGAGAAACCAGCATTCACCCTGAGGCCCCGCCCATTCTTGCCTGGGACGAGAGCATAAACACGCATTGTGACCTCAGCGTGAGTCCTGTCCTCTAGTAAGTCCTCTCAGTGGCTGGACCATTAGATGTCATAATGGGCTTGACATGTCCCTAGTCTCCAATTTTTAACCAGATTTCTGGTTGTCCAGTCGCCCCACCCCAGGGCTCTACTCTGGAATCCCTCATTTGGTGGGACATCTGAGGTTGAAAAACAAAATGAAACAAATCGACAACAACAACAAAAAAACGGACTTCTTCCATCCCCAGAAGGACCCCAAACTCTTTGGACGGGACCGAACCCCCAGAGAGTAAGACTCGTCCATTTCCCATGAAGTCACTCGGCAATTTCACGACCATGAGTGACACCATATCCAGAGACAAAAACTTGAGCAAGAGCCTCACACTTGCCCTTTTTTCATATCCCGAAGTGTTCTCCTCATGGTCTGTAGATCAGTCCTCCCATACGTATGACCCAAAACATAAGCCGAGTTTGTGTTTTCAGACAACTGTCCAAACAGCTCTGGCCTACACACCCTACAGGTTCAGGGCCCTGGAGCCAAACCTGAGGACTGTACTTGCCCTCTCCAAGGGAATTGTATGTGCCCATTCCAATGGCCACAACCCTACTAGTAGGATAACCTCCAAAGTCCCTGAGGCCATCCCAATAGTTGTGGCTTCCCAGGACAAACAGGGGCAATCTGAGCCCATCTGAGCACCTACCTGCACTCAGACCCGTAGACTGATGTCCCCAGAGGTAATAAGGAACGAACAGGCCCCTAGGCACTAATCGGATCCATTGCTTTGGTTTCCAGGCATCACTCCACAGAGGCCTGGATTTCAATACCAGCATATGGCTGTTTCTTGACTCACCCATCAGAACAAATCTCATCTACACATGGGAAACATGCACGTTGGAGCTGTGTCAAAGCCTCTGTTTAGGAGAACCCTTCAGGGCCCCAGGGCCACCGCTTCATTCCAAGGTCTCCATAGACACAAAAACATATTAGGACACATCCACAGGAGAGTCCATTTCAACTCAGCCTCCTCGGTTGCCCCCCACATCCAGCAGATCTAACCTGTCTTGTTGCTTGGAGACAATTGGAATGCGAGGTGGGCTACCCAGCCATCCATCCTTAGAACCCTGCTCGGAATCATTGGCCTGGAGCCAACCAACAGGTCTCAATTGTCCTGCAGAAGAATCTTTGCAGTTTGGAGCTTCTCACAACTCCCATCGTGGGAAAACCCCCATGTCCTCGTGATCCAACCCCCTTCAAGAAAGGGCCATCAGGGCAGAAAGTCCAACCTGAGCGATCGTCTGATCCTTGCCCTGACTTCAGATGCACGAGATCTCTATTGAGGTCTGTAGATTGTGCCTGCCATATCCTCACCCAGAAACCTAGGCTTAGCTTGGGTTCTCAGACTCCGTCCTCAGACTACTGGCCCACAAGCCCTCCAGTTGGGCAATCCAGAACTACAATGCCGCAATCTGCCTACCCTACAGAAGTAAAATATTGCCCTCAGGGCTACCCCGAATCCCCAAATGAGGATCAACCTGCACGCCATTCGGCTGTACCCCAAACATATAGGCTGACCTGGGCACTATTTCCCCTTCTGACCCAGCCTGAGCCTGGACCTCCTGGTCCCACCCAGACAGCTGGCCGCACACTGAGCACATCGGACCCGCCATGGCCTTAGGTCGTCATCTCTTCCCAACTGCGGTTTTCAGGCTCCAGAACCTAGACCTTATCTCCCACTACTGCCCAGGTTTGAAAATGATGCTGAAATCAGAACTCTTTCCCCATGGCAAGAAACCTTGTGGTTGGCATGTTGTCCAACGTTTAGTGTAGTTGAAACAAGCGTGGCCCATGAGGCCCAGCCCATGCTTGCGGGCCACATTGGTCACAAACACACATTGTGACCCTCAGCCTGAGCCCAGTCCTCAGGTAAGGCCTCTCAGGGCCTATATGAAGAGACAGCATATTGGGCTTGCCATGCCCCTAGGCCCCAATTTTTAACCATAGTTTGTGTTGTCCCTTCACTCTTCCCCAGGGCTCTGCTTTGGAATACCTCTTTTGGTGGGACACCTGAGGTAACAAACCTGAAAGGAGTCCTCCCATCCCACAGATTGACGAAAACCAATTGGGATCGGGCCAAATCAACAGAGAGGAAGATTCGTCCCTGGCCCATGAGACCTCCCCAACATTCCACGGCCATCGCTGAAACAAAAGTCAGAGAAAAAACCTGAGCAAGCGCCTCAGACTCGCTCATTCTTCATATCCTGAAGAGTTCTTCTCATGGTTTGTAGATCGGGCGTGCCATACCTACGTCCCCAAACTTAAGCTGAGTTTGTGTTTTCAGTCTTCTGTCCTCAAAGTCCTGGGCCACACTCCCTCCAGGCTGGGGCCCCTGGAGCCACACATTAGGACTGCCCCCACCCAATCCATGGGAATTCTGCCCATTCCATTGTCAAAAATCGTACAAATTAGGAGAACCCTCCAAAGTCCCCGAGGCCATCCCAATAGTGTAGGTCGCCCGGGACAAAAAATGGGCGGTTGATACCGGCTGAGCATCTACCTCCACTCTTCTACCTCCACTCATACCAAGGAGATTGAACCAGACAGGACCCGAGGCCATTATCGAATCCATTGCTTTGGTTTACAGGCATGTCTCCTCAAAAGCCTGGATTCCAATACCAGCAGAGGGGATTTCCTGAGGCACTCATCAGAACAAATCTCGTCTCCACAAGGAAACTTGTGCATGGTAGCTAAGCCAAAGCTTAGGAGAATACTTCAGGGTCCCGGTGCCACCTCCCCATTCCAAGGCCCTCATGGACACAAACACACGTTAGGGCCCATCCTCTGGAAAGTGCATTTCAACTCAGCCACCCCGGTTGCTCCCGCAGATCCATTAGATCTAAACTGTCTTGTTGCTAGGAGACAATTGGAAGGCGAGGCGGACTTCCCAGGCATCCATCCTCGAACGGTGCTCTGGAGTCATTCCATATGGGATGTCCTGGAGCTGTCCAACAGGTCTCAATTGTCCCGCAGAAGGAATCCTTGAAGGGGGCATACAACATCTCCCAACGTGGAAAACCTCCATGGCCTCGAGATTCCGCTCCCTTCATGAAGGGGCCGTCATGCACAGAAACTCCAACCTGAGCCAACGTCGGATCCTCGCCCTGACTTCAGATGCATGAGATATTGGTTCAGATCTGCAGGGGGTACCTGCCGTGCCCTCACCCTGAATCCGAAGTCTAGCTTGTGTTCTCAGACTTCCGTCCTCACTCTCCTGGCCCCGAAGCCCTCAAGTTTGGCAATTCCGGACCTACAATGAAGCACTCTGCCTGCCCTCTAGAAAAAATATATTGCCTAATGAGCAGCCCAGGCAGCTTAAATGAGGATAAACCTACACGGCACTCGAATGTACCCAAATTATATAGTCTAACCTGGGCACTAATGCACTGTCTGACACAACCTGAGCCCGGACCTGCTGACCAACACCCAGACAGCTGACCGCACGCTGAGCACATCAGACCCGCCATGGCCTTAGGTCATCATCTCTTCCCTTCCTCAGTTTTCATGCTTCAGAACCTAGACCTTATCTCCAATCACTGCCCACGGGTGACTGTGATGCAGAAATCAGAACTCTTCCTGACCCATGGCAAGAAACCTTGTGGTTGGCATGTTGTCCAACGTTCAGTGTAGGAGAAACCAGCATTCACCCTGAGGCCCCGCCCATTCTTGAGTGCGACGAGAGCATAAACACGCATTGTGACCTCAGCATGAGTCCTGTCCTCTAGTAAGTCCTCTCAGTGGCTGGACCATTAGATGTCATAATGGGCTTGACATGTCCCTAGTCCCCAATTTTTAACCAGATTTCTGGTTGTCCAGTCGCCCCACCCCAGGGCTCTACTCTGGAATCCCTCATTTGGTGGGACATCTGAGGTTGAAAAACAAAATGAAACAAATCGACAACAACAACAAAAAAAACGGACTTCTTCCATCCCCAGAATGACCCCAAACTCTTTGGACGGGACCGAACCCCCAGAGAGTAAGACTCGTCCATTTCCCATGATGTCACCCGGCAATTTCACGACCATGAGTGACACGATATCCAGAGACAAAAACTTGAGCAAGAGCCTCACACTCGCCCTTTTTTCATATCCCGAAGTGTTCTCCTCATGGTCTGTAGATCAGTCCTGCCATACCTATGACCCAAAACATAAGCCGAGTTTGTGTTTTCAGACAACTGTCCAAACAGCTCTGGCCTACACTCCCTACAGGCTCAGGGCCCTGGAGCCAAACCTGAGGACTGTACTTGCCCTCTCCAAGGGAATTGTATGTGCCCATTCCAATGGCCACAACCCTACTAGTAGGATAACCTCCAAAGTCCCTGAGGCCATCCCAATAGTTGTGGCTTCCCAGGACAAACAGGGGCAATCTGAGCCCATCTGAGCACCTACCTGCACTCAGACCCGTAGACTGATGTCCCCAGAGGTAAAAAGGAACGAACAGGCCCCTAGGCACTAATCGGATCCATTGCTTTGGTTTCCAGTCATCTCTCCTCAGAGGCCTGGTTTTCAATACCAGCATATGGCTGTTTCTTGACTCACCCATCAGAACAAATCTCATCTACACATGGGAAACATGCACGTTGGAGCTGTGTCAAAGCCTCTGTTTAGGAGAACCCTTCAGGGCCCCAGGGCCACCGCTTCATTCCAAGGTCTCCATAGACACAAAAACATATTAGGACACATCCACAGGAGAGTCCATTTCAACTCATCCTCCTCGGTTGCCCCCCAAATCCAGCAGATCTAACCTGTCTTGTTGCTTAGAGACAATTGGAATGCGAGGTGGGCTACCCAGCCATCCATCCTTAGAACCCTGCTCGGAATCGTTGGCCTGGAGCCAACCAACAGGTCTCAATTGTCCTGCAGAAGAATCTTTGTAGTTTGCAGCTTCTCACAACTCCCATTGTGGGAAAACTCCCATGTCCTCGTGATCCAACTCCCTTCAAGAAAGGGCCATCAGGGCAGAAAGTCCAACCTGAGCGATCGTCTGATCCTTGCCCTGACTTCAGATGCACGAGATCTCTATTGAGGTCTGTAGATTGTGCCTGCCATATCCTCACCCAGAAACCTAGGCCTAGCTTGGGTTCTCAGACACCGTCCTCAGACTACTGGCCCACAAGCCCTCGAGTTTGGCAATCCAAAACTACAATGCCGCACTCTGCCTGCCCTACAGAAGTAAAACATTGCCCTAGGGCTGCCCCGAAACCCCAAATATGGATCAACCTGCACGCCATTCGGCTGTACCCCAAACATATAGGCTGACCAGGGCACTATTTCCCCTTCTGACCCAGCCTGAGCCTGGACCTCCTGGTCCCACCCAGAAAGCTGGCCGCACACTGAGGACATCGGACCCGCCATGGCCTTAGGTCATCATCTCTTCCCAACTGCGGTTTTCAGGCTCCAGAACCTAGACCTTATCTCCAAACACTGCCCAGGTTTGAAAATGATGCAGAAATCAGAATCTTTCCCCATGGCAAGAAACCTTGTGGTTGGCATGTTGTCCAACGTTCAGTGTAGTTGAAACAAGCGTGGCCCATGAGGCCCAGCGCATGCTTGCAGGCCACATTGGTCACAAACACACATTGTGACCCTCAGCCTGAGCCCAGTCCTCAGGTAAGGCATCTCAGTGCCTATATGAAGAGACAGCATATTGGGCTTGCCATGCCCCTAGGCCCCAATTTTTAACCATAGTTCGGGTTGTCCCTTCACTCTTCCCCAGGGCTCTGCTTTGGAATTCCTCTTTTGGTGGGACACCTGAGGTAACAAACCTGAAAGGAGTCCTCCCATCCCACAGATTGACGAAAACCAATTGGGATCGGGCCAAATCCACAGAGAGGAAGATTCGTCCATGGCCCATGAGACCTCCCCAACATTCCACGGCCATCGCACAAACAAAATCCAGAGAAAAAAGCCTGAGCAAGCGCCTCAGACTCGCTCATTCTTCATATCCTGAAGAGTTCTTCTCATGGTTTGTAGATCGGGCGTGCCATACCTACGTCCCCAAACTTAAGCTGAGTTTGTGTTTTCAGTCTTCTGTCCTCAAAGTCCTGGGCCACACTCCCTCCAGGCTGGGGTCCCTGGAGCCACACATTAGGACTGCCCCCACCCAATCCATGGGAATTCTGCCCATTCCATTGTCAAAAATCGTACAAATTAGGAGAACCCTCCAAAGTCCCCGAGGCCATCCCAATAGTGTAGGTCGCCCGGGACAAAAATGGGCGGTTGATACCGGCTGAGCATCTACCTCCACTCTTCTACCTCCACTCATACCAAGGAGATTGAACCAGACAGGACCCGAGGCCATTATCGAATCCATTGCTTTGGTTTACAGGCATGTCTCCTCAAAAGCCTGGATTCCAATACCAGCAGAGGGGATTTCCTGAGGCACTATTCAGAACAAATCTCGTCTCCACAAGGAAACTTGTGCATGGTAGCTAAGCCAAAGCTTAGGAGAATACTTCAGGGTCCCGGTGCCACCTCCCCATTCCAAGGCCCTAATGGACACAAACACACGTTAGGACCCATCCTCTGGAAAGTGCATTTCAACTCAGCCACCCCGGTTGCTCCCACAGATCCATTAGATCTAAACTGTCTTGTTACTAGGAGACAATTGGAAGGCGAGGCGGACTTCCCAGGCATCCATCCTGGAACGGTGCTCTGGAGTCATTCCATATGGGATGTCCTGGAGCTGTCCAACAGGTCTCAATTGTCCCGCAGAAGGAATCCTTGAAGGGGGCATCCCACATCTCCCAACGTGGAAAACCTCCATGGCCTCGAGATTCCGCTCCCTTCATGAAGGGGCCATCATGCACAGAAACTCCAACCTGAGCCAACGTCGGATCCTCGCCCTGACTTCAGATGCATGAGATATTGGTTCAGATCTGCAGGGGGTACCTCCCGTGCCCTCATCGTGAATCCGAAGTCTAGCTTGTGTTCTCAGACTTCCGTACGCACTCTCCTGGCCCCGAAGCCCTCATGTTTGTCAATTCCGGAACGACAATGAAGCACTCTGCCTGCCCTCTAGAAAATATATATTGCCTAATGAGCAGCCCAGGCAGCTTAAATGAGGATAAACCTACACGGCACTCGAATGTACCCAAAATATATAGTCTAACCTGGGCACTAATGCACTGTCTGACACAACCTGAGCCCGGACCTGCTGACCAACACCCAGACAGCTGACCGCACGCTGAGCACATCAAACCCGCCATGGCCTTAGGTCATCATCTCTTCCCTACCTCAGTTTTCAGGCTTCAGAACCTAGACCTTATCTCCAATCACTGCCCACGGGTGACTGTGATGCAGAAATCAGAACTCTTCCTGACCCATGGCAAGAAACCTTGTGGTTGGCATGTTGTCCAACGTTCAGTGTAGGAGAAACCAGCATTCACCCTGAGGCCCCGCCCATTCTTGAGTGCGACGAGAGCATAAACACGCATTGTGACCTCAGCGTGAGTCCTGTCCTCTAGTAAGTCCTCTCAGTGGCTGGACCATTAGATGTCATAATGGGCTTGACATGTCCCTAGTCCCCAATTTTTAACCAGATTTCTGGTTGTCCATTCGCCCCACCCCAGGGCTCTACTCTGGAATCCCTCATTTGGTGGGACATCTGAGGTTGAAAAACAAAATGAAACAAATCGACAACAACAACAAAAAAACGGACTTCTTCCATCCCCAGAATGACCCCAAACTCTTTGGACGGGACCGAACCCCCAGAGAGTAAGACTCGTCCATTTCCCATGATGTCACCCGGCAATTTCACGACCATGAGTGACACGATATCCAGAGACAAAAACTTGAGCAAGAGCCTCACACTCGCCCTTTTTTCATATCCCGAAGTGACCTCCTCATGGTCTGTAGATCAGTCCTGCCATACCTATGACCCAAAACATAAGCCGAGTTTGTGTTTTCAGACAACTGTCCAAACAGCTCTGGCCTACACACCCTACAGGCTCAGGGCCCTGGAGCCAAACCTGAGGACTGTACTTGCCCTCTCCAAGGGAATTGTATGTGCCCATTCCAATGGCCACAACCCTACTAGTAGGATAACCTCCAAAGTCCCTGAGGCCATCCCAATAGTTGTGGCTTCTCAGGACAAACAGGGGCAATCTGAGCCCATCTGAGCACCTACCTGCACTCAGACCCGTAGACTGATGTCCCCAGAGGTAAAAAGGAACGATCAGGCCCCTAGGCACTAATCGGATCCATTGCTTTGGTTTCCAGGCATCTCTCCTAGAGGCCTGGATTTCAATACCAGCATATGGCTGTTTCTTGACTCACCCATCAGAACAAATCTCATCTACACATGGGAAACATGCACGTTGGAGCTGTGTCAAAGCCTCTGTTTAGGAGAACCCTTCAGGGCCCCAGGGCCACCGCTTCATTCCAAGGTCACCATAGACACAAAAACATATTAGGACACATCCCCAGGAGAGTCCATTTCAACTCAGCCTCCTCGGTTGCCCCCCACATCCAGCAGATCTAAATTGTCTTGTTGCTTGGAGACAATTGGAATGCGAAGTGGGCTACCCAGCCATCCATCCTTAGAACCCTGCTCGGAATCGTTGGCCTGGAGCCAACCAACAGGTCTCAATTGTCCTGCAGAAGAATCTTTGCAGTTTGGAGCTTCTCACAACTCCCATCGTGGGAAAACCCCCATGTCCTCGTGATCCAACCCCCTTCAAGAAAGGGCCATCAGGGCAGAAAGTCCAACCTGAGCGATCGTCTGATCCTTGCCCTGACTTCAGATGCACGAGATCTCTATTGAGTTCTGTAGATTGTACCTGCCATATCCTCACCCAGAAACCTAGGCTTAGCTTGGGTTCTCAGACTCCGTCCTCAGACTACTGGCCCACAAGCCCTCCAGCTTGGCAATCCAGAACTACAATGCCGCACTGTGCCTGCCCTACATAAGTAAAACATTGCCCTCAGGGCTGCCCCGAAACCCCAAATGAGGATCCACCTGCACGCCATTCGGCTGTACCCCAAACATATAGGCTGACCTGGGCACTATTTCCCCTTCTGACCCAGCCTGAGCCTGGACTTCCTGGTCCCACCCAGACAGCTGGCCGCACACTGAGCACATCGGACCCGCCATGGCCTTAGGTCGTCATCTCTTCCCAACTGCGGTTTTCAGGCTCCAGAACCTAGACCT